>NC_057801.1:248814962-249520428 GCF_018294505.1 Triticum aestivum | reverse complement strand
CGGGGGTCCTGTTCATCGGGAGGGATGTGGCGTACCGCAAAACGGGACTCCACGGGATACTGTTCATCTCCACCATTGACCTCCTCCGGCCTCCACGGGCTACCGTCGACCTCCTCCAGCCTCCACGGGCTACCGTCGACCTCCTCCAGCCTCCACGGGCTCCTGTTCATCCAGCCTCCACCGCGCGCTACTCCACCGGCTACTGTTCAACCACCCCTCCACCGTCTACTGTTCATCCAGCCCTCCACTGTCTACTGTTCATCCAGCCCTCCACACCTCGGGGTCCTGTTCAACCACCCCTCCATGGCCACCCCTCCACCGTCTACTGTTCATCCAGCCCTCCACACCAGGGGGTCTTGTTCATCCAGAGGTAACGCCACCGCTCACAGTTCATCCAACACCCCCCCCCCGCAACGCTCACTGTTCATCCCAGAGGCAGCATTGATCGGCTTTAGTTAGCAGCAGTAGCGAAGGAATCGCTCCATCGGGTTCAGTCAACAGCCATCGATCAATCGCTCGGGTTCAATAACGTGTAGCCTGCAGTGCAATCGCACGGGTTCAGTTAGAGCCCAACGCCTCGCTCAGGTTCAGTTAGAGCCAACGCCTCGCACACATGCCTGTACTTGTACAAGAGAAACGCGCATCGCTTCGCCCTCGACCTCCCACCATAACCGGCAACTCCCCGAAATTTTCCTCCCCCTCGCTTCTACCATAGTTTTTTCCGTCATGGACGGCCCAAAGAATGTCATGCAGCTGCGTCTCCGGCCCGCCCAGGACGAAAATCCCATTTTCTGTCATGATTTTTTGTCATAGAAGTAGGACCCCACCACATCTATGATGATATCGGGTTTTGTCACAATTATCATCATAGAAGTGTCATATGTATGACAAAAAAAATTCGTTCGGCCCAAAATGTCACGGATGTGTCTTTTTTTTGTAGTGCGGATGTCCGTGTTGGGGAACACAGTAATTTCAAAAAAAAATCCTACGCACATGCAAGATCCATCTAGGTGATGCATAGCAATGAGAGGGGAGAGTGTTGTCCACGTAGACCGAAAGCGGAAGCGTTATGACAACGCGTTTGATGTAGTCGTACGTCTTCACGATCGACCGATCCTAGTACCGAAAGTACGACACCTCCGCGATCTGCACACGTTCAGCTCGGTTATGTCCCATGAACTCCAGATCCAACTGAATGTCGAGGGAGAGCTTCGTCAGCACGATGGCGTGATGATGTTGATGATGAAGTTACCGATGCAGGGCTTTGCCTAAGCACTACAACGATATGACCGAGGTGGAAATCTATGAAGGAGGGCACCGCACACGGCTAAACAATCAACTTATGTGTTCTAGGGTGCCCCCTCCCCACGTATATAAAGGAGGGAGGGGAGGCCGGCCGGCCCTCCTTGGCGCGCGCCCAAGAGGGGAATCCTACTAGGACTCCAAGTTCTAGTAGGTTTCCACCAAAAGGGAGAGAGGGGGAAGGAAGGAGAGGGGGAGGGAGAGGGAAAGAGGGGTCGCGCCCCCTTCCCCTAGTCTAATTCGGACTCCCTTGGGGGGGCGCCACCTCCTGGCTGCTACCCTTTCTCTCTCCTAAAGCCCACCAAGGGCCCAATAACTTCCTGGGGGGGTTCCCGTAACCCTCCGGCACTCCGGTTTTAACCGAAAGCTCCCGGAACTCTTCCGGTGTCTGAACATAGCCGTCCAATATATCAATCTTTATGTCTCGACCATTTCGAGACTCCTCGGCATGTCCATGATCACATCCGGGACTCCTAACTACATTCGGTACATCAAAACAAATGAACTCATAATACTGATTGTCATCGAATGTTAAGCGTGCGGACCCTACGGGTTCGAGAACTATGTAGACATGAGAGAGACTCATCTCTGGTCAATAACCAATAGCGGAACTTGGATGCTCATATTGATTCCTACATATTCTACGAGATCTTTATCGGTCAAACCGCATAACAACATACATTGTTCCCTTTGTCATCGGTATGTTACTTCCCCGAGATTCGATCGTCGGTATCTGAATACCTAGTTCAATCTCATTACGGGCAAGTCTCTTTACTCGTTCCGTAATGCATCATCTCGCAACTAACTCATTATTCACATTGCTTGCAAGGCTTATAGTGATGTGCATTACCGAGAGGGCCCAGAGATACCTCTCCGATACTCGGAGTGACAATTCCTAATCTTGATCTATGCCAACTAAACAAACACCATTGGAGACACCTATAGAGCATCTTTATAATCACCCAGTTGTGTTGTGACGTTTGATAGCACATTAAGTGTTCCTCTGGTATTCGGGAGTTGCATAATCTCATAGTCATAGGAACATGTATAAGTCATGAAGAAAGCAATAGCAACAAACTAAAAGATTGTCGTGCTAAGCTAACGGATGGGTCAAGTCAATCACATCATTCTCTAATGATGTGATTTCGTTAATCAAATGACAACTCATGTCTATGGCTAGGAAACTTAACCACCTTTGATTCAATGAGCTAGTCAAGTAGAGGCGTACTAGTGACACTCTGTTTGTCTATGTATTCATACATGTACTAAGTTTTCGGTTAATGCAATCCTAGCATGAATAATAAACATTTATCATGATATAAGGAAATATAAATAACAACTTTATTATTGCCTTTAGGGCATATTTCCTTCAGTCTCCCACTTGCACTAGAGTCAATAGTCTAGATTACACAATAATGATTCTAACACCCATGGATTCTTGGTGTTGATCATGTTTTGCTCGTGAGAGAGGCTTAGTCAATGGGTCTGCAACATTCAGGTCCGTATGTATTTTGAAAATCTCTATGTCTCCCTCCTTGACTTGATCGCGGATGGAATTGAAGCGTCTCTTGATGTGCTTGGTTCTCTTGTGAAATCTGGATTCCTTTGCCAAGGCAATTGCACCAGTATTGTCACAAAAGATTTTCATTGGACCTGATGCACTAGGTATGACACCTAGATCGGATATGAACTCCTTCATCCAGACTCCTTCATTGGCTGCTTCCGAAGCAGCTATGTACTCCGCTTCACACGTAGATCCCGCCACGACGCTTTGCTTAGAACTGCACCAACTTACAGCTCCATCATTCAATATAAATACGTATCCGGTTTGTGACTTAGAGTCATCCGGATCAGTGTCAAAGCTTGCATCGACGTAACCATTTATGACGAGCTCTTTGTCACCTCCATAAATGAGAAACATATCCTTAGTCCTTTTTAGGTATTTCAGGATGTTCTTGACCGCTATCCAGTGATCCACTCTTGGATTACTTTGGTACCTCCCTGCTAAACTAATAGCAATGCACACATCAGGTATGGTACACAACATTGCATACATGATAGAACCTATGGATGAAGCATAGGGAACGACTTCCATTTTCTCTCTATCTTCTGAAGTGGTCGGGCATTGAGTCTGACTCAACTTCACACCTTGTAACACAGGCAAGAACCCTTTCTTTGCTTGGTCCATTTTGAACTTCTTCAAAACTTTATCAAGGTATGTGCTTTGTGAAAGTCCAATTAAGCGTCTTGATCTATCTCTATAGATATTGATGCCCAATATATAAGCAGCTTCGCCGAGGTCTTTCATTGAAAAACTCTTATTCAAGTATCCTTTTATGCTTCTATATCATTTCCAATCAACAATATGTCATCCACATATAATATTAGAAATGCTACAGATCTCCCACTCATTTTCTTGTAAATACATGCTTCTCCAAAAGTCTGTATAAAACCATATGTTTTGATCACACTATCAAAATGTTTATTCCAACTCTGAGATGCGTGCACCAGTCCATAAATGGATCGCTGGAGCTTGCACACTTTGTTAGCATCCTTTGGATTGATAAGACCTTTGGGTCGCATCATATACAACTCTTATTCCAGAAATCCATTCAGGAATGCAGTCTTTACATCCATTTGCCAAATTTCATAATCATAAAATACAACAATTGTTAACATGATTCAGACGGACTTAAGCATCGCTACGGGTGAGAAGGTCTCATCGTAGTCAACTCCTTGAACTTGTTGAAAACCTTTCGCAACAAGTCGAGCTTCACAGACAGTAACATTACCATCAGCATCGGTCTTCTTCTTGAAGATCCATTTATTCTCGATGGCTTGCTGATCATCGGGCAAGTCAACCAAAGTCCACACTTTGTTCTCATACATGGATCCTATCTCAGATTTCATGACCTCAAGCCATTTCGCGAAATCTGGGCTCATCGCTTCCTCATAGTTTGTAGGTTCGTCATGGTCAAGTAACATGACCTCCAGAACTGGATTACCGTGCCACTCTGGTGCGGATCTTACTCTGGTTGACCTACGAGGTTCAGTAGTAACTTGATCTGAAGTTATATGATCATCATCATTAGCTTCCTCACTGATTGGTGTTGTAGTCACAGGAACTGATTTCCGTGACGAACTAGTTTCCAATAAGGGAGCAGGTACAGTTACATCATCAAGCTCTACTTTCCTCCCACTCACTTCTTTCGAGAGAAACTCCTTCTCTAGAAAGGATCCATTCTTAGCAAAGAATGTCTTGCCTTTGGATCTGTGATAGAAGGTGTACCCAACAGTCTCCTTTGGGTATCCTATGAAGACACATTTCTCCGATTTGGGTTTGAGCTTATCAGGTTGAAGCTTTTTCACATAAGCATCGCAGCCCCAAACTTTAAGAAACGACAACTTGGGTTTCTTGCTAAACCACAGTTCATAAGGTGTTGTCTCAACGGATTTAGATGGTGCCCTATTTAATGTGAATGCAGCTGTCTCTAAAGCATAACCCCAAAATGATGGCAGTAAATCAGTAAGAGACATCATAGATCGCACCATATCTAGTAAAGTACGATTACGATGTTCGGACACACCATTACGCTGTGGTGTTCCGGGTGGCGTGAGTTGCGAAACTATTCCGCATTGTTTCAAATGAAGACCAAACTCATAACTCAAATATTCTCCTCCACGATCAGATCGCAGAAATTTTATTTTCTTGTTACGATGATTTTCCACTTCACTCTGAAATTCTTTGAACTTTTCAAATGTTTCAGCCTTATGTTTCATCAAGTAGATATACCCATATCTGCTCAAATCATCTGTGAAGGTCAAAAAATAATGATACCCGCCACGAGCCTCAATGTTCATTGGGCCACATACATCGGTATGTATGATTTCCAATAAATCTGTTGCTCGCTCCATTGTTCCGGAGAACGGAGTTTTAGTCATCTTGCCCATGAGGCATGGTTCGCAAGCACCAAGTGATTTATAATCAAGTTTCTTCATGTGCTTTACACCAATATGACCCAAACGACAGTGCCACAAATAAGTTGCACTATCATTATACTCTGCATCTTTTGGCTTCAATATTATGAATATGTGTGTCACTACTATCGAGATTCAACAAAAATAGACCACTCTTCAAGGGTGCATGGCCATAAAAGATATTAGTCATATAAATAGAACAACCATTATTATCAGATTTAGATGAATAACCGTCTCGCATCAAACAAGATCCAGATATAATGTTCATGCTTAACGCTAGCACCAAATAACAATTATTCAGGTCTAAAACTAATCCTGAAGGTAGATGTAGAGGTAGCGTGCCGACCGCGATCACATCGACTTTGGAACCATTTCCCACGTGCATCGCCACCTCGTCCTTAGCCAATCTTTGCTTAATCCGTAGTCCCTGTTTCGAGTTGCAAATATTAGCAACAGAACCAGTATCAAATACCCAGGCACTACTGCGAGCATTAGTAAGGTACACATCAATAACATGTATATCACATATATCTTTGTTCACCTTGCCATCCTTCTTATCCGCCAAATACTTGGGGCAGTTCCGTTTCCAGTGACCAGTCCCTTTGCAGTAGAAGCACTCAGTCTCAGGCTTAGGTCCAGACTTGGGCTTCTTCACTTGAGCAGCAACTTGCTTGCCGTTCTTCTTGAAGTTCCCCTTCTTCCCTTTACCCTTTTTCTTGAAACTGGTGGTCTTGTTGACTATCAACACTTGATGCTCCTTCTTGATTTCTACTTCCACAGCCTTTAGCATTGCGAAGAGCTCGGGAATTGTCTTATCCATACCTTGCATATTATAGTTCATCACAAAGCTTTTGTAGCTTGGTGGCAGTGATTGAAGAACTCTGTCAATGACACTATCATCAGGAAGATTAACTCCCAGCTGAGTCAAGTGGTTGTGGTACCCAGACATTCTGAGTATATGTTCACTGACAGAACTATTCTCCTCCATTTTACAGCCGTAGAACATATTAGAGACTTCATATCTCTCAATCCGGACATTTGCTTGAAATATTAACTTCAACTCCTGGAACATCTCATATGCTCCATGACGCTCAAAACGACGTTGAAGTCCCGCTTCTAAGCCATAAAGCATGGCACGCTGAACTATAGAGTAGTCATCAGCTTTGCTTTGCCAGACGTTATGAACGTCATTAGCAGCATCTGCAGAAGGCCTGGCACCTAGCGGTGCTTCCAGGACGTAATTCTTCTGTGCAGCAATGAGGATAGTCCTCAAGTTACGGACCCAGTCCTTGTAGTTGCTACCATCATTTTTCAACTTAGCTTTCTCTAGGAATGCATTAAAATTCAAAGGAACAGTAGCACGGGCCATTGATCTACAACAACATAGACATGCAAAATACTATCAGGTACTAAGTTCATGATAAATTAGTGTTCGATTAATCATATTACTTAAGAACTCCCACTTTGATAGACATCCCTCTAATCATCTAAGTGATCACGTGATCCAAATCATCTAAACCATGCCCAATCATCACGTGAGATGGAGTATTTTTCAATGGTGAACATCACTATGTTGATCATATCTACTATATGATTCACGCTCGACCTTTCGGTCTCAGTGTTCCGAGGCCATATCTGCATATTCTAGGCTCGTCAAGTTTAACCCGAGTATTCTGTGTGTGCAAAACTGGCCTGCACCCGTTGTATGTGAACGTAGAGCTTATCACACCTGATCATCATATGGTGTCCCGACACGACGAACTTTCGCAACGGTGCATACTCAGTGAGAACACTTGTGCCTTGAAATTTAGTGAGAGATCATCTTATAATGCTACCGCCGAACTAAGCAAAATAAGATGCATAAAGGATAAACATCACATGCAATCAATATAAGTGATATGATATGGCCATCATCATCTTGTGCCTTTGATCTCCATCTCCAAAGCACCATCATGATCACCATCATCACCGACGCGGCACCTTGATCTCCATCGTAGCATCGTTGTCGTCTCGCCAACTATTGCTTCTACGACTATCGCTTCCCCTTAGTGATAAAGTAAAAAACAATTATAGGGCGATTGCATTGCATACAATAAAGCGATAACCATATGGCTCCTGCCAGTTGCCGATAACTCTGTTACAAAACATGATCATCTCATACAATAAAATTTAGCATCATGTCTTGACCATATCATATCACAACATGCCCTGCAAAAACAAGTTAGACGTCCTCTACTTTGTTGTTGCAAGTTTTACGTGGCTGCTACGGGCTGAGCAAGAACCATTCTTACCTACGCATCAAATCCACAACTATTTTTCGTCAAGTGTGCTGTTTTAACCTTCAACAAGGACCGGGCGTAGTCACACTCAATTCAAATAAAGTTGGAGAAACTGACACCCGCCAGCCACCTGTGTGCAAAGCACGTCGGTAGAACCAGTCTCGCGTAAGTATACGCGTAATGTCGGTCCGGGCCGCTTCATCCAACAATACCGCCGAATTAAAGTATGACATGCTGGTAAGCAGTATGACTATTATCACCCACAACTCTTTGTTTTCTACTCGTGCATATAACATCTACGCATAAACCTGGCTTGGATGCCACTGTTGGGGAACACAGTAATTTCAAAAAAAATCCTACGCACACGCAAGATCCATCTAGGTGATGCATAGCAACGAGATGGGAGAGTGTTGTCCACATACCCTTGTCCACCGAAAGAGGAAGCGTTATGACAACGCGGTTGATGTAGTCGTGCGTCTTCACGATCCGACCGATCCTAGTACCGAAAGTACGGCACCTCCGCGATCTACACACGTTCAACTCGGTGACATCCCACGAACTCTAGATCCAGTTGAGTGTCGAGGGAGAGCTTCGTCAGCACAATGGCGTGATGACGGTGATGATGAAGGTACCGACGCAGGGCTTCACCTAAGCACTACAACGATATGACCTTGGTGGAAATCTGTGGATGAGGGCACCGCACATGGCTAAACAATCAACTTGTGTGTTCTAGGGTGCCCCCTTCCCCACGTATATAAACGAGGGAGGGGGAGGCCGGCCGACCCTCCTTGGCGCGCCCCCAAGAGGGGAATCCTACTAGGACTCCAAGTCCTAGTAGGTTTCCACCAAAAGGGAGAGAGGGGGAAGGAAGGAAAGGGGCAGGGAGAGGGAAAGAGGGATCGCATCCCCTTCCCCTAGTCCAATTCAGACTCCCTTGGGGGGTGGGCGCCACCTCCTGGCTGCTTCCCTCTCTCCCCTAAAGCCCACTAAGGGCCCAATAACTTCCGGGGGGTCCGGTAACCCTCCGGCACTCCGATTTTATCCGAAACCTGTCGGAACTCTTCTGGTGTCTGAACATAGCCATCCAATATATCAATCTTTATGTCTCGACCATTTCGAGACTCCTCGTCATGTCCGTGATCACATCCGGGACTCCTAACTACATTCGGTACATCAAAACACATAAACTCATAATATCGATCGTCACCGAACGTTAAGCATGCGGACCCTACGGGTTAGAGAATTATGTAGACATGACCGAGACTCATCTCCAGTCAATAACCAATAGCACAACCTGGATGCTCATATTGGTTCCTACATATTCTACGAAGATCTTTATCGGTCAAACCGCATAACAACATACGTTGTTCCCTTTGTCATCGGTATGTTACTTGCCCGAGATTCAATCATCGGTATCTCAATACCTAGTTCAATCTCGTTACCAGCAAGTCTCTTTACTCGTTCCGTAATGCATCATCCTGCAACTAACTCACTAGTCACATTGCTTGCAAGGCTTATAGTGATGTGCATTACAAAGAGGGCCCAGAGATACCTCTTCGATACTCGGAGTGACAAATCCTAATCTCGATCTATGCAAACTCAACAAACACCATCGTAGACACCTGTAGAGCATCTTTATAATCACCCAGTTACGTTGTGACATTTGATAGCACACTAAGTGTTCCTCCGGTATTCGGGAGTTGCATAATCTCATAGTCATAGGAACATGTATAAGTCATCAAGAAAGCAATAGCAACAAACTAAACGATCATCGTGCTAAGCTAACAAATGGGTCAAGTCAATCACATCATTCTCTAATGATGTGATCCTGTTAATCGAATGACAACTCATGTCTATGGCTAGGAAACTTAACCAACTTTGATTCAACGAGCTAGTCACGTAGAGGCATACTAGTGACACTCTGTTTGTCTATGTATTCACACATGTACTAAGTTTCTGGTTAATATAATTCTAGCATGAATAATAAACATTTATCATGATATAAGGAAATATAAATAACAACTTTATTATTGCCTCTAGGGCATATTTCCTTCAGTCCGGTCTGGAGCGGTCGTCCGGTGGCAGTAGCTCCTCTTGCGGCTCTTCTTCTTGTCCCTCATATTTGGTGTCCTTGCCTTCTTGTCCATTGGATGTAGCTGCTCCATGGACTTCCTCCACATACCTGATCACACATAGTGTTTCCGCTTGAGGTAGTAGCCATGTCGCATGTGTAGAAACTGGTAGTTCAAAGAGGAGCAAGTTCACCTTATCTTCGGTAGCCTTTGCTCGAGCTCTTGTCATTGGTCCAAGTGGTGTCGTGGGAGATGTCGATACGTCCATGGGGATGACCGTGGGATGCTCCGCATCACTACCCCTAAGAGCACCTCCGCGAGACTGAGCCTGCATAGCATCTTGAGATTTTACGAAGTCATCACAGACGCCTTGCAGTCGACGGGAACATCTCCTCCCACTGAACTAACATCGCCGGAAGCCTGAAATAAATCCAGGAATAATGCGAGTACCAATGTCAAATCTAAGACTTAAACTCTGGTGGGCTGGGGATACCATTATCTTCCTAAAAAGTCTAATAACCATCCAACCAAAAGTTGGTTTGCGCCCTCAGCGTCAGTTACAGACTACTCCATAAACCGGCACACACCTCCTTCTGACCTGTACTTGGCCCATGTTTTTCCTTATTTGCTCTGCGCTACATTCGCGGGCTGCTGGTGTAGCTCGGTTTTGGGGAGCTTCTAGTAGCTTCTCAGTTCAGTTTTCTTTCTGTTTTTTCATTTTGCTTTCCTTCCCTTTTTTTCTTTCTAATTTTATTTTTTAAAATTTTTTTTGTCAACATTGCAAAATGCACGACTTTATTTTCCAAATGTATGAACTTTTACAAATGTGCAAATTCTCAAATTTATGAAATTTTGCCACATCAGTAGACGGTTTTTAAAATTTTATGATTTTTTTCAAATTCGTTAACTTTTTTCTGAACTTGTAAACTTTTTTAAAATGTGTATTCAATTCATGAACATTTTTCCGAACTTGTGATTTTTTTACTTCGCGAACTTTTTTCAAATTCATGAACATTTTTTCAAATCTATGAATTTTTCAAGTTTACTTGTTTTTTCTAAATTCATGAACTTTTGAAATATGCTAACTTTTTTGTGAAATCTATGGACTCTTTTGAACGTGTGTTTTTTTGGAAAAGTGAACGGTCAACATTAAGTCAACGGGTCAGGTGAAAGATCAACTCATCTCATCAATGGTCGACTTTTTTTTAGCCAACAAAGCTAGGTTCTTTATTGATGTATCACAATGTTTACGGGAATGATGGTTGGGTCATGAGGAGTGTCCAACCACAAATGGGAGGAAGAGAAGTATTATACCTAGCTATGTTACGAGCTTCAAAGTTAGAAGCTCGAGATTCAAATAAGAAATTACAAGATGTAAAAACACTAGACGTATCAACCAATCCATGCACCACTAGAACTGAAGATCCTATATATGCTCCATCTTTATCGCGGCACATTGCTGCAACTCTGTACATGGTACTCCCTCCGTTCCTAAATATTCGTCTTTTTAGAGATTTCAAATTGACTACCACATACAGATGTATATAGACATATTTTAGAATGTAGATTCATTCATTTTGCTCCGTATATAGTAACTTGTTGAAATATTTAGAAACGAAGGGAGTATGTTATATTGATGTATTGTTGTATTCATGCTGTATTTATGGCGAGTTGTAAACCTTTATTTGATTTTCTCATCTATCCAGCGAACAAAGATTGCTGCATCTATATTTTTTTTTGAATTTTCACCGGGGGGGGGGGGGAGTTTCCCCCACCTGAATATATTAATCAAGGAGGTGGGAACCCCAAAGATTACAAGCATCAGTCAAGACGCCTAGCAAGAGAAATACAAGGGGGGAGATAAGCTAGAACAGGCACACACACACAGGGGGGCACCCCCGCTGCTACCCCAGGGCCGACAACCAAGTATCGACATGGCCCCGGTCCGTTGTTTTCAGACGCCCCCGCCACAGGAGAGCGTCCTCCCGGCAGCACCCCAGCAACCGGGCGAGAGATGGCCGCTGTCTCTGAAACACCACCGCATTTCTATGTTTCCATAGGTGCCAACAGCATAGCATGGCAAAGTCTCGGGCGGAGCCGACGACCGAGCTCGCCGAGGTAGTCAGCTGATCCAGGCAGTCAACCGTCACGCCATTGACGCTGACACCAACGCGCCGCCGGAAAGCTGCCGCGAACGGGCAGGAAAAGACCAGATGGTTCGCGCTCTCCGGCGCTCTTTCACAGATCGGGCATCCGGCTTCGGACACCTCCACAATGTGCTTCCTCAGCAGCACGTCTCGAGTGTGGATGCGTCGCTGCACCATTAGCCAGCAGAAGAACCTGACTCTGGACGGGACACGCGCATCCCAGATGAACTGAGCCCACTGCGAAGTCCTTCCTCCGAACCGTAGCAGCCGGTATGTTTTGCAGATGACAGGGCCCCCATCGGGCCGGCGACGTGTAGGAGAGACCGCTCGTCCTCCCCTCCCCGGACTGGGGTGGTCGAAATCAGGGTTGAGACCACAGCCAGTTCTTGCTCTCCGACGCGCGTGAGGCGCGGGACAAGATGCCGGCGGAGCCCGTCCGCTCTCACCTGCCAGACTGTCACCTCAACAGAGACGGAGTGCGAAAAAAGCGCGGGGAACGCTGTCGCAAGAGGACCGCAAGGCAGCCAGCGGTCCTTCCAGAAGGAGACAGTGCGGCCATTTCTAGCATCCACGGATGAGAGAGCGCGGTACAGGGGGATAAGCTTGGCCAGAACCACGCCCTGCTCTCCCACGGCCACCATTCCCAAGCAACGATCGCCCATTTGCCTCTGCCCAGACCCATGCAGCCCATCGCGAACGTTGAGCAGCATGGAGTCTATGAACCATTTTCAGCAAGAGACATTCATTCTGAGTCGCAAGGCTACGAACCCCCAGGCCTCCCTCGCTCTTCGCGCGGCAAACCTGATCCCAGGCAACCAAGCATTGCGCTCCCAGAAAGGCCCTCCGCACGGCATCCAGCTCATTGATCAAAGCGCGGGGGGGGGGGGGGGGGGGGGGGGGGGGCAGCAGAGCCGCCAACATGGCAGTGCAAACCCCCCGCTCCGGATAAGACTGAGTTGGTCGGTTCGGCAGCGGTCGCGAGGGAACCGCCGTATCTATGGCCGCCAACGGCCAGCCGCCGGTGCCGGTGCCGGTGCCGGTGGTGGTCACCAACATCGACCACCACCCGGCGCCCCTACTCGGCCTCTTCTTCAACTCACCGATTCCACTTGTCCCTCACAATGGCTTCCCCTGCATCCCCGCCTTCGCCCCCGCCCACCGAAACAATCCGGAGCTCGTGGCCGCCATCTTGAGCGGCGACTTCTTCCTCACCACCCTCCAGGCGCGCGACCACCCAGAAGCTTTCTGGTTCGTCTTAGACGCCCGTGGCGGCTACCTTCTCCTCAAAGGGGGCGGGCTATTGCTCGCGCTGCTAAACCCATTGGCACGGCGGTGCGAGCGGATCTTTGATCTGAGTCACGCCCACATCTTCGACGACGACCGCCAAGGAGATGGTAAAATCCTTCACGCCGGGGTGATCTGCGATGACGAAAACCCCGCGAGCTTTGGCATCTTCTGTCTTGCTGCCCATGGAGAGTTCAGGTTGCGGGCTGCGGTCTTCTCCTCATCCTTGGGAATGGGCGATTGGTTCCTCTCCCCATGGTTGGATGTCCCGCACCCCGACCCGGAAGATGAACTTTTGCTTGAGAGCGGCATGCGAGTGGGTAATTTCATCTACTGGCCTCACCAGGATCGTGCGTATGTGGTTGTCTTGGACCCCGACCCAAACAACCCGCGATTGTTTGTTGAGATGATCCCACCTCTCCTGAATCTGGAAGGTTTTCACAGCTCGATCCTTGGCCAAATTAACGGCGATAACATGTGCATTGCTTATTCAAATGGATTCAACATCGGTTTCATGCTACGTCAAGAAGATGGCCTTGATGCTGGGGCATGGGCTAACATCAGGGTATTCAACCTGGCTGATCCAGTTAATGCTAAGATTGCGCAATCACCCGAGAATAGCCTGAAAATTGCGGCAATGCGGGGTAGCATCCTGTACCTGACAACAACAGCGATGTTCACGCCCCTGGCCGTTTCTTGGTTCGCTTGTCTGTGCTTGGAAAGTGGCAGGCTGGAGTGGTTGTTTCGGAGGACGTATGATGGTTTCTTCCAGCCATACCACCATTCGTAGTGGAGCACTTCTCTGTTACCAGAGAGTGAAAATTTTGATCCCTTCATATGAGGAATGATGACAACCAGGGAAGGATAATCTGTGAAAAGCATTGCCTTGTTCTCCTACTAAATCAAAACACCCAGCTACCATCCAGAACTGATCTCTTCTTTGGACCTGCATCATGCTGAAGGTCCTGACGAAGTTCCTTGATATTCAGGATTCAGTGACAAGTCAATGTCAATCCTGTAATTTGATCGTTTATGGTAATTGTTGTTGTCTTCTGTTATCAAACTTACCATTTACATTGTGGGTGAATTACTTCATCTGTTCCTTGACATTCAGTATTCAGTGATAACTCAATCATGTGTATTTTGATCGTTTATCGTAATTGGGTTGTCTTCTGGTACCAAACTTCCCATTTCATTGTGGGTGAATTACTTATCTGTTCCTTGGGTTTGCTACTGTCTCTTCTCGGTATTGGGGCAAGGCATCCGGACCTTGGAGCCTCTTTTTTTTTCTGTCTGTAAGATTAGTGTTCTCTACCGGTTGTAGCCTGTTTACCCATTTTGCTTAAAAAATATCCGTCTTATTTTGGCACATTAATTAGCAGTGCCTACTATCTCTATGATATGTTGTCCTCAGAATGATGGCGTGTTCTATATGACTTTTTTGCATGAGTAATTTATTTTTGTAATGCTTTACTTAAGGAATTTATTTCTCATATATTTACAGTGTTTCTTGAACTGTATTAATAGGTTGGCTAGTCATCTTGTTCTTTTTGTAAATTTACACATCTCTTCAGGGATTTGTGTCAAAAGCTGAAACAGGCAAACAAGGGTACATGGATAAATGACATGTATCACATGATAAATGATATACTAGCTTATAATTTTGGATGAATATAACCTAGGGCTCATATATGAGTATTTTATCTTTCACAATATTTTCAATAGATAAATTCCTGAAGAGATATGCTCAATTGCTGATTGGTAAATCTGATTTTCTTTTTCTGTATACATGCCCAGCAAACACACAGTAGTATTAGAAAAGATTGTTCTCCTACACCAACCAGCATTGTGGTGGAATCCTGTGGAGTTTACTGAAGATCATGGTCTATATTTTATCAAAACAAAAAATGATCATGGTCTATATGAACTATGTGATGAGAAATACGCTCAAGGCATCAAACTGACACCCTGAACACTTATGATTTGTGAACTGCCATGAGAAGTTATTTTGTGATCATAATTCAACGTGATGTCATGAGAAGTTATGAGAACTGACTACTTGGTAGTATTGTCTCTACCTCGCCTTAATATGAGATTTCTTCTGATTCATTCAATTGCAATTTTTACAAGAGGCTTTCATTTTTGCCTCCTTACTGTTGATCTCTTCCTGGTGTCTGCTTTTAATACTTGTGAATTTGATGTGCGTGATCTTGTCAGGTTGTCCCGAGCCAAGTCTAGCCTCTGATATAGGTGAATATAATTCTTTTGTTCAAATAGAAATTAGTTGGCTTGATTAACTTGTCTCGTATTACTTTCCTGTTGGAATCAACTTGTATTGTTTAGTAGCAACATGACTAATCCATTTCGACAATACCCAGAGTATGTATGGAATTTGTGTGGTCATATTGACCTTCTGTTTGCTATTGATTGGAAATTTGATCTACGTGTATAGTGGCAGGCCTCGGCGCCTCGTTCATTTCATGGAGTTATAATACAGGAATGACCAATGTTAGTTGGACATGAACATTTTTCTGGGTTCAGGTTGACATGATCATAGTGTTTTTTATTGGTTCAAGTCTTCAAGCTATTATATCTCACGAATGTTAGTATGGACTACCCTAAAAAAAAACAATGTTGGTATGGACAGTAGTGTGCAGCAAAAATGAGTTAGGCCTAACTCTTCTTAACCTTTCTTTAGGAGCTGTACCACCATATGCACATTGTCGCCGAGAGGAAATCGCCATTGAAAAATAATGGCGACAGAATGCACATATGCACTATCGTGTACGAAATAGCCGAGTATTAGTTGCTGCCGCTGTTAGACATATCTCGTACTGTGTAAGTAAGATCTGCTGCCACTGTGCATTGTCAATTTTGTGTGTGGTTACTCGTTGATGTCGAATACTTTTTTTTAGATGCCGAACACTCTACCACACTATTTCTGTGGTTTGTGAGGCACCTAGTCATCTGACGATGGCAGTGAAGACGGGTGCAAGATACTGCTGTCCTCATGTTCGTACAATAGACCCCATGCGTTGCTACCGAAATTTATAGCAACAAAATCACCGAAAATAAAATTGAAATATATGAGAATAATACCGCATCATATTTTTTGTCATATACTCCCTCCATTCCAAAATAGATGACCCAACTTTATACTAATTTTATATTAAAGTTAGTATAAAGTTGAATCGTCTATTTTGAAACGGAGGGAGTATATGGTAGCAAACCTAGAGGTAAATAGATGGTAAATGTATTGTTATATTGCCTTGTGATATTCCAGTTCAATTGTTTGTTGCTATAAATTGATGATGTAGAGGGCTTGCATGCTAGATGATGTAGAGGGCTTGCATGTGGTAAAAAGTGGAAGATCTCATGCGTTTGAGATGTGGATGACTTGTCTGTGCATTTAAATGGAATTGCTTACTTAGAAAACTTGAGATGATACCTTGAGCGTTACTGCTAGAATTAGTTGCAGTTATTTCAACAAGATTTAATTGTATAAAACATTGTTTGATAATTGAAATTAAAATAAAATACTTAATTATTGTATACACCTGTAGAATATTTGTCTTTCCCATGCATGGCATAGCATAGTAAGTTGGCACTATTGCATGTCGATCTTTTCCTATTCGTGGTAACATCGTTAGTTGGCATAGTTGCATGTCAAGAGAAATAGAACTAGTGGGGTTCAACTATTTAGATATATAGGATTTCAGATGAGAACATATGAGAAAATCCCGAACCTTAACCGCCTCCCGGGTCGCACTCGGGCGACTTCGGAGGCACCGCCACCACCACCCAAAATGCTTCGCCACTGTCGTTGATGGGGTCACCTACTATTGGTACGGTCAAGGACCTGACATCTAAGGCCCACCTAGGGTCCCACACCATCATTGAAAGGTCCCTGGACCACAGGCGCATTCAGACGTGCTCCACTGAAAATTCACTCGGATACACCGACAACACTCGGACGTCTTCCATCATGTCAGCCTAACCATCAGCAGTCAGATAGAGGAGGCATAGGGGCGATGTGGGAGCTGCAACAGCCGAGTAGCTTAAGGTCGAACTTGAAGTGTAGTTATAGCTGCCGTTACCAGTAACCGATGTAGTTATACTCATTTAACCCCTTGTAACGTGGAAGTGGTGAGGCCGAGGCGCATTCTATATAAGCCTCCCTCTAGCTCCAGGGCAAGGCTTCAGCACCCACTGTAATCTTATACCCCAAGAGAAAAGACAATCCTCCGGGCACGAGACATAGGGTTGTTACACTTGCGCCGTAGCTAGGCTCCGCCCTTAGTTCGTACCCCTAGTACTCATTGTCAGGTTCATTGCCTCGACAGTCGTCCCTGCCAGAGGAAGCTGTCTGGCGGCAAGGCGTCTCTGTCGGACCCCCCCTTCCCCAACCTCTTCTCCGTCCTATGCCTCCCCCTCATCCATCTCCTCTCATAGCGTACCGAGGATAACCGTCGTTCGGCTCCACCTGGATCTCTTTGGCCAGTGCCATATTCATTCCTATGCCCGTGTAATGCGCCCTAAACGTCGCCAGAACAATCTGCCTCCTCGCGTGTATCTGATCGTCTCACATGTTCAACACGTGCAGGAACCCGGTTGAACTTATTGAAAATGTAAGGAAGCTCATGGGGCTATCATCCTATTTAAAGAGATGACCCATTAGCGCTTTCACTTGCGGCTTTACCAACACTGCAAGCACCGCGAAATGCCAAACGTGTTGACTTGTCTTGATGATACGATTTGTAACGACAAAAATGGCACACCGTTTCTTTAGAACATCGTCTAGTTGAATCCTTGAATGCCCATAGTAAAGGGCCACCAGTCTCGCCTCCTCATCCAAGCATGGGATGTAAGTTGCAACCAAGTATGTTGGTAAAGCAGATGGATAGATAGGACAAAGGAAGAGTTGGGAAACATATACAATTCAACACGCACCTGACAGATGGCGCTCAATCACGCGCAACTTCTCCTTGATCATCTTTAGAACAACAACATATGTTGTCATATAATTTCTTATGCTAAAGTAACAATTCATTCACAAGGTCAAGTATGAATCAGAAACTTCATTGAGAACTAACAAACTATGATCTCAGTCATTGAAGCAATTGCAATTTATCATAACATCGAAAAGAGTCAATTAAAGAGCTTTTCAGCAAGTCCACATACTCAAGTATCATATAATCTTTCACAATTGCTAATACTCATGAGATACTTATGGGTACAAAGTTTCAATCGGACACAGAGAAAGATAGGGGCTTATGATTTTGCCTCCCAACCTTTTACCTCAAGGGTAATGTCAACAATAATACTTTATGAAAACCTACATCCGAGTGGATATATATATCCGGATCTCTCCAACACACAGAGCTTGCCAAAGGAAAAAGTATAAAAAGGAAAGGTGATGATCACCATGACTCTTATATAAGGGTAGGAGATAAAAAGTAAAAGATAGGCCCTTCGCAGAGGGAAGCAGAGGTTGTCATGCGCTTTTATGGTTGGATGCACAAAATCTTAATGCAAAAGAACGTCACTTTATATTGCCACTTGTGATAAGGACCTTTATTATGCAATTCGTCGCTTTTATTTCTTCCATATCACAAGTTCGTATAAAACTTATTTTCTTCACACTAATAGATCATACATAGTTAGAGAGCAATTTTTATTGCTTGCACCGATGACAACTTACTTGAAGGATCTTACTCAATCCATAGGTAGGCATGGTGGACTCTGATGGCAACACTGGGTTTAGGGATGTTTGGAAGCACAAGTAGTATCTCTACTTGGTGCAAAGAATTTGGCTAGCATGAGAGGGAAAGGCAAGCTCAACATGTTGGATGATCCAAAACAATATAACTTGTATTCAGATATAAGAAAATATAACTCATTATGTTGTCTTCCTTGTCCAACATCAACCTTTTAGCATGTCATATTTTAATGAGTGCTCATAATTACAAAAGATGTCCAAGATAGTATATTTATATATGAGGCCTCTCTTTCTATTACTTCCTATTAATTGCAACAGTGACCAAAACTATGTTTGTCAACTCTTAATAACTCTTATTCATCATACTCTTTATATGTGAAGTCATTACTCTCCATAAGATCAATATATGATCTTTTATTACTTTTTATTCTTTCTTTTATTTAATTCCCTCAAGATCATAGCAACAAAGCAAAGCCCTCAACTCAAAACTACTCTTTATTATATATCTCACAATCTCGATTACATAGAGGAAACATAAAGTAAAACTCAAAGCTAGATCATACTCAAAACTTCAATCTACTAGATCAAGATATAACCAAAAGGATCGAACTAAGAAAAAACGATAAAGATAAATATGTCATGGTGATACGATACCGGGGCGCTCCCCCAAGCTTGGCAGTTGCCAAGGGGAGTGCCCATACCCATGTATTTAGATCTCTTTCTTCGGAGGTGGTGATGAAGGAGTTGTTGATGAAGTAGGCTTGTCGTCCAACATAGAACGTAGGAGGTGCTCCAACTTACGAATAATGCCCTTGAGTGCAGTGATATGCTCTTGCAACAGAATATTTTCATGAGTTAGATACTTGTTCTACACCCGACTATTTCAATCATCTTGAAAGCTTCAATTTCAGTAGGGGTAAGAAGATTGTAGTGAGGTTGAAAGATGTCTTCTTCTCCTGCTGCCGGAGCTTGGTCCTCCGCGGCCTTCTTGATCCTATCACCCTTGTTGATCTCCCCAAGTTCTTCTCTTTTTGTCTCTATCTTCATTAGCCAAGCATCGTCGCCCGCGTTGTTGGAGGAAGGAGACAACATGATGCCTGGCCTTGAAAACTCTGGCAGAAAACAGCTCGGGACAAGAGCAGGAGATATTTGCGTGGTACGGTGGTCAAAACCTCCGGGAGACTATATAATGAATTTTTTACCGACCATAAGAAGTATTGTACAAGAAAACGGAGTCCGGAGGGCACACGAGGCAGCCACAAGGTCGGGGGGCGCGCCCTCCCCCCTTGTGGTGACCTCGTGTCTCCTTTGGACTACTTATAATTTTCCTAATTTTTTATATATTGCAAAACGGAGAGGATTTATCATTAGGAACGTTTTGGAGTCGGTTTACTTACCGTACCACATACCTATTCCTTTTCGGAGTCTGAAACGTTCTGGAAAGTGTCCCTTATGTACTCCTCCGATGTTATGGTATTAATTATATTGGTCTCAACATTTATGGGAGTACCTGAGATATAATGTTTGATTCTTTGACCGTTTACCACCTTTGGATTTGTACCTTTGGCATTGTTAATTTTTATGGCACCGGAACAATAGACCTCCCAGATGATGTAAGGACCTTCCCATTTAGAGAGAAGCTTTCCTGCAAAAAATCTTAAACGAGAGTTGTATAGCAAAACATGATCACCTACATTAAACTCACGCTTTTGTATTCTTTTGTCATGCCATCTTTTAACTTTTTATTTAAACAACTTGGAATTCTCATAGGCTTGGGTTCTCCATTCATCAAGTGAGCTAATGTCAAATAACCTCTTCTCACCGGCAAGTTTGAAATCATAGTTGGGCTCTTTAATATCCCAATATGCCTTATGTTCTAATTCAAGAGGTGAATGACATGCTTTTCCATAGACCATTTTATACGGAGACATACCCATAGGATTCTTATAAGCAGTTCTATAAGCCCATAATGCATCATCAAGTTTCTTAGACCAATTCTTTCTAGATATATTAACAGTCTTTTGCAAAATTAATTTAATCTCTCTATTGCTCAATTCTGCTTGACCACTAGACTGAGGATGACATGGAGATGCAATTATATGATTAACATCATACTTAGCAAGTATTTTACAGAAAGCACCACGAATAAAATGTGAGCCACCATCAATCATTAAATATCTAGGGACTCCAAACCTCGGAAAAATAACTGCTTTAAGCATCTTAATAGAAGTGTTATGATCAACACTACTAATTGGAATAGCTTATACCACTTAGTAACGTAATCAACATCAACTAAAATATGTGTATACCCATTAGAGGAAGGAAAATGTCCCAAATAATCAAAGCCCCAAACATCAAATGGTTCAATAACAAGTGAATAGTTCATAGGCATTTCCTGTCGTCTACTAATATTACCAATTCTTTGACATTGATTACAAGATAAGACAAACTTACGAGCATCTTTAAAGAGAGTGGGCCAATAGAAACTGGATTACAATACCTTATGTGTAGTTCTATCTCCAGCGTGGTGTCCTCCGTAAGACTTAGAGTGGCACTTGCGTAGGATCTGTTCATGTTCATGCTCAGGTACACAACGTCTAATAACACCATATATTCCTTCTTTGTAAAGGTGTGGATCATCCCATAAGTAATGTCTTAAATCATAGAAAAACTTTTTCTTTTGCTAGTATGTGAAACTAGGTGGTATAAATTTAGCAACAATATAATTAGCATAATCAGCATACCATGGAGTATCATGAGAGGCATTTTTGACATTTAATTGCTCATCAGGAAAGCTATCATCAATAGGTAGTGGGTCATCAAGAACATTCTCTAACCTAGACAAGTTGTCTGCAACGGGGTTCTCAGCTCCCTTTCTATCAACAATATGGAAATCAAATTCTTGTAGAAAGAGAACCCATCTAATAAGTCTAGGTTTAGCATCTTTCTTTTCCATAAGGCATTTAATAGCAGCATGATCGGTGTGAACAGTTACTTTGGAATCAACAATATAAGGTCTGAACTTATCACATGCAAATACAACTGCTAAAAATTCTTTTTCAGTAGTAGCATAATTTCTCTGGGCACTGTCTAGAGTTTTACTAGCATAATGAATAAAATTTAATTTCTTATCAACTCTTTTTCCTAGAACAGCACCAACAACATAATCACTAGCATCACACATAATTTCAAAGGGTAAATTCCAATCAGGTGGCTGAACAATAGGTGCAATAATCAGGGTTTTCTTAAGTATTTCAAACGCTTCTACACAATGATCATAAAAAACAAAAGGGACATCTTTTTGTAAGAGATTAGTGAGAGGCCTAGAAATTTTAGAGAAGTCTCTAATAAACCTCCTATAGAAACCAGCATGACCAAAGAAACTTCTTAAACCTTTGATATCTTTAGGACACGACATCTTTTCAATAGCATCTACTTTAGCTTTATCAACTTCAATACCTCTTTCAGAATTTTATGCCCCAAGACAATACCTTCATTAACCATAAAGTGGCACTTCTCCCAATTTAATACAATATTAGTTTCTTCACATCTCTGCAAAACTTGGTCAAGGTTGCTTAAGCAATCATCAAAAGAAGTTCCGTAAACGGAGAAATCAGCCATGAAAACCTCAACAATATTTTCACAAAAATCAGAGAATATAGCAGTCATACATCTCTGAAAGGTAGCAGGTGCATTGCATAAACCAAAAGGCATACGTCTATAAGCAAAGGTACCGAAAGGGCAAGTAAAATTGGTCTTCTCTTGATCATATTTTGTCACAGGTATTTGAGAGAAACCAGAATAACCATCTAGAAAGCAAAAATGAGTATGTTTGGATAATCTTTCTAGCATTTGATCAATAAAAGGTAGAGGGTAATGATCTTTTCTAGTAGCTTTATTTAATTTGCGAAAATCAATTACCATTTTATAACCTATAACAATTCTTTGAGGAATCAATTCATTCTTATCATTAGGAACAACAGTAATACCTCCCTTCTTAGGGACACAATGAACAGGGCTTACCCATTGACTATCAACAATAGGATAAATTATACCTGCCTCCAGAAGCTTTAGTATTTCATTTCTTACCACTTCTTTCATCTTAGGATTTCACCATCGTTGATGATCAACAACTGGTTTAGCATCTTTCTCCAATTTAATCTTGTGCTGACGTAGAGTGGGACTAATGCCCTTAAGAACATCAAGAGTATATCCAATAGCGGCATGATGCTTCTTCAGAGTTTTCAATAATCTCTTTTCTTCATGCTCTAAAAGGTTAGCACTAATAATAACAAGATATATCTTCTTTTCTTCAAGATAAGCATATTTCAGAGTATCAAGTAACTGTTTAAGCTCAAACACGGAGTCACCCTTAGGTGGAGGAGGATCTCCAAGGATTTCAACAGGCAAATTGTGTTTCAAAATAGGTCCCTAATTAAAGAATACTTCATCTATTTCCCTTCTTTCATTCATAAACATATCATTTTCATGGTCTAGCAAATATTGTCCTAAAGAATCATTAGGAGGCACGACATTAGAAGCAAGACCAATAATTTCATCCCTACTAGGACATTCTTTATCATGGGGTTGTCTACGAAATTTAGAGAAATTAAAATCATGAGACATGTCCCCTAAACCAACAGTAACAATATCTTTCTCGTAGTCTATCTTAGCATTAACAGTGTTCAAGAAGGGTCTACAAAATATAACGGGACAAAAATTATCTTGTGGGGAACCAAGAACAAGAAAATTAGTAGGATATTTAATTTTCCCACACAAGACTTCAACATCTCTAACAATCGGTGATATAGTATCTCTATTAGCAAGCTTAATAGTAACATCAATATCTTCTATCTCAGCAGGTGCAATATCATTCATGATTTCTTTATATAAGGTATAAGGAATTGCACTCACACTAGCACCCACATCACATAAGCCATGATAACAATGATCTCCTATTTTAACAAAAACAACAGGCATGGCAACAACAGGTCTATGTTTACCTTTCATATTGGGTTTAGTAATTCTAGAAGCTTCATCACAGAAAAAAATAACATGCCCATCAATATTATCAACCAAGAGATCTTTAACCATAGCAATACTAGGTTCAACTTTAATTTGTACAGAGGGTGTATGTGTTTTAGTTTTACTTTTATGAACCACAGTTGAAGCTTTAGCATGATCCTTTATTCTAACAGGAAAAGGTGGTTCCTCAATATAAGCAGTAGGAACAATAGGATCAACATTATAAGTAATAGTTTCTTCTTCAACTTTAATAGGTTCTACTACTGTAACTTCAATGGGAGGACGATATTTAAACCGCTTCTCCTTAGGGAGATCAACATGAGTAGCAAAAGATTCACAAAAAGAAGCTACTATCTCAGAGTCAAGTCCATATTTAGTGCTAAAATCATGAAAAGCATCAGTATCCATAAAAGATTTAACACAATCAAACTTAACGTTTATACCTGACTCCTTACCTTCGTCAAGATCCCAATCTTTAGAGTTGCATTTAATTCTTTCCAATAAATCCCATTTGAATTCAATATCCTTCTTCATATAGGATCCAATATAAGAAGTATCGAGCATGGATCGATCATTATGAGAAAGCCGAGCATAAAAGTTTTGAATAATAATTTCTCTTGAGAGCTCATGATTGGGGCATGAATATAACATTGACTTAAAACTCCCCCAAGCTTGAGCGATACTTTCTCCTTCATGAGGCCAAAAATTATATATATAATTCCGATCACGATGAACCAGATGCATAGGATAAAACTTCTGATGAAATTCCAATTTTAATTGGTTGTAGTTCCATGATCCAATATCATCCAATAGCCTATACCATGTAAATACATTTCCCTTCAAAGATAAAGGGAAGACCTTCTTCTTGACAACATCCTCGGGCATACCTGCAAGCTTAAATAATCCACAAACTTCATCCACATAGATTAGGTGCATATCGGGATGTAATGTTCCATCTCCTGCATAAGGATTAGCTAGCAGTTTCTCTATCATTCCCGAAGGAATTTCATAATAAATATTTTCAGTAGGTGCAGTAGGTTGAGGAGTAGCTAATTGTGATTCCGGTCGAGGTGAAGATACCCCGAACAAACCCCTCAAAGGATTATTTTCCATAGTAACAAGTGACAGTAAATTTCAGCACACTATATAAATGTTTCCTTACCAAATTCCACTTACCAAAGGCGCTTCACTCCTCAGCAACGGCGCCAGAAAAGAGTCTTGATGACCCAAAAGTATAGGGAATCTATCGTAGTCCTCTCGGTAAGTAAGAGTGTCGAACCCAACGAGGAGCAGAAGGAAATGACAAGTGGTTTTCAGCAAGGTATTCTGTGCAAGCACTAAAATTATTGGTAACAGATAGTTGTGTGATAAGATAATTTGTAACAGGTAACAAGTAATGAAAGTAAACAAGGTGCATCAAGGTGGCCCAATCCTTTTTGTAGCAAAGAACAAGCCTGGACAAACTCTTATATAAAGCAAAGCACTCCCGAGGACACATGGGAATTGTTGTCAAGCTCATACGATTCACGTTCGTTACTTTGATAATTTGATATGTGGGTGGACCAGTGCTTGGGTGCTGCCCTTACTTGGACAAGTCTCCCACTTATGCACTAGTAGAAAACAGTCCTGGTTCAGTCACGAACCGGGACCCATGGTGGAATTTGTCCCGGTTCGTGAGCCCAGGGGGCCGGCCGGGGCCTCATGGGCATTGGTCCCGGTTCGTATGGACCCATTTGTCCCGGTTCCAGGAACGAACCGGGACCAATGGTCCTAGCTCCTGGCCCACAACCATTGGTCCCGGTTCGTGACTTGAACCAGGACAGAATGCTGGGCTTTAGTCCCGGTTTCTACCACGAACCGGGACAAATGATTTGCCTATATATACCCCATCGCCACAGTAGAGCACTCCATAGTGCTTTGTTTTTTCTGGCCGGCGAGGGGAGGGCATTTGGGTGCTCTAGCTCACCTCCTATGGGCATGAGGTGTTCGATGAAATGTCCGAGCCACACTAGTTAATCTTTCTCCTCTCGAAACACGACCTCCAAGCTCCATTTTCCCTGAGATTTGTCTAGTTTTAGCGGTCCGTCATGTCCCGTCCCCGTCTTCACCACCGTCGATCGCCCGCGCCGATCTCATCGCCGGTACCACCATGGTGAGCCTCTTGTTCTTATCTTCTTTCTGAAAGAAAAAAATTCTTACTTCAGATAGATACTTGTCCAATTTTCTTACTTTTATTATTCCTTGTTATTATATAGTGCGATGGTTTTGGTATCCGCCCCCGTCGACCCACGTCCTGTCTATGATTCGGATGTGGTATATATTATCTTTTGATAACTATTTGGTTCATTTATTGTTTATGACAATTATGCCGACCAACGTGACATAGATTTTATTTATCTAGGAGGTGGTTGAACCGGAAATTCCAACCGACCATATTGTCGAGAGGTTAAATTTAGTTGAAGAAGAAAACAATTACTTGAAGGAAAAAATAAGAAAAATTGAGGAGGAGAAGATGATATTGGAGTTGCATGTTGCGGATGTCGTCGATGATCACAAGATCAAGATGGATGCAATGCGGTTGAAGATTAGAAAGATTAGAAAATATGCCATTCATACTGAGGCTTGGTATCATTATGTAGTTGGATCAGTTGTTACCTTGGTTGCGATCATGATCGCATTTGTTGTTGCATTGAAATGTTTTACATAACTTCAATGTATGGTTTAATTAGATGCTCTTGAGAGCTATATGTTGTTCAATGAGAACTATGTATGTACTTTGGTTTTACTGTGATGATGAACTTCTATTAATTTGGTCACTCATCTATTCATGAGAGGGTTGAAAATTGATCATGTGGCTTTGAATGGTGCATTTTGAACACAGAAAAACTATGGAGTTCAAATAAGTTCAAAAAAAATGAAATCCCTTTGTAACAGACGAGTTTCCGTATGAAACCCTGATACTTCAAAAGAGATTGTCCGTTTTGTACATGAAGTGCATCCAGTTTTTGCTGTAACCCTCTCTACTTTCTTGCACATGCTATGTGGGTGAAATGATGATACCATGCCTACTTTCAACCTTTTCAGAGTTCATTTCAAATGCTTTTCAATTTCATGGTCTTATAGCTCAAAATAATCAGCAAATGCATGAAAAATAACAAATGAAGTCAGAAAGGGTTGAAAATTGATGATGTGGCTTTGAATGGTGCATTTTGAACACATAAAAACTATGGAGTTTAAATAAGTTCAAAAAAATGAAATCCCTTTATAACAGACGAGTTTCGTGATGAAACCCTGATACTTCGAAAGAGATTGTCCGTTTTGTACACGAAGTGCATCCAGTTTTTGCCGTAACCCTCTCTACTTCCTTGAACATGCTATGTGGGTGAAATGATGATACCATGCCAACTTTCAACCTTTTCAGAGTTCATTTCAAATGATTTTCAATTTCATGGTCTTATAGCTCAAAATAATCAGTAAATGCATGAAAAATAACAAATGAAGTCAGAAAGGGTTGAAAATTGATGATGCGACTTTGAATATATGGTGCATTTTGAACACAGAAAAACTATGGAGTTCAAATAAGTTCAAAAAAATGAAATCCCTTTGTAACAGACGAGTTTCCGTATGAAACCATGATAACAAAAATGAAATCCCTTTGTAACACACGAGTTTCCGTATGGAATCCCTTTGTTTCAGATTTCATAAATAACTTTTTTTGTTACAAACTTTAATAGCAAAAAGAATTATCATAAAATAAAATAAATAAGTAATTTGAAACAAAATAATATAAACTTTAATAAAATATATAAGTAGAAACTAAATAAAATAAAATAAAATAAACTTTAATAACATAAATAAAATTTATGAAACTAAGATTATCAAAGTATTTTCTGTTCAAAATCGTTAAAAGCAAAAAAGAACTTTCATAAACAACTTTTTTGTTAGAAACTTTAATAGCAAAATGAATTATCATAAAATAAAATAAATAAGTATATAAACAAAATAAAATAAAATAAATAAGTATTATGTTGTAAGTAGAAACAAAACAAAATAAATAAAGCAAAAAAGAAAACAAAAAAATGGGAAAAAAATAAAAAAAATTGCCACCTACTGGGCCATCACGGCCTGAGTACGACTAGAAACCCATCCATGGGCCAGGATTCAGGCCCGCAGAAGGCCCAGCAGGCCCACAGGCATATGAGTGTCAGTTTAGGCCCATAGGCCTGCAATTCAGAGGAGTTCGAGAAGGAAGAGGCAACGAGGCTTATAAACAGGTGTCGGGCGCTTCCAACTAGCAAGGTGGGACTAAACTCCCACCACCACCCCGCTGTGCAAGGCCACTGGTCCCGGTTGGTGGCACCAACCGGGACTAAAGGGTGGCTTTGGTCCCAGTTGGTCGCACCAACTGGTACCAATGGCCCCCTTTAGTCTCAGTTGGTGCCACCAACCGGGACCAAAGGCATCTGCTTCTTGCCCTTTGGGCTGCTGAAAAGTGACCTTTGGTCCAGATTGGTGGCACCAACCGGGACAAAAGGGTGCATTGGTCCCGGTTGGTGCCACGAACCGGTACCAATGCCCTGGGTATATAAGAAAACACTTAGCAGTTTCGACCAAATCCATCACTTCTTCTCCCCCGACGCCCCTGCTCCTCCTCGCCGTCACCGCCCGACGCCCCTGCTCCACCTTGCCATCGCCGCCGCCACCGACGCCGTCAGGCTGCTCGACATCGCTGTTGCCGCCGCCACTGACGCTGTCAGGCTGCTCAACGTCGATGCCGCCGCCGCTGACGCCCTCTGCCCCGACGACAGCGTTGACCCTGTCACCCCTGCCGGCCCCGACGCGCCGCCCACCATGCCCCGCCACCCCCTATGAGCACCATCCTGCTCCCGCGCCCCTCCCCTATCCCGCGCCCCTGCCCTGCCCTGCCGGCGCCGGCGTCGGCCCCTCCGCCGTGCCCCTCCGCCCCTGCGTCGTGCTAATATTAGATTTTTAGATGTTTTTAGATGCTATTTTTAGATGTTTTTACATGTTTTTTAGATTATTTTAGTTTATGTTTACTTTAGTTTTAAGATTAGGAAAATTTTAGATGTGTAGTTATATTTATTTAGATGTGTAGTTAATTTAGATGTTGTAATTTGTTCATAAAAATTGTGCACTTTTGTATAGAAACTTTATTTTTTTCATATGTACGAAAATGTAGAGTGAAAACGAAAACAAACATATAAGAAAAAACAAAGGAAAAAATGAAGAAGGAAAAGAAAACCGCCCGGCTCGGCCACCACCGCATTTTCATAAAGTGTTTCCACTGCATTTACATGAGGGGGCACGTCGGAAAAAATAAGAAGAGGAAGAAGAAGAAAAAAAAGAGGAGAAGAAGAAGGAATAGAGGAGTGGAAGAAAAATTCTTCCACTCCTCTATTCCTTCTTCTTCTCCTCTTTTTTTTTCTTCTTTTTCATCGCGAACTAGGGCAGAGGGTCGAGGGTCAAAAACTAGGGCAGAGGGTCGAGGCTCACCCTCTCGACCGTGATAGGGAGCACCCCCGGCCCTCTCGCTTGACCAAAACTCTCGAGGACACCCAAACCCTAGAAAAAAAACCGATGTCGGTCTCCTACCCCCTCCCGCCGCGCCCCTACCCGACAAACTCTCTCGAGGCCACCCAAATTTACCAAGGTAAAATAGCGTTATCGTCGAGGCCACCCCAAACCCTTGAAGCGTTGTCGAGGCCACCCAAACCCTTGAAGCATTGCCGAGGCCACCCCAAACCCTAGAGAAGCACCGTCGAGGCCACTAATCTGATTCCTTATTGTGATTAGCTAGCTAGTTCTACGTTTGCCACTAATATATCCATCTGTCATGTTTGAATAATAATTGCCATGTTGTAAATATTTGTAGAAACTATGGAGCACCCCTGAGACGAAGCAACAGAAGCGATGTTGGGGGGCATAATCACAAAAGGAAGTGATGCCGTCTTGTCGTATCTCAACGACACCGATGGTATGGAAGGACAGGGTGAGGAAGAAGACTATGATTATGATGGCTCCGGTGACCCAATGCCGGTACAAGAAGGAGACCATGATGACGGCTTCGGTGACCGAACCAAGTCCGGCCAGGTATATATATTAGTTAAGCCTGTGCTGACTAGCTAATTGATGCATTCATTGTTTTCGTATGTACACATATTAATTAACTCTCATCTTTCTTCTTTTTTCTAGCACTCCGAATCAAGCACAGCTTCGGTAAAGAAACGAGGCCCGAAGAAAAAGTTGCGCTCGGATGAAAGGTTTGAGATCACAGCAATCGCGCGCGATGGCAAGCCGATTGAACCCATCCGGACAAAGGACGCATTTGCTGCTCAGTGCGGGGTTCTTGTTAGGGACAAGATCCCGATCAGTATCCACCAATGGTTAAAGCCTAAGAATGAAGACCCTGAGGTGTCTTATGTCTCTGATATGCAGAAAGATGATCTTTGGACAACGCTTAAGGAAAATTTCACCCTACCGCCAGAGGAGGATCTAGAGAAGCCAGTCAAAGAGCAATTGATCAAGTCTCATGCTCTTAAGAAGATGGCAGAACTATTCAGGAGGTGGAAGAATGAGATAAAAACATTGTTTGTCGGCGAAGAGAAGACACTAGAATTCACCGGAAAGTATGAGAAGATCAGAGATCACTAGCCCGCATTTGTGGCCCACAAGACATCGGACAAGAGTAAGAAGATGTCAGCGACAAACAAGAAAAATGCTGCAAAGAAGAAGCATCACCATCGCATGGGGTTAGGTGGCTACCTCAAAGCCTGACCGTTGTGGGCCAAGGCTGAGAATGACCTGATTGATAAAGGGGTCGAACCAGAGACATTGAACTGGCCAGACCGTTGCCAGACTTGGTTCTTCGGGGTTGGCGGAACCTTGGACCCTGTATCAGGGAAGTGCGTTTGGACGGACGAGCAACTGTGAATACCCGTCACGAGGCTTCAGGAGTATATCGAGGCACTGCAGCAAGGGACGTTCATTCCAGATAGAGAGAAGGATGAGCTCACAATGGCCCTCGGGAATCCTGAGCACCCTGGACGGACACGAGGCATGCCAGGCTCCGTTCCATGGAAGGCTGGGTTTCCGGACGCAGGGGGTTACAAATGCCAGGAGATGAGGAAGAAAGTGGAGCATAGCCAACTGCAGGTGCTGCATGCAAGGATGCAAGAGATAGAGGAACGAGAAGCAAATCGCAGCAAATGACCTGCCGAAGCTTCCCCTGAAGCTACCCCGCCATCTCAGCGGAGAAGCAGCGTGGCTTCCACCGAGCAGCTTCACCTGGAGCCTATCTTCATGACTCCTGCTAGCTACCCCGTGGATGCTATCACGGAGTCTCAACATTGCCACCTTATGACGCAATGGATGAAATTCAAAGTCAAGGCGACTGTTGGCTCTGCTTTACCTACTGAACCTGGCGCAACCTACCACTGCCGGTCGATTCCAGAAGGATATGCTAGGTGATGGTGGATGAAATAACGGACGGATTTGAGGACCTCGAGCTTGACCACCCTACGGGTGAAGGGGAGATTCGGCTGGGTTCTTCTCTGAAGACTCCATGCCTATGGCGGAAGGAGCTCATCAACCTTCCGAACTGGACGCCTCCGCCTCCTCCTCCTCCTCTGCCGAGTCAGGGAACTCCGCCTCCTCCTCCGCCTCCTCCTCTGGCGAGTCAGGGAACTCCACCTCCTCCTCCGCCTCCTCCTCTGGCGAGTGATTAGGGCACTCGGCCTCCTCCTCCGGCGAGTGATCAGGGCACTCAGCCTCCTTCTCAGGCGCGTGGCGGCACTCCGCCTCCTTCTCCGCCTGCGCTGGCGCGCCCGAGCAGCCAACCTCCTCCTTCTCTGCCTCATCAACAAGGGTGGAAGAGACCCGTCGCCACTCCGGATGCTCCGGCGCGTCGTAGTCCTTCTCCTCCACCTCGTAAGAAAGGAAAGACAGCCGCAACTGCTCCGTCTGCTCCGGCGCCTAGCAGTACAGCCAGAGGCAGGAGGCAATACATATTCGGTCCTTCTCTGAAGACTCCAGAGAAGTTACCATACGAGAGGAGCCTGGAGGAAAATGCGAAGATCATGTGAGCCGAAGTGAAAAACTTCTTTGAAGGGGTGAAAGCAAAGAAACATCCACCTCCAGAGGAGAAGATAGATCCGGTATAAGCAAAGCATACTCTGGCTGCCCTGAAGAAACCACCAAAGTCTCCGGCGAAAGGCAACTATGAGCGCATTATTGAAAATTCATTTATCGAAGCGGAGCAGTCGGGAAGTACTGTCAGTGATCAAAGGTTAGTAGAACGACGAGCTAGGAAAAAAATTGCCCAGCTCGGCGAACAAGCAAACCAATCGTCCCCCCCGCTCCAGGTGTCTAGCGATATCGTCGCTAATGATCCGGGGATGGTGCCCGGTTATAACAATCTTGGAGATTACCTGCCCGATGATGTACATTATGATTTCTTGGAAGTGGACGAACACAAATACGAGTACGGGAAGCCTCTCGTTAAAGATGAAAGATCTCTAACAACGATGATGCGAAGATTCCATGATTGGTACATGAAAACCTGCAGAGAGTCTGAGGGGAGGAATATTTTGATGCTGAGAGTTAGAGAGGAGCATGACCTCATTGGAATTGAACTGTTGAATGTTCCATTTGAGGAGTTCTTCGCGTTTTTCAGTCAAAAGGCCCTCGATAAATTAACGGTCACTTGCTACTACCTGTAAGTAGTACTACTTCTGCCATTAAGTCTCTAGATATAGGTCAGCTCTTTCATTGCATGTATTTTTAATTATCCTCACTACATTATGCAGATTGAAGATCGCCGAATTGAAGAAAAGACAAATCGGTGATATTGGGTTCATTAACACAAATCTCATAGATGCATATATGGTTGAATTTCAGGCTAGAGATACCGAGGCCAAGTTGCTACAATCGTTTGTATTAAATCAAAACAAAGCTATAATACTCTTTCCTTACAACTTCAAGTGAGTGTTACTGTCTTGTGCATATTCGGTTTCCCTTATTAGTCGAGGTTATAGTAATGTAATTGATGAGTTATGCATGCGTGCGCAGCTTCCACTATATTCTCCTAGAGATTAAGCTTGAGCAGGGACTAGTAACCGTCTTAGACTCGAGACGAAAAGATCCCAAGGAGTATGTGGACATGACTGAAATTCTAGAGAAGTAAGTTAAATCGATCATTATCGCACCATATTAGCAATTTTGTTCATTTCCTGATATCAAGTAATTGTTTTCTTTGTCTGGCAGGGTTTGGAAAAAAATCACCTCAAAAACTCCGGGACTATCAAAGAAGCTCCAATTTAAACACCTGAAAGTAAGTACTATAGTAGCACGTTCCGCGCATCTCCTAGTGATTCAAACGCTAGTTTCATCAATACCATTTAGCATGCTTGCTTATCAGTTAGATTGACCTATATTTCTTGTAAAGTGGTTGTGGCAGGAACAAGGGAATGATTACTGTGGATACTACATTTGCAAGTCCATCCGCCACACGACCTGTGAGTGGGGCTACTCTGACAAACAATATGAAGTGCGTAAATAATAATATTCACAATTTTATTTTATTACCATCATTTGTGTTGAGTTTCATTTATTCATATATATGTATTGACCCCCTTCTTCAAATTAGATATTTCGAATGCGGGATGAACTCCTACCACCAGATCATATGCGAGCAATTCAAGAGGAATTGGCAGCATTCTTTCTTGACCACGTGATCGATAAAGACGGAGAATACCATGTGGACCCTGAGTTCATATATAATTACGAGATTATATTGTAAGAGATAATTATATTGTATATATGTAGCCAGTAGAGTCGGATAGATATACGAGAACTTGTTGTTCGACCAATCTCTCAGAGAAGGAGAGGTGGTCGATATCACTTCTCTCTGTATGCATATGTTCATGACGATCTTCTGTTTCCTTCATCTGCTTACTAGCTAGCGTGTCTAGTCCTCTCTATACGTATAGTATGTAGCGTCGACCAAGCACGGAGATAAGAGAGGACACTTCTCTCTATTAATTAGCTAGCTAACACAATATATGAAACACCTAAATTAATCCCCCCCAAACCCCCTAACCCCCCCCCCCTTTCAAAAAAAAACAAAAAACCCCAGCCCCTGAAATGGTGACGCGTGGATGCCTATTGGTCCCGGTTGGTGCCACCAACCGGGACCAAAGGGCCTTCTGCCTGGGCTCGCCGCACCGGCCACGTGGAGGCCCATCTGTCCCAGTTTGTATAAGAACCGGGACTAAAGGTCCAGGGCATTAGTAACGACACTTTAGTCCCGGTTCAATAACCGGGATAAATGGCCCTTACGAACCGGGACAATAGGCCCTTTTTCTACTAGTGATGAGTAACCCCTCTCGCAAGCATCCACACCTATGAAAGAATAATTAAGGTAAACCTAACCATAGCATGAAACATATGGATCCAAATCAGCCCCTTACGGAGCAACGCATAAACTAGGGTTTAAGCTTCTGTCACTCTAGCAACCCATCATCTACTTACTACTTCCCAATGCCTTCCCCTAGGCCCAAATAATGGTGAAGTATCATGTAGTCGATGTTCACATAACACCACTAGAGGAGAGACAACATACATGTCCTCAGGAACAAACTTAACTACTCACAAAGCATATTCATAATCATAACCATAGGAGTATTAATTATCATTAAGGATCTAAAAATATAATCTTCCACCGGATAAACCAACTAGCATCAACTACAAGGAGTAATCAACACTACTAGCAACCCACAGGTACCAATATGAGGTTTTGGGACCAAGATCGAATACAAGAGATGGACTAGGGTTTGAGAGGTGATGGTGCTGGTGAAGATGTTGATGGAGATTGACCCCCTCTTGATGAGAGGATTGATGGTGATGACGATGGTGACGATTTCCCCCTCCCAGAGGGATGTTTCCCCGGCAGAACAGCTTCGCCGGAGCCCTAGATTGGTTCTGCCCAGGTTCCGCCTCGAGACGGCGGCGCTTCGTCCCGAAAGCTTCTCTTTGATTTTTTTCCAGGTCAAAACACACCATATAGCCAAAGATGGGCACCGGAGGCCTGCCAGGGGGCCCATAAGGTTGGGGGACACACCTAGGGGGTAGGGCGCGCCCTCCACCCTTGTGGCTGGCTGGTGGCCCCCCTCTGGTACTTTCTTCGCCCAATATTTTTTATGTATTCCAATAATGTGCTCTGTGAAATTTCATGACTTTTGGAGTTGTGCAGAATAGGTCTCTAATATTTGCTCCTTTTCCAGCCCAGAATTCCAACTGCCGACATTCTCCCTCTTCATGTAAACCATGTAAAATAAGAGAGAACAGGCATAAGTATTGTGATATAATATGTAATAACAGTCCATAATGCAATAAATATCAATATAAAAGCATGATGCAAAATGGACGGATCACTCCTCAGCAGCCTCCCTCCGCTTGGCAGACTCATCAACTACCGCCTATAGTACTTGAATCGCTAGGTGACGGAGTCGTATCCGATAGATCTTGAGCAGGGGGTCCCGAGCTGGTAGCCTTGGCTTGATGGTAACATGACAAAGAAGTGACACAATATTTACTCAGGTTCAGGCCCTCTTAAAGAGCTATAAAGCACTACATCATTGTCGTGGTGGGCGCACGGCAGATGCCAAGGGATGGCTAAAGAGAGGAGGAGGCTCGAGGGCGCTGGTGGGCTTCGGAGGAGAGGTTGATATGTGCGGGCGCGGGACGCCGGACATACCCAGGTTCGGGGCTCTCCGGAGAGATAACACCCCTAGTCCTGCCGAGTTTAGTTGGATGGCTGATAGTACAATGTCGCTGCTGGAGCTATTTGGAGGAGGAAGGAGGCTGGCCTAGGCTTCGACCGCTCCTTCTCCTTGGTGTCGCTATGTAGTGGCTAGTCCTATCTTGCTTGTTCTATCTCGTGTTCATGCAATGCTCATTCTTGCAATCTCTCTGCCCTTGCCTCCTCTGTAGGCGTGGACTCCTAGGGGGTTTTATAGATCAATCCACCCAAGGTTACAATGGTAATATGCCGAGTCGGTGGGTCCGTATTGTCGGCGCCCGGGGTGCCGGGCTGGGTCCCTCTTGGGGGCTTGTGGTTCGCCGGGTTTCCCTGGGTGTGGGCCCTGCGTGCCTAGGGGGACTGTGCGCCATCTTGTTGATCGTCATGGCGTGGCCGAGTCGAGCCGCGCATAGTGTTCTCCATCAGGCCGCCACTTGCTGTCGTTTGTGGTGAGGGCGGGAACACTGTTGCCGTGCCGGCCCTGGCCAGTGGGTAGGTAAGGGGCAATATTGCCATGCTCTGGCTGACCACGGGCATGGGCGGGGGCACTGTAGTCTTGGTCATCAGTGATTGAGGTCTCGTCCCATCGTACGGGCTGGATGGGATGGGAGCTAACCCGTGGCTGGGTTGTCGTGGACGCCACGGGTGGGTTGGCTTGCTGGGGAAGCCAAGGTTGCGTCGGGTCGAGTTGCCTTGCGCCAGCCGCTGCAGCCGGGTCGACGTACCTTGTCGAGTCAAGGGTCTTAGCCGGGTTGCGCGCCTTGCTGGGTCGAGCGACCCGGCCTGGCGCACGCCGGTTTGCGGGGCGATGCGGGCCCTGCCGTTTTTGAAATAGATCCGGGTTCCGTTGCCTGCCTGGGGTTCATCCCCTCGACAATCATGCTTGTATTTTATTGACGAATGGGGTACGAGTACATGTTAGTCTACCTCGAGATCGTATGTGTATGAGTCTATCCCTACCTCTACGGACTATGCCCCTCGGTTTATAAAGATGTAGGGGGCTACCTAGGTGAAAGGATCGATACGGTCGACTAGAGTGGGGGTGAATAGGAGACTACAAATTTTGATCTTCCTTGTCAATTTTAGGGTTAAGCGGATAAATAGGGTTCATTAGAAATGAAAACAGGTGAACACAACCTATATGACAAGCAAGGTTTAGACTAAATATGTTAGGCAACAAACTAGATAGCAAGCCAACAAGCATATAGAGCAAAGTAAGTGCAGGAAAGGATTAACCACAAGTGAGATGAGGATGCAGATTTTATCCCGAAGTTCACTCTTCCTTGGGGAAGAGAAACTCTCCATTTAGAGGGGTGCCAGAGCAAAGCTTGCAGAACACCACCGAAGGCTCAGTGTATTCTCTTTCCAGTCACCCCCAACGGATGAGCCTCGAATCACTCGGGGTTGATCTTGAAGGCAACTACCACACCTCGGGGTTTATCTTGAAGGCAACTACCACACCTTTACAAACTTCCCCAGAGCACACCATAAGCAAGGAAGCTTCTAGAGGAACCTCTAACCGCCTAGGATCCCAAGATCCAAGAGTAACAAGTCAAGTGTCGACAAATATTGTGGGGAACATGAATTTGGTTTAGTCAAAATGTAGATTGGGTCTTGCTCTCCCAATCCCCAAAGTTTCAACAAGTTTGGGTGGAGGGATTGAGATTATTAAGCAAAATGGAGTGTAGCAATGGTGGAGCTCAACAAGACATTAGGGTTAGGGATGGAGGTGGAAGAAGATGCCCTTTTATAGTGTTTTTGGCTGGGTGGGCATTTCTTCCCGTTCGACCCCATGCGCACGGGCTAAGTCAGCCTAGTGCGCATGGGGTACTCAGGGACTGAAACCCCACCTCGTGCGCACGAGGGTCAAAAGACCCCATGCGCACGGGGTGTCTAGAAAGATTAGTGGCACCCCATGCATATGGGGGTCAACGCATGGGGCACCAGAGAGTTTCTGACCACCCCGTCTGCACGGGGGTGAAAGACCCCATGCTTGACCCCTGTGCGGACGGGGTGTCCAGAAAATATCTGTTGACTCTTATGGACACCTCGGCAAAGCATGAAAAAGACACAACAATGCTGGTAGGTGTAGGAGGGCTGGTGTATGTGTTTTGGAAGTATACCCACATGACACAAATCCACAATGACTCCTCTTAATAGTGCAGTTTATCCTACAACTCAAATCGAACCATAACCAAAACCTTCGCGTCACAGGTAAACCAAAACCTTTGCGTCGCAGGTAAACCACGCCTTTGACCTTTTTGATTTGGGGGGTCACACAATTCCATCATAATCTTCATGGAACCAATATCCTGAGCTAAACTTTAGGAACCGATATTAGTTCCTCTAACCACATTGTCATCACACCAAAATATAATAAAGTGTCACATGCACTTTCACTAGGTTTACATTTAGTTCAATTACATCTAAGGATAAACATGCTGAAGATTGCATTCGTGCCTTGGAGTATACATTAAGTCTTTGGAGGGTTCCATCTTGATTACTCCATGGGATCTGGCGAATGTGGCCCACTAGTTGGTTGTTTGGGGGTCCTCAGCCTAGCCCATCTCTGGGAGCTGACGTGGTTAGCACCCCCTATGTAGGACACCATCAGTAGCCCCTGAGCCATTCTTCCAAGATGAGGACAATCCTCGAACAGCTTGTTCTTGTTGTTGGACTTCAGCCCTATAAACTGTTTCAACACCTTGTTCGTGCATCTCCTTCCAAAGCAACCATCATTTTGTCGAAGGAATAGTATACCTCAGACCTTCGAGGATCCCCAACTGAGCTTCCTGAGAAGCACTTTTCCTTTTTCATCGGATCCGAAGACCCTTCCCACACCTAGCTATCTTAATGGCGAAGTTTTACTGTGCTGGAATGGGTGCACCAGTTGGGTCATGTTCTGTCAACTTTCACCAAACCCGCACACCACCACGTACTACGGAGCCGAAAGGTCCCGTCAGTAGTCATTATGCTGTGTTTAGCATAGCTCGAGGCCATTTCTATTGGCACTTCTTGTCAAATAAAGTGATCATGCCCTAGATTTTCGGTGACATCATCAATAAAAACCCCTCGATTCACACGAGCACATAATGCATATCGCGTCAGAACTCGCGAAATTACTGCAACATAGTACACCCCTTAGTTCTTTTATTGGCTTATAAAAGGCAAATGATAGAATCAATCCATTTTCATGGCGTTCCTCTCTCTCTCTCTCTCTGCTCCTGCCATCCCCATGCTCCAGCTCCCAGAGAGTAGAGCCCTAGCAAAGCCTTATGATCTGATGGCGCCTTGAAGCTATGTTGGTATTTCCCCAAAGAGGAAGAGATGATGCAGCACATCGGCGGTAGATATTTCCCTCAGTTATGAGACCAAGATTATCGAACCAGTAGGAGAACCAAGCAACAACACATAAGCGGCGCCTGCACACAAATAACAACTACTCGCAACCCGACGTATTAAAGGGGTTGTCAATCCTTTCGGGTAACGGTGCCAGAAATTGGCAAAACGAATGTGAATAAATTGTAGTAGATTGATAGATCGAATGCCAAATAAAATAAATAAGAATAAATTGCAGAAAGGTATTTTTGTATTTTTGGTTTAATAGATCTGAAAATAAAAGCAAAGGAAAAGTATACTTCAAAGGCAAATAATATGAGAAAGAGACCTGGGGGGCATAGGTTTCACTAGTGGCTTCTCTCGAGAAAAATAGCAAACGATGGGTAAACAAATAACTGTTGGGCAATTGATAGAACTTCAAATAATCTTGACGATATACAGGCAATGATCATTACATAGGCATCACGTCCAAGATTAGTAGACCGACTCCTTCCTGCGTCTACTACTATTACTCCACACATCAACCACTATCCAACATGCATCTAGTGTATTAAGTTCATGGAGAAATAGAGTAGTGCAATAAGAACGATGACATGATGTAGACAAGATCTATCTATGTAGAGATAGACCCCATTGTTTTATCCTTACTAGCAACGATACATACGTGTTGGTTCCCCTTCTGTCACTCGGATCAAGCACCGTAAGATCGAACCCACTACAAAGCACATCTTCCCATTGCAAGATAAATAGATCAAGTTGGCCAAAAAAACCCAAATATCAGAGATGAAATACGAGGCTATAAGCAATCATGCATATAAGGGATCAAAGAAACTCAAATAACTTTCATGGATATAAAAAGATAGATCTGATCATGAACTCAAAGTTCATCTGATCCCAACAAACACACCGCAAAAAGAGTTACATCATATGGATCTCCAAGAGACCATTGTATTGAGAATCAAACGAGAGAGAGGAAGCCATGTAGCTACTAACTACGGACCCAAAGGTCTACAAAGAACTACTCACGCATCATCGGTGAGGCAGCAATGGAAGTGGTGAATCCCTCCGTGATGGTGTCTAAATTGGATCTAGTGGTTCTGGACTCTGCGGTAGCTGTAATTGATTTTCGTCGACTCCCCTAGGGTTTTTGGAACATTGGGGGTATTTATAGAGCAAAGAGGCGGTCCGGGGGGCACCCGAGGTGGGCACAACCCACCAAGGCGCGCCTGGGCCTCCTGGCGCGCCCTGGTGGGTTTTGCTCCCCCCGGAGCACCCCTAGGCGCTGCCTTGGCCCATAGGGTGTCTTCTGGTCCATAAAAAATCTCCATAAAGTTTCATTGCGTTTGGACTCCGTTTGGTATTGATTTCCTGCGATGTAAAAAACATGCAGAAAACAACAACTGGCACTTGGCACTATGTCAATAGGTAGTACCAAAAAATGATATAAAATGACTATAAAATGATTATAAAACATCCAAAATTGATAATATAGCAGCATGGAACAAGAAAAAATTATAGATACATTGGAGACGTATCAGCATCCCCAAGCTTAACTCCTGCTCGTCCTCGAGTAGGTAAGTGATAAAAACAGAATTTTTGATGTGGAATGCTGCCTAACATGTCATAACATATTATTTTCTTTATAGCATGGACATTTGAACTTTTATTTTGTTCAAAGCAATAGCCTAGTTTTGACATGATAACTTAAATACTCAAGCATATCAACAAGAAACCATGTGTTTCAAAATATCAATGCTAAAATAAGCTATCCCTAGCCCATCATGCTCAATCATTGATCCATTCATGAAACACACTCGCATATTAACTACACCCAGTACTCAAGTACGATCATAGTGCCTCCTAGTTGGTGCTTTTATAAGAGAAGATGGAGACTCAAATTCAAAATAAAAATTGCATAAAGTGAAAGAAAGGCCCTTCACAGAGGGAAGTAGGGATTTGTAGAGGTCCCAGAGCTCAAAGCGAAAAACTTAGAGATAAAAACATTTTGGGAGGTGTATCCTTCCCACCAACAAAAATGACATAGAGTTCCCAACACTTTCCATGCTAGATATATCATAGGCGGTTCCCAAACAGAAATTAAAGTTTATTCCTTTTTCCACCACACTTTCACTTTCCATGGGTAAACGTATCCATGGGGGCCTTCCATACCAATACTTCGAAGGAATTTATTATTTGACAACATAAAGTAAATTCATTTTTCATTTCGGGACTGGGCATCCCGAATACCTTTGCCTTACTCTCGTGCAATGACAAGTGAATAAACACTCACTACTGCAGGATGCTGCTAACGCGACACTACAATCAGAGACCCTTCGAGAAACTGTGTGCGATGCCATAATCGCAAACGGTGATGTATACCGTCAGAAACGTATAAGACGTTTGCAATGACGGATGCATCAAACACGGTTCAGGTTTTAGTTGCGTGTGCGATGAAGGGCATACAGTTCAGTTCAATTAACTGTTTGCGATGAGGAGGAACAAAAGAAATGGGCAGCCAGATGAAGGCGTGTGCGATACACAACATACGATTCACTCGGATGAACTGTTTGTGATTAGGCAACACAAAAGAAACCGGCAGCCAGATGAAGGTGTGTGCGATATACAACATACGGTTCACTCGGATGAACTGTTTGTGATTATGCAACACAAAAGAAACAGTCAGCCAGATCAAGGTGTGTGGGATATACGGCATGCGGTTCACTCGGATGAACTGTTTGCGTTCACACAAGAGTACAGAAACGGTTCAACTTAACAAGACGTGTTGTTGTGCAATGGTATTGCATGCGGTTCACTCGGCCCTTTTCGTCAGTGTGTGACCTCTATGGCAACCGTTTGCTCCCCAGACGCCTCTTCGTGTACAGTGGCAACCGTCCACCGAGTCTTCGCCTTTCCCTCTCGACTTGGAACTGCTGTCGCGCGCTAGCTCTTCGTCCCTCCTCCATTTTCCTTCACCCTTCCTTCTGCCATTGTTTGATCATCTTCTCCATGAAGGGAACAAGCCGGAAATGACCCCGTTATTCTTGCCCCGTTCTGAATGATGACGCGGTGGAGGAACTCATTGATCGGTGCGACGTCATCACCTCGGCTAGCATGGAAGGTTCATTCAAGACCATTCTCGACTCAACTAATAACATCATTACAAGGAACCCAAGGGTTCAGGAGCGGTTTGATCTCCCCTATCTTCTTCGCCGTGACCTTGCTGACGGGCGCGGGGACGAGGGAAGCCTGGCCTTGTGTAAGTTGATGCCGCTTGATAATGATACGTATGATGTTAAGATGCCATTGCTTGAGGGCAAAGCTTGGGCAGGCACAAATGGAGATTGGGTTGTTTATATTGGGTACAACTGCGAGTGGGAACTTGTGAATGTGTACACTCGTCACCGGCTTCCACTTTGAAAAATCTCAAACGACTGCCAAGAGGTTGAGTACACCGGTATTCTACGTGAGTTCAAATACGATCATGCTGACTGTCGTCTACGGAAGATAGCAATTTGCCGAGTTCCCAACCGCTCTTGGGTTATAGGAATGCTTATGTTGTCGCTATCTTCGACAAGCTTGTTGCCGTCCTTCATGGTTCGACTCGATGGATATTGCTCAAAAATCAGTTTCTATAAACCGATGAGTACTGTGATGCAATTCAGTACGAGGGTCTTGTGTTTGATGCCACCACTCGTGGCACTGTTTTTGCATGGAACCCTCATGATTTCGGTACGTTTGTCTTCCACCGTAATTATAATTGTTTCATCCACATGCATGCAGGTTAGCTAGTTTCCCTTTACTAATTAACCTTCTTGTGTTTCCAAGGTCATGTGAACATTCCACCACCTATACTTGAAAATTTTATTCACGAGCATGAGGACGAGCAGGACCCATATATTTAGTGGCGCCTGGCAACTTATTCCGATGGATCACCTCTTCTTGTCTATATACGGGGCACTGCTGATGTTACTAAGGAAGCATGTGTTGTCTCGTATGGTCGCACTCTCCGGACCTATTCCAACATCCGTTGCACGGTATTCGAGATGGATACTGGTGTACTAGCGCCAACACCTTCTCCCTGGTTCAGTATTGAAAGTCTTGGAGGAAACTCGCTCTTCCTTGGACAAAACTATCCAATGATGGTGGAAGGCGATCCAGCTGCTGTTGACACAACGTTACTACCATTTATGAGAAGGAACTGTATCTGTACCTCGGACATTAATATGCTTCCCTACCGTCCCAATATGGATATTGAAATAGGCCGCTTCAGCCTGGGTGATCAATCCTGCATTGGTCTCGAGATTGACAGTAGCTGGCCCTTCCCAGAGAAACACTTCTAGTTCAAAGCAAGCGTTTCCAACGCCGACGAGTGGTTGAGCTGAAGTTCATTTCATCCCTTTGTTATTTGTTGTGTGAGAAAAACTTTACTAGAATGTTTTGTTGGAAATGATCTATAATCCAACATGTATCCTCGTTGTTGTCGTGGGTTGATGACTTGTTGTATGTAATCAATGGTACATTTGCATATGCGTCCATGAACTCACACCTGCTAGTGGTGTCCATATGAACAGTGCTAGTGATTTTAGTTGCAAAAATTAGATAGTGCTAGTGATTTGTAGCTGCATATTTTGACAAATCACAGTGTTACAAGGTTGACAAATGGCAATGTTACTAGATAAACAAATGTCAATCTTTCCAGTTTGAGAAATGGCAACATACCCAAAATGACAGTGTGACGCCCCCGATTCAATCGTACACTAATCATACACGCAAATGTGTACGATCAAGATCACGGACTCACGGTAGGATATCACAACACAACTCTAGACACAAATAAAATAATACAAGCTTTATATTACAAGCCAGGGGGCTCGAGGGCTCGAATACAAGCTCGATACACAAGAGTCAACGGAAGCAACAATATCTGAGTACAGACATAAGTTAAACAAGACTGCCTTAAGAAGGCTAGTGTGACGCCCCCGATTCAATCGTACGCTAATCATGCACGCAAACGTGTACGATCAAGATCAGGGACTCACGGGAAGATATCACAACACAACTCTAAAAACATAAATAAGTCATACAAGCATCATATTACAAGCCAGGGGCCTCGAGGGCTCGAATACAAGTGCTCGATCATAGACGAGTCAGCGGAAGCAACAACATCTGAGTACAGACATAAGTTAAACAAGTTGCCATAAGATGGCTAGCACAAACTGGGATACAGATCGAAAGAGGCGCAGGCCTCCTGCCTGTTATCCTCCTAACTACTCCTGGTTGTCGTCAGCAGCCTGCACGTAGTAGTAGGCACCTCCAGTGTAGTAGTCGTCGTCGACGGTGGCGTCTGGCTCCTGGGCTCCAGCATCTGGTTGCGACAACCAGGTAGAAGGGAAAGGGGAAAAAGGGGGAGAAAAGCAACCGTGAGTACTCATCCAAAGTACTCGCAAGCAAGGAGCTACACTACATATGCATGGGTATATGTGTAAAGGGCCATATCAGTGGACTGAACTACAGAATGCCAGAATAAGAGGGGGATAACTAATCCTATCGAAGACTACGCTTCTGGCAGCCTTCGTCTTGCAGCATGTAGAAGAGAGTAGATTGAAGTCCTCCAAGTAGCAACGCATAGCATAATCCTACCCGGCGATCCTCTCCTCGTCGCCTTGTTAGAGAGCGATCACCGGGTTGTATCTGGCACTTGGAAGGGTGTGTTTTATTAAGTATCCGGTTCTAGTTGTCATAAGGTCAAGGTACAACTCCAAGTCGTCCTGTTACCAAAGATCACGGCTATTCAAATAGATTAACTTCCCTACAGGGGTGCACCACATAACCCAACACGCTCGATCCCATTTGGCCGGACACACTTTCCTGGGTCATGCCCGGCCTCGGAAGATCAACACGTCGCAGCCCCACCTAGGCACAACAAAGAGGTCAGCCCGCCGGTCTAAATCCTATGCGCGCAGGGCTCTGGGCCCATCGCCCATTGCACACCTGCACGTTGCGAGGGCGGCCGGAAGCAGACCTAGCCTCTCTTATACAAGAGTAGGCGTTTCAGTCCAATCCGGCGCGCGCCGCTCCGTCGCTGACGTCAAGAAGGCTTCGGCTGATACCACGACGTCGAGTGCCCATAACTGTTCCCGCGTAGTTCGTTAGTGCGTATAGGCCAGTAGCCAGACTCAGATCAAATACCAAGATCTCGTTAAGCGTGTTAAGTATCCGCGAACGCCGAACAGGGCCAGGCCCACCTGTCTCCTAGGTGGTCTCAACCTGCCCTGTCGCTCCGCCACAAAGTAACAGTCGGGGGCCGTCGGGAACCCAGGCCCACCTCTACCGGGATGGAGCCACCTGTCCTTTCAGCCCCCTCATCAGAATCACTTGCGGGTACTCATCGAGCTGACCCGACTTTAGTCACCATCTGTATAGTATGTATGTATGTATAGTATATACCCGTGATCACCTCCCGAGTGATCATGGCCCAATAGTATAGCAAGGCAGACTGACAAGAATGTAGGGCCAATGATGATAAACTAGCATCCTATACTAAGTATTTAGGATTGCAGGTAAGGTATCAACAGATGTAGCAACAATGTCAGGCTATGCATCAGAATAGGATTAACGAAAAGCAGTAACATGCTACACTACTCTAATGCAAGCAGTATAGAGGAGAATAGGCGATATCTGGTGATCAAGGGGGGCTTGCGTGGTTGCTCTGGCAAGTAGGGGTCATCAACTCCGTAGTCGAACTGGGTTGCCGGCAGTCTCGGGGTCTACCGGAAAGAAGTAACGAAGGGGGAACACAATAAATAACAGAGCAATCAAAGCATCACAAAGCGTAACATGGCAATACGCGGTGCTAGGTGTGCCCTAACGCGGTAGTAGGTGATACCGATGAATGGGGGGAAACATCCGGGAAAGTATCCTCGGGGTTTCGCGTTTTCGGACAAATGAACCGGAGGTGAAAAGTTACAGGTTCGCTATGCTAGGGACGTGTGGCTGACGAACGGGCTGTGTATTCGGATTCGTCTCGTCGTTCTGAGCAACTTTCATGTACAAAGTATTTTCATCCGAGTTACGGATTATTTTATACTAATTTTTAAAGTTTTAAATGATTTTCTAATTTTTTGATTTAATTTAATTTGAAACTAAATTAGTATTTAAATGCTATGGGTACACAGGAAGTGTACCCAGAAGTGTGCACCTGAGGCTGACAGGTGGGGACAGTTGACTAAGTCAACTACCCAGTCAGCAGGTCCAGTCAGCAGCCAACAGGGCGTTGACTGGCCAATCCTGACTAGTGGGACCACTGGTCAGTGACAGGGACTACTAACAGTGTTTTAGTTAAACTAATTAGACTAATTAGTGAGGTGGGGCCAGGCTGTCAGTGGTTCATTTTTTTTAACAGAGTTGTATTTATTTAAAATAGTCTAATTAGTTAGTGGGTCCTGTCTGTCAGAGACTTAGGTTAGGGATTGTGTTATTTTAATTAAGTGATTAACAACGGTGGGGGCCCACATCTCTGTGGCAGTGGGGGGTGTTAGTGGGTTCGGTAACCACCGGTGCTAATCCGGCGGCTCCGGCGATCGCCGGCTGGCCGACTCCGGCCACGGGAGCTCACGAGGGTGGCGGCTTTGGAAAGCCCGTTCAACGACAAATCTGGTGGTGGTCATGGGGTGCTCTGAGGAGGCGCGTAGAGGCGGTGGCGTTGAGCGGGGCGCCGGCGGTGCCTGTGCTTGCGGGGCGCGACGCACGGGACGATCGGGAGCACGGCACAAAGGGCGCGCTGGGCGCGGTGAACGCGTGCTCACCGCGGGCGACGCGTGGGCGGTCTAGCATGCGGTGACCGCGAGCGAGGCGTGAGGCAGAGAAGGGGAGTGGCCCGGAGCCTCACCAACGTTGATGGGGAGAGGGGGCGCCGAGGCTTGCTGGCGGCCGGCGGGGAGGAGGACGAGGACGCGAGGTCCGGCGAGGAGGCGGTCGAGGTGGCGTTCCGTGCGACAGCGACGTGGTCCAACGGCGTCGGGTGCGGCGAGGCGTGGGGTAGGCCGTCGTGGGAGGTGACAAGGAGGCGGCGAGATCCGGCGATGGGCAGCACCCGCGACGGGGCGCGGGGGAGGGGGTCGACGCGGGCGTCAAGGCAAAGGGGGTGTCCGGCGATGGGGGGGGGACGCTGGCGTCGCGAGGTGGGGGGGGGGGGGAAAGCAGGCTCGTACCCGATCCAGATCGGATCGGGAAGGGGAGAGGAGAGACATGGGAAGTGGGGGTGTGCGGTCGGGGGGGGGTTAGGGTTTCTCCTGGTGGGGATTTGGAGGAGGGGTTGGGCGGCCGGCTGGGCCAGGTGGGTCGGCCAGGTGGACAACTGGGCCGGTTGGCCCAGTGGGGGGGTGTTTTCCTTTATATATATATATATTTTGTTTTGATCTTTTACTTTTATTTATTTATCTTTTCTGTTTTATTTAGTTTAAAGCACTTAGGCACTTTGTAAAATTATGTTTTCTTCACGATAATTACCCTAGCAATATTTGTCACACATCGAACATTTTGTTTTAGTGTTTTGAAAACTTTGACTGGTTGTTAATTTTAAATTTGAATCCGGAGTGTTTTGAACTAACACGCGAATACCAACAGTAAACGGGATGACGTGGCATCATTAGCGAAGTTCTACTGTAGCTTAATTATCCGGGCGTCACAGCTAGCACGAAAGCAACACGATCGAAGAGGCAAGGCCTCCTGCCTGGGACCTCCTAACTACTCCTGGTCGTCGGCGGTCTTCACGTAGTAACATCCATCGGCGGTGGCATCTGGCTCCAAGGATTCACCATCTGGTTGCATCAACCGGAAAGGAAAGAAAGAAGGGGGAAAAGGGGTAGCAAAGCAACCGTGAGTACTCATCCAAAGTACTCGCAAGCATCAGATCTATACTAAGTATGCATTAGTATCAAATGGAAGGGTTGTATCTATGGACTGAACTGCAGAATGCCAGAATAGAGGGGGAAGGCCTAGCCTATCGAAGACTAGCATCTTCACGCAGCTCCGAGCATCTTGCAGCATGTAGAAGAGTAAAGAATAGCAGTTTAATATTTAACAAACATGTTGTAACATTAAAGCCCAGAGATCCTTCCTCGACTCCCTGCGAGAAAGCAATCCCGGAGCCACATATCTCAAGTATCCATTTGTAGTTGTATAAGATCAGGATATAAGTCTGAACGTCCGTTACCGTGGACACGACTATTAATAGATAATCTTCCCTGCAGGGGTGCACCACGTTTTCCAACACGCTCGATCACTCTGGCCGGACACACCTTTCTAGGGTCAATGCCCGGCCTCGGAAGATCAACACGTCGCAGCCTTACCTAGGCTCAGCAGAGAGGTCCCCGCCGGTCTACATCCTAAGCACTCCGGGGTCTGGGCCCATCGCCCAGTGCACTCCGGGTCGTTACGTGCAGGGCGATACAGGCCACCTCCACTAGGGCGCCGACCGGGCCGTGCCGCAATGCTGAACTAGACGTCTGACAAAGCTTCGGCTGATACTGCGACGTCGAGGCCCATAACTATTCTCACGTGGTGGTTGGTGCGTAAAGGCCAAAGGCCAACTCAGAACAAATACCCAAACCATAGTGTATTATTAGCTTACGGAGACGAGCAGAGACTCACGATCGAAAGTGACCCCGTCGCCCCGTCTCGTGGACTTATGACAAGGGCCTAGAATGCCCGGCCGTGCCACGTCATTAACTTGCGGGTGCTCTCCGGGCCCGCCCGACTTTCACCAAGGTCTCAAGTAAAGTCATTGTAACCGTGTGTCCAAACATCAAGGGGAAAACCCGAAGAATCACCCACGGAGGATTCCACTCGATGTAATCATCAAGGTGAACGTAAGAGGGACCACCATCGAGGTTCACACTTGAGGTGTTGAACGACAGAGCCGTATCGGGAATGGTGAAAGAGGAAATCATCCTCGATGACCACGACCGAATAGCTACACTACAGAATTATCATCAGGAGTGCGTTATGAGGGATCACCCTCGTCACTCGATAGTAGCTCTGCAGAGTCGAGCAACAAAAGGGGCGTGATGTGATATGAGGTGTCGGGCTCTGGTCGTCGATCACATTGATCGAGTCGTCGATGATGAAGTAGGGGCAACAAGGACAAGGGTCACTGATGGATCACTAACCAACCTATACTAAATAGTTTAGGATAAACATGTAGGTAACAATAGCAGGTACAAAAGCAGGCTATGCATCAGAATAGGAGCAAACATAACAGTAGCAAAATCTAATGCAAGCATGAGAGTATAGAATGGGCGATATCGGGATGATCAAAGGGGGGGCTTGCCTGGAAGCTTCGCTAAAACAGAAGAAGGGTCGTCGTCGACGTAGTCGATCACAGGGGCATCAACAGCGGTCTCGGGGTCTACCGGAGAGAAGAGGGGGAAGAAACAGTAAATACACGCAAACATATGCATGACAAGCAATAAGCAGTGTTAGGCGTGTTCTAACGTAGTGCTAGGCGTTACTGGCAAAGGGGGAACATGCGGGAAAGTTTTTCCGGTCCCGGACGTCTGTGAGACAGATGAACCGGAGGGGAAAGTTTGTAGGTTCGCTATGCTAGAGACGTGTGGCAGACGAACGGACCGCGTATCCAGATTTGTCTCGAAATTTTGAGCAACTTTCATGTAGAAAACTTTTTCATCCGAGCTACGGTTTAATTTCTAAAGTTTTAGCAATATTGAGAAACCATTATTGATTCGAAAATTAAATAGTGAGATACTTTTTATACACAGTTTTAGCTAGCCTAGTAGAATGACAGGCGGGGTCCAGTGGCTGAGTCAGCATACACAGTCAGCAACTCAACCGTCAAAGGTTGATCTGGTCAAAGTGTGAATAGTGGTTGTGGGGCCTACTTGTCAATGACCTATGGGTTAATAAATTATTTAAACAAGTTTAATTAGTGGTGGAGGGGTCCTACATGTCATAGCCACTAACTAAACTATTCTACTAGTTGATTAGTTAAATTAGCTGTGGGGCTCCACATGTCATAGGAGGTTAGTTAGTCTGAGTAGTGCTAAAATAAACTAACTGGGCCGGCCATATGTGCAATGGCACAAGCCGTTCTCACGGCTGTGCACATAAACGCACACATAACACATGACCATGTTTGGACGGGGCAAGCTCTCTAGTGTAGTTCAGTTTCGTCAGTCATTTCTTGAGCAAACAACTTTGCAGCTACGCACGCCGGACTGCCGGAGCGACCAGCAAACAGCTGCGGCAGCAGGCAGCAGCAGCTAGGCACGGCACGACGCTAGCAGCAGAAGCTGTACAGAGCAGCAGCGGCAGCAACAAACCAAGCAGCAGCGACAGCACAAGCAGCAAGTAGCGGCAGTCGCATCAGGTAGCAGGAGCGGCAGCTAGCAGCGGCAACGCAAAGCATTAGTGCTAGCGGCGGCGGCAGCAAAGCGAAGGCAGGAGCAAGGACAGAGAGCAGTGGCAGGATGCACGCATGTACGCGTACGCGTACGCGGGATCTCGGACGAACTCGGGGACGACGGCTACGACAACGGATCGAGAGGGCAAGCAGGGGGGATGGGGGAGGAGCTCACAGTGCATCCTTGGTGTGCTCAGGAAGGGTCGGGGTGGACCGGAGCCACCGCAACGACGGCGAGTTGGTGACGGCCGGACGAAGGGGACGAAGACGACGTCAGCTCGAGGGCGTCCCGGCTTGAGCTAGTCCCGGGACGGACGAAGCCGGCCGCGGCGGACCTCCTGGACGTGCTCCCACACGCCGGAGACGACGGTGGCCGCGACGATGACGGCGAGAGGCGTCGGGCGCGAGAGTGGCAGAGGGAGAGGGGGGCGCGAGGGGATAGGGGTTAGGGTTCCAGGGGGGAGAAGGGGACGTCGGGGGTCGGCTAAATAGGCGGGAGGGGGGCGCCGATGGTCGCCACCGCGGCCATGGCGCCGTGGATGGCCGCCACGGCATCGTCTGCTTCTGTAGCGGGAGGAAGGGAAAACAGGGGGTGTTGGGCTGGGCTGTGCAGGCCCTCTAGGTAGCTGGGCCGGGTTTCCCAAGGGAGGGGGCTTTTGTTTTATTTCTGTCTTGTTTTGTTTTCTTTTATTTTCTTTTTAATACTTTTCTGTTTTATTTAAAAAGACACTAGCATTTGACTTTTAATTAATATGAGACTAGGCCATTTAATCACAATGCAAATTTTAGTCACTGCCATTAGTGATTTGGTGAGCTTCTAAATGGTTTGGATTTTTATAATTAAAAAACATTTAACACATTACTTTAGCATTGTCTTATTTATTTTAGGGCATTAAACCAATTTATAAAAATGTTGGCTCACCATGAAAAATATCCAGGCATTACGTGCAACACCTTGAACATTTTAGTTTTGCATGTTTGAGAAATTTGAATTTTGGACTTTTATTTTAAATTTGAATTTGGATTATGATTTTGATCAACCGTAGATTAGTAACAGTAATGTGATGACATGGCACCATTAACGAGGGTTTACTGTAGCTTAATTATCCAGGCGTCACAGACAGATATGCAAATCTTACCCAATTGTTTGTACGTGGTTGCACACGGGTCATGCAAAACAACCATTTGCGTTGAAGGGATGCAAAAATCCTGCTCGGCACATTTTCCCTTGGCTTCTTGGGGAAGCTGTCGGTTTGCATACGGGTGTTCTAACTAAAACGTTTGCGATGAGTGTTTTATATTTAAAAACTATTGATATTTTTTTCAAAAGAAAATCATTTGATAAGTCTGTACATTAAGAGAGAAAAATGCAAGTTCGTTCAAACCATATCTTTCATTCAGTAACACTGCGAATTTATATTCATATGATCGAGAATTCGAGATACAGTATTAAACCCCAAAAAAATTATTTCCGGTGGCGACGGAGGCGGCGTGCCGCGCCGTCGTTGTCATTGTCGTCCTCCGGGACGCCGTTGTTGAAGTCTTCAAGGCAGCACAAAATGTTCTTCACTTGTAAATCAAACATCATGTCGTCGCGCGATCGATGGGCGGGGCGCGGGAGGACGGCAACTGGCACCGCTGAGAGGCAGCGGTCGACGGCAGCGTCCCATGCCGCTGGGGGGGGGGGGGGGGCGCACGGGCACGGGCGCGGCAGGTGCAACCAAATGCACAGGGACCGGCGCCGCGGTTGGTGGAGGGGCGCGCACGGGCACGGTGGATGCAGCCAAACGAACGGGGCCCGACGGCATGGTGGGCGGAGGGGCGCGCACGGGCACAGGCATGGGCGCTGGTGCTGGCATGTACACGAGCTCGCGCGGGTCCGCGGAGACCTCACTGATGCCCACGGCTTCCAGCTTTGCGATAGTGCTTGGCGACCAGCCCGTCAATGCTACGGGGATGGTCGCTGGCGCGGGCGCGTGGATGGGAGTTGGGACGAGAGTGGGGGCAGCAACCACCGCGGCCAGCTCGTTCTGGGCCATGTCCATGAGGCCCCGTTCCTCCTTATTTTCTATCTCCTCCGGCTCGGAGTCGACTTCACCAAACTTGAAGACTAGTGGCAGATGATCATTTTGCACCATGGCGGTGGAGGTCTGTGGATGGGAGGGGAATGGGAGGCAAACAATAAGGCCGCCCATATTAAACAGCGGCTCGTGCGCCATTAATGGAGAGGAAGGCGGGCGACCATGGAAGTCAAAGGGCTCGCTTCCCAATGAGCCTGCGTAGCGTAAAGCTCGCACACTTCCCGGTGAGCCTGCGCATTGGAGGACAGCTTGCACGCCTCTTGGTCAGCCTGCGCACCGGACTGTGCTCGCACACCTCCCGTTCAGTTAAGGTCAAGCAACTGTCCGCACGGCACCTCCTACAGCCATTAAAACCAAGACACATGGCGTCACATGAATGGTTAACAGAACGCACGCGTTTTGAATTATACAAACATTTGAGATATTAAGTGGCAGCTATTTTTTCAAAATGCCTTTGTTGGCTGTCATTATTCGAGTGTGCCTTCTCTCAAAATGGACACGAAAAATACCACATCATGTCGGGCGCCATTCCATGATAGCATGCCAAGTTTCATGAATTTCAGACGAGTTTTGGATTTACTAGAATTTAAAAACCAGACATCTCAATGTTTTGTCGGCAATCAACAATGCCCTGGTGTTTGAAATTCATTCCCATTTATTGCATGGGACCCAAGCATGCACCCAAGGACACATATTTGATTTTTCAACCAATTTATATGCACTGGAGCATGTGCATGTAGTTCAAATTTGAATTATGCAAAGCAAAAAGCAAAAATAAATTTTATTCATTGGGTTGCCTCCCAACAAGCGCTATAGTTTTACGCCCTTAGCTAGGCATAAAGCAAGGATCTAAGTTTTGCCATCCTTCTTCTTAATTACCTTAGAGGTGTTTTCATCATGGGGTTTTGTAAAAACAACATAAAACATATTTTCCATAGAAACTTTAGCATTATTAAGTTGCCCATTATCATAACTGCGTTGATTTCCGGCAACAATCCAAGAGTAGTGTTGATTAATATTATTGAAAACTTGTTGAATTACATCTAGAATGGGGACTTCCTTTTTAAGATTCTCATCAAAGATTTTATTATCCCCAAGCAAAGGTCTTAACGCATACTCATTATTGTAAAGAATTTCATCTATCATGGGCTTTTCATGATTCATACCATAAAAATCAAAGATTTCCCTAACTTCCCGTATGATATAGTCAAACTCATTCATAAGAACGAGAGTGGCCAACTTTTTAGCCTTAGGATTCTTTATAACGGGGAGCTCAAAAAACAATCTTTGCAAAGTAGCATGAGTACGAATAAATTTTCTTTCAAGTTTCAGAACTAGCGCTGAAATAGCATCCGCATAAGATCTAGTAGTCCTAAGTATAGGCGCATCATCAAGACTTAAATTTCCAACGCAATTGAAAATTTCTTGGATACGTTCTTTTCCCATAACATTCCCTTGCCCCAAGATAAAAGTTTTAGCATCCAGATTTCTAGTACGTCCTATCTTAGGAGTTGGGCCATCATCTGTTGGTGCCATACCAAAATCACCCATGATTGCAAGCAAAGGATATATCTGACGAGAAAACGGCGAACAAAAAAGAGGGGCGAATAAAAACGACAAATTTTTGTGAAGTGTGGGAGAGAAAAACGAGAGGCAAATGGCAAATAATGTAAATTACGAGGAGATGAAATTTGTGATTAGGAACCTGGTATATGTTGAAGATCCTCCCCGGCAACAGCGCTAGAAATTCCTTTTGATGGCGACTTGAAGCTACGTCGGTATTTCCCCAAAGAGGAAGGGATGATGCAGCACAACGGCGGTAGGTATTTCCCTCAGTTATGAGACCAAGGTTATCGAACCAGTAGGAGAACCAAGCAACAACACGTAAGCGGCGCCTGCACACAAATAACAACTACTCGCAACCCGACATATTTAAGGGGTTGTCGATCCCTTTCAGGTAACGGTGCCAGAAATTGGCAAAATGGATGTGAATAAATGGTAGTAGATTGATAGATCGAACACCAAATAAAATAAATAAGAATAAATTGCAGCAAGGTCTTTTTGTATTTTTGGTTTAACAGATCTGAAAATAAATTGCAGAAAGAGACCCGGGGGCCATAGGTTTCACAAGTGGCTTCTCTCGAGAAAAACAGCAAACGTTGGGTTAACAAATTACTGTTGGACACTTGATAGAACTTCAAATAATCATGACGATATCCAGGGTATGATCATTACATAGGCATCACGTCCAAGATTAGTAGACCGACTCCTGCCTGCATCTACTACTATTACTCCACACATCAACTGCTATCCAGCATGCATCTAGTGTATTAAGTTCATGGAGAAATGTAGTAATGCAATAAGAGCGATGACATGATGTAGACAAGATCTATTTATGTAGAGATAGACCCCATCGTTTTATCCTTAGTAGCAACGATACATAGGTGTCGGTTCCCCTTCTGTTACTGGGATTAAGCACCGTAAGATCGAACCCACTACAAAGCACCTCTTCCCATTGCAAGATAAATAGATCAAGTTGGCCAAACAAAACCCAAATATCGGAGAAGAAATACGAGGCTAAAAGCAATCATGCATATAAGAGATCAAAGAAACTCAAATAACTTTCATGGATATAAAAAGATAGCTCTGATCATTAACTCAAAGTTCATCTGATCCCAACAAACACACCATAAAAGGAGTTACATCATATGGATCTCCAAGAGACCATTGTATTGAGAATCAAACAAGAGGGAGGAAGCCATCTAGCTACTAACTACGGACCCGAAGGTCTACAAAGAACTAGTCACGCATCACCGGAGAGGCACCAATGGAAGTGGTGAACCCCTCCGTGATGGTGTCTAGATTGGATCTGGTGGTTCTGGACTCTGCGGCGGCTAGAATTTATTTTTGTCGACTCCCCTAGGGTTTATGGAACATTGGGGGTACTTATAGAGCAAAGAGGCGGTCCGGGGGGCACCCGAGGTGGGCACAACCCAACAGGGCGCGATTGGGCCTCTTGGTGCACCCTGGTGGGTTGTGCTCCCCTCGAAGCACCCCCCAAGCGCTGCCTTGGCCCATTGGGTGTCTTCTGGTCCATAAAAAAATATCCGTAAAGTTTCGTTGCATTTGGACTCCGTTTGGTATCAATTTTCTACGATGTAAAAAACATACAGAAAAGAACAACGGGCACTTGGCACTATGTCAATAGGTTAGTACCAAAAAATGATATAAAATGATTATAAAACATCCAATATTGACAATATAACAACATGGGACAATCAAAAATTATAGATACGTTGGAGACGTATCATGATCCCCTTTTGAAGCAGTGATTTAGGTAGCATAGTCAATTAGCGTGAGTTGTTTGCGTATTGGAATAAAATCAAAGAAGCTTAACAATATGTTGAAATAAAGATTAGGCTTAGGAAATTGTCATTGAAAGGTAGGTTTGTAATGTAACTGTTTAATTGTTAAATGTGGACGAAAGAGAAAGAATAGAAAGTGATCAACACATGGCTAAATAGTTCATAACCAGGGTCGGCTTATCAAACCCTCATATAATCACAATAAAACAAACCTCATACCCGTGACATTTGTTCACACTGCCAGCTTATCATGTGCCGTGCAGTATGGGTAACAGCCCAAAGATTGAGAGCACAACGCCCTGTTCAAGTTATTCATACCGCCGACCTACAACGCCATATGCAGCAAGGGGTAACATCCCAAAGCTTTAGAGCACAAAAACTCCAAGCACATAACCATCATACATTGGTGACTTAATGAAGGAAATATGCCCTAGAGGAAACAATAAAGTTGTTATTTATATTTCCTTATATCATGATAAATGTTTATCATTCGTGCTAGAATTGTATTAACCTGAAACTTAGTACATGTGTGAATACATAGACAAAACAGAGTGTCCCTAGTATGCCTCTACTTGACTAGCTCGTTAATCAAAGATGGTTAAGTTTCCTAGCCATAGACATGTGTTGTCATTTGATGAACGGGATCACATCATTAGAGAATGATGTAATGGACAAGACCCATCCATTAGCTTAGCACTATGATCGTTTAGTTTGTTACTATTTCTTTCTTCATGACTTATACATGTTCCTATGACTATGAGATTATGCAACTCCCGAATACCGAAGGAACACTTAGTGTGCTATCAAACGTCACAACGTAACAGGGTGATTATGAAGATGCTCTACAGGTGTCTCAGATGGTGTTTGTTGAGTTGGCATAGATTGAGATTAGGATTTGTCACTCCAATTGTCGGAGAGGTATCTCTAGGCCCTCTTGGTAATGCACATCACTATAAGCCTTGCAAGCAATGTGACTAATGAGTTAGTTGCGGGATATGCATTACGGAACGAGTAAAGAGACTTGCCGGTAGCGAGATTGAACTAGGTATGATGATACCGACGATCGAATCTCGGGCAAGTAACATACCGATGACAAAAGGGAACAATGTATATTGTTATGCAGTTTTACCGATAAAGATCTTCGTAGAATATGGAGGAGCCAATATGAGCATCACTACAAAAAAAGACACATCCGTGACATTTTGGGCCGAACGAATTTTTTTCTTGTCATACTTATGACACTTCTGTGACAATAATTATGACAAAACCCGGTATCATCATAGATGTGGTGGGGTCCTACTTCTATGACAAAAAACCATGACAAAAAATGGGCTTTTCGTCCTGGGAGGGCCGGAGACGCAGCTACATGACATTCTTTGGGACGTCCATGACGGAAAAAACCGTGGTAGAAGCCAGGGCGAGAAAAATATCGGGGAGTTCCCGGTTATGATCGGTGGTCGGGGGCCGAGTGATGCGCGTCTCTCTCGTACATACGCGCGTGTGTGCGAGGCGTTGGGCTCTAACTAAACCCGAGCGAGGCGTTGGGCTCTAACTGAACCCGAGCAATCGCACTGCAGGCTACACATTACTGAACCTGAGCGATCGATCGATCCCTTGCTGTTAACTGAACCCGAGTGATTCCTTCGCTACTTCTGCTAACTGAAGCCGATCGAACACTGCTACCTCCTTTCCTTGATGACAGTAAGCGTTGTTGGGGGGGGGGGGTTGGATGAACAGTTCCCGATGGGGGGTTGGATGAACAGGACCCCGTGGTAGTAGAGACCGTTCACTACAAGAAATATGTCAACTAGTGACCTTCTGTCAGTGACCCTGGAAGAATTGGTCATAGATCTATGACCATTTGAGACCAATTGGTCAAAAGCTGTTTGGGGGCTCCAAACCCGAAACTATTACGACCATTTTGGTCAGAAAGGTCGTAATTTCCTTACATGAAATGGTCATAAAGCAGATAGCACTGGTCCGCTGCCTTATTTCTAGCTGATCATGACCAATATAGATGGTCATAACCTTGTAAATTGTGGTGGGTTGCTATGACTAGGCGCCACCTCATCAGTTTTGCCTATGTGTCATGTCCATGTGTCAGTTTTTGCCCTAGGTTGTGAAGCAACCTATATTTCTGTCATTCCCAAAATTCCCAAGAAAATCTCATAAATTCTTTGGGTCATATCTTCGTCAAATATGTAAAAAAACCTTCCTTGCCTAGTTCAAAAATAATTAAAAAATATTCATTTTCCTATTCTGTTCAGGAAAACACTTTGTGAAGGAAGTGCTATTTATATATTCTTGATTGCCCTCAAAAATTTTGGGCACTATTTCCTATCCAAATCATTGCCTCATGACAAAATTCAGCTCCATTTTCCCAGTAAATATTCCTCGGCAAATTTCCAAAGTTTTTGTCCACCTAGAACCTTTGTGAAAGAAGTACTAGCTATGCATATCCTAATGAGTTGAATTTTTGCCACATATTCTATGTGCCTATGTAACTTACCTACACCAAATTTGAGCTCAGTTCATTCAGCCAATTTCTCTCATTAATTTTTTGAAGTTTCTCTCCAGAGAAGAGCATTATGAAGGAAGTGCTATTTATATATTCTTGGTTGTCCTGAAAAATTTTGGGCACTCTTTCCTATCCAAATCATTACCTCATGACAAAATTCAGCTCCATTTGCCCAGTAAATCTTCCTCGGCAAATTTCCAAAGTTTTTGTCCACCTAGAACCTTTGTGAAAGAAGTACTAGCTATGCATATCCTAATGAGTTGATTTTTTACCACATATTCTATATGTTTATGTAACTTACCTACACCAAATTTGAGCTCATTTCATTTAGCAAATTTCTCTCAGTAATTTTCCGAAGTTTCTGTCTAGACAAGAGCATTGTGAAGGAAGTACCACTTTGGCATGTCCAAATGGTATCCATTTTCTATAGTGTTTTCCTATGCCCAAATAACCAGCCTTCACCAAATTTCAGCTCAATCCATTCATTATTTTGAGCCCAGCTTCAACATTCGTATTTATGTCCAGTGTGGTACTTTGCAAAGCAAGTCCCACCTAGGATCCTCCTTTTGAGCTGAAAATTTGTGAAGACATTCTTATTAGTATATGATCATCCTCAGCCAAAACTCACGCCCATTGGCCATGTGCATTTCTCGTACCGCTAATCAAACACTTGGCGACTAATTCATCTTTGAGCATAGTTCGGTCTCCTCATGAGAATATTATGTTGTAATTTTCTTCCTAGAACCTACCTGGGAGTGCCCAACCCACTACACATGCCTAGGCTTCCCAGAACACATGGCAATGCCACAGTCACGCGGTGACCACGCAACAGGCATGCGAGCTTATGCACTCTAGAGTTGGGGCCCTCGGCCACTGTCCAAACCTCGATTTCTCGCCACCAAACCATGTATTTCTGATTAAATAGATACTTATTTACCTAGAAATGATTTTTGGAAAAAATAAAGACTAAACTATGAGGCAGCTGCAGTTCAAATTTGACCCGCTTCCTACTGAATCAGCGGGAATTTGTCTTTTTCACCAGAGGTGGATCAAAACTTTTGACATCCAACCATTTTGTCAATTGTGAATTAAATATGGCCTAGTATTTTATAAAATTAATTAGGTCCAATTTTTCAACAAATATATGGTAGGACCTTCACACAAAAAACTCATTTCGGGCACTCAGAAAATGGAAAATGTATTTTCTATGAAAAGAAATGAAAACTCCCTTAGGCAACATTGTATAGAATTCTAAGATGCACCCTTATGCACAATATGAGATCATTTGAAAAAACTATGCCATGAATGTGGCCATAAGATTGATCATTTGGCTTGAAAGCCATGAATCTTCACGCATGATAGTTCATTTCTGAGTACACTTTTTTTAAAATAATTTCCATATTACAAGTTTATTATTTTTCCTGGAGACTTGGTCACATATAATGACACAATGCGAAGGTTTTACAATTTTTTTATTTTTTTGAATTTTTTATGCCGGTTTCAAAATGCGGTCAAAACGGCGGGCTTGACCATTCCTAGCTAGTGGTTGAATCTTGGAAAACTTTTGATGTTTCTCTGATTAAATAGGTACTTATCTACTTATAAATGATTTTTGGGAAAAATAAATAGCAAACTATGAGGCAGCTGCAGTTCAAATTTGACCCGCTTCCAACTAAATCGGCAGAAATTTGTCTTTTTCACGAGAGGTGGATCAAAGCTTTTGACACCTAACCATTTGGTCAATTGTGTAGTAAATATGGCCTAGTATTTTAGAAAATTGATTTGGTCCAATTTTGCAACAAATATTTGATAGGTTCTTCACAAAAAACCATTTTTGCCACTCGAAAAATGATTAAAAATAGCTAGAAAGATCAGAAATGCATAAAAATTGGTCCTTATCAATAAAATGTGGTCTAACTCTATTGAAAATTTGTGTGGTACCCTTTTGCAAAATATTTTTGATAGCTACTTCACAAAATCCCTCTAGTTTTAGTACTTGGAAACTCTTTTAAATCACCGATTTTCCGAACCAATCAGAACCATTCCCACGGATCGTTGACATGGCGCCCATCCATCCATCCATCTCTCCATCCCACATCCATCTATCCATCTATCTATAGAAAAAAGGAAAAAATATGAAAAAGAGATACCCTACCCGCAGCCCAAACCTTAGCTCAGATCCCCCCGTCTCCTTGCCGCCGCCGCCCCCTCCAGATCCAGTCCTTCCTCTCACCCTCCTCTTCCCTCAACCAAGGATGACGAAGATCTAGTCCTCTCCCCGCGCGACAACCCTTCCTCCCACCCACCGCCGACCTCGCCGTCCTCCTCACCGACCGCCCACCTCATCCCTCCCTCCCCTCACCATCTCTCCCTACCCTCCTCCCTCTGCCCCTGCCTCGATCCCCTAGATCCAATCGACACAACCTCGCCACCCACGCACCCCGTACTGTCCACCATGGCCGCCTCCTCCTCCCCCGCACCAACCCACCACCCCGCCGTGGGGGCATTTTCGCGGCGACTGCTCTGTAGTCTTTGTCCACCCCCGCCGCTCCGCAATCTCCTCCATCTATTCCTCCTCCCCGTAGCAGGCACCGTCACCGAGCGACAGCGACGACGCCAACGAGCCCATCAGCGTGCCCGCGCCCTTCTCCCGTGCCCTCCCCGGTGGCGGCTCCTCGCCGACGCCTCCGCCCCTTCCCCGTCTAGCGGCGACCCGACGGCGCCCCACCTCCTCCACGCGCCGCTCGGGAATGAGCACTAGAAGGACCTGGTGGTCGCCGTCTGGGATGGCATGCTCATCCCGTGGCCCTCTCCCTCGCCGTCCTCGGCGGCGGCATCGTGGCTGGGCGCCATCGCCGTGCCCTGCGTCGACGTCTCGACATGGCCACGAGTCCTGCAACGACCCGTTCCTCGTCCACATCGGCTTCACCGTCGCCAACACGTGGAACCATGCCAAGGTACCCTACTCGCCCTTCCTGAGCTCGATGTATTGCTGCGGCTTTGACTGTTCGTCAATGGCCGGCCAGAAGCTGCGGTAGTAGTAAAAGCACATGTGTTTGCATTTGCTGTATTTCATTACTAGTGCTCATTCTTCATTGGTGGCTTTGTTAGTAACTGTTCTGGCTGGGCAGCTTCTTTCAATTAATAGCATGGCTTGTTGCGTTTCTATTGATACTACGTATCTTTCTGCTTGCAAGAGATTGGAGGTCCTCGGATCACTCTGCACTGCCTACTCCTTTACACACTGAATTTCAGTTCAGTTCAGTTGGATTCATTCTGTCTCTTCTGTGTAGATAATGTTTTGCTGTGAACATCATCATTGAGCTGCAAACATCAATGTTTCTTATGCTTTGGAATGCAGGTCCATTACAAGATGGATTTGCCAGGGGGGACCCTTTTCCTCACTGTCAATATCATCGACAAATACCTGGCCTGGGAGAACGTCGCCAGGAAGAAGCACCATCTGGTGGGCGTGACTGTCATGCTGCTGGCATGTAAGTATGAGGAGGTGAGTGTCCCTGTTATGGAGGATCTGATCCTCATCTGTGATCACGCCTACTCCTGGGAAGACATTCTGGACTTGGTAACAATCCTATTATACTGACAAGAAGATAGCTCCTCACCTTGGGTGTTGCATACTACTACTGCTAGCATTGCTGTGTGTGTTTGTATGAGTTGAGTGCATTGCTTGCCTGACACATGTGCTGCTGTCTTGTGAATTAGCTGCTTTGGTACCTATTGCGGTGCAACGCCAATGCTATATTAACTATTGTGTATTTTAAACGCCGGGAGTAGCATGTGCTTAGGGATGACTAGAAATCTTGCTAGTAAAAGCATTATATGTCACTGTCGAGGATTGAATCCAGACTTGCGCTAAAAATCTTATAGAATTACTTGCCATGTGTGTGGTTATATACTCTTGTTTGTGTTGTGTGTGTATGTTGTTCTTATGCCTGATAGCATTGTCTGGTGTATCAATTTGTTGTTAATGGAAATGTTAAGAAAGCATGAAATTTCTGTCCATGGAGAATGCTTCATATGTAGTCTGAAATTTCTCTCCACTAATTTACTTTAAGCCACTATATAAATTTTATGTTTCGGTGCGCGCCTTGTAACTGTATCTCTGTGGTTTCTAACATGATTGTTGTAGGCTACAAGATATATCTTTGTCGGTTCATCTTGCTGTAGAATATGCCCTTGTTCATTCATTTATGTGTATAGCTATTTGCCTCTAGTGACATGTGAGAGACACTCATCTATATTTTTCCCTGTTACCCTTCCTTCCTTCCCTGCTCAGATTCTATTTTTATGTTGCTGTTTCCCTGTTACCATATACCTGATAGCACTTATAAGCGTATGTCCTGTAGCTAGTAATTGTAAGTTCAGTGGTCGATGTTGGCATGTCGCAAGAACCGTTGTTATCTTAGTGCTTTAAGATCTTTCAAGGAGTCGTATGATGTTCTTTGTGGCTGTATGGATATGCTGCTCACTGAATTTTCAAGCACCTGGTTTCATTATGTCCATGCTATGGCACTCATATATGGTCTCATGGATGATTCCTGTATCACTTTAGTGTGTCATGTAACAATTGACAGGTCTATAAGTTACCACATTTCTGTAGTTCATTTGTTAGGTGCTACCACGCATAGATTAGACATCACTAGAGCCTAGATGATTTGCATAATGTATTGATGTGTGCTGGTTTTTGTTGGTTAGTGTTTTTATTAAAAAAACAAATTCTGGGCCATGTAATGGATATTTTTGTAACTTGTCAGCAAGTGAGAATGCAGATTCATGGGTTCTTGCATCATGGGTTTTAATGCACATGGTTTAAATGATCATTTAACACCGCCGAAGAACTACATAACCAAAGTCCTATGCTTGTTTAAATCCTATATCAGTGTCCTGTTCTTGTAAACCTTACGTAAAGCTAAAATTCCTTCGTGTCTTGCTCTTTTGCTGGTGCCACAATACATATTAGATTGCTAGCTGTACTTGTTTCCATCTAAAATTACTTGGGTGTCATTCATCTTCTTAGTTTTGTTGCTATGATGCATTGAGTTATAGACCTAGTTATTACAGTTTTTTCTGCTAGTACTTTTGGTAAGGCAATATAATAGGTTGTAGTGGTTCTACTACTGGTTTATGTACATCCATATATGTATAATTTGCAATTTTCATTTCTAAGATCAATTTGGCATCACATGTTCCAAGTACTTTGATTACATCAATGTCAAAGGTGACGCAAATCAGATCGTTGTCAACTATAGCGCCATTCACATCATCGACACGAAGTCAGGTATCTACTCATCTTCTCGAACATATATGGGCCTGATGCTTGATGACCGGATGCTTGATGCATGTAGCATGTGCTCCTTGTGCATATATAGCAAGTTTTGTTCAGATTTTATTTTTGTCAAGGGATCAATTGATGTGAACTCAGTCCTTTATATGTGGATGTATGTGCTGTTTTGCAGGTTGAAGTTGTTAAAGTGTTGGAGATGTCATTGTACTTGCTGAGCTTTTTTTCTGTAGTGGAATAGTGTATGGTTATGTTGTGGCTGGAATATTGTAATAAACTGCGTTTCTCGTTTTTGACTGGAATATTGTAATAAATTGTGTTTCTACTTTTTGATTGGATTATTGTGGCTGTTATTTAAAGATTTTTATGTGTTTCTCCTTTCTGATTGGTACATGGTTTAGTAACAAGCTGTGAAAAATTTAAAATCTGATGATTGGGACCCATCGCCTAGAAGAATCTGACAATTTTGGACTTGCTTGACTACAATAATATGAAAATTGAACCTAACCGAATAAAATAAAAGCCAAATAAGGAATTATATGGAAAATTGAATCTAATAAAAAATAAAAGCCAAAAATAGAAATTACAGAGAATGCAAAAAGGCCACAGCCCAGAAAATTAAAAGGCCAAATTGTAGGCTTTGGCCCATGTGGCTGTCCAGAATTAATAGGGAAAACATATAAAAGGCCGAATTGTTGGGCCTAGCCCATGTAAAACACCCAATCAGACCGGGTTGATTCTTATCAACGACCTTTTCATTTTGTCACAATTTTGCCACATCAGCTAGCCAAGTCGGATCTGACGTGGCCTGGGCGGACAACTAGTGACCAATACAGAAGGTCGTAGGATCAACGACCTTTTGTTTTGGTCATAAACGTCTACGACCTTCTCACAGAGAAGGTCGATAATTTTAGTTTACGACCGCCAGCTTTTGACCTTCTGTTTTTGCTGACAAAAAGGTCACAAATGAAAAACAATGACCATTCAGTGACCAATAGTCAAGGTCACAAGTTGACATATTTCTTGTAGTGGTTGCCGCTGGATGAACAGTACCCCGATCGATCGAGTCGGTGGATGAACAAGACCCCGTGGAGGGCTGGATGAACAGGACCCATGGAGGGCTAGATGAACAGTAGCCGGTGGAGGGCTGGTTGAACAGTAGTCGGTGGAGGGTTGGATGAACAATAGCCCATGGAGGGGTGGTTGAACAAGACCCCGTGGAGAGGGCTGGTTGAACAGTAGCTGGTGGAGGAGCGCGCGGTGGAGGCTGGATGAACAGGAGCCCGTGGATGAACATTCGTAGTTGGAGGCTGGAGGAGGTCTACGGTGGATGAACAGGAGCCCGTGGAGGCTGGAGGATGTCGACGGTGGAGATGAATAGTATCCCGTGGAGTCCCGTTTTACGGTATGCCACACCCCTCCCAATGAACAGGACCCCCGTTTCGACCGTAGCGCTCCAACACAAGTCTGTTTCCTCTGTTTTGCGGTATGCCACACGCCTCCCGATCAACAGGACCCCGTTTTGACCATAGGAGGTCCGTTTCCTCCATTTTGCGGTACGCCAGACTCCACCCGATGAACAGGATCCCGTTTAACACAAGGCCGTTTCCTCCGTTCTGCGGTACGCCAAGCCTCGTTTCCATCACCTGTTCCGTCCATGCCGGTTGGCTCCCGATGAACGCGATGACACATTCTATTCCGACCCAGCCGGTTGCCTCCCCATGATCATGACGACGGCGCCGTTCCGACCCAGCCATGTACACGAGCCCTGGCCGTACGTATGTGCGAGTATGCATTCCAGACTCCGCCCGTATGTACGTACGTGGCCATATTTACTTTCTTGCAACCTGGCCGTTGTATGTACGTGTACATGCTACGTGCGCACCTCTACTACGACACGTGCGCGCCTCTACTACGACACGTGCCCTTCCTTACACGGCCACTGTTCATCGCTGCAGCCTCTAGACAGACCGATCGTATGTATGTACATGTTCGCGACCAGAATGACAATGCTACGTACTATTTGACCAGGTGGGTCCCGACTGTCAAGCACTTCCTTGCATGTGAAGATGTAGCTGGTGGGTCCCAGCAGTCAGGGTGGCGAATCATTTTTTGCCAGTAATATGGACGCACTTCCTTGCGTGCGAAGATGTAGCTGGTGGGTCCCACAAGTCAGGGGGAGAAAACATTATTTTCAGGGTAAAAAGGATGCAGTTGCATGCATGCGTCCATGGGCGTGGTGCGTCCCCACCATCAGCCTCTCACGTACAGTCATTTTCCGATGACTCTCAGTTGTTGACCACATTGATCACACCGTGCCAAGCGCACCAAGGCCGGTGGACGACGGCGAGGCCCCAGACTAGAATGACCTGGAGATGGGAAGACGCAACAGTGGAGTCACAGATGGAAAGGAGTGGGAAACTTGACTGGTTCGGGTGCGCGGCAGCACTGCCGCCCACGGGAGACAGGAGCAAGAACAGAGGTTGAAGAAGGAGCACGGCTGTTGGATTAACATCCAACGGTCCAGCTGCTAGAATCATTTGTTGATTAAGTTGACAAAGCCCTGCGTACACGTCTGCTTAGTAGGCCTATAAGTCAGCCACCAAATCTGCTGGGTCGTAGCTGTCATCGGGAGGAATGGTTTTTTCGCATAACAAGGAGGCACTTCCTTCCGTGCGAAGATACAACCAGTGGGTCCCAGCTGTCAGTGGGAGGAAACAGCTTAATAAGGAGGAATTTTCCTTGCGTGCGACCATGGACCTCGTGGGTCCTAGCCGTCAGGCTCTCTAAGTACAGTCCTCTTCTGATGACTCTCGTTTGTTGACCATGCCATGCCGAGCGCAGCGAGGCGATGGACGACGGCAAGGCCCCAGACTGGAACAAACCTGGAGATGGGGAAGACGCGGCAGTGGAGTCGCAGACGGAGAGGAGTGGGAAACTTGACTAGTTCGGGTGCGGGGTAGGCCTACACTCGGCAGAGAATAATAGGAGGTGCACAGTGGAGGGATGGCCTGGCCGTCGGCGGGGTAGCATTTCGCTGAGGGGTGCAAAAAAATGCCGCTGGATGCCAGAGGCTGGAGCAGGCGGTCCCAGCAGCGCTTGGGGAAGAAGACGAGAGATATAAGAAGAATGCTAGCCGTTGGATGTATATCCAACGCCTTGTTAGGCTTCGACCTACTGGCCCACATGTCAGCCAGTCCATTTGTTTTTTAGTCCATTTGGTTGGCTAGGTGAAACAATGATGTAGCATCTATGCATCCTGTTTATATATATGGTAGAATTTAAAGCCCATTTGCATTTTTCTCGAAATCTGCGGACTTGCTGGGCTGGGTGAAATATCATGTTCGGCTGGACGGAGAAATGTTATAAAAACATAAACACATGATTGCACGTCTATTACTTCATGGTCAGTAAAATCTTTGCAAGCTTATGTACGCAACCACTAGGAGTTAACTTGCCAAGTTATATATAAACAATATTATTATTATTATTATTATTATTATTATTATTATTTTGTAAGAACTTTCAACTTATGAAATAAAATATCATTTTAATTTGATGAGTTAATAGGACGTGGGGTATTATTTTTTTTAGGCTAGACATGGGATAGTTGAGTTGGTTCTACGAAAATTACTGGGAGAAAACTCAGTTTACATCAAAAAATAAAGTGGGAGAAAATTCAGATATAGGATTAAAGAAAACCAAAAATAAAGGAAGTGGGAAGGTCTATAAAATGGTTGGACGAATGACAGGTTTAACGGAACCTTATGTTGTTTCTATTATATATATATATATGTATTAAAATGAGATATAAATATAGGTTCAGTTTTGCATTCTTATAGAAAACATAGGTTCAGTTTTGCATTCTTATAGAAAAACAGAATTGAGCTGTGCATCGTCTTGAAAAAACAAACATAACTTGGGCTACTGATGTTATAGACAAGCTAGGTTGGGAGGCCTAGAGGCCACTTGATACCTGTTGTATCCGAAAAATGTTGAAACATGTCGTGGGCTGCCCATGTTAAACAACAAAACCTAGGCCATGGATCTGGTGGGCCTCGGACTGTCAGCCTCTTGACGAACAGTTGTCTCCCGATTCATCTTGTTTTGCCGACCATGTTGGGAATGACAGACGGCGGCGCCGCGGCGAGAGAACCAAGGCGGAGGACGCTGTCGGGACCTCGGACCGAACAAACTGGAGCATGGGAAGACGTAGGCGGAGGGGAGTACGAGGGTTGACTTGTTCGGGTGCAGGGTTGGCCGATGGAGCTGCCGCCGCTGGACAATGTGTGGGAGTAGAGGGATGGCCAGCCGATGTATAGGAAGAGGATGAAAGATTGAACAAAATAAAAAATACAAATGGATAGGTGGCTGGTCCCATATGTTTGTGTACGAGACCTGCTGGGTCCACCTGGGAAGGGGAATCTGTTGGGAGGAAGGAGATTCAAAGCACGACAGCCGAGTGAACTAGTTTTTTTTTAAAATGGACAAGTGAACTAGTTACATACATAAGCAAATAGCCACTAAAAAAGCAAGCAGGTTAATGCGTTCTTAAAAGAAATATTTCAGACAAAGCAGATAATTTCAACACATAGGCTAATGCATGAAACACTCAGATGATAACGGTGCTTATAAACAGATAAAGTACAACATATAGACCTTCCTGGCATGCTTGATCATGATGCTGCGACTGCCCGTGTACTGTGGTTACGGGAAGCAGAAACGCCCTCATGTCCAAGATCCGCCTGTACATGTCATAGCATGCGTATGCATCCTTGGCCGCGTAGGTTATGTAGGCTAGATTTAGAGGTACCTCCCATGTGTTCAGGTCCTTGGTATCGTTGTCTTCTTTCATGTTGGCGTATCAGGGGTCAATGATGGTCTCGGCGAGGTCAACCATGGAGTCCTTCTCCTTCCTGTTGTCAATGATCTTGTATTGCTTCTGGATGTCGACAAGCTTGTTGCACCAAATGGCCGAATCATCATGTTCTTCCTTCTCTCCAACATAGCGAAGGTGCAGTCAGTGTTGCCGATGAAACGGGCGAATGCTCCAGAACCTCTGATGGCCCTACAACAGTGGTAGATGAGAACCTCGTCCCGCACACATACCTGGGCGATGGTGATCCTCTGGTCCCTGTCAGGAGACGAATGCATGGGCACAAGGTCTAGTCCTGCGACCTTGTGCTTTCTCATCCTGTAGGTACTGCTTGAACTCGGCGAGGCAGAGCTTCACCGAGTCTGGATCATTGGTGTACATCACATGCAACTTGGTGCAGTCATAGGACTAAATGGTGAACTCAAAGGGGAATTCCTTGCTGAAGTCCATATCCAGCAGGCTCACCCCTCAGATCGCCATTGGAGTCTCTTCAAGTGAACGAGTGGGTAGGCGGCGGCAACAGTTTGTTTTTCAGCTCTTGGGGAACTGGATTCAACAGTAAACTGAGTGTGTACAGGCGACAACAGTTACTACCCATCCATCGCCTGCTGCACGCCCGGCAGAAGATGCACCCTCGGCGCATTCAAACGCTTCCGTTAAGAAACCTACCCTGGCCACACGTCGGTTCACGAGCGGGTCTGTATTGGTATTGTAATAACAAGAGTTAGTGGTCACTTTACTTAAATTTCATTAGATTTAATAGAAGTTTATACTTAAAACAAGCAATGCATTGGCTCGTTCTATCAGTGCCACAGGATCAACGTGCACAACAATTAGAATTATTCTTCTCAGGATGCACACGATCAGCACATTTGTCGCACTTTCACATAGATAATACTACCAAGTTTGAACTGTTTGTTATGGTTTTTGTCCTCTGCATCATCATGTCGTGTTTCCCAGCTTGCAAGATTCAGAACCAACAAATAAGATCCAACTAATAAGTACAACAAAGATGCCTACACATCTCATTGATTCCCAGCTTGCAAGATTCATAACAAACAAATAAGATTCAAATAATAAGTACAACAAATATGCCTACACATCTCATTGATCAGCTTGAAAGATTCAGAACCAACCCATTAGAGCCTTTTGATAAAGTGAATATTGAGATTAAATCCATCTTGTCTAGCTGTGTCATACAACCAAAGAACTTGGCGAATGCTCTTGACCGTCACAACATCTGTAGTTTAGTATTACTGTTTGCACAACACAAATAAGAAGAGCCTGGTTACTATAATTGTGGCACTCCTTGAACTCAACCTGCAGCTCCACTCGGATGAGGCCTACCTGGACTTCCATGATTCAATTCATGCGCCCTTTTCTGCAGTTCACCTGAAATGAAGCAAAGATTGCATCATTCAGCTAGCAAGAAGTACTTGCTCTCGTGAGCTGGCAGGTTCTTTAGTAGTTTCACTAAAATTGAGGAACATTAAGGTTGGCTGTCCTGCTCATGTAAGGTGCAACTATAATTTGCTAATCCTTTTATGCAGTTCCACTAAAATAAAGTGCCATTGTGGTGACTGTGACGGCTCATCTTGCAAAGGCTAATAAAATGTTGCACGAGATTACCAGCAGAATTTGACGGAGATTTTGGAAACTCTAATCACTATTTTGTGCAGTTCCACCAAAATTGGGAGATGTTGCCCATGTGACATTTTAGTTGAATTGCACAAGACACTCATTCCAAAAAAAGAGTGTTTTGTGCAGTTCACCAAAAGGTCACAATAGCAACAAGGTGAAATGGATATCCCAATATACGAAACATACACGAAATGAAAAGAAGCATCTTAATTATGTTCATGGCAATCACGCAAGGATAGTAGAAATTTTAAAACATCAGCAATGCTTCATGTTACCGGAAGCATTACGATCAACAATGACATTCATCAAATATGGGATTACTTTAATGGTGGCATTGCTTGTTTACCAGATACAGTAAATCAACAACAGCTAAAGAGTTGGTTTAAGGGCATGGGACCGTGGGGACACCAGGACACTCAGCAGCGTAAAGGAGCAACTTACTTATCATACTGGGGAAAATAGCAGGAGTACCATTTGTAACACAGTTTAATCGCATCATATCACAGGAGGCATTAGATTAACAATAACACTGGTTAGACATGTCCCTAAGGTAACAGTGTGCTCGCTTCATTTTACATGCGCCCTTACATTGACAACATCAAAAGGTTGGTATAAGGACATGCGACAGTGGACGCATCAGCACAATGTACCTACAAGGAGGCATAAAGTGGTGATGTCGAGTTTGTTCATGCTCTGTGAGGGCAGCAAATCTAATCCTGGAGACCTTTTACTATGTGAGGGCAGCAAATCTAATCCTGAAGACCTTTTACTATGTGAGGGCAGAAAATCTAATCCTGGAGACCTTTTACTATGTGAGGGTAGCAAATCTAATCCTGGAGACCTTTTACTATGTGAGGGCAGCAATTTAATCCTGGAGACCTTTTACTATGTGAGGGCAACAAATCTAATCCTGGACATACTCTGTTGACTTGTCCACCAGCCGCCACTTTCTATCATTTTTTGAACCAATAATAGATTTGTTCCTTATCCAGTTTGTACTGCATTTTCCCATTATTTCCCTTTTCAACCAAGAGACCGGTTGGGTATCCGGTCTCTACTACTTTCACCATACTATTTCCTCTTTTAATCAAGTCCTAGATTCATGGTACAACTTTCCCCCCTTTCTTCGTTGTCTGAACCAAGTCCTAGATCCGAATGCATGAAGTAGCTTTACCTCTAATAATACTAAAAATTTAGGTGGCTTTGGAAGAGCTGATGGGATTAGAAAAAGATGCACATGTAGACATGTGGGGAGCTGGGGCAGTAGAGCAAGGCCACTTTCAAAGAACTTATACCTAAGGGTCGTCGGGATGTCGGTGGCGGCAGGTCGGATCTGTGCACAATATAACAGGGAGGAAGAACGGTCGGAGGACCTCCCGAGCTGGCGCTGTGTCGGAGAGAACGACACGTGCAGAGGATCGGGCCCCTCCGGCAGCTGTGGGTTTCCTCCCTCGCCGATGATAACCGCGTGAACGATGCACCTAGTCCTCTACACACACCAGCCGATGGGATCCGGCCGGATCTATGACCAACGGTGAGTAGAGAGAAAATGTCGCTACCGCTGTCTTGTTTAGATCTGGAGAGGATGGGAATGAAGAGAGCAACCCTAGTAAAGCAAGCGCTCAGGCCCCGGCGTACATATATAGTGGAGTGATTATCTTTTTCTCTCCACAACAAGCCTTATCAATTTGTGTACGTGGCATTAAAGAAAAGAAACTCTCTATTTAAGGTGAGTAACTGTACGACTCCTACTTACAACTACTACTACCTCCGTCCTGGTGTAAAGGTCACCTTTGTAGTTCGCGCAAATTTTTAACCAAATATTTAGGTAACAAAATGTTAATGCATGTTAACAAAAATTATATCGTTGGATTCGTATTTTAGCATAGTTTTCAATGATATAATTTTTGGTAACATGCATGAACGTTTTGTTAGTTCAATCTATAGTCAAAATTTACCACAATATACAATGGGGACCAATAAACTAGGACGGAGGTAGTAGTAGTAGTATTGTTCATGTGTGCTCCCCGGTCCACCATTCATTGAACAACCCCACGGGTGAATAAACATACAGTACTAGTATTTATATAGAACGAACAAGCTTGAACTATTTTCGCGTAGTTAAAAGTTGGGGGCGGGGCTTTTCCCGGGCAGTACACGTGGCAGTTTTCATGTAGGCGGTTTGACAGAGAGGCGAGGAGGATTAGGGAGTAGCGGATTCAACTTACTTACTACTGGAAAGGTCGGGTTGTGCGATTTGATGGCGCGTTACTGCTGGAAAAGACTTGTGATATGACGACTTACTATAGTCATGAATTACTGGCGGTACGACTGGGGTGATGCTCCCCTTCCGTTCCACACTCTAATCTGGTGCATCACACATTGACCCGGATGCTGGCTCTCCCACATGTCAGCAAAGTACGTAGGAGGAGTGCGAACCATGGTAGAGGAGTGCGAACCATGGCAGCCGGGTGAATCACCAGTAGAAAACAATGTGCTGATATGGCCAAAAAAGTGTCCTACGGTCCAGACTGTAGCATGTACAGTACTACTCCTCTTTGTTTGGATCCCTGAGTTAGAGCTAGTTTGGGTTGAAATAGCCTCTAATTATCCAAACAGGAGGGTTAGTTTGAGCTAGTTTGCTCTAACCCAGCTAAAAAAACTAGCCCGATGGAGAGGTTCTAATTGGGTTAGTTCTCCTTCGGCCCACTAAAAGAGAACTAAAAAATCTCCCCTGCTCGCACCAGATCGCTCCCTCCCCCCCTCGCACGACTCCTCCCTATTCCCCATCGGGCCGCCCGCCCAAGCACCGCTCCGCCGCTCGCCCTCTCTCTCCTCAGGCCGCCCTCTCCCTCCGGCCTTCGAAGCTCGCCCCGCTCCCCCTTCACCGGTCATTTTTCTCTCTCTGTCATGCACGGCGGCGCATCTACAAGGGAGGTCACGAGAGGGGTGAGTTTGTTCGTTCCTTCTCTGTCTCACAGCCATATCATTGATCTTGCTCGCTCTAGCGCTAATTCTGATTTGGAAAAGTAGATCCTGATTAAACTTGGTATAGATTTGTGGTGCACGCATGTAATTGTTTGATGCTGCTTGAGGAGGTAATAAATCTTTGATTCAGTTCACCTTTCTAGGTATTTTAGTTTCAGGCTTGCATTATTTCTAGAGGCCCAAAGAATCAGTTCACCTTTCTAGGTATTTTAGTTCCAGGCTTGCATTATTTCTAGAGGCCCAAAGATTCAGTTCACCTTTCTAGGTATTTCAGTTTCAGGCTTGCATTATTTCTAGAGGCCCAAAGATTCAGTTCACCTTTCTAGGTATTTCAGTTTCAGGCTTGCATTATTTCTAGAGGCCCAAAGATTCGGTCCGTAGTCGTTGGCAAGTGGCCCTGCTACCCATGTCGGTGTCGAACTCAACTCGCAAGTGTCAGCGTTAGAGTGGTTCCCATGGCTTGGGCTCTATAGAGCCTTCCTCCAGAGCGACGATGACGAGCTCCTCCCTGGGTGAGGGGCTCCGGGCTCCCTCCCTATCGTGAATGACTTCTATGATGAGTTAGCTCATGCTTTGTTTCATGGAGTGTATTTTTTTGTGAAGCTTGATTGAGGACTTGTATGTTTAAGTGGGATATCCCAATTGTATGGAGAAAGTAAATTTTATCATGTTTTGCATGCTTGATTTGTAAAGATGGTTCATTTATGTCAATTTTGAGCGGGAGGAGGCCACACAAGAGCTGGCCACACCAAATACGACAGGAAATAGGGTCCAAAGTAGTCAAATGATTGAGAAAGAACATTTATTGTCAATCTAACCCTTCCATCCATACACCTCTTTGGTTTAGAGTTAGTTCAAGGTTAGAATCTAACTCTAACCTCTAAATGAGTTAGAGTTCTCCTCGTCTCGGTTCATCGCCATCATACTTTCCCCATTTCTATGTTTTCAGTATCCTGCGAATCAAAGAGGCCCTTAGACTGGTTTAGGTCCGGTAGTTTTTTATAAACGTGTTATGTCCAAAATTTAATGAACGTGCTCCGGTTTCTACAAAATAATTCGGTTTCATGTAGTAATTCATTTATTTATTTATCCTTTTGTAGGGGGTTTGCATGTAATTCGTGAAGTCTGAAATGTAAAGTACCCCGGCATATGCTCCGAGTCGTGCATGCACTACAACCCAGATGCTCTATGTCCCACATGTCGACGAAAGGGATCATGTAGAAATAGCCTAGGAGTACATATAGGAGGATAAATGCGTGAAAAAATATGTACAGTGAAGCGTAGCTGCGGTTCGAAAAGGAGACCTAAAGTGATGACAGGTATAGGTCGCACTCACCCAACTTGTGGTAGTACTAGACATACGCCTACTTTTTCCCTAAAAAAGTGGTATGAGTGCTCAGTACTCCTATTCTATCAACGCGAGTCCCATTTGACAAGAGCGTCCGTGCTACAGCTAGCTCTTCTCCCTCATTTCTCTCTTCTAATTCTAAACTCAGCCGACGCCTGGTGGGTGGGGAGGGGATTTGCTGATGGTCGGTTTGCTCAATTGCGGCCCCACCTCATAGTGAAAATGTTACGACTGGAATAAAAATGCCATATACTCCTATACTAATAAAACATTAAGGCCACGAGGTGAAGCAGTGCTGGTTACATGAGGAAAGAAGAAGAGATGCATCCATCGACGACGTCCACCTCCTCGACTCAGGGCGCCGGCCCACCGAACGGCGGATAAGTAGCAATGGCTTTCGTGCCCAGATCGACGTGCTTCTGAACAATGGCATGCAAAGATTCCAGCCACTGGAAGAAGTTCAACGTCTTTCTGTCCTTGCTGGCCATGTAGTGGCCTATGTAGACGATTTCCTCATAGACATGGATGTGCAGGTCGACGATTTGTTGCATGGTGAGGCGCTGTGCGGCGAGCGCGACCTCGAGGTGCACATTCTTCATTGCGACCTCCGGCACCTGCAGGGCCACCAGGGCTTGAAAGAGTTCATCACCATTGAGGCCGATGAGGGTGGCAGGCAATGAGGAGCCTAGGCGCGCGGGCTGGAGCAGTACGACAAGGTCGTCCGCACGCTTCTTGACGGTGGTGAACTTGCGGATGGAGTTGACCGTCATGTCGTCCATGCGAGAGGTGAAGCCAGCATCGGCGAGGGCTACAACGCTGGCAGTCGTCAGCACCGTTTGGAAACGCTGCGCGGTGCAGGGCCGCAGGCCGGCGCCTTGGATGATTTGGCACAGCTAACTGTCGCTCACGTCCATCGCCTCCATAGGTGCTTCTGGCTTCTGGTCACTTGGTCTTGGATTGGAGTGAGCAGTGTTGCGCGGAGACTAGGAGTAGATGGATTGGAGTGGTGGGGCGCATTTATATGAGAATCCAAATTCTGTTGCATTCACATCGTGCTGGCTCTATTCTGCTTCTCCAATCAATTCCCTCTGCATGCAATTGAGGATGCATCATTGACCGTTCATAGTCTCGAGAACCGCTACCCTCTCCGACCTTGGCATTCAGGGGGTGTTTGTTTCCAGGGACTTTTTGGTGTAGGGACTAGAAAAAGTCTCTCTTAAAGACTTTTTAACCAAATGGGAGGGACTACTAGGGACTAAAAGTTGCTTTTTGGGGACTAAATGAAGAAGACTCTCAAGGAGAGTCTTTTTTGGGACTTTTCCAACAATGTCCCTCCCTGCACCCGATGCCCCGCCACCCCATGGTGTTGTTTGGTTGTTATTTTTCTGTATACTAGGGGTAACATGGTCTTTTACATGCCATTTCATAACCTCTAGGAAGGGACTAGGACTTTTTAGTCCCTGGAAACAAACAGGGAGGGACTTTTTAGTTAGGACTAGAAAAAGTCCTTGCACTTATGAACCAAACATGGCCTCAAGCACCTATGGAGGCGACCGCCGCTCGCGTCTATCGCGTGTCAGGAGACGTTCCCGTCGACGACGAGGTGCCTATTGTGCACCATGACCAAGGCGGAGAGGAAAACGAGAGAACTACATATTTATTTACAGTGTAGATTTACTCATTTTGCTCCATACGTACTCCGTCTCGGTGTAGTCTAGTCACTTGTTGAAATCTCTAGAAAGGCAAATACTCCTTTCTGGTTTATAGGGCTATACTAGCAAGTAATAGTGGGCTCACATAGCAATTTTGTCTCATGCAAGAGCCTGGCTATATGCGTGCTCCAAGGTTCAAAACTGCCACATTCGGGTCGCACTTGGCTCTTTGCCTCTTCGAGAAGATGAACAATGATGTTACTACTGCTGCTTCTACAGTATCGAATCCATTGCTGCTTGACCGTCCACCACGAGTGGGAGGGATAGCTTGTTGTAGTACTACTATAAGTAAAAGCATGTCCTCGTCTGCGGATCACCGCGCGCATGGGCGAGGGAGAAGGCGTGTAGTAGTGAAATCAAGCTTCTCCTCGTTGTACGAGTTGACGCGACACGTCATACCACTAGCCCCACATGGTTGCCTCAAAACTTGGCTGAAAGACCCACAGTGTAAAATACTCCATTTGCTGCAACCTCTAACATTTACCCCACCACAAATTATAATATATATTCCTGTCTTGACTAGATGAGCGTGCAAACTACAATCACCAGGATGACAGGTAGGGCCAGAAGATTATTTTAATAAAAAATCATGGAGCTGACCCCAACGATTTTAAGCTTACATGCACGGTACATGCTATCCTAGACTACTCTACACATGAAACTGCCACACGAGCGTCTGGGCTGCGCTTGTCACTTCGCGTATTCGGGAAGTTGAACAATGATGGAGTACTACTGCAATGGAGGAGTACTACAGTATGCTTCTGGCCATCTGACACCGATTGAGCTGCTGCATGTCCACCGCGTGCGGGAGGGAGAGCGTGTAGCGAATGAAAGCTTCTCCTAGTCCTGCCAGCCACAATGCTCATGGGCGAGGGAGGGACGTAGCTTCATTGACTTACTGCTCCTGCCTTTGCGTGTATGATAGGTGGGCCCAATAGGAGGGTGGCCCACCTGTCATGCATCCAAAGGCAGGTGCGGTTAAGGCGAGAGGGCGTTGTAGTAATCAAACTTCTCGGTCTTGTACGAGTTGACGCGACACATCAAAGCACTGCACTCGATATATTTCAATAATTTGCGTTTAACGATGCATTAATTAGAACGCATGCATGCATGCCGTGACTCTCCTTTTGATACTTGCATGTGTTGATTTAATGCACCTTGAAGTAGTATGAATATGTGGCGGTAAAGCTTTGTAATGCCCCGGCCCTAATAAAGCGAGAGATGGTTGTGCACGAGGAGGGCGAGATCATGCAGACGGAACAAGACCGGACGATGGAGCTCTCTATAGTCTCGATGGACCTCACCTTGCTCCACTGCCCCTTGTGCCTCCGCCCCTTGAAGCCTCCAGTGTATGGGGTTTGAATACACCTCGTCTGTTCAGTTGATCGAGCAAGGTGTAGGTTTCTTGATTGATGTGCTATTCGATTGATTTGTGTAGTGCAAGGGAGGGCACCTCGCCTGCGCGGACTGCTGCGTCGAGTGCCCAGGGAACCAGTGGCAGTGCCAGAAGTGCGAGCGCGGCGGTGGCTTCGACGTGCAGAAGGCTGTGGGCTCTATGTCACTTACCACAAGCTCGCCGATCACCAGAGCGTGTGTCCGCTCGCGCCCTGCCAATGCCCCGTGCTCGTCTGCGGCTACGAAGGCCCGCTGCCGGCGCTCTCCCACCACATCAGCACCATGCATCCCATGCCCGTGCACAAGATCTAGTATAGCAAGGTGCTCCAGCTACAAGTGCCACTATCGGAGCCACGGCTCTTGCTGTTCGTAGAGGAGGACGGCCGCGCGTTTTTCTTGGTCGGTGGCGTGCTCGACATCGGCGCGCCTATCGCCGTGTCAGTCGTCTGCCTCAGAGCGGGGTCGTCCCCACTGCCGCACTACATGACCAAGCTGTGGGCGAACGGCCCGCCGGGGGAGCCCAATGGTAGGACCGATGCCGTCAAGGTGGAAATGGAGGTGACAAGCAGCAAGGATCCCGGCGACGTCGCCGTGCACGAGCTGACCTTCTTCACAGTTCCTCCCAAGCTGCTGGCCGGGCTAAGTTGGTGTGCCTCCACATTCAGATTGATAACCTCACGTCCTAAATGATTCTACAGTGCCTTGTGTTTATCTTAGTAATATACTAATATAGGGGTTAGCTCGGTCTAGTTTAGCTTAAGAGATGGTGGGCTTTGGTGGCGATGCAGCAATTACTTCGACATCGGATCAGTAGTTAAAGTAATTTCCAACAGTCGAATGGATATTTTGTGTCTGTTGGATATAAAAATCCTTTGGGTAAGAAGTATAACTGCTTATAAGAAGTATGTATAACTGCTTATAAGAAGATCCTTTGGGTAAGAAGTATAACTGCTTATAAGAAGTATGTATAACAGCTTATATGCTTGTTTGTTCAGGAAGTGTTGCATACTTGTGCGAGTTGATGTGACACATCAAAGTAGTACTACTAGTAGTACTCCCTCCGATCCTAATTTCTCTGCGCATGAGGCTGGTCATAGTGGGAGTAACATGGGTAGTAACATAGATGCCACATAAGCAAAAATGATGAGGTGGAAATTAATTAATGAGGAGAGAGGCAAATAGAGTAACATAAGGCTGGTCATAGTGGGGAGTAACTTAGACTAGTGTTATGCATATGACACTAGTCTAATTAAGTTATTACCTTCATAATGCAAAGTAACATAATAGTAGTATCATAGATGGCTTCATTTATTAGCTCGTAGACTCATCTTGTCTTGGAAAGCGCTATGTTACAGTAACATATTATGTTACCACCTCTTATTAATTACTTGCCACATAAGCAGAATTTTCTCGAAGTGCGCTATGTTACTACTCCCTCCGTCTAGGTGTGTAAGTCATCTTACGAAAACCAAATAATCCCAAAACACTTAGGCGCGGTGCATTAACTTCTACCTCGTTTCTTGTTTCTTGACATATGAACCAATAAGAGATGTGAGTGTGCATGCTTTTAATGACTTGAGACTACCAAACACGACATGCAGTGGTTAGTTCATTGCATGCAATGCTATTAATTAGCAAATAAACATTAAGTTCTATCGTTTTCCCCTCCTCCTTGGTCACGGTGCACAACCTAATATGACTTATTCACCTAGACGGAGGGAGTAGTTAAGTTACTCCCACTATGACTAGCCTAATATGTTACCATCACATAGCGCTTTCCAATGCCAAATGAGTCTACAAAGTAATAAATGAAGAAATGTAGTACTATGTTATCACATATATGACACTACCCACTATGAAGGTACTAGTAACATAGACTAGTAACTAGTCTATGTTACTCTCCACTATGACCAGCCTAAGTCGAGGCGCGGATACCAACGAGGGCCTGGTTGTGTCTATACTTGGACAACTCACCTGACTGCATGCACACCAGGCACATGAAGCTCGTGTCGTGTTGGTGCCGTGTGTGGCCCACACATTAACCAAAACCTCGCGCCTCCATCTTAGCCTCCGTGTTTTAAACTTCTCAATCTCAAGGCCAAGGAGCAACGTGAAACCTATGATAGAGCCAATCAGATGGTTGAGAACACTACAATTCGTAGCTACAGATGCGTGTGTTAGAGAGGACGAGTGCGTGCGTGCACCTCTTCTCTTCCTGTATAACATACTAAACTCAGAGTACAAGTGTATCTGGGTGGCATCGACCTAGGGAGCAGTGATGGTGCGTGCGAGAAGTCCCGAGAGATAGGTGTAATGCGTCTGAAAAAAGACTAGTCTATAGCTCGCCACGAGGCTATTCCCGTCGAACGCCCCAATAAGCATAATATATGTATCCGATGGTGCCAGTTTTTGCACGAACACAGTAGTAGAAAAAGAACTAGTACCATGGCATATGCTACACCACAGCCGAGAACATGTGCCCACGTTATGCCATCCGGGAATAGTGCTGCACTTCAAAACTAGAACCGTCAATAAATTTTGAGCGCGTCTCATCACATTCCAAATTACTACTACTACCATGCTATATTTAATTGAAAACCTATTCACACCAATCACAACCTAAACGGTTTCCCACTTAGGAGAATATTAGTAGTACTCGGTTATAAATACTACTATGCCAAGATGACTGCACATTCCTCCTCAACTCCTCATCCACAAAAAACAATCAAGTCAATCAAACCATGGCCAGCGTGAGTTCTGGGTCGAGAGATTTCCACCAGGGAGAGGAGAGCATGGAAGAGGAAGCATGAGAGATGTCCCGCCTCGCCGCGAAAGCAGCCGACATGTCTAGCCGCGCAGAAGTAGGAGCACAAAGGTCTCGCCGCGCTGCTAAAGCAGCATGGAGGTCCTGCCGCGCCGTCAATGTAGCAGACTGGTTCGGCCATGCCGCGGAAGCAGCAGAGATGTCCGCCGCACCGCCGAAGCAGCATGGAGGTCCCGCCGCGACGCGGCGGCCTGGAAAAATTTCTCGTGGGCAGGTGAGGTTGCAGGACGAGGCTACCAGCGTCATCCGGCAACTAGAAGAGGGCAATGCGAAGCTCCGGGCCGAGCGCGACCTGCTGAGGGCGAAGATCGCCGGAAGGGCGAAGCAGGCGGAGGAGACTGCTGCCTTGTTGCAGAGGACGGGCGTCATCGTCAAGAAACTTATGGACCAGAATGCCATGCTACGCATCAAGGGCAACAGGCTGGTGGAGGAATCCGTGGATGCTGCCAAGCAACGTACTAAGGACATGAAACTGATGAAAGAGATCATCACCGCTCACTGCGAGAAATAGTCTTCGTGACCTGCAGCGCATAAAGAAAGTAGAGATCAGCAAGCCAGATCGTTGTATGCGTCTTCCTTCTTGTTTTTCCCTTGTGTATTTCGGGCATAGCCGCATGTGGCTTTTTTAATTATATTCCTAATTATGTAAAACAATTATTATCCACTCTCGTCGTCCTTATATATATTCATCGGTCTTGCTATAAGTCGTAGTAGATGCTATATAGGTTCGTCGGATCTTACATCAAGATCCGTGCAAAATTTTCTTTTTAGATTTTCTTTTCTCTCTCTTAAATCTCACTCGAGTGAGACATTTCCATGCCATTAAACAGAGGCTCGGGCTCCATTAATGGAGACCTTGGGAGAGACGTGGATGGCAGATGGAGGTCAAAGGGCTCTCCTCCCGATAAGCACGCGTAGGGGTCTGATCGCACGCCTCCCGTACTCAAATAGCTACCCTGCATGGCGCCTCCTAGCTAATAAAAACTGGGACACATTGGGGCACGTAAATGGTAAATAGAATGCCCATGGTTTCAATAATACTTGTGTTTCCGATTCTAACATGACAACACTTGTTCCAGAATGACTTTGTTGATTGTTAATGTGTGCGCCTTCGCAAATCAGACAACAAAATTGCCACATCATGTTAGTGCCATGTTATGACACCAAGCCAAGTTTCATGATTTTCATGCGTGTTTCGGATTTACAGGAATTAAAAAAACCAAGTTTCTCAATGTTTCCAGCCGAGCCACGACGCCCAGATGTTTGAATTTCATTCCCATTTCTTGCATGGGACCTAGAAATTTACCCGAGGACACACATGTGATTTTTCAACCAGCTTTGGTGCACTGGAGCATGTGCTTGTATATCAAATTTGAATTATGCGCACAAAGGTGACACGTTCCCTCTCAGAACCACGAGCCTTCTTGAGAGAAGCTCCGGTTTGCAAGAAACTTATACCCAAACTTGTTCCTGTTCTGCCAATTTTTTCACCACAGCATGGTAGTACCATGACATGACACCATGACAAGTTTCATGATTTTCAGGCGTGTTTTGTATTTACAAGAATTTTAAAACCAAGCTTCACAATGTTCTCGGCCGAGCCACGATGCTCAGATGTTTGAATTTAATTCCCATTTCTTGCATGGGACCTAGAAATTCACCCGAGGACACATATGTGATTTTTCAACCAACTTTGGTGCACGGGAGCATGTGCTTATAGTTAAAATTTGAATTATGCACATTAAATGACCAGAAACTCAATAAATGTATAAAAAAGGCCAAACGAAACAGGAATATCTCCAAAATTTAATAAGGCACTCATGTAGTTCTATGTTGCCTCTATAAAGAAACTCAAGGGGGGCAGAGCATATTGTTTCGCACTCAAAGGTGTCACGTTCCCTCTCAGAACCATGAGCCTTCTTGAGAGAAGCTCCAATTTGCAAGAAGCTTATACCAAAACTTGTTCCTATTCGGCCAATTTTTTACCACAACATGGTAGTACCATGACATGACACTATGCCAAGTTTCACGATTTCCAGGCGTGTTTTGGATTTACAAGAATTTTAAAACCAAGTTTCTCAATGTTCTCGGTCGAGCCATGATGCCCAGATGTTTGAATTTCATTCCCATTTCTTGCATGGGACCTAGAAATTCACCCGAGGACACACATGTGATTTTTCAACCAACTTTGGTGCATGGGAGCATGTGCTTGTAGTTCAAATTTGAATGATGCACATTAAATGACCAGAAAAACAATTAATGTATAAAAAAGGCCAAACGAACCCGAAATAATTCCAAAATTTAACAGGGCACTCATGTAGTTCTATGTTGCCTCTGTAAAGAAACTCAAGGGGGGCAGTGTATATTGTTTCGCACTCAAAGGTGTCACGTTCCCTCTCAGAACCATGAGCCTTCTTGAGAGAAGCTCCGGTTTGCAAGAAGCTTATTCCAAAATTTGTTCCTATTCGACCATTTTTTTACCAGGGCATGGTAGTACCATGACATGACACCATGCCAAGTTTCATGATTTTCAGGCGTGTTTTGGATTTACAAGAATTTTAAAACCAAGTTTCTCAATGTTCTCGGCCGAGCCACGATGCCCAGATGTTTGAATTTCATTCCCATTTCTTGCATGGGACCTAGAAATTCACCCGAGGACACACATGTGAGTTTTCAGCAAACTTTGGTGCACGGGAGCATGTGCTTGTAGTTCAAATTTGAATTATGCACATTAAATGACCAAAAACTCAATTAATGTATAAAAAATGCCAAACGAACCCAGAATAATTCCAAAATTTAACAGGGCACTCATGTAGTTCTATGTTGCCTCTATAAAGAAACTCAAGGGGTGGGGAGCAGCGTATATCATTTCACACTCAAAGGTGACACGTTCCCTCTCAGAACCACGAGCCTTCTTTAGAGAAGCTCTGGTTTGCAAGAAGCTTATACCAAATCTTGTTCCAAATCAGCCCAATTTTTTACCACAGCATGTTAGTGCCATGACATGACACCATGCCAAGTTTCATTATTTCCAGGTGAGTTTTGGATTTACATGAATTTAAAAACCAAGTTTCTCGATGTTCTCGGCCGAGTTACGACGCCCAGATGTTTGAATTTCATTCCCATTTCTTGCATGGGACCTAGAAATTCACCCAAGGACACACATGTGATTTTTCAACCAACTTTGGTGCACCAGAACATGTGCTTGCAGTTCAAATTTGGATTATGCACATTAAATGTTGAGAAACTCAATTAATGTATAAAAAAGGCCAAACGAACCCGGAATAATTCCAAAATTGAAAAGGGCACTCATATAGTTCCAAAATTTAAAAAGGGACATGACTCTTTCTTTTGATGGGAATTGGTTTTTTTTGTTGTTGTTGAGGGAAGTGTGAATTGATTTGGTACTGTACAGGGTAATCTTGTTCTCCCGATTTTTTTACATTTTTATTGTAGTTTTTTCAATGACATTTATAGAAATATAGTAAAAGGGGACATCACTCTCTTGTGTCTTATATGATTTTTTTGTACACGTTAAGTTTGTTCTACCGAACAAGGAATCCGCGCCTTGTTATCCCGAAATTTTAAGCTCGAGTATCTTTTGTCTCATCTGCTTTGAAACTCCTGCCTCTTCAACCCGTGTCATGCCTTGTTATCACGAAGTTTTGACGCGCGCGAAAACTCCCTCCTCATCCGAAATTGGTCCCGCAGTCTAGACACACAAAGTCCCCCTTCTACACCTCAGTCGGAAATGCCGGCTCGACGTCGCGGTGTCAAAACCGGTGGGGGTATGCTGGTAACTTACCCTAAATTTCGTACAAGCGCGTCCCTAAGCCATGGCTTCCCCCTACCTTCCCCTTCGTCCCCCCCCATTCGTACACCGAGGCCGCCAAAACCCACGAAACCCCAAGCTCCTCGGTTGGCCTCCCAACCGCCGCCCAGCCAGAGACTCTTCCCCGACGACGTAGTCCACCGCAACAGCTTGCCGTCCCTCATTCACTGCACCGGATGAGGATCCGTTGTCAATCTCGTTGTCCTGCCGGATCAGCCGCCCCGTCCTCCACCTCCAAGGAGCTGCCCCGATGTTTGCCTCGTCTATCGCACCACCTCCATCCCCACAGTGCTATCTTGTCCTGCCCCACCGGAACCGTAGCACCCTCACCAATTCCTCCGATGAAGCCGAGGCCAACTCGGCGCCACCAAGGAGGTTCTGCGCTCACCGCTGCATTTTATCTTTTATTCGATCTCAAGGGGCTGCCGGTGCTTGATACCGAGCAGCCATGGCGGGTCTCCATCGACGGCGCCGTCGCCGGCCACGTCATCCATGGCATCTCTCCCCCATGTCGTTGCTTCCTCGGCGGCCACTTCGTGTTGCTGCTCTGCACTGCTATTGATGTCAGTCGCGCTGCTGCCCTGCTCTTGCTCTCATTCATGCTGATGCTCTGCTCTTGCTCTTGCTCGCACTACTGCTGCTGCTGCACGACCTCCGGCGGCTACAGGAGTTGCTGCTTTAGCACTCCCTCGCGGTTCTGCTGCACGACTTGTTCTCTGCTAGTGCATTCCCTGCTCGAGCGCGTGCTGATTTAGATCACTGCTTCTCTGCTACTAGTGCTTGAACGCCCTAAACATCGATTGCAGCGCTCTTCTACTAGTTCAATTAGTTTCGACAGTAAAATTTAGTTTTGACTATAAAGTTCAGTTTCTTAAGTTAAGTTCAGAGTAAACAGTATTTACAGCATCTGTCGGAGCGGCATGGCGCGGCTGATGCGTTTTACATCTAGCACTTTTTGGTGATGTATTTTACATCAACTATTGCAGATGATATTAGAGTCCCACTTCAGATTAATGTTGTCTATCTTGTCCTGCTTCAGCCTCGCCGCCGTACACCTCACCGGAGCTGCTCCAACAACGAAACCGTCCATCACAGCGGAGCAGTACCCTCAGCGCTGTTTCCAGAGGCCTCGGATCTTCTTCCTCGCCTCCGACAGTCACACCAGCATCACCACCCTCCGTGTCCAACCCAATGATGCTGAGGTCGACAAGGCTATGCCAAAGAGGTTGTACACTCGTTGTATCACTTTGTTACTCTACATTCATGTCGATCCCTCAGGGATCCTTTTCTATGGAACTACTATAGTACTACTATTTGTGCATTTGGTTAGGAGTGGAGCAAAGCAAAACTGGAGGATTTTTTCCTTCGGTGTCTCTTTCGAAGAAAAATGGTAGGACTAATTGCATTACTGACATAATAATATTCTTATTTTTTCATTTTCACGTGGTTTGACTTTAATTTGACCATGTTTCTCCATTCTTGTGTTCTTCCAATTCATGTGAACCAAACACCGAGGTTCACATAAATCCTATGTTTCCAAATGCTCTGTTTTGCACATGCGTTCCTATCCTATTCCTGTGTTTTAGCTGTCCCCGCGTTTATAGAATCCTCCAATTCTAAGGAGCCCTTATAGATTTACTTCATTTTCAGATAGGCATCAAAGAAAAATCTTTGTGTTATGTCCTGCTCCTGCCTTGCCGTCATCCACCCCACCTGAGGTGCACCATCGACAGAAGCGTTCACTTCAGCAGAGATTTCCCCTGAAAACTTCCTTTCGCCGCCTCAGATCATCTTCCCCGTTGCCGGCTGCCACGCCAACTGCATTACCATCATCGACTGAGTAGATGAACCTGAGGACTACACAGTTCCATAAGAGAGGTCGCAGTCTTTCGTGTTTGCTTACGTTATACATCGGTTATTATTACCTGCTACTTTATCGTTCAAACTTGAGTTTTAAAATTCCCGTGGGTCTCATATCAAGGTAGCAACGAATAGTATCTGTCTACTATCTTGTTCATCTGGGGTCTTCTATGTGGTTCATGTTGGGTGGGCAACAAACAGTATCTGATCCATTGTCTATCTTTCTAAACTGAAGTTATAATCTACCTGCTATCATTAGTTTTCGATCTATCCACTCGTTTGATACCATCAGTCTTGATTTCTGCATGCACCCCTTAGGCCTTACAAAACCTAACTAATTTTTTATTATGCATGTCAGTTATTTTGCACAATCATGCTGAACATGTAGAGAAAAAGAGAAGACCATTGCGTGGGAATACAATGTCATGCAGACGCCGCTCCATGATGGGCGAAGTGCCCCCCTCCCGCCATTCCAGATTGTATTACAGAGAAAGATAACTGTTCAGATGGGGATTCAGAGGGAGCCGACCACTCCTATTTACCACCTGAGTTGTTTGCTCTAACCTGGCATGCTGATGTTGGTCATATGATGCATATGGCGCCTCGTATTGCTTACATTATTCATCTTATATGTCATCAACTTAGTTTAGATTTGCTTTGTGTGAATGCCGCCTGTTTGGTTTCTATATCATACTCCCACCGTTCCTAAATATTTGTCTTTTTGGAGATTTCAATAAGTGACTACATACGAAGCAAAATGAGTGAATCTACACTCTAAAATATGTCTATATATGTCCGTATGTAGTAGTCCATTTGAAATCTCTAAAAATACAAATATTTAGGAATGAAGGGAGTATATGGGAATTATGCAATGCCATGTTTTTCGGCCAGTTATCATATATGTGAATTATGCACCACCATGTAGCCAGGCATCATATATGTGAATTATCTCATGCCATCTTTTTTCATTACGTATTCCATTTGTCGACAATCTGTGTATATTGAACTACTCTTCATGTGTTTCAGCCATTTGAGCCGGTTATGGAAAAATCAAGAGTGAAAACAAGGTCTTCAGAGCAGGCAATGGTACCTATTGAAGCATATATCTCGATGGTTACAGGGAGCTCCTCAGAGGAGGATTCAGAGACAGATGACCGGTCGTATTCCCCCCCCCCCAAGGTGCATGCTCTAACTTGGCAAGGTTATATTGCTCATATCATGCATATGGTGTCTTGCATTGCCATGCCATCTGCTTAGATTAGGCATGCTTTGTGTGAATGCCTCCTGTTTGCTTTCTATTTCAGATATGTGAATTATGCAATGCCATGTTTTTCAGCCAGTTATCATATATGTGAATTATGCACCGCCATGTAGCCAGGCATCATATATGTGAATTATCTCATGCCATCTTTTTTTTCCATTATGTATTCCATTTGTCGACAATCTGTGTATATTGAACTACTGTTCATGTGTATCAGCCATTTGAGCCGGTTATGGAAAAATCAGGAGTGAAACACAAGGTCTTCAGAGCAGGCAATGGTACCTATTGAAGCATATATCTCGATGGTTACAAGGAGCTCCTCAGAGGAGGATTCAGAGACATATGACCAGTCCTATATCCCACCTGAGGTGTATGCTCTAAGTTGCAATGTTTATATTTCTCATATCATGCATATGGTGTCTTGCATTGCTTAGTTTAGACATCATATGCACAATATTGAATTCCCTCTGCTTAGTTTAGAGATCATACATGCGAGTGCCAACTGCTTAGTATATGAATCAATTATGACAATTATATCATGCCATCCTGTATACTTAGACAACATTTATGTGAATTATTTCATCCCAACCTATTTTAGATAGACATCATATAGTTTTGTCATGTCATCCTGTTTAGATACTCATCATATGTTGTATTATGCCATTATATCCTGTTAAGTTATCCATCGTATATCTGAAACCGTGTCATGATATCATGTTTAGTTAGGCATTAAATATGTGAAACTGTGTCATGCTGTCCTGTTTGCTTAGACAACATATATGTGAATTACCACATCTATCTATCATACAATGTCTGTATGTTTAATTTATTTTCTTGTTTATCAGCCATTTGAATTGAAGGGGGTGATGGCAGTATCTAAGGGAGCAAAAACCCGTTCTTCACAAAAGATAGTGCTACCCGTCGATGCAGATAGAACCATGGTTGTACTGGCCCACTAATTGCCCCACCACACATAATCGAGACTCTTCCAGATTGCACACTTACACCATTGGGTAGAGAACCAGCTACAACCCATCTAACCCCAACCCCAGCAGATAGTAACCCACTTCTAGTTGACAAAGCACCATGTCCACCACAGAGTACCCCCACAGGAGCAGTTTGTAAAGCAACTGCAGTGCCCAAAGCATGAAGACCACCATAGCGAACCCAAACTCCATGTTTAAAGCAGAAGAGCAACTGTTCTGGGTCAGATTCCGTAGCTATGGTCCATACTCCTTTGCTGTTGCATCACTATATTTACTCATACCAACTACTTTTGAATATGAAGGATCCAATTGAAACTCCAGGCGCAACAGGTATGTTTTAAACCTATTTCTTTAACTGGATTGCTGTTCTAACTTCTTGCTCTATGTTGATTTCAGTTTCAGTTGTATAAACAGTTATGTTCTCATGTGATGCACATTGCAAGTGTTGCCAACGCTGTGTAGTTTCTCACACTTATATTCTGTCTATGCTGCCGTGTCTTCAAAATATATGAGTTGAACTATGTCTCTATCTTGATTTGGCAACATAAACTAGAATGATATGGACAATACAGTGACCATAGTACATAGATATATGTTTGTTTCATGTTGTTATCATGTCCACCTTACTACTGAACCGGTTTACCAAAATGAGTTTGGTATACTACATGCTAAACCTGTGATGTGTCTGCTTGTTTCCCTTGTAGTATGCAAACAGAATATTGGAGAAGAGCACCGCACTATGCAATGGTAGAGAAAGTAATGCAGATAAGGTTCAAGATAGTGAGACAACCCTATTGGTCTCCAAGATAGGTGATAAAAACGATCTTGTAGACAGTGAGAAAACCCCACAGTCCCGCGTTGATGTAGTGTTCAAGTTACTGGCCAGTACCGCTGGCACAAGCTCTTCGACCTCGCTTCCTGAATCACTTCGGCTTCTTCAGTCTCAGCTAAAAGATGAAAGGCATCAGTCAGCTATGCTGCGGCAAGAAGCCGAAGGACTGAGGAAGTCCCTGCAAAATTCAGATGCATACTTTCTTGTGCAACAGCAAGCGTTGGAGGAATTAAGCGCCAAACAAGAGAAAGTTAATAAGCTTGCTAAGCATCTTCAGCATTATGGGCACCCAAGATTTTGTTTCTTGAGCTCTTCTGAAGTGGTTTCAGTTCTGGACTTATTTTGCTGTGGCGTTTATTTGCATTGGGCGCCAACTTTGACGACCAGTGTATGTGATATGCTGCTTTGTTCCCTATATTTGCACTGGTAGCAAACTTTGATGCCCAGTGGATGTAAAATGTGTAATAGCCGTGCTATCCTAGCGTAAGTTGCTTGCTTATTTAGTTCCTTGTTGTCTTGTTTATTTGTTTGCTTGTAGTCAGTGCAGTTCTTTTTCCACGGTTTGCCAGTGGCAGCAATAACCTATTTTTTAAAACTAGGCAACAATAACCATGGGCTACATATTTACTGTAGTTACCATGGGCCTCCTATGGGTCGTAGAAACAATGGGCCTTCTAAGGGACGTAGAAACAATGGGCCTTTTACGGGTCGTAGCATCAATGGGCCTTCTACGTGTCGTATGATCGATAGGCCAAACATGGGCCAATAACAGATCACATTATGGGCCGTAAATGGGCTAGATTTGGAATCATCCGTTCATGGGCCGACAATAATGGGCCGTAGTTAATCGGCAGTATTGGACGATGCTATGAAAACGGCCCAACAGATTAACAGGCTGCAAACGGGCCGATTGTAACCACGAGCTGAATTTGGCCCACAAGCAGAAAAGGCCAATAACGGGCCGTAAGTAACCGAATGCTGGAAATGAGCCCAAGAATAAATGGGCCCTGAGAATGCCGAAAGATAACACGGGTTGGAAACAACCCAAATGAATAATGGGCCATTAATGGGTATAAAGGGGTACACATCTCATTGCGGGCCAGATTCACCATGGGTCGTTAATGGGCAAAGATTTACAAATGGTCTCGTATGGGCCGAAAGACATCATGGGACATACATGGGTCGGAAGTTACAACGGGCTGGAATCATATCGGACGGCCCAGATGAAGTTACCGGGCTTAATTCCGATAGGCCGTAACGGGCCGTAAATGGGCTATATACGAACAGGCTTTCCGTGGGCCGGCCCATTACCATTTGATCAAGTCAAACGGGCCGGCCTTTTCATCAGAATGGGCCTCTGTTGGGCCGTGCCATGTGTCGACGTATCATAGGCGCCTCCTGTCCAATGAATGGATGACATCTGTCCCAACGGTTGAGGGAGTCCTGGATTAGGGGGTCCTCGGACAGCCGGACTATATGCTTATGTCGGACAGTTGGATTATCAAGATACAAGATTGAAGACTTTGTCCCGTGTCCGGGTGGGACTCTCCTTTGCGTGGAAGGCAAGCTTAGCAATTCGGATATGTAGATTCCTTTCTCTGTAACCGACTCCGTGTAACCCTAGCCCCCTCCGGTGTGTATATAAACCGGATGGGTTGGTCCGTAGGACAAGAACAATCACAATCATAGGCTAGCTTCTAGGGTTAGCCTCTATGATCTCGTGGTAGATCAACTCTTGTAATACTCATATCATCAAGATCAATCAAGCAGGAAGTAGGGTATTACCTCCATAGAAAGGGCCCGAACCTGGGTAAACATTGTGTCCCCCGCCTCCTGTTACCATTAGCCTTAGACGCACAGTTCGGGACCCCCTACCTGAGATCCGCCGGTTTTGACACCGACATTGGTACTTTCATTGAGCATTCCACTGTGTTGTCACCATAAGGCTTGATGGCCCCTTCGATCATCTATAATGATACGGTCCAGGGTGAGGTTTTCCTCCCTAGACAGATCTTCGTATTCGACGGCATCGCACTGCGGGCCAACTCGCTTGGCCATCTGGAGCAGATCGATAGGTACGCCCCTGGCCATCAGGTCAGGTTTGGAAGCCTGAACTACACTGCCGACATCCGCGGAGACTTGATCCTCGACGGATTCGAGCCCATGACAGGTGCACCCTATGGCCGCGGTGAGCATGACTTAGATCTGCCATTGGATGGTATTCGGGAGATCACACCTACAGCTGCCCCGACTTTAAATCCATAGCAGATCGCGCCATCCGGGGACGGGTGGATGGACCCCGCCATGGAGGCCGCACACTCAGCGGCGATGGAGCCAAACACAGATCTCACTTCCAAGGAGGTCTGTGTTGCTGGACCCTCGGACTCGTCTCCGGGCATAGGATCCGAACTGCGTACATCCGTGCCCATCGTACCTAGCTGGGCAGCAATAACAGAGATTAGCTCCGCGGATATTTTTCAGCACTCACCCTTAGGCGACATGCTTAACTCATTAAAATCTCTCTCCCTGCTGGGAAACTCTTGGCCAAACTATGTTCGTCTTGAGTGGGAAGCGGACGACGAAGGAATTCGTTACCCACCCATCACCCACTTAATAGCCACTATCGACGACTCAACCGACATGCTTGATTTTGACTCTGAAGACATCGACGGTATGGATAACGATGATGCCGGAGAAAAACGGGAACCACCGCCCCCAGGGCGCTGGACAACCACCTCATCGTATGATATATATATATATATATATATATATATATATATATATATATATATATATATGGTGGACACACCTAAGAGAAAGCAATGGCAATGATGCAATGGAGGATAATCCCCTTGAGAAGCAAACAAAGCGCCTACGTCAGCGGCACCGCTCTAAAGCCCGCCATAGCAAAAACAGCGATACCGGCACAAGAAAGAATAATACCCCGGACGACGCTAAAGATAATGAAGACCCCGTAGACCCAGCGATGGAGCAGGATGAGCCAGGGGACGTCGAGCACAGTCCGGGGCCGATGTCTGATCACAGCGATGCCGAAGACAAAACCTATAAACCCATCTCCAGAGAGGAGAATAGTCCGAACGACTATGCACACATCATCCCGAAAAAACACTTGGAACAAGAGTACCTCCACAAAAGGCTTATTGCCACCGCGAGGAGCTTGAAGAAGTAGAAGCAACGACTTAAGGCTGCGCAGGATACTCTCAACCGTAGATGGAGCAAATTGCGCAACACTGACGAAATATACAGTGGTGATCGCCACACAAAGAGCTACCCAAAGCGCAAGCTGCTGCCCGAATTCGACGACGAGGCTATAGATCCCATTCCACTAAAAAAACAATATGGCCGATCTTCCGGACCGACCACCCAATGGCCCGGACAGAGCGGCTAACGACGCCGCACACAAATCAGCATACAATCTACGTGAGCACCTGGACAAAAGGGCTGGTAGACCAGGTCCATCTATGGATCTAGGAAATGCGTCCATACGCAGGATCATGGCCACCGAATCAACTATACTGATCAACTACTTTTTCAGAATCAACACCGAACACTACAACCGTCGGACCCACGCCATGACACATCCAAGTACAGGGGCACCGCACACCCCCTGTGCTTCACCGATGAGGTGCTGGATCATGAATTTCCAGAGGGGTTTAAACCCATAAACATCAAGGCATACGACGGAACGACAGACCCTGCAGTCTGGATTGAGGACTTTATTCTTCACATCCATATGGCTCGCGGAGACGATCTTCGTGCCATCAAATACCTGCCCCTTAAGTTGAAAGGACCAGCTCGGCACTGGTTGAAAAGCCTCCCCGAAAACTCAATTGGAAGTTGAGAGGAACTCGAGGACGCTTTCAGGGCTAATTTTCAAGGGACCTATGTCCGACCTCCGGATGCAGACGATTTATGTCACATAATCCAACAGCCCGAAGAGTCAGCCCGTAAGCTTTAGAACAGATTTCTCACCAAGAAGAACCAAATCGTCGACTGTTCGGATGCCGAAGCCTTAGCAGCTTTCAAACACAGTGCACGATTTTACATTTTTAACTGGAATGTCAATTGTTTCTGATTATTTTTGCACTGTCTTTCTGTACAACTTGTTTATTTTTCCTAATTTTGGTAGAATTTTTGGGGTACCATAAGTATGGTGGATGTTCAGATTTCTACAGACTGTTCTGTTTTTGGCAGATTCTGTTTTTGATGCATAGTTTGCTTGTTTTGATGAATCTATCAATTTATATTAGTGGATAAGACATGGAAAAGTTTTATTACAGTAGACACAATGCAAACACAGAATATGAATTGGTTTGCAATAGTACTTAGAGTAGTGATTTGCTTTATTATACTAACGGATCTTACCGAGTTTTCTGTTGAAGTTTTGTGTGGATGAAGTGTCTAAACGAGGAGGTCTCGATATGAGGAAAAGGAAGAGAGGCAAGATCTCAAGCTTGGGGATGCCTGAGGCACCCCAAGTAAATATTCAAGGAGACTCAAGCGTCTAAGCTTGGGGATGCCCCAGAAGGCATCCCCTCTTTCTTCAACAAGTATCGGTATGTTTTCATATTCATTTCGTTCGTACGATATGTGCAAGTCTTGGAGCGTCTTTTGCATTTAGTTTTCACTTTTTCTTTTTTGCACCATGCTGGTATGAGATAGTCCTTGGTTGATTTATAGAATTCTAATTGCACCTCACTTAAATCTTTTGAGTATGGCTTTATAGAATGCTTCATGTGCTTCGCTTATATCATTTGAAGTCTGGATTGCCTGTTTTCTCTTCACATAGAAAACCGCCATTTGTAGAATGCTCTTTTGCTTCACTTATAATTGTTAGAGCGTGGGCATATCTTTTGTAGAAAGAATTAAACTCTCTTGCTTCACTTATATCTTTTTAGAGAGATGACAAGAATTTGTCATTCACATGGTTAGTCATAAAATCCTACATAAACTTGTAAGATCGCTGAATATGATATGTTTGATTCCTTGCAATAGTTTTGGGATATAAAGGTGGTGATATTAGAGTCATGCTAGTTGAGTAATTGTGAAATTGAGAAATACTTGTGTTGAGGTTGGCAAGTCCCGTAGCATGCACGTATGGTGAACCGTTATGTAACGAAGTTGGAGCATGAAGTGTTTTTTGATTGTCTTACTTATGAGTGGCAGTCGGGGACGAGTGGTGATCTTTTCCTACCAATCTATCCCCCTAGGGGCATGCGTAATAGTACTTTGCTTCGAGGGATAAGTAGACTTTTGCAATAAGTATATGAGTTCTTTATGACTAATGTGAGTCCATGGATATACGCACACTCACCCTTCCAGTTTGCTAGCCTCTATTGTGTCGCGCAACTTTCGCCGGTATCGTGAACCCATTATTTACCCTCCTCAAAATAGCCACCATACCTACCTATCATGGCATTTCCATAGCCATTCCGAGATATATTGTCATACAACTTCCATCATCATCATATACATGACTTGAGCATTCATTGTCATATTGCTTTGCATGATCGTAAGATAGCTAGCATGATGTTTTCATGGCTTGTCCGTTTTTTGATGTCATTGCTATGCTAGATCATTGCACATCCCGGTACACCGCCGGAAGCATTCATATAGAGTCATATCTTTGTTCGAGATATCGAGTTGTAATATTGAGTTGTAAGTAAATAAAAGTGTGATGATCATCATTATTAGAGCATTGCCCCAGTGAGGAAAGGATGAAGGAGACTATGATTCCCCCACAAGTCGGGATGAGACTTTGGACTTTATGAAAAATAAAAGAGGCCAAAGAAGCCCAAATATAAAAAAGAGGCCAAAGAAGCCCACCAAAAAGAAAAAAAGAAAAAAAAGAGAAAAAAGGAAAAAATGAGAGAAAAAGAGAGAAGGGGCAATGTTACTATCCTTTTACCACACTTGTGCTTCAGAGTAGCACCATGTTCTTCATATAGAGAGTCTCTTGAGTTATCACTTTCATATACTAGTGGGAATTTTCATTATAGAACTTGGCTTGTATATTCCGATGATGGGCTTCCTCAAACGCCCGAGGTCTTCATGAGCAAGCAAGTTGGATGCACACCCACTTAGTTTCCAGTTTGAGCTTTCATACATTTATAGCTCTAGTGCATCCGTTGCATGGCAAATATCTATTGATGGGCATCTCCGTAGCCCGTTGATACGCCTAGTTGATGTGAGACTATCTTCTCCCTTTTTGTCCTCACAACCACCACCATATACCACCATAGTGCTATGTCCATGGCTTGCGCTCATGTATTGCGTAAGAGTTGAAAAAGCTGAAGCGCGTTAACACTACAAGAAATATGTCAACTCATGACCTTGACTATTGGTCATTGAAAGGTCATTGTTTTTCATTTGTGACCAAAAACAGAAGGTCAAAAGCTGGCAGTCGTAAACTGAAATTAACGACCTTCTCTGTGAGAACGTCATAGACATTTACGACCAAAACAGAAGGTCGTTAAAGCTATGACCTTTTGTTTTGGTCACTGGCTGTCTGCCCAGGCCATGTCAGATCCAACGTGGCAAAATTGTGACCAATTCGAAAGGTCACTGATAAGATTTAGCCCGGTCCATTTCAATGTTTTAGATGGGCCGAGCCCAACAATTCAACTTTTTTATATTTTTTTCTATCAATTTTTGAACGGCTTCATGGCCCAAGCCCAATGTCGGTGTCAAAACCGGCGGATCTCGGGTAGGGGGTCCCGAACTATGCGTCTAGGCGGATGGTAACAGGAGACGAGGGACACGATGTTTTACCCAGGTTCGGGCCCTCTCGATGGAGGTAAAACCCTACGTCCTGCTTGATTAATATTGATGATATGGGTAGTACAAGAGTGGATCTACCACGAGATCAAGGAGGCTAAACCCTAAAGCTAGCCTATGGTATGATTGTCGTGATGTATGTTGTGTCCTACGGACTAAAGCCCTCCGGTTTATATAGACACCGGAGGAGGCTAGGGTTACACAGAGTTGGTTACAATGGTAGGAGATCTACATATCCGTATCGCCAAGCTTGCCTTCCACGCCAAGGAAAGTCCCATCCGGACACGGGACGGAGTCTTCAATCTTGTATCTTCGTAGTCTTGGAGTCCGGCGGACGATGATAGTCCGGCTGTCCGGACACCCCCTAGTCCAGGACTCCCTCAGTAGCCCCTGAACCAGGCTTCAATGACGATAAGTCCGGCGCACATAATGTACGGCATTGCAAGGCGGGTTCCTCCCTTGAATAACCCAAAGAAGATCATGAACACCAGGATAGTGTCCAGCTCTGCAAAATAAATTCCACATTCCACCGTAGAGAGAATAAAATGCACACCAGTCCAATCTGCTGACGTATTATGTGACGTGACATCACACCGCTACCAAGCCTCTGTTTGAATCGTTTTTTTACTATACCACCTCAGCACGTTTAGCGAAGCAGTTTCCTTGGCACGTCTTGTCGAAGCAGAGATCGTGTTCCCCTTATTCCGGGATTCTCATCAATACGGACGTGGGTAACCCAACCGCGCCATTGATGGTGGCGCTTGGGAGATAAGCGAGTTTTACCAGGCCGGTGGGGGACGCATAGTTTTCGTCCGTCTATATATAAGGGATAAGGATTTACCTTCTCACCTACGCCTTCTTCCTCCTTTGCTTGTCCATCTCCGCGCACTCAAGCTCCAACGCCCAAGCTTGCGCATCTCGCCCCGACCTTCTCCGAATATGTCCGGAGCCGGAGGCAAATGGTTGGCCTCCACCGTTAAGGAGGAGCACATCACCAAGCTGCGCAACGCCGGATACCTTTCCGGTGATATCGCGCATCGGCTGCCCGACGAGGGGCAGCTCATCCCTACCCCTGGGCCCCATGAGAGGGTCGTCTTCCTTCCCCACTTCCTCCGTGGACTGGGATTTCCACTCCACCCATTCGTCCGAGGGCTCATGTTTTACTACAGCCTGGATTTCCACGATCTGGCGCCGAACTTCATCTTCAACATCTCGGCGTTTATCGTTGTGTGCGAGGCCTTCCTCTGCATCCGTCCCCACTTCGGCCTGTGGCTCAAGACCTTCAACGTCAAGCCGAAGGTTGTGAAGGGCACGCAAGCGGAATGCGGAGGCGCCATGTTGGGTAAGTTGCCCAACGTCCTTTGGCTCGAAGGGGCCTTCGTGGACTCCGTCAAGGGGTGGCAATCGGGGTGGTTCTACATCACTGAGCCGCGCGAGCCCACATGGGCGGCGGCCCCCAAGTTTAGATCTAGCATCCCCATGCAGCTCACCTCCTGGAAAGAGAAGGGCTTGCTGTGGGGCAATCCGAAGGAGCTGACGGGACTCCGAGCCTGCATCCAGAAGCTGGTGAGCAATATGCTCAGGCTCGTCGACGTGGTCCAAGTCATGCTCATCCGCCGGATCCTCCCATGCCAAGAACGGGAATTCAATCTATGGGAGTTCAATCTGGAACAGCACCAGGCGCTAAGCAGGCTCTTCGATACGACATACGAAGGCGCCTGGAGGGTGATGTTTAAGGGCGCCGAAGCCCCCGCATCTGCGACGGAAGATCGCGGATTTCGCTCGCAGCATCCGGCTGACGAGGTAAGTGATTCAACCCCTTTACGGGACACTTGTGGTAATCAAATTGATTCTAAGAGGGTTTCAATTTCTCTCTTTTCCTTTGACAGGAATGGATGGAGAAGGCCGAGCAGCTCATCAGCCCGGCTCCCCTGCCAGAAGACCCAGTGAACGCTCGTCTAGCAGGGCTGCTGGTTCCGGCACCGCACGTGGTGCCGGAGAAGAAGGCCAAGAAGGTGGCCGCGGGGACTCGAAAGAGTTCCCGTAATCAGGCGTCCGACAACGAGGCGGACTCCTACCCCGAAGACGAGGAGGAGGAAGAGGACTCTCTCCCGGAGGAGGGAGAGAAGAAGAGGAAGGCTTCCCCGATAGGGGAGGCCGAAGGGTCCAAGAGGGGGAGAACTATTCCCCCGGACAGTTTCGCCAACACCATCGTTGGCGAGGAGGAGTGGCCTTTAAGGGCCAGGCGTCCGGCAAGATCGTAAGTATCCGGATCCCTGATATGCAATTTCTTTCATGTCGTGTAGTGTCCTTCTAATGTCGCATTCTGTCCGTAGTCCGGACGATGATGATCTCCCCGCTTCATCGAGCGGGTCGTTGGCCCCGTCGAATGTGGATTCACTTCCGACTGCCTCTACCCCCCGCGCCGACGAGGACGCCGAGGTGGGATCCCAGAGAGGGACCCATCAGGAGGAGGCTCCGGAGGCGCCGTCAGGCAGCCTCCCGGACTTTGCACCGGACTCTACATCAGAACCCGCAGTGGTTCCAGAGTCTGGCAGGCGGCCCCTTCGAAAGAAGGGCAAGACCGTGACACCGGAGGCCTCCGTCCAACCGGAGGCGCCGGATAACTTGTTGGAGGCGCTTAAAGGCGCTTCCATCGAGGAAGAACACCGCACTATCATGAGTGCGGTGATTCAGAAGGTTCAGCTCGCCAATAGCAGGCTGACCGAAGCCTGCAGCAGCCTTCTAATAGGCTTTGACGTAAGAAGTTAAAATTATGTAATGTAATACCGCATAGACAGTAGCCCCTGATGCTTAGTTCGGTGTTCGGAAAGAAAAGCCGGACTGAGGATCTAACAAGATATACACATGGTTGCTTAAAATATGTCAATATGGGTTTGCAGGCTGCGCTGCTGACCTCTGCCGCACTGACTGTGGAGGTCAGTGTGCTGAAGCAGGATCTCGAGCGGTCCGAGCAAGAGCTCGACCATGCCAAAAAGCAGCTCGAGGACAAAGAAGGTGAGTAGCACCACTTTGAATAGTTACCTTACAGAAAAGGATTTTGGTTGCAATAAAATTAACAAGGATAATATGGGTATTGCAGGGGCCACGAACGAGGTGGCAGCCCTGAAGGAGGCTGTGTCCGCGACCGAGCGCAGTGCGGCCGCGGAGCGGGCAGAGCAAGAAAAGCAGGAGGCACGGGTGGCGGAAGTACGGCAAGAGCTCCAGGCTCTCATGGAGAAGCATGAGAGTTTGGAGCGTGACTCCAAGACTCGAGAGTCCGAGCTTGCCTCGGCTCTCGAAAGTGCCAAGTCCGCCAAGGCCGAGGCCCGTAAGGCCCTTCAGGAGGTTGAAGATGTAAAGAAGATAGTGGCGGGTAAGGCATTTTTCATGCAAAGCAGGCATGTTAATGTAAACTACCTGACACTTACCCGCATTCGGAGCTCTCCAGGGGCGTTTGCAGATCTGCCGTGTAGTGCGTCCGATGCCTCCGCATTCTATCGTGGCGAGGAGGGGAGCTCGACGGAGAAGGTCTTCTGGTCTCAGTACGCTGAGGCCGGCCATTCGGTGCCCCCAAGCGACCAGCTGAAGCAGCTGGTCGAACTCCACAAGGTAGCTGAGGAGGCCATGAAGGGCCTTATAGTCCGGCTGTGGCCTGGACAGGCCATGCCTGGGAGCTACTTCGGCCTCGTGCGGCGGCTGGTGGATGCGTGCCCCTAGGTGGAGGTCATCAAGCGCTCCGCCTGTATTGAAGGTGCTCGTCGGGCCCTTGCCCGCACAAAGGTGCATTGGGGTAGGTTGGATGCGGAGAAGCTTCTCACGGACCCACCGCCACCGGGCAAGGAGTATCGCACGCCCGAAATGTATTATAAAACTGTCCTGAAGGGAGCCCGCGATATTGCGGATGAGTGCCCCAGAAATGTAATCTTTGAGTAAACTCGCTATGTGTTATCCTGTGCACTGAAAACTTCGTTCATATGCGCCTTGAGCAATGCTTGTTTTAATTTAAAATATTACCTTCTGTGCGGCCGTTTATAAAATCTGAGAGATGGCAAGTCGTTGGCTTCAGCCCCCGAGCCACGAGTGCTGGGGTGTTCGGGATAAACTTGAGCACTCTTGTTCCCATTTTTGGGTCCATCTAGGGAGGCGCTCAACACAACGAACAAGGCGACCGGACTTATAATGCTTAAACACTCTCACTTAGCCATAGAATTCTATAATTTTAAATTTCGGCGAAGCCCCTGGTATTAGGAAGGCCGAATCCGGGGCGCTATCCACGCCTTCGTCGGACATTGTCCGGAACTTCGCTCGAAGCGGCGTGAGTCTTTAAGGACCCGAAAAAACCTCTCAAACAGCGACCAGTCTCTCGCCTTATCATGCCAGTCAGTTTTAGCTTTCTCCACTGAGGCACTCGCCCGGCTCAACCGGGGCGCAATCGCAGTGGTTCTCCCAGTGCCACCTTAGCCGACAGAATGGAACGTAAGGCACCAAAACGTGGGAGCCGGGCAAACCCAACTATTGACCCAAGACATGATTCAGAGCCGATTCATATAATGCTATAAGTTCGGGGTGCCGCACTTATGAAAGTGTTCGGACTTATCACACCATAGTGTGGGGAACATAAGCCCCTGGTGTATTAGGCCGTACCAAAATATACGGGTGCAAGATGTCATGTAATGAACATATATATATAAAAGGTAATGTAATTGCAGTCAAAAAGGTGCTGCATTATTTATTAAAGAAAGTCTGCTATGAGTGTGGACTGATACAAATAGTGCGGTAAGCAAGGGATTTGGACTAATTAAACATGTCCCCCTCCAGGGGTGAGCTGCGGACTTGGTGTATATAATCGAATTTAATGCTCGTAATTGAGACCACCTGAGTGTTCGTCGCAGCCTTCTTTCTTCCCTGGTTGCATCATGAGTTCGGCAGGTTCACCGCCGGACAGGGCCTCTGGTTAACGGAGTCCTGTGTACACAAAGAAAGAAAATAATAATAATAAAAAAGGGGGACACACTTGCGAGCCCCTGGTGTGGTCGAGCCGCACTCTGGGTCCATTGTGATCGTGCCCCTTCCCCTGCGCCCATGGTATCTCCAAAGCATAATGATGTACGCGGAGGGTTGTTCTTGCAATCATGCGCGGGCGGGGGTTGGGGCCGCATTGCTACGCGTGCTCTGATCGCGCCAGGTGGTCTTGGTTGGTATTGCTTCGGGCGCGTTTTGCTGTATCCGGCCGTTTAACGGCCGGACTCGAGAATTGCCTAAAAAGGCTGCTCTATACTTCTGCCGCGAGAGCCGTTGTATGTTCCTCCGTTCGGAGGGAGCGTTCCGTATTCCCATTGACCGTGATGACTCCACGAGGGCCTGGCATCTTGAGCTTGAGGTATGCATAATCCGGCACCGCGTTGAATTTTGCAAACGCGGTTCGTCCGAGCAGAGCGTGATAGCCGCTGCGAAACAGGACTATGTTGAAGATTAACTCCTCGCTCTGGAAATTGTCCGGGGATCCGAAGACCACTTCCAGTGTGACTGAGCCTGTACAGTTGGCTTCCACACCTGGTATGACACCCTTAAAGGTTGTCTTTGTAGGTTTAATCCTTGAGGGGTCTATGCCCATCTTGCGCACTGTATCCTGATAAAGCAGGTTCAGGCTACTACCGCCGTCCATCAGGACTCTCGTGAGGTGAAATCCATCGACGATTGGGTCTAAAACCAATGCGGCGAATCCGCCATGGCGTATGCTGGTCGGATGGTCTCTTCGATCGAAAGTGATCGGACAAGAGGACCATGGATTGAACTTCGGGGCGACTGGCTCCATCGCATAGACGTCCCTTAGTGCGCGCTTCCTCTCCCTCTTGGGTATATGGGTTGCGTAAATCATATTCACCGTCCGCACTTGTGGGGGAAAACCCTTCTGTCCTCTATTGTTCGACGGTCGGGTCTCCTCCTCGTCGTCGCTGTTTAGCCCCTTGTCATTGTTTTCGGCAATTAAATTACCTGCCTGCTTGAACACCCAGCAATCTCTATTAGTGTGATTAGCTGGCTTTTCAGGGGTGCCATGTATCTGGCATAAGCGGTCGAGTATTCGGTCCAAATAGGACGGACCCGGAGTGGTTCTTTTGAATGGCTTCTTCCGTTGACCGGGTTTAGAGCCTCGGAATCCGGCGTTGACTGCCGTATCCTCCTTATCGTCGCCGTTAATGCGGCGTTTGTTTTTGTTTCAACGTGACATGTCGTTGTTGTCCTTGGTATCCGGACTGCCAGAATTTTTATGGAGATTGTTGCTGCGAGCTAGCCAGCTATCCTCTCCCGCACAAAAGCGGGTCATTAATGATGTGAGGGCTGCCATGGATTTCGGCTTTTCCTGTCCTAGGTGCCGGGCTAGCCATTCGTCTCGGATGTTATGTTTGAAGGCTGCAAGGGCCTCTGCATCCGGACAGTCGACGTTTTGGTTTTTCTTTGTCAAGTACCGTGTCCAGAATTGTCTGGCCGATTCGTCTGGCTGCTGAATGATGTGGCTTAGGTCATCGGCGTCTGGTGGTCGCACATACGTGCCCTGGAAGTTGTCGAGGAATGCGGCTTCCAGGTCTTCCCAACACCCAATTGACTCTGCGGGCAAGCTGTTGAGCCAATGCCGAGCTGGTCCCTTAAGCTTGAGTGGGAGGTACTTGATGGCATGGAGATCGTCGCCGCGGGCCATATGGATGTGGAGAAGATAATCTTCGATCCAAACCGCGGGGTCTGTTGTGCCATCGTAGGATTCAATGTTTACGGGTTTAAACCCTTCAGGGATTTGATGATCCATTACTTCGTCAGTGAAGCATAGAGGGTGTGCGGCGCCTCTGTATTGAGCAATATCACGACGCAGCTCGAGAGAGCGTTGTTTGCCGTGTTTGGCCCGGCCGGGGTTATTGTATCCGGCGCGACGGTATTCGTCATGGGTCGTGGGGCGCCCACGTGATCTGTAGATGGATCTGGATTGCTTTGCTTTGTCCTCCAATATATCTCGCAAGTCCGGCGCGTTCCCTCTTGGCTTCGTACTTTTGGAGCGATGCCGGGGTACGGTCTTGGTTGGGGGCCTGGATGCCTCTCTGTCACGACCACGGGGTGGTCGGTCAGCCGTATCGTGCACTGGTGATGGAGGTATGTATGCTTCCTCCTCTAATCGAGGGAGCAGCTTGCGTCTTGGGTAGCTTTTGGAGGGGCATTCGAGTTTATACTCTTCGGCCGCGAGGACCTCGGTCCATCGATCGTCCAGCAGGTCCTGATTAGCTTGAAGCTGCTGCTGCTTTTTCTTTAGGCTATTTGCCGTGGCGATAAGCCTGCGCTTAAAACGCTCTCGTTCGACGGGATCCTCGGGCACGACGAATTCGTCGTCATTGAGGCTTGCCTCGTCTTCGGAGGGAGGCATATAGTTATAATCCTCAACCTCTTCGTCTGCCGCCCTCTTGTGAGGGCTTGCTTATGCATCCTCCTGCGCTGAGTCCTGCTGGAGGGGGTTGCCTTCGGCACTTTCTGGGGTATTATTATCTCCTGTGCTGGAATCTCCATTCTTGCTGTGGCGGGATTTAGAGCGGCGCCGCTGACGCTGGCGCTTGGGCTGTTTCTTTAAAGAATCTGCCTCCGCTGTTTCTTCGTCGTCCCCGTCTTTTGGGGTGTCCACCATGTATATGTCGTATGATGAGGTGGTCTTCCAGTGCCCTATAGGCGCTGGTTCCTGATCGTCTCCGGCATTGTCATCCATAGCGTCGATGTCTTCGGAGTCGTAGTCTAGCATGTCGGTTAGATCGTCGACAGTGGCTACAAAGTGGGTGGTGGGTGGGCTCTGAATTTCTTCGTTGTCCGTATCCCAACCATCTTGGCCATAGTCCGGCCAGGACTCTCCCGATAATGAGAGATGCTTTAGCGAATTTAGGATGTCGCCAAAGGGCGAGTATTGGAAGATGTATGCGGCGGTGAATTCCATAACCGGCGCCCAATCCGATTCGATTGGTAGGGGCGTGGGAGGTCCGGAGTCCGGCAAGGAGTCCGGCACCTCGGAATCACGAGTTTCGCGAGGGACAAGATTAGCGTTCGGCTCCATCGCCGTGGAAGTTGAAGCCCCCGAGGTGGTGTCCATCCACCGATCCTCGATCTGGGCGATCGGCTCCGGACTAAGGGCCGGAGCGGATTCGTGTGCGGCCACCAAGGCACTGTTCGGCGGCAGAGCTAGATCATGCCCATCGTAACAGTGCAGCTCGCTTGGCTGTGGCTCGAGCCCGTCGAAGATCAAGTCTCCGCGGGCGTCGGCCGTGAAGTTTAGACTTCCGAATCTGACCTGACGGCCAGGGGCGTAGCTTTCGATCTGCTCCAGATGGCCAAGCGAATTAGCCCGCAGTGCGAAGCCGCCGAATACGAAGATCTGTCCGGGGAGAAAAGTCTCACCCTGGACAGCGTTGTTGGTTGAAGATGCCATCGAGCCTATCGGTGACGACACAGAGGAACTCTCAATGAAAGCACCAATGTCGGTGTCAAAACCGGCGGATCTCGGGTAGGGGGTCCCGAACTGTGCTTCTAGGCAGATGGTAACAGGAGACGAGGGACACGATGTTTTACCCAGGTTCGGGCCCTCTCGATGGAGGTAAAACCCTACGTCCTGCTTGATTAATATTGATGATATGGGTAGTACAAGAGTGGATCTACCACGAGATCAAGGAGGCTAAACCCTAAAGCTAGCCTATGGTATGATTGTTGTGATGTATGTTGTGTCCTACGGACTAAAGCCCTCCGGTTTATATAGACACCGGAGGAGGCAAGGGTTACACAGAGTCGGTTACAGTGGTAGGAGATCTACATATCCGTATCGCCAAGCTTGCCTTCCACGCCAAGGAAAGTCCCATCCGGACACGGGACAGAGTCTTCAATCTTGTATCTTCGTAGTCTTGGAGTCCGGCGGACGATGATAGTCCGGCTGTCCGGACACCCCCTAGTCCAGGACTCCCTCACCCAACATTGCAGCCTTTTTTATTGTTGGGCCGTGGCCTTTTACAGTCTATTTATTTTCTATTTTTAGCCGTTATATATTGATTTTATATTTCCAACCATTATATATTCAAGCTGATCCCACTAGTCAGATGGGTCCCATTTGTCATGTTCATCTCTCAAATTGGTCCCACATGTCGGAAATATACAAATTTGATAGATTATTATCATAAGTGGTCCCACTAGTCAAGTTTCCATTTCACAAGTTTTCAAATCACATAGTTAACCAATATTTCAAATAGAACAAACACATAAAATTCATCAAATATACCGCTAAATAAATTTATTACAATCTTTACAACACAGATACACGTCTTCACACTTGGCTTCACAGTTCACAGCACCACGCTTGCTTCACACTTCACACTTCACACTTGAGCTTCTGTAAAAAAGGAACCGACACAATTTTAAGTCTGCAATATAGCAATTGATACAAGGATAAAAACAAAATCAAGTAATACACTCAAATGTGAAGGCAGCATGGAACTAGTGATACGACAACATGTAGAAAACACTACAATGTAATATTGTTGTAAGTTCATATTAGCGGGAAATCAGCACTGCACAATGCAGCACATAACAATTGGTACTAAGTTGATCAAGAAGAACAGGTGATGCTAACAGCACCCATACTCTCAAATTTAGTACTAAGTTGCTACATGAAAGCAGAGCAGAGAACAAGAAACAAAGATGTTACATGTCACAGTTGCTTGTTTTGTCAGCCACTTTGCAATGTAAAACTTCAACTAAACACACGCTCACACACAGAATGCGTACCGAAGCTGAGAGTTTGGAACACACCTAAGCCCCTGTTGAAATACACGATCAGAATAGTCACTGCAGCAAACAAACAAACAAGCAGCAGCAGAAGCGTTGTCAGCATCTAGAATCTCAAACAGCTGGATCAGCATTCCTGCGAGGGGAAGCGATGGGTGAAAGGCGATTACCAACACGAGCAGCATCCTCCAAATCATAAGGCTATACCCCTCATGCTTCCTTCCCTTCTTTCAACAAGTTAGAAACTACTGTACAACTATCTGGGCCAACATGGAGAACCTTCTGCATAGCACTGCCATATGCGTTTTTAAAAAAAGGAAGCGCCTGGATAACTTCTGATGTGCAAGAACCTGGATGCAAATGCAAAACAAAGGAGGTAATTAAAGGAGGACCATACAATTCCTCCGAGTCATGATCTTGGAAACAAAATACAAAGAAGATAGTAACACACAACAAAATGAGATCAACCAAACATCAATGTTCAGTGAAGACCAGACCACTGTAAAATATCTGTGTTGGCCTGTAACAAGCTGATAATTAACCATTTTTTAGATAGTTTATTATAACTTTGGGGATTTGCTACTTGGCTATTCTGAGGATTATGATAACAGAGTAAACAAGGATAACAAACTTCCTGATTAGAGTGAACCACACCACAAAATTATGTTGGTATGATAAAGTTTCCTTGTTCTGTGAGGATATTAACTATTCACTATCACATTTCCTGGTGATAACTAAAGAAAACCTAGTAAAAAAGTTAACTAGGAGGCTAGAAGAACATAGGAGTCAAAATATAGCATAGGCCCAGGACAAGGACACTCCTATTATCAAATCAACACACATAATGTGGATGTTTCATGTGAGCATCATGTGTTGTGGTGCTATTAAACAATGATACAACAAAAGAATATAATATCTTCAATGCAAATTATGGTATTTGTAGCATAACAGTTTGAAACAACAACTGTACAATGCAGTGATGAAGAGGATGTAGAACAGGAACACCCAGACCATCTTGAAGAAGCCAGTGAGCTGGCAGAAGAAGGAGTCGAACGACATCACGGCGATGAGGATGAGCGACTGGTACTGGCCATAGTTGAGGTGGTGCGCAACCTGGGTGAGGAGCGGCGCCACTGGGAGGATGTCGATCGCCCACGAGAGGGCGCTACAGCCCAGGGGCGACATGTGGGAGCTAGAGATGCCAATGGAGTACCTGGTCAGCCTCTGGTACCTGGCCACAGTTCACAAACTTGGTGTGAGCATTTTGATGACATTAACATGCAGTACAAGCAAAGATGGCATGATTGAACCTTGCATAGTAAAAACTTCAAGTAAATAAGAACAACAATGCTAAGAAGATAAAACATGCACATTTCAGCCTGCAATTGTGAAAAGGTCGAATGGATCCAAATTAACATACAATTCAAAAAAAAATCAAATAAGAACAACAATGCTGAGAAGATAAACTATCACTGGCAGTAAGACACCACTACTACAAGTTCTATTGTAGTAGTTGAGGAAGAAGAATATAGTATAGTACTACTACACATGTCTACTAATTAGTAAGTTATTGGATACACACAAGTAACTAGGTGTAGTAGTAGAAGGGAGTATTCCATGGAGTGTCACCAGCAGCAAGATAGCACTACTCTTCTAGTACTCCAGCAGGCCAACTAAAACAACAACTGGACACTGGGCAAAACCTACTGTTAGCATTAGCATATGCCCTGAACTCGTCCATATGCTTTATTACCATATACATTTCGGTTTGAACATGACTTCGAACCAAACAGCTAGCATTTGGCAGACACTTGAAATGCAAGCTATAATCTGAAGCATTGGAAGAGCTCAGCAAGTTGACTGCACCTTAGGCTAAGTTACAATTTTCAGAAATAGGTCATACAAGTCAGATGTATCAGAATAGAGGTACAGCGAAAGAACAATGAATATACTTGTCAGTTGTTCAGCAAGTTGACTGCACCCTAGGATAAGTTAAAAATTTCACCAAACATCTCGCTTACTAGAGCAGTTTTTATAGCTCACTGCTGGAATCTTACTCAAGTCTGTATGCAACCTTTTAAACATAATGCAGTAGCAGTAACTTAATTGACATGCAGGAAATTATCAAATTGAACTGCCAACTTTGTTAGCAGAATTTAACAGGTTCAGCAAGAGGGCCCAAGTCCCGGCTATTGGTGGCCCTGCTGACTCCGGCGAACCATCTCTCTCCATTGCGTCGGAGGAGCAGCCGGGCATCTCTCCTCATGTCAGAGGAGCCAATGCCAGGCACTGAAGTGACCATGTCGGAGAAGAGAAGATGTCGCTGACGGGAGCACCGACCGGCTGCTGGTCGCGGGAACGGTGAGGGGAGAGAGGTCGTGTCCACCAGATCGAGGTCGTGGGGACGGCTGCGAATCCGCTGTGGCCGCCTCGCCTGCTTGGGCTTGACAGAGCCCTAGACGACGGCGACGCCGACGGCGGAGACCGTGGCCACTTGCAACGTGAATCGGAGGCCAGTCAGTCAGATCTGATCCGTGAGGCCATGGATGAATCAAGAATTGGATGAGAGGGGTGCGTGGGTCGCTTACGAGGGCGAGGGTGCTCTTGCAGGAGTAGGGTCGTGGGGGTGAACGGCATGGCTGCGACGGCGGCTGGATCCGAACGACGAGGGTTCCGCGCTGCGACGGTGGAGTCGAGGACCTGCGACCAATGAGGGCTTCTCTTATGTCTGCGCCAGCCAGTCGATGTGGAGCAGAGAGCCCCGCGGGTGAGGGAGGCAGAGGAGCATCGGAAGAGGACCTCGGGCTTCTTTCTGTCGTGCACGGGCGTGGAGTGGCGGCGATGCGAGAGCCCCGCGGGCCACGAGGTTGGTTGAGGACGAGGGAGACGAGGGGAGAGTGAGGGCAGTGGCGGAGGTGGGCGGCGGCAGAGGTGGGTGGGTGGCGGTGATGAGGGGATCTATATCGGGAGAGAGGGGGGAGGGAGAGAAAGAAAGAAAGAAAGGAGGCGGGGGTGGATGGAAAACGGGAGACAACAGAGCTAGGGTTTCGCCTCACGTGGGGTTAGTGGGGGAGGCGAGGGGTGAGAGCTGCCGTTGGATCCGGGAGGATCCAACGGTGTTTGGTGCATGATCCGCGTGCCTGATCCACGGACCAATCAGAACGCAATACAACATTATGACCAACTAAATTGGTTGTGACAGATTTAAAAATAAGATGTTAACTATTTTATGATCACAGAAATTCAAAAAAATAAAAAACCTTCTCATTGTATCATCAATTGTGAACTAGCTTTTAGAAAATAACAAACATGGAATGGCAAACAATGGTGCCTAAGAAAATTTTCATTTTCTTTGGAAGAAAAAATCATTTTCCATTTTTTGAGTGCCCCAAATGAGGTTTTTTTGTGAATAACCTACCATATATTTGTTGCAAAATTGGACCAAATCATTTTTCTAAAATACTAGGCCATATAAATGCACAATTGACAAAATGTTTGGGTGTCAAAAGTTTTAATCCACCTCTGGTGAAAAAGACAAATTCCCGCTGGTTCAGGTGGAAGCGGGTCAAATTTGAACTGTAGCTACCTCGTAGTTTGCTATTTATTTTTTCCAAAAATAATTTATAGGTACATAAGTATCTATTTAATCAGATAAACACCAAAAAAATTATAAGATTCAACCACTAGCTAGGAACGGTCTTTCCCCTTGTTTTGACCGCATTTTGAAACGGGCATAAAAAATTCAAAAAAATCAAAAAATTGAAAAACCTTCGCATTGTGTCATTATATGTGACCAAGTTTCCAGAAAAATAATAAACTTGTAATACGGTAATTATTTTTAAAAAGTGTTCTCAGAAATGAGCTATCAAGTGTGAAGATTCATGGCTTTCAACCCAAATGATCAATCTTATGGCCACATTCATGGCATAGTTTGTTCAAATGAACTCATATAGTGCACAAGGGTGCATCTTGGAATGACAAACAATGTTGCCTAAGGAATTTTTCATTTTCTTTAGACGAAAAAATCATTTTTCATTTTTCTGAGTGCCCAAAATGAGTTCTTTTGTGAAGGACCTTCCATATATTTGTTGCAAAATTGGACCTAATCAATTTTATAAAATACTAGGCCATATATAATGCACAATTGACAAAATGGTTGGGTGTCAAAAGTTTTGATCCACCTCTGGTGAAAAAGACAAATTCCCGCTGATTCAGCTGGAAGCGGGTCAAATTTGAACTGTAGCTACCTCGTAGTTTGCTATTTATTTTTTCCAAAAATAATTTATAGGTACATAAGTATCTATTTAATCAGATAAACACCAAAAAAATTACAAGATTCAACCACTAGCTAGGAACGGTCTTTCCCGCTGTTTTGACCGCATTTTGAAACAGGCATAAAAAATTCAAAACAAATCAAAAAAATTGGAAAACCTTCGCATTGTGTCATTATATGTGACCAAGTTTCCAGGAAAAATAATAAACTTGTAATACGGTAATTATTTTAAAAAAGTGTTCTCACAAATGAGCTATCAAGTGTGAAGATTCATGGCTTTCAACCCGAATGATCAATCTTATGGCCACATTAATGGAATAGTTTGTTCAAATGAAGTCATATCGTGCACAAGGGTGCATCTTGGAATGACAAACAGTGTTGCCTAAGGAAATTTTCATTTTCTTTGGACGAAAAAAATCATTTTCCATTTTTTTCGAGTGCCCAAAATGAGTTTTTTTTGTGAAGGACCTACCATATATTTGGTGCAAAATTGGACCAAATCAATTTTATAAAATACTAGGCCATATATAATGCACAATTGACAAAATGGTTGGGTGTCAAAAGTTTTGATCCACCTCTGGTGAAAAAGACAAATTCTCGCCGATTCAGTTGGAAGCGGGTCAAATTTGAATTGTAGCTACCTCGTAGTTTGCTATTTGTTTTTTCAAAAAATAATTTATAGGTACATAAGTATCTATTTAATCAGATAAACACCAAAAAATTTATAAGATTCAACCACTAGCTAGGAACGGTCTTTCCCCTTGTTTTGACCGCATTTTGAAACGGGCATAAAAAATTCAAAAAAATCAAAAAATTGAAAAACCTTCGCATTGTGTCATTATATGTGACCAAGTTTCCAGAAAAATAATAAACTTGTAATACGGTAATTATTTTAAAAAAGTGTTCTCAGAAATGAGCTATCAAGTGTGAAGATTCATGGCTTTCAACCCAAATGATCAATCTTATGGCCACATTCATGGCATAGTTTGTTCAAATGAACTCATATAGTGCACAAGGGTGCATCTTGGAATGACAAACAATGTTGCCTAAGGAAGTTTTCATTTTCTTTAGACGAAAAAATCATTTTCCATTTTTCCGAGTGCCCAAAATGAGTTTTTTTGTGAAGGACCGACCATATATTTGTTGCAAAATTGGACCTAATCAATTTTATAAAATACTAGGCCATATATAATGCACAATTGAAAAAATGGTTGGGTGTCAAAAGTTTTGATCCACCTCTGGTGAAAAAGACAAATTCCCGCCGATTCAGCTGGAAGCGGGTCAAATTTGAATTGTAGCTACCTCGTAGTTTGCTATTTGTTTTTTCAAAAAATAATTTATAGGTACATAAGTATCTATTTAATCAGATAAACACCAAAAAAATTACAAGATTCAACCACTAGCTAGGAACGGTCTTTCCCACCGTTTTGACCGCATTTTGAAACGGGCATAAAAAATTCAAAAAAAAAATAAAAAATTTGAAAAACCTTCACATTGTGTCATTATATGTGATCAAGTTTCTAGGAAAAATAATAATATTGTAATACGGTAATTATTTTTAAAAAGTGTTCTCAGAAATGAGCTATCAAGTGTGAAGATTCATGGCTTTCAACCTGAATTATCAATCTTATGGCCACATTCATGGCATAGTTTGTTCAAATGAACTCATATCGTGCACAAGGGTGCATCTTGGAATGAAAACAATGCTGCCTAAGGAAGTTTTCAATTTCTTTGGACGAAAAAAAATCATTTTTCATTTTTTTGAGTGCCCAAAATGAGTTCTTTTGTGAAGGACCTTCCATATATTTGTTGCAAAATTGGACCTAATCAATTTTATAAAATACTAGGCCATATATAATGCACAATTGACAAAATGGTTGGGTGTCAAAAGTTTTGATCCACCTCTGGTGAAAAAGACAAATTCCCGCTGATTCAGCTGGAAGCGGGTCAAATTTGAAATGTAGCTACCTCGTAGTTTGCTATTTATTTTTTCCAAAAATAATTTATAGGTACATAAGTATCTATTTAATCAGATAAACACCAAAAAAATTACAAGATTCAACCACTAGCTAGGAACGGTCTTTCCCGCTGTTTTGACCGCATTTTGAAACAGGCATAAAAAATTCAAAACAAATCAAAAAAATTGGAAAACCTTCGCATTGTGTCATTATATGTGACCAAGTTTCCAGGAAAAATAATAAACTTGTAATACAGTAATTATTTTAAAAAAGTGTTCTCAGAAATGAGCTATCAAGTGTGAAGATTCATGGCTTTCAACCCGAATGATCAATCTTATGGCCACATTAATGGAATAGTTTGTTCAAATGAAGTCATATCGTGCACAAGGGTGCATCTTGGAATGACAAACAATGTTGCCTAAGGAAATTTTCATTTTCTTTGGACGAAAAAATCATTTTCCATTTTTTTCGAGTGCCCAAAATGAGTTTTTTGTGAAGGACCTACCATATATTTGGTGCAAAATTGGACCAAATCAATTTTATAAAATACTAGGCCATATATAATGCACAATTGACAAAATGGTTGGGTGTCAAAAGTTTTGATCCACCTCTAGTGAAAAAGACAAATTCCCGTCGATTCAGTTGGAAGCGGGTCAAATTTGAACTGCAGGTGCCTCGTAGTTTGCTCTTTATTTTTTCCAAAAAATCATTTCTAGGTAAATAAGTATCTATTTAATCAGAAATACATGGTTTGATGGCGAGACATCGAGGTTTGGACGGTGGCCGAGGGCCCCAACTCTAGAGCGCATAAGCTCGCATGCCCGCCGCATGGTCATCGCGTAACCTGGCGTTGCCATGCGTTCTGGGCGGCCTAGGCATGTCTAGTGGGTTGGGCACTCCCCAGGTAGGTGCTAGAAAGAAAATTATAACATAAGATTCTCATGAGGAGACCGAACTATGCTCAAACATGAATTAGCAGCCAAGTGTTTGATTAGCAGTACGGGAAATGCACATGGCCAATGGGCGTGAGTTTTGGCTGAGGATGATCATATACTAAGAAGAATGTCTTCACAAATTTTTAGGGAAATCAAGAATATATAAATAACACTTCCTTCACAAAGTTCTACTCTAAACAGAATAGGAAAATGAATATTGTTGAGTTATTTTTGAACTAGGCAAGGAAGGTTTTTGACATATTTGATGAAGATATGATCCAAAAAAATTATGAGAATTTTTTGGGAATTTTTGGAATAACAGAAATATAGGTTGCTTCACAACCTAGGGCAAAAACTGCCACATGGACATGACACATAGGCAAAACTGATGAGATGGCGCCTAGTCATCACAACCCACCACAATCTACAAAGCTATGACCATCTATATTGGTCGTTAACAACTAGAAATAAGGCAGCGGACCAGCGCTGTCTGCTTTATGACCATATCGTGTAAGGAAATTACGACCTTTCTGACCAAAATGGTCGCAATGGTTTAGGGTTCGGAGCCCCCCGAATAGCTTTTGACCAATTGGTCTCAAATGGTCATAGATATAAGACCAATTCTTCTAGGGTCACTGACAGAAGGTCACTAGTTGACATATTTCTTGTAGTGTAAAAAGTATGAACCAATTGCTCAGCTCGTCATCGGGGTTGTGCATGATTTGAATGCTTTGTGTGATGAAGATGGAGCATAGCCAGACTATATGATTTTGTAGGGATGAGCTTTCTTTGGCTATGTTATTTCGATAAGACATAATTGCTTGGTTGGTATGCTTGAAGTATTATTGTTTTTATGTCAAATCATAGACTATTGCTTTGAATCACTCGTATCTTAATATTCATGCCATGATTAGACAAATGATCAAGATTATGCTAGGTAGCATTCCACACCAAAAATTATCTTTTTTATCATTTACCTACTCGAGGACGAGCAGGAATTAAGCTTGGGGATGCTGATACATCTCCGTCGTATCTATAATGTTTTATTGTTCCATGCCAATATTCTACAACTTTCATATTCTTTTGGCAACTTTTTATACTATTTTTTGGGACTAACATATTGATCCAGTGCCCAGTGCGAGTTCCAGTCTATTGCATGTTTTATGTTTCGCAGAACCCCATATCAAACGGAGTCCAAACGGGATAAAAACGGACGGAGAATTATTTTGGAATATTTGTGATTTTTGGGAGGAAGAATCAACGCGAGACGCTGCCCGAGGTGGCCACGAGATAGGGGCCCACGCCCACTTAAAGTGGGCACGCCCCCCACCCTCGTGGGCCACCCATAAGGTGGTTGATGCCCTTCTTTGGCTGCAAGAAAGTTATTTTTTGGAAAACGATCTGGGCGAAGGTTTCAATCCAATCGGAGTTACAGATCTCCAGATATAAAGGAAACGGTGCCAGGGCAGAATTCGAGAACGCAGAAATAGAGAGATAGATCCAATCTCGGAGGGGCTCTCGCCCCTCCCAAGCCATGGGAGCCAAGGACCAGAGGGGAAACCCTTCTCCCATCTAGGGAGAAGGTCAAGGAAGAAGAAGAAGAAGGGGGGCTCTCTCCCCCTTGCTTTCGGTGGCGCCAGAACGCCGTCGGGGGCCATCATCATCACCGCGATCTTCACCAACACCTCCGCCATCTTCACCAACATCTCCATCACCTTCCCCCCTCTATCTACAGCGGTCCACTCTCCCGCAACCCGCTGTACCCTCTACTTGAACATGGTGCTTTATGCTTCATATTATTATTCAATGATGTGTTGCCATCCTATGATGTCTGAGTAGATTTTCGTTGTCCTATCGGTGGTTGATGAATTGCTATGATTGATTTAATTTGCTTGTGGTTATGTTGTTGTCCTTTGGTGCCCATCATATTAGCGCGCGCGTGGATCACACCATAGGGTTAGTTGTATGTTGATAGGACTATGTATTGGAGGGCTAGAGTGACCGAAGCTTCAACCTAGCATAGAAATTGATGCATACGGGATTGAAGGGGGACCAATATATCTTAATCCCATGGTTGGGTTTTACCTTATTGAACGTTAGTAGTTGCGGACTACTTGCTAATAGTTCCAATCATAAGTGCATAGAATTCCAAGTCAGGGATGACATGCTAGCAGTGGCCTCTCCCACATAATACTTGCTATCAGTCTAGTAAAGTAGTCAATTGCTTAGGGACAATTCCACAACTCCTACGACCACTTTTGCACACTCGCTTTATTTACTTTATTGCATCTTTACCTAAACATACCCTACTTTTTATTTACGTGTTCTTTACTTTCTTGCAAAACTATCCAACAACACCTACAAAGTACTTCTAGTTTCATACTTGTTCTAGGTAAAGCGAACGTCAAGCGTGCGTAGAGTTGTATCAGTGGCCGATAGGACTTGAGAGAGTATTTTTCTACCTTTAGCTCCTCATTGGGTTCGACACTCTTACTTATCGAAAGAGGCTACAACTATTCCGTATACTTGCGGGTTATCAGTCAGGTTGACCCTAGCCGGGTGGACACTGGCCGGGTTGACCCTGGCCGTGTTGACCTGTCTGGGTTGAACTTGGCCGGGTTGACCTGTCCGGGTTGACCCTGGCTGGGTTGAGCCCATCCGGGTTGGCCCTGTTCGAGTTCTCCCTGTCTGGGTTTTCCCTGGACGGGTTCTCCCTGTCCAGGTTCTCCCTGGCCGGGTTCTACCTGTTCGGGTTGAGCTGTCCGGGTTGAGCCCCATTCAGGTTGAGGCCAGTCCTGGTTGAGCCCATCCGGCTAGAATCTGGCCAAGTCAACTAGGACGTCCCATCGGACCTGCGCAAACATGATGGCCATACTCTATAGTGGAGCACTATAGATGAGCAACCAGCACTGTTCCTGCATCATGTGACACTTCACTGCGCTCCAATAGTGGTGCACTGTAGCCTGCATCATCATATGACATCTCAATAGTGTAGTGGGCGTGTGGGCGACCCCTTGTCCCTGGGCACTAATATATAAAGTGACCCAGGGGAGACCTCACACACCCAGCCATGCACACATCCATCCATCCACGCCAGACTCATTCGGCCACTAGAGCATGCTTGCTCACTTCAGCCACACACACACATACATGAGGCTAGTAGCATATGACATTCATCCGGATACAGCTCCAGGAGCAACTCTATACTGTTATGTATGCACTGCATATATCATTAGACATGCAGGAGTAGGAGTATTATCTCTCCGGAGAGCCCCGAACCTGGGTAAATCACCCGTGCTGTTTGCCCAATCCGGTCCCTTGATCTCCAGAGCAGTCTTGCCCTCACCTCAAGCCACCCTGTGGCATTTGTCGTCTCACGAATACACCCGCGAGAAAACCACGACAGTTGGCGCCCACCATGGGGCAAGCTGATGTTGAAACTGCGGTCCGGTCGGGACCATTGTTGTCATCGTCGTCACGGTGTTGCTATCGTCTCTCCGGTTGCACTCGGGGGATCGACATCAACACGCCCCCGGGGCGACCGCACTTGGCAATGCATCCTCGTCGTCGGCCTCGCCCTCTTTGTCACCATCGCTACAGTGCTGGCCGTCCGTCGCGGCTCTAGGTTGCTCCGTCCGCTGCTGCCTTCCCCGCGAGCGCTGCTTGCCTCGTCGCCTGCTTCGCGCTCTTCTTCTCAGGCTTCGCCACCATCTGCTGCTGCTGCTACTTGCCGCTGCCCATACACATCCCAGACACTAGCAAGATAATGGCCATACAACACCCATATACTCCTATCATCTAGATGCAAGCCAGATAATCCATGTACAATGCATGGATATTCCTCGTATATTGCCCATGCATCAGCCAGATAATGGGCGTACACATCTCCACCTCTGCTCCGCTCAGAGTCCATTGTGTTGCGGGCCGCCTTGCTCGTGCACCCGAGGCTGTCGCCTCGTTGGCCATGCTCGCTCTTCCGCATCCGCGCAACGCCGCATCGTCCGACTGCTCCACGCGCTGCTACAGCCCCACGGCCGCGTGTTGCTGCAGCCTCATCGCTTGGCTACGCCGCTACGCCTCCACCAGTCTGCGCGCTACTTCGACTATGCTGATGCCTCCCGTGGCTCTCCTCACCGTGCCTGGGCACCGGCCGCTCCTCCACCTAGCTCTCCTCCCCGACCGATAGTCCCGCCCACCTAGACGCCGGGCCGGATGTGCCAAGACAGCTCGACTGCATCCCGCTCTGCAGCCTGGCCGGTCGGGTCCGACTGGCTGGACCCCCTTTGAGTACACAGAGGCTAGAAGGAAGTGGGTGTGTCGGCATGCTCCGCGAGTGCCAAGCCGCGCCGGCTGTCATCGACAACCTTCGCCTCGTCTGCGTCAAAGCAATGTGAGCTCTTCACCCGCTTATTTTTGCACCACATGCAAAACCGGATAACCCCGATCGACATTCGGGGGCATCTCTGCATTTTTTACAGTTGCACTACTGTTTGCCCGAAGCCAGCTAGTCTCGGCCCAGAGGCTGGCCGCTCGGCGACGACTTAGTAGCGTATACGGTACCGAAGGCCCACTCTCAGCCACAGACCGCCACATGGTTGTCCGGCTAAGCGAGCGCAAAAGCTGGAGGTCACCCCACGCGAAAAATGTCCGGGAGAAGACGGCTTGGGCAACCCAGTCGTTTCCTTTATATGTATCTACTCAGTCGAATCTGCTCCTGTAGTCCAAGTACTATACACTCCACTCCGTGGCCACTCTTCGTAACAGCTACAGACCGGCTCCTGGCTGTCTAGCTAACAAGAGACAAAGCCAAAGAGCAGAGGGGACATGAAAAAGACTGAAGGGGGCTCGAACGAAACCGAGTCGGCACCCTCTGCATAAAACTTGCACCACGAAAAGCAAATATTTGATATAACTGCGCAAACTAACCTTATATTTTGCACGATCATCTCTGTGGGAACCCCCTCCTCGCCTGGAGGCTCGGAGGCTACAAGCGGGTTGCAGGCCTGACGCCAGTTGCAACCGGCGTTTCCGTCGCCACCATAGGCTTCATCATCAACAGCAAGACCCTCCGCCCAACTTTTCCAAGTTTCCCGGAGGCTAGGAGGCTACACCAAGTCGGTGCGCTCAAGCACCCCAGCTCAGCCGGCGGACTCCGCGTACGCGTCTGGCAAGGCCTCGTGCCCTCGAGCCGGCAGACTCCGTGTTCGCGCCCGGCACCCTCGACATCACCGTCGGCTTCTCCAACAGTAGCGAAGACCCTCCGCCCAACTTTTCCAAAGTTGCGCGTAGGCTCGGAGGCTACACCCAGTGGGTGCGCTCGCACACCCCCATTCAGTCGGCGGACTCCATGTCCACGTCCAGCAGGGCCTCGTGCCCTCTAGCCGGTGGACTCCGTGTCCGTGCTCGGCACCCTCGACGTCACCATCGTCTGCTTCATCAACAACAGCGAAGACCCTCCGCCCGATTTTTGCAAGTCGCTTGGAGGCTCGGAGGCTACACCAAGTGGGCGCGCTTGCGTGCCCCCTCTCGAAACATGCTGCGCCCATTGCATGCCCGCCGCCGGATGGAAGCGGCATCTTCGAGGCCATCTACTACATCGACACCCGCTAAGACCCTCCGTGCAACTTTTCCAAGTTGCCTGGAGGCTCGGAGGCTACTGTCGGGGGGATGACCCTCGGGTATGCCCAAGGCAGCGAAACGATGCTTCAAAACATTGCCAGGGGAGTGCCCCCTGGCTGGCTGGAACTTGGCTGGCTGGAATATGGCCGGGTTGACTTTGGCAGGGTTGACCCTGGCTGGGTTGACCCTGGTCGGGTCGACCTTGGCTGGGTTGACCTGTCCGGGTTGACCCTGGCCGGGTTGACCTGTCCAGGTGGACCCTGGCCATGTTGACCTATCCGGGTTGACCCTGGCCGGGTTGAGCTGTCCGGGTTAACCCTGGCCGGGTTGAGCCCATCCGGGTTGGCCCTGTCCGGGTTCTCCCTGTCTGGGTTCTCCCTAGCCGGGTTGTTCCTATCCGGATTGAGTTGTCCGGGTTGAGCCCCGTCCGGGTTGAGCCCATCCGGCTGGAATCTGGCCAAGTCAACTAGGACGTCCCGTCGGACCTGCGCTGACGTGACGATCATACTCTAAAGTGGAGCACTATAGATGAGTAGCCAGCACTGTTCCTGCATCATGTTACACTTCATTGCGCTCCAATAGTGGTGCACTGTAGCCTGCATCATCATATGACATCTCAATAGTGTAGTGGGTGTGTGGGCCTCCCCTTGTCCTTGGGCACTAATATATAAAGTGACCTAGGGGAGGCCTCACACACCCAGCCTCATTTGGCCACGCTCAGACATCCATCCATGCACGCCAAACTCATTCGGCCACTAGAGCATGCTTGCTCACTTCGGCCACACACACACATACATGAGGCTAGTAGCATATGGCATTCATCCGGATACAGCTCCAGTAGCAACGCTGTACTGCTACATATGCACTTCATATATCATCAGACATGCAGGAGTAGGGGTATTATTTCTCCAGAGAGCCACGAACCTGGGTAAATCACCGCATGATGTTTGCCCAATCCCGTCCCTTGATCTCCAGAGCAGTTGTAACGCCCCGGATTCGTTGCGCCAGGTGTCCGCCAGTTATTCGTCGTAGTTGCCTTGTCATTTGCTTGCGTGTTGCACTTTGCCATGTCATCATCTGCATTTCATATCATGTCATCATGTGCATCGCATTGACATACGTGTTCGTTTCTTGCATCCGAGCGTTTTCCTCGTTGTCCGTTTTGCAATCCGGCACTCCTATGTCCTCCGGCGTCCCCCTTTTGCCTCTTTCTGTGTGCGGATGTTAAACGTTCTCGGAATGGACCAGGTTTGCCAAGCGGCCTTGGTACACCACCGGTAGACCGCCTGTCAAGTTTCGTGCCATTTGGAGGTCGTTTGATACTCCAACGGTTAATCGGGTAACTATAAAAGCCTCTTTTATTTGCAGCCCAACAACCCCTTCAAAGTGGCCCAAAACCCATCCTAACCCCCTCCATGCTCTCGGTCGTTCGATCACGATCGTGTGGGCGAAAACCGCACCCCATTTGGACTCTCCTAGCTCCCTCTACCTATATAAAGGCCCTCCCCTTCCATTTTCGCGGATGAAACCCTAGCCCTCTCCCTCCTCGCGCCGCTGGACATGTCCGCCCGGCAGCCGGACACGTCCACCGCTGCCTCCACCTCACTCCAGCCAATCGCGGCCCGCCACGTCATCGTTGCCGCCGTCCCGGCCAACCCACAGCCGCCACGTCGCCACCCAGCCTCCCCCCACGGCCGCGGCCCGTGGAGCCCAGCGCGGGCCCGCGCGAAGCCTGACCGCGCCCGCCACCGACCGCGCGCCGCCGGCCATCTCGCCGTCGCCAGCCGGAGCTCCCCCGCTGCCGGCCATCTCCGTCGCCGCCCGGGCGCCTCGCCCCGCGCCTCTCCCCCGCCTCCTCCGTCGACGGGCACCGCCCCCACTGCGAGCCCGCGCCTCCCGCGCCTCCGCCGCGCCCATGAGCTCGCCGGAGCCCCACCTCGCCGTTGCTGCCGGAGTCCGCCGCCCTCGGCTTCCGTGCCGCCGCGCCGGAACCGCGTCGCCCCGCCTGTCCCTGCTGATCGCCGCCGCCTTCCGTGTTCCCGCGCCTCGCCACCGGCGCGCCATCGTTAACTCCGGCCGGATCCGGCGAGATCCGGCCAAGAACCCCGCAGGTGGATGAGATCCACCAATCCTCCCATCCAAACGCGCCCGCGCCCGTCCCGGTTCCTCCTCGTCCCATTTTTCGGAGGGTAAAAATCCACCAAGTCCCCAGATCTGTCACATTATTATGCCATGGTCATTGCACAATAACTTGCTGCATACTGCTCCATTTCGTGCGTGTAACATGTCAAATTGTTCGCCCCAATGCGTACTTCGATTCATCACATTCCATCATTTTCATTTGAGCTTATCTTGATGCCCTAATCATTGTCGCAAGAGTGCTATGTGATGTTAATCTGCCGAAACTGTTATAACTTGCTCATTTGTCATTTTTGCGATGTTTGATGTGTGCATTTTATGAACATGAGCTCTACATGTGTTTTGAACTATGATATGTCATCTTTACAAGGGTGCTATCCATGTATTTTTTTGAGTCTTCTACTGAGTGCATCAAGCTTGTTAAGTAGGGTACTTGCTGTTGCTGTTTTGCTAGGCTGAATCTGTTATTTCGTGATGCTATTTAAACCTGCTGCTACAAGTTATTCTATGTATAACCTGGAGATGTTCACTAAGGATGATTTGTTATACATGTCATGATCTATCCATGCATGCCTCTGGTTGCATTTATATCCTGATTTAGCTTATTGTAATCTTGCTCCAAACTTGCTAAATAATGTTGCTGTCAGCCTGATTAACATTAAGTTCAATGTTGCCATGATTGTTGTTAGTGATCCAAGCATGCTATAAACTTGCTCTTGCCATGCTTAACTTCACAAACATGTATTCTTACTGTTGGTTGCCTTCCCATGCCATGTATTGCTTTGTGGTGAGTGGTTCAACCTCACCAACATGTCTACTTATTGTTGTTCCTGCCATGTTTGAATCTGTCATATCATTTGCCATGTTTACATGGGTGCCATCATATTTTCTGTGCCCTTTTGGCTCATGGTCAGTAAGGGACTTTTGTTATACGAGATTAGTAGATTCATGCCATGCCTTTGTTTGCCATGTTAAGTTCCTGTAACATATTGTTTGATAGCTCTAAACATTGCAACCTGATGTTATTTCTGCTAAGCCTGAAACTGTTAATATACGCAATCTTGCCATGTGTGTTTGAGCATGTTCTAGTAGTTTCTGGAGATAGCTCAGTGTTCATCTTTTGTCATGATTTACCTGTACATCATGCCCATGCCTTTTGTTCTGACGTTGGCATGTTGTAGCATATTGTTTTTATGCTTGCAAGATGCCTAGTTGCTGTTTTGGACAGCTTGTCCTTTAAACTTGTATAAAGTGTATGTGTTGGACCGTTGCTCCGTTTTGAGTGTGCTCTATATGAAACTTGATTGATTTTGCATGAACTTTCATATTATCATGTTGCATCCATGTTTTGAGGTGTTTGCTTGATGTTTGTATGCATTTTGCATCAATGCCATGTTTAACTTGTTTTGCTCAAATCTTCTAGGCCGTAGCTCCGAACTAAATGAACTTTATATGTAACTTGACTAGAATCTCGTGTAGATCATCTTGGTGCATCTTAACTTGCTGTTTAAAAACTTCAACTTAATGTTTATTCAGTTCTGGACCAATTTCTAAATTTGCATATGAGGACTTACCGGAATTGTTATATGTTGTTTCTGGCCTCATTTAAACTTGCTTTGATGTGTTGCTCTTGTATGCATCATCTCTTTCCATGAGTAGCTTCATGTAGTCTTGTCATGCATCATGCTTAGTTGTGCATCATGTCTTGGCTATGTGTGGTGTGTTTACTATGTTGTGTGCTTCTTCTCGATAGTTCCCGTTTCATTGCGATCGTGAGGATTCGTTCGTCTCCGCTTGGTTCATCTTCGTGGCTTCATCTTCTTCATGGACTCGTTCTTCTTCCTTGCGGGATTTCAGGCAAGATGACCGCTACCCTGGATCTCACTACTATCATTGCTATGCTAGTTGTTTCGTTCTATCGCTATGCTGCGCTTCCTATAACCTGTTCTTCAAGCCTCCCAAATTGCCATGAACCTCTAACCTTTGACACCTTCCTAGCAAACCGTTGCTTGGCTATGTTACCGCTTTGCTCAGCCCCTCTTATAGCGTTGTTAGTTGCAGGTGAAGTTGAAGATTTCTCGATGGTGGACAGGGTTATGTTGGGATATCACAATATCTCTTATATTATTAATGCATCTATATACTTGGTAAAGGGTGGAAGGCTCGGCCTTATGCCTGGTGTTTTGTTCCACTCTTGCCGCCCTAGTTTCCGTCATATCGGTGTTATGTTCCCGGATTTTGCGTTCCTTACGCGGTCGGGTGATTTATGGGACCCCCTTGACAGTTCGCTTTGAATAAAACTCCTCCAGCAAGGCCCAACCTTGGTTTTACCCTTGGGAGTAATTAACCCAAGGGTCATCATTTTATTCTAGCCCCCCCGGGCCAGTGCTTCTCTAAGTGTTGGTCCGAACCGAGCAACCTACGGGGCCACCTCGGGGCAACTCGAGGTCTGGTTTTACTCGTAGCTTGACTTATCCCGTGTTGCCCTGAGAACGAGATATGTGCAGCTCCTATCGGGATTGTCGGCGCATCGGGCGGCTTTGCTGGTCTTGTTTTACCGTTGTCGAAATGTCTTGTAAACCGGGATTCCGAGACTGATCGGGTCTTCCTGGGAGAAGGTATATCCTTCGTTGATCGCGAGAGCTTATCATGGGCTAAGTTGGGACACCCCTGCAGGGTATAAACTTTCAAGAGCCGTGCCCGTGGTTATGTGGCAGATGGGAATTTGTTAATGTTCGGTTGTAGATAACTTGACACCAGATCCAAATTAAAACGCATCAACCGTGTGTGTAGCCGTGATGGTCTCTTCTCGGCGGAGTCCGGGAAGTGAACACGGTTTCTGTGTTATGTTTGACGTAAGTAGGTGTTCAGGATCACCTCTTGATCATTGCTAGCTTCATGACCATTCAATTTGCTCTCTTCTCGCTCTTATTTGCATATGTTAGCCACCATATCATGCTTAGTCGGTGGTGCAACCTCACCACTTTACCCCTTCCTTTCCCATTAAGCTTTGCTAGTCTTGATACCCATGGTAATGGGATTGCTGAGTCCTCGCAGCTCACAGACTATTACAACAACAGTTGCAGGTACAGGTTATGCGATGATCATGACGCAAGAGTGATGTTTGCTTGCTTGAGTTCTTCTTCTGCTTCTTCTTCGATTAGGGGATAGGTTCCAGGTCGGCAGCCTGGGCTAGCAGGGTGGATGTCGTTTGAGTTTCTGTTTGTGTTTCATCCGTAGTCGGATGGTTCTCTTATGTATGATGATGTTGTATTCGTGTGGCATTGTATGCCTCTTGTATGTATCCCCATCTATTATGTAATGTTGATGTAATGATATCCACCTTGCAAAAGCGTCTTCAAGATGCGCTTCTATCCTTGGTGGGACCTTCGAGTTCCTTTTGGATAGGGTCGCATCTTGGGCGTGACAAGTTGGTATCAGAGCCTCGACCGACCCTAGGAGCCCCCTTGATTGATCGTGTAGTTTGGCCGCTGTTGAGTGTAGAAGAAAACTGATTTCTGAGTCTAGTTATATCGGAGAGTAGGAATTCTTTTTACTCCTCTGCCCCTTCGTCGCTCTGGTAAGGAATCTTGACGTAGGTGTTTTGAACTACTCCTCTTCCCCTTCAAATTTTTCTTTAGGATCACCCGGTTAGTTTTCGTTCGTTGTCCATCCTCTTTTGTCCGGCGCATTCCTCGTCAAGCTGATTCGAACCTCTCTCTCTTTGGGAGATCAATCCTCGGCTCTTTTCGATCGATGTTGTTTCCCTGTCCGAAGTTGTCCTTGTTTTTCCCACCCGCCCTCCCTTCTTCTCGAATCCGGAGTCTGTAATAGAGTATCCATCCTACTCGTGCAAAGTCTTTGTTTTCTTTCCTCAATGATTTCAACCAGTGTTTCATCTCGAAGTCATTCGTTGGTTCCCCTTCCAAGTTGCCTTTGTGTTTTTACCACCCTCCCACCCTTTTCTTCCCGGAGCCGGAGTCTGTTTCGAGCATCAATTTCAATCGTGTGGAGCCTCTTCAGTCTTTCGTCAATTATTTCAACCGGTGAATTCTCATCTCGTTTGACATTCTTCATCTCTTTTTCTTCTTTGGTGGATTCAATTCAAGTTTTTGGTAGATCATATTATTTCCTTGGCTCAAGTGTTTTCCTTGCTCGTTTGCATCTCGCCATTCAAACATTCCGGAGTTCAAGACATCTCAGAAGATTCGTCTGTGTTCCAATTAATTCGAGGTTGCCACATCATTCAAATATTTCAATTGTTCCGGTGCATCATCTATCTCTTCAACAATCCTTTCCAATGGTGTTTTCTCTTTAGTGGGCCCTAACCCACAGGCCTTTTCCCAGGATCTTACCTGACTCTTCTAATTTCCCTGGAGTTATTCTCAATTCTTTTCAAGTGTGACGTAAGAATGGATTCCATCAGTCACATGCCTTTTCAAGATCGATTTCAATTCTTGTCATTGCCGATTCAACCTTTGCTCTTCTCATTCTCCCGGAGTATCTCAGTAATTTTTGGTGGTCTTTTCCATCGTCATTTGAAGACTGAAGAAGAGTTTTTCCTCTAAATCTTGCTCGTTCTCCGGAAGTTTTGTGGTTCTAGCTTCTTGTTATCCTCTCGAATTATTCCTTTCGTCAGATATTCTTTTCTTACCCATCCGAAGTATTTCAGGAGTTGATTTCTTTTCATTTCACCGGAGGCCATCATTCCAGTTATTGTTCTCTATTTATCCCGGCGCTTCAATCAAATGTTCTTTAATCAGCTCGAGTTCTTCCTGTTCTTTTGCATCTAAATCCCCTCAAGCATATTTGTTCTTCTAATTATTTCCGGTGATTCATCCTCTTTCGTCAGTCATTTCCAAATTCTTACGGTGGTTCGTTCAAGATTCCTTTTCCGTTCTCATCATATCAATTCATTCATTCTTTCCAATTCTACGGGTGGTTCATGAAGACCTTCTCAAGTTTGCGATATGTTACCCCTCAATCCTTTTCAAGAAGAATAAGTAGTATGCAAAATCCATTGCTTGTCATCAATTCAACTTGATGAAGGATAAGCATACAATAAATCTTATTCTTATTTCATCCAAGTGAGTAATCCCCTCCTTTAGAGTTTGTTCTTGAGGAATAAATTCTAGTTCCAAGTGTTTTCATCTTTTCTTTTCCGGAGTTCAAATTTCCTCGACCATCTCGTCGGAACCTCCATCTAAATCATCGCAAGGCTCATCTTATTCTTTCGTCCTTCATTCTATCTCATCATCCTTTTTTTGTCACCGGCGTTCTTCATGGTGGTTCTTCACGATTTAATTCATTCTTCAAGACTTCATCAAGATCTTGTTGGTGGAGTTCAAGTATCCTTCTTCTTGCATCTCGAAGTGCAATTAATTCGCTGTGTTCTTTTGAAGCGGAGTTTTGCATTTCTTCGTTCCTCTCAGCTATTCAATCTTTTCCGCTTGTGGTCGGTTATCACCTCAGAATTTCGAGATGTTTTCCATAAGTCCACGATAAGCTTATTCTTTTCGTTGTTGAGTTTCTCAACAACTCCGATCAATCCTCTCTTCTAAGGTTGCTTTCAGTTTCATTCGTGACACAAGTTGCCATCTTCTTCTCCGTTCTTTTCATTCAACTCTTTCAATTCTTTCCAGAGGTTTTGTGTCATGTCTTCGTCAAGTATCATTCCATCCTATCAAGCTCATGTTCTATTCCTCCATGTTTCAGCCGGAGTGCTGCCTAAATTCTTTCAGTCTTATTCGTTTCTTATCTCGTTCTAACCAGAGTGGTTTCATAGTCTATCTGATTCCGTGAGCTTTCGATTCTCGTCATTCTCGTCGTTCCTCTCTTCTTCTCGAGTGCTCTCGATTCTTTGTTTCCTCTCTTGAGTTCTTGTTTCACCTCATCCCTTTTTCCCTTCCGTCTCGGTCCTAAGATCTCGGGACGAGATCTCTTGTTAGTGGAGGCGTGTTGTAACGCCCCGGATTCGTTGCGCCAGGTGTCCGCCAGTTATTCGCCGTAGTTGCCTTGTCATTTGCTTGCATGTTGCACTTTGCCATGTCATCATCTGCATTTCATATCATGTCATCATGTGCATCGCATCGGCATATGTGTTCGTTTCTTGCATCCGAGCGTTTTCCCCGTTATCCGTTTTGCAATCCGGCACTACTATGTCCTCCGGCGTCCCCCTTTTGCCTCTTTCCGTGTGCGGATGTTAAACGTTCTCGGAATGGACCTAGGTTTGCCAAGCGGCCTTGGTACACCACCGGTAGACCGCCTGTCAAGTTTCGTGCCATTTGGGGGTCGTTTGATACTCCAACGGTTAATCGGTTAACCGTAAAAGCCTCTTTTATTTGCAGCCCAACACCCCTTTCAAAGTGGCCCAAAACCCATCCTAACCCCCTCCATGCTCTCGGCCGTTCGATCACGATCGTGTGGGCGAAAACCGCACCCCATTTGGACTCTCCTAGCTCCCTCTACCTATATAAAGGCCCTCACCTTCCATTTTCGCGGATGAAACCCTAGCCCTCTCCCTCCTCGCGCCGCCGGACATGTCCGCCCGGCGGCCGGACACGTCCACCGCCGCCTCCACCTCACTCCGGCCAATCGCGGCCCGCCACGTCATCATCGCCGCCGTCCCGGCCAACCCGCAGCCGCCATGTCGCCACCCAGCCTCCCCCGCGGTCGCGGCGCGCGGAGCCCATCGCGGGCCCGCGCGAAGCCCGACCGCGCGCGCCGCCGCCCGCGCGAAGCCCGCCCGCGCACCGCCGGCCATCTCGCCGTCGCCTGCCGGAGCTCCCCCGCCGCCGGCCATCTCCGTCGCCGCCCGGGCGCCTCGCCCCGCGCCTCTCCCCCGCCTCCTCCGTCAACGGGCGCCGCCCCCACCTCGAGCCCGCGCCTCCCGCGCCTCCGCCGCGCCCATGAGCTCGCCGGAGCCCCACCTCACCGTCGCTGCCGGAGTGCGCCGCCCTCGGCTTCCACGCCACCACGCCGGAACCGCGTCGCCCCGCCTGTCCCCGCTGACCGCCGCCACCTCCCGCGTTCCCGCGCCTCGCCGCCGGCGCGCCGTCGTCAACTCCGGCCGGATCCGGTGAGATCCGCCCCGGAACCCCGCAGGTGGATGAGATCCACCAATCCTCCCATCCAAACGCGCCTGCGCCCGTCCCGGTTCCTCCTCGTCCCGTTTTTCGGAGGGTAAAAATCCACCAAGTCCCCAGATCTGTAACATTATCATGCCATGTTCATCGCATCGTAACTTGCTGCATACCGCTCCGTTTCGTGCGTGCAATATGTCAAATTGTTCGCCTCAACGCGTACTTAATTTCTTCTCATTGCATCATTTTCATTTGATCTCATCTCGATGCCCTAATCATCGTTGCAAGAGTGCTATGTGATGTTAATCTGCCGAAACTGTTATAACTTGCTCATTTGTCATTTTTGCGATGTTTGATGTGTGCATCCTATGAACATGAGCTCTACATGTGTTTTGAACTATGATATGCCATCTTTACAGGGGTACTATCCATGTATTTTTGTGAGTCTTGTACTGAGTGCATCAAGCTTGTTAAGTAGGGTACTTGCTGTTGCTGTTTTGCTAGGCTGAATCTGTTATTTTGTGATGCTATGTAAACCTGCTGCTACAAGTCATTCTATGCATAACCTGGAGATGTTCACTAAGGATGATTTGTTATACATGTCATGATCTATCCATTCATGCCTCTGGTTGCATTTATATCCTGATTTATCTTGTTGTAATCTTGCTCCAAACTTGCTAAATAATGTTGCTGTCAGCCTGATTAACATTAAGTTCAATGTTGCCATGATTGTTGTTAGTGATCCAAGCATGCTATAAACTTGCTCTTGCCATGCTTAACTTCACAAACATGTATTCTTACTGTTGGTTGCCTTCCCATGTCATGTATTGCTCTGTGGTGAGTGGTTCAAGCTCACCAACATGTCTACTTATTATTGTTCCTGCCATGTTTGAATCTGTCATATCATTTGCCATGTTTACATGGGTGCCATCATATTTTATGTGCCCTTTTGGCTCATGGTCAGTAAGGGACTTTTGTTATACGAGATTAGTAGATTCATTCCATGCCTTTTTTTGCCATGTTAAGTTCCTATAACATATTGTTTGATAGCTCTAAACATTTCAACCTGATGTTATTTCTGCTAAGCCTGAAACTGTTAATATATGCAATCTTGCCATGTGTGTTTGAGCATGTTCTATTAGTTTCTGGAGATAGCTCAGTGTTCATATTTTGTCATGATTTACCTGCACATCATGCCCATGCCTTTTGTTCTTATGTTGGGATGCTGTAGCATATTGTTTTGATGCTTGCAAGATGCCTAGTTGCTGTTTTGGACAGCTTGTCCTTTAAACTTGTATAGAGTGTATGTGTTGGACCGTTGCTCCGTTTTGAGTGTGCTCTATATGAAACTTGCTTGATTTTGCATGAAGTTTCATATTATCATGTTGCATCCATGTTTTGAGGTGTTTGCTTGATGTTTGTATGCATTTTGCATCAATGCCATGTTTAACTTGTTTTGCTCATATCTTCTAGGCCGTAGCTCCGAACTAAATGAACTTTATATGTAACTTGACTAGAATCTCGTGTAGATCATCTTGGTGCATCTTAACTTGCTGTTTAACAACTTCAACTTAATATTTATTCAGTTCTGGACCAATTTCTAAATTTGCATATGAGGACTTACCGGAATTGTTATATGTTGTTTCCGGCCTCATTTAAACTTGCTTTGATGTGTTGCTCTTGTATGCATCATCTCTTTCCATGAGTAGCTTCATGTAGTCTTGTCATGCATCATGCTTAGTTGTGCATCATGTCTTGGCTATGTGTGGTGTGTTTACTATGTTGTGTGCTTCTTCTCGATAGTTCCCGTTTCGTTGCGATCGTGAGGATTCGTTCATCTCTGCTTGGTTCTTCTTCGTGGCTTCATCTTCTTCATGGACTCGTTCTTCTTCCTTGCGGGATTTCAGGCAAGATGACCGCTACCCTGGATCTCACTACTATCATTGCTATGCTAGTTGTTTCGTTCTATCGCTATGCTGCGCTTCTTATCACCTGTTCTTCAAGCCTCCCAAATTGCCATGAACCTCTAACCTTTGACACCTTCCTAGCAAACCGTTGCTTGGCTATGTTACCACTTTGCTCAGCCCCTCTTATAGCGTTGTTAGTTGCAGGTGAAGTTGAAGATTGCTCCATGGTGGACAGGGTTATGTTGGGATATCACAATATCTCTTATATTATTAATGCATCTATATACTTGGTAAAGGGTGGAAGGCTCGGCCTTATGCCTGGTGTTTTGTTCCACTCTTGCCACCCTAGTTTCCGTCATACCGGTGTTATGTTCCCGGATTTTGCGTTCCTTACGCGGTCGGGTGATTTATGGGACCCCCTTGACAGTTCGCTTTGAATAAAACTCCTCCAGCAAGGCCCAACCTTGGTTTTACCCTTGGGAGTAATTAACCCAAGGGTCATCTTTATTTTAGCCCCACCGGGCCAGTGCTTCTCTAAGTGTTGGTCTGAACCGAGCAACCTGCGGGGCCACCTCGGGGCAACTCAAGGTCTGGTTTTACTCGTAGCTTGACTTATCCGGTGTTGCCCTGAGAACAAGATATGTGCAGCTCCTATCGGGATTGTCGGCGCATCGGGCGGCTTTGCTGGTCTTGTTTTACCATTGTCGAAATGTCTTGTAAACCGGGATTCCGATACTGATCGGGTCTTCCTGGGAGAAGGTATATCCTTCGTTGACCGCGAGAGCTTATCATGGGCTAAGTTGGGACACCCCTGCAGGGTATAAACTTTCGAGAGCCGTGCCCGCGGTTATGTGGCAGATGGGAATTTGTTAATGTCCGGTTGTAGATAACTTGACACCAGATCCGAATTAAAACGCGTCAACCGTGTGTGTAGCCGTGATGGTCTCTTCTCGGCGGAGTCCGGGAAGTGAACACGGTTTCTGTGTTATGTTTGACGTAAGTAGGTGTTCAGGATCACCTCTTGATCATTGCTAGCTTCACGATCGTGCCATTTGCTCTCTTCTCGCTCTTATTTGTGTATGTTAGCCACCATATCATGCTTAGTCGCTGCTGCAACCTCACCACTTTACCCCTTCCTTTCCCTTTAAGCTTTGCTAGTCTTGATACCCATGGTAATGGGATTGCTGAGTCCTCGTGGCTCACAGATTACTACAACAACAGTTGCAGGTACAGGTTATGCGATGATCATGACGCGAGAGCGATGCTTGCTTGCTTGAGTTCTTCTTCTGCTTCTTCTTCGATCAGGGGATAGGTTCCAGGTCGGCAGCCTGGGCTAGCAGGGTGGATGTCGTTTGAGTTTCTGTTTGTGTTTCATCCGTAGTCGGATGGTGCTCTTATGTATGATGATGTTGTATTCGTGTGGCATTGTATGCCTCTTGTATGTGTCCCCATCTATTATGTAATGTTGATGTAATGATATCCACCTTGCAAAAGCGTCTTCAAGATGCACTTCTATCCTTTGTGGGACCTTCGAGTTCCTTTTGGATAGGGTCGCATCTTGGGTGTGACAGCAGTCTTGCCCTCACCTCAAGCCACCCCGTGGCATCTGTCGTCTCAAGAACCCGCTAGCGAGATAAACACGACACATGCACTATGATGGTACCCTTATAACGTGGCATCTTAAGCTGCAGATAAACATAGCAAGGCCTCGCCATGAAATTAGCATAAGCCGGCCGCCCAAACAAAGCGTGATAAGGGCTTTCGATCTTAACCACCTCAAAGGTCAATGTTTTAACTCAAGAATCGTGATCATCACCGAAAGCCACTTCCAAAGCTATCTTGCCCACTGGATATGTCGACTTACCGGGCACCACACCAAGAAAAACAATGTTAGACGGCTTAAGATCCTTGTCAGTCAAACTCATACGACGAAAAGTTTCATAGTAAAGGATATTGATGCTGCTGCCTCCATCCATGAGCACCTTAGTGAACTTGTAACCTCCAACCTAAGGCGCAACCACTAAAGCCAAGTGGCCCAGATTGTCAACCCGGGGCGGGTGATCCTCACGGCTCCGAAGAATAGGATGTTCAGACCATCGCAAGTAACGGGGAATCGCTGGCTCAACTGCGTTCACCGGACTTTTATGCATCTTCTGGTCTCGTTTACATAAGCTCGTGGTGAACACATGATACTGTCCACTATTCAACTGCTTCAGATTAATCTGATAACTAGATTGCTGCTGCTGATTCCCTTGACTAGACTGCTGATTAAAACCACCTTGGTTGCCTTGGCCCTAGAAACCAGAGTTTGAGCCGTCGCCACCAAAACCAGGCCCGTGAGAGCCGGACCCTAAACCGCCATTTAGGCCATGATTGTTCTAGAAAAAAATGGAATTCCTATACTCCCTCATGATGAACCAATCCTTCCATAGATGACTGGCCAGCTTCTCATGCGTACCATGCTTTGGGCAAGGCTGATTCATCATCGCTTCAATGTTAAATTTTGGCCCTCCAAACCGGGGAGACTTTCCCTTGCGACGCTAATTATTATTCTGTGTATTGGTATTAGCCACAAAATCTAAATTGCCATCAGCTTTGCTCTTACCGTTGCCACTTCGACCTGCCGTATTATGCTGCTGCGCCTTTGTGTTGCCACTCTTCTTCCCCTTACTAGCCTTCTCCTCATCAGACTCGGGGACTTTAGTACTATCAAAGTTGGCGTATTTGACGAGAGACACCATGAGCTCTCCCATATCATTGCAGTGACGTTTAAGCCACCCCAATTTCTGCTTAAGGGGAAGGAAACGACAATTCTTCTCCAACAGCAGGACTGCTGAACCGGCATTGATACTGTCCGATGAGTGTATAATAGCTGAGATCCGACACACCCAATTGGTTGTTGACTCGCCCTCACCTTGGACACAAGAATCCAAATCCAGGATCGACAGAGGCTGCTTGCACGTGTCTTTAAAATTTTGGATGAAACGAGCTTTCAACTCCGCCCATGATCTAATGGAGTTAGTGGGCATCCCTTTCTACCATGTACGAGGCGGGCCATCCAACATCATGGTGAAATACTTAGCACATGCAGCATCACTGACATCTAGCATCTCCATGGCCATCTCATAGCTCTCAATCCACGCCTCTAGAGGCTGACCCGCCGTATAATTAGGCACCTTACGAGGGCCCTTCAAATCCTTAGGCAAACACTCGTTGCGCAGACCCGACACTAAACATGGCATGCCCAATGTTCTAGATGTTGCTCCTGCCTCCACAGATGCTGATGGATAAACCGGAGATTGCTGTTGAGCCGCTAGCTGAGCCGCCAGCTCTGCCTCCCGAGCGCCCTGCCTTGATCCACCAAAGTCTGAGCATCGACACCACCGTGCGCCACGTCATGCCTATGAGGTTGGTTATGGTGTTATTCACTGCTTGAAACTGATGGCGAGTCAATGTGCCTGCTATAACTCTGGCTTGGCTGAGGGGTTGAGTGAATCCGTTCATGGCTATACGAATAAGCCGCCTGTTGAGCCACAACTGTTTGAAGAAGTTCTCTGGCCCTCTGCATCTCTATCGCAGCTGGAGACTCGCCTTCAACTCGAAGAGCCGACAATTGTGACGCCACAAGAATCATGTTATCCAAAGGGTTAGAATAATGACCCTGCAGTGTTGGAACATGCTGAGGTGGAGCCACATCCAAACGAGGCGGATCCACAGTATGCGGCTAAACCGGTGCTCCAGTCACGGGCGCCTCAACGACCTGGTTCACCACGGGCGGGTCACTGGTTCCTGTCCCCGGCGTGTTAAAAAGGTTTCTCGCATCGTACTCCAGAGGTAAGCGACTCTGGTGTCTCCTTCTCATGATGGCATTTGAAGTGTTTTGATCCAAGGTAAGCCGGAACGACTCTGCCTATATCCGTTGTGCCTAAGCATCCAAAGCAGCTCGCTCCATGGCCATCCTAGTGTTCTCAGCCGCCAGCTCTTCCTTGGCTTGAGCTATCTCATCTTGTAACTTCGCAACATCCGCCTTATGCTGTTCTTGAGTGTCCGGGGTCACCTCCACCCCCATCAAAGTCGCCAAAACCTCCAACAACTCTGTCAGAACCTGAGCCGGCGGGTGCGCAGAGCCGCTAGCACCAGCCGTCGCCGCAGCCGTTAAGCTGGAGGTCATGGCCGCGGTAGTCGTTGAGTCAAGCATCGGCTGTGTACCGGCCATGAAGATCGCAACCCTGTTCAGCGGATCATAGGGGTCCGAAATACTGTCACCATCGGAACAACCCCCAAGTCGGCTGTCCTGCAGTTGATACATTGAATTGGTTTCGCCGGTTGACGATACACCATCTGAGTAGATGACCGGTTCACCATCAGACGCAGATCCTTCCTCAAAGTCTACCCCCATGGATGAAACCAACAAAGGCACGCTTTACAGCGGCTTGAACCTTGGCGGGTCGTGCACGCTGAGCCGTCTCGACGATGTTAGTGCAGATGTCCGGCTTAGGGCCCGGTTCGCTTATCTTGCTGATGAAGACGTGGATTCCGCCAAAGGGGACGCAGTACACGTACTCAATTGAGCCGGCCTTGGGGCTTCAGCCAGCATTGTCGATGTAGAGCTTGCCGCGATGACTCTTAGTCATCCGACCCACAACATATCCCTTGATCCCTGTGAAGTTGCCCTCCAAGAACTCGAAACCACCGTGCGCTGGCCCCATGGTGGGCGCCAACTGTCGTGGACTTAACACGACAGATGTCCTAGCGCAAGGACTTAGTCATGGAGCCATCGCAACTAGGTTAGCTTGAAGGGGTTAAACGGGACAGAGGACACAGAGAGTTTTACCCACATTCAGCCCCTCTCAACGAGGTAAAAGCCTACTCCTGCTTTGTGTTGTATTGCTAGGGTTTCGATTACCAGGGAGCGAATACGCTTGACCTAGTTCTCGATTGTTTGATTCTTGAGTTAACCCGCCGCCGGATCACCACTTTATATACACAGGTTGATGTCGGTGGCTTACAGAGTCCCGGCTGACTCATACATAACATGTCCGGCTCGGTGACTAACTAAGTGATACGTCCATTTTGCATCATGCTTTTATATCGATATTTATTACATTATGGGCTATTATTACACATTATGTCACCATACTTATGCCTATTCTCTCTTATTTTACAAGGTTTACATGAAGAGGGAGAATGCCGGTAATTGGAATTCTGGGCTGGAAAAGGAGCAAATATTAGAGACCTATTCTGCACAACTCCAAAAGTCCTGAAACTTCACGGAGGCACGTTTTGAAATATATAAAAAATACTGGAGGAAGTATCAACCAGAGGGGGCCCACACTCTAGCCACGAGGGTGGGGGCGCGCCCTACCCCCCTAGGCGCGCCCCCTGACTCATGGGCCCCCCGACAAGCCTCCGGTGCCCATCTTCTGCTATATGAAGTCTTTCGTCCCAGAAAAAATAAGGAGGAAGATTTCGGGATGAAGCACCGCCGCCACGAGGCGGAACCTGGCGAAACCAATCTAGGGCTCAATCTCCGGGAGGGGTAAATCATCACCATCGATCCTCTCATTGGGAGGGGGTCAATCTCCATCAACATCTTCACCAGCACTATCTCCTATCAAACCCTAGTTCATCTCTTGTATCCAATCTTTATCTAAAACCTCAGATTGGTACCTGTGGGTTGCTAGAGTGACAGAAGCTTAAACCCTAGTTTATGCGTTGCTTCGTAAGGGGCTGATTTGGACCCACATGTTTCATGCTATGGTTAGGTTTACCTTAATACTTCTTTTGTAGTTGCAGATGCTTGCAATAGGGGTTAATCATAAGTGGGATGCTTGTCCAAGAAAGGGCAGCACCCAAGCACCAGTCCACCCACATATCAAATTAGCAAAGTAACGAACTCGAATCATATGAGCGTGATGAAAACTAGCTTAACGATAGTTCCCATGTGTCCTCGGGAGCGCTTTCCCTCATATAAGAGTTTGTCCAGGCTTGTCCTTTGCTACAAAAAGGATTGGTCCACCTTGCTGCACCTTGTTTACTTTTATTACTTGTTACCCGTTACAAATTACCTTATCACAAAACTATTTGTTACCGATAATTTCAGTTCTTGCAGAGAATACCTTACTGAAAACCGCTTGTCATTTCCTTATGCTCCTCGTTGGGTTCGACGCTCTTACTTATCGAAAGGACTAGATAGATCCCCTATACTTGTGGGTCATCAAGACTCTTTTCTGGCGCCGTTGCCAGGGAGTGAAGCGCCTTTTGTAGGTGGAATTTGGTAAGGAAACATTTATATAGTGTGCTGAAATTCACTGTCACTTGTTACTATGGAAAGTAATCCTTTGAGGGGCTTGTTTGGGGTATCTACACCCTGACTAGTAGAGCAAAGAGTTGCTCCTCAACCTACTGAACCTACTAAAAATGTTCACTTTGAAATTCCTTCGGGTATGATAGAGAAACTGCTAGCTAATCCTTTTATAGGAGATGGAACATTGCATCCCGATTTGCACCTAATCTATGTGGATGAAGTTTGTGGATTATTTAAGCTTGTAGGTATGCCCGAGGATGTTATCAAGAAGAAGGTCTTCCCTTTATCTTTGAAGGTAAAGTCATTGACATGTCTATGTGATGATATGGGATCATGAACTACAACCGATTCAAATTGGAATTTCATCAGAAGTTTTATCCTATGCATCTTGTTCATCGTGATCATAATTATATATATAATTTTTGGCCTCGTGAAGGAGAAAGCATCGCTCAAGCTTGGGGGAGGCTTAAGTCAATGTTATATTCATGCCCCAATCATGAGCTCCCAAGAGAAATTATTATTCAGAATTTTTATGCTCGGCTTTCTCTCAATAATCGCTCCATGCTCGATACTTCTTGTACTGGTTCTTTTATGATGAAGACCATTGAATTCAAATGGGATTTATTGGAAAGAATTAAACACAACTCTGAAGATTGGGACCTCGACGAAGGTAAGGAGTCAAGTATAACACCTAAGTTTGATTGTGTTAAATCTTTTATGGATACCGATGTTTTTCGTGAATTTAGCACTAAATATGGACTTGACTCTGAGATAGTAGCTTCTTTCTGTGAATCCTTTGCTACTCATGTTGATCTACCTAAGGAGAAGTGGTTTAAACATCATCCTCCCATTGAAGTAAAAGTAGTTGAACCTATTAAAGTTGAAAAGACTATCACTTATAATGTTGATCCTATTGTTCCCACCCCTTATATTGAGAAACCACCTTTCCCTATTAGAATAAAGGATCATGCTAAAGCTTCAATTGTGGTTCATAAGAGTAATACTAGGACACCTACACCCCCTGAGCAAATTAAAGTTGAACCTAGTATTGCTATGGTTAAAGATCTCTTGGCTGATAATATTAATGGGCATGTTATTTACTTCTGTGATGAAGCTGCTAGAATTGCTAGACCCGATACTAAGGGTAAACATAGACCTGTTGTTGGTATGCCTGTTGTTTCTGTTAAAATAGGAGATCATTGCTATCATGGCTTATGTAATATGGGTGCTAGTGCAAGTGCAATACCTCATTCCTTATACAAAGAAATTATGCATGATATTGCACCTGCTGAGATAGAAGAGATTGATGTTACAATTAAGCTTGCCAATAGAGATACTATTCACCAGTTGGGATTGTTAGAGATGTTGAAGTCTTGTGTGGGAAAGTTAAATATCCTACTGATTTTCTTGTTCTTGGTTCCCCACAAGATGACTTTTGTCCCATTATATTTGGTAGACCCTTCTTGAATACTGTTAATGCTAGGATAGATTGCAAAAAGGATGTTGTTACTATTGGTTTAGGGGATATGTCTCATGAGTTTAATTTTGCTAAATTTCATAGACAACCCCATGATAAATAATTGCCTAGTAAAGATGAAATTATTGGTCTTGCTTCTATTGTCGTGCCTCCTAATGATCCTTTAGAGCAATATTTGCTAGACCATGAAAATGATATTTCTATGAATGAAAGAAGGGAAATAGATGAAGTATTCTTTAAACAAGGACCTATCTTGAAACACAACTTGCATGTTGAAATTCTAGGGGATCCTCTTCCACCCAAGGGTGATCCCGTGTTTGACCTTAAACCATTACCCGATACTCTTAAATATGCTTATCTTGATGAAAAGAAGATATATCCTGTTATTATTAGTGCTAACCTTTTAGAGCAAGAAGAAGAGAAATTATTGAAAACTCTGAAGAAGCACCGTGCTGCTATTGGATATACTCTTGATGATCTTAAGGGCATTAGTCCCACTCTATGCCAGCACAAAATAAAATTGGAGAAAGACGCTAAACCGGTTGTGGATCACCAACGAAGGTTAAATCCTAAGATGAAAGAAGTGGTAAGAAAAGAAATACTAAAGCTTCTGGAGGCAGGTATAATTTATCCCATTGCTGATAGTCAGTGGGTAAGTCCTGTCCATTGTGTCCCTAAGAAGGGAGGTATTACTGTTGTTCCTAATGATAAAGATGAATTGATCCCACAAAGAATTGTTACAGGTTATAGAATGGTAATTGATTTCCGCAAACTAAATAAAGCTACTAAAAAGGATCATTACCCTTTACCTTTTATTGATCAAATGCTAGAAAGATTATCCAAACATACACATTTTTGCTTTCTAGACGGTTATTCTGGTTTCTCTCAAATACCCGTGTCAAAAGAGGATTAAGAAAAGACCACTTTTACTTGCCCTTTTGGTACCCTGGCTTATAGATGTATGCCTTTTGGCTTATGCAATGCACCTGCTACCTTTCAAACATGTATGACTGCTATATTCTCTGACTTCTATGAAAAGATTGTTGAGGTTATCATGGATGATTTCTCCGTATATGGAACTTCTTTTGATGATTGCTTAAGCAACCTTGATCGAGTTTTGCAGAGATGTGAAGAAACTAATATTGTCTTGAATTGGGAGAAGTGCCACTTTATGGTTAATGAAGGTATTGTCTTGGGGCATAAAATTTCTGAAAGAGGTATTGGAGTTGATAAAGCTAAAGTTGATGCTATTGAAAAGATGTCGTGTCCTAAGGACATTAAAGGATAAGAAGTTTCCTTGGTCATGCCAGTTTTTATAGGAGGTTCATTAAGGACTTCTCTAAAATTTCTAGGCCTCTGAGTAATCTCTTACAAAAAGATGTTCCTTTTGTCTTTGATGATGATTGTGTAGAAGCATTTGAAATATATAAGAAAGCTTTGATTTCTGCACCTATTGTTCAGCCACCTGATTGGAATTTACCCTTTGAAATTATGTGTGATGCTAGTGATTATGCTGTAGGTGTTGTTCTAGGACAGAGAGTTGATAAGAAATTAAATGTTATCCAATATGCTAGTAAAACTCTAGACAGTGCCCAGAGAAATTATGCTACTACCGAAAAAGAATTTTTAGCAGTTGTATTTGCTTGTGATAAGTTCAGACCCTATATTGTTGATTCTAGAGTAACTGTTCACACTGATCATGTTGTTATTAAATATCTTATGGAAAAGAACGATGCTAAACCTAGACTTATTAGATGGGTTCTCTTACTACAAGGATTTGATTTGCATATTATTGATAGAAAGGGAGATGAGAACCCCGTTGCAGACAACTTGTCTAGGTTAGAGAATGTTCTTGATGACCCACTACCTATTGATCATAGCTTTCCTAATGAACAATTAGCTGTCATAAATGCTTCTCGTACTGCTCCATGGTATGTTGATTATGCTAATTACATTGTTGCTAAATTTATACCACCTAGTTTCACATACCAGCAAAAGAAACAATTTTTCTATGATTTATGACATTACTTCTGGGATGACCCACACCTTTATAAAGAAGGAGTAGATGGTGTTATTAAACGTTGTGTACCTGAGCATGAACATGAACAGATCCTACGCAAGTGTCACTCTGAGGCTTATGGAGGACACCACGCTGGAGATAGAACTGCACATAAGGTATTGCAATCCGGTTTTTATTGGCCAACTCTTTTCAAGGACACCTGTAAGTTTGTCTTGTCTTGTGATGAATGTCAAAGAATTGGTAGTATTAGTAGATGTCAAGAAATGCCTATGAACTATTCACTTGTTATTGAACCATTTGATGTTTGGGGCTTTGATTATATGGGACAGTTTCCTTCCTCTAATGGATATACACATATTTTAGTTGCTGTTTATTACGTTACTAAGTGGGTAGAAGCTATCCCAACTAGTAGTTCTGATCATAACACCTCTATTAAGATGCTTAAAGAAGTTATTTTCCCGAGGTTTGGAGTCCCTAGATACTTAATGACTGACGGTGGTTCACATTTTATTCATGGTGCTTTTCGTAAAATGCTTGCTAAGTATGATGTTAATCATAGAATTGCATCTCCATACCACCCACAGTATAGTGGTCAAGTAGAGTTGAGTAATAGAGAGCTTAAATTAATTTTGCAAAAGACTGTTAATAGATCTAGAAAGAATCGGTCCAAAAAGCTTGATGATGCATTATGGACCTATAGAACTGCATATAAAAATCCTATGGGTATGTCTCCGTATAAAATTGTTTATGGAAAAGCATGTCACTTACCTCTCGAACTAGAACATAAGGCATATTGGGCCATTAAAGAGCTCAACTATGATTTCAAACTTGCTGGTGGGAAGAGGCTATTTGACATTAGCTCACTTGATGAGTGGAGAACCCAAGGCTATGAGAATGCCAAACTGTTTAAAGAAAAAGTTAAAAGATGGCATGACAAAAGGATACAAAAGCGTGAGTTTAATGTAGGTGATTATGTTTTGCTATACAACTCTCGTTTAAGAGTTTTTGCAAGAAAACTCCTCTCTAAATGGGAAGGTCCTTATGTTATCGAGGAGGTCTATCGCTCCGGTGCCATAAAAATCAACAACTTCGAAGGCACAAATCCGAAGGTGGTGAACGCTCAAAAAATCAAACATTATATCTCAGGTAACCCAATAAATGTTGAAACTAATGTTATTGAAACCGTGACCTTGGAGGAATATATAAGGGACACTTTCCAGAACGTTTCAGACTCCGAAAAGGAATAGGTATGTGGTACGGTAAGTAAACCGAATCCAAAACTATTCTAATAGCAATTTTTCTCTTTTTTTGAATATTTAAGAAAATAGGAAAAATAAGAAGTAGTCCAAAGAGGACACGAGGCATCCACGAGGGTGGAGGGTGCGCCCCCTGCCTCGTGGTCACCTCGTGTGCCCTCAGGACTCTGTTTTCTTGCATGATACTTCTTTTGGTCGGTAAAAATTCATTATATAATCTCCCGAAGGTTTTGACCACCATACCACGCAAATATCCTCTGTTTTTGTTTCGAGCTGTTTTTCTGACAGATCTAGATCATCATGACGTATTCAAGCGCTCCCAAGGACAAGTTCTTCAAGAAGGTTATCAATCCCTGCCTCACAGAGGTGCTGCAACACCCTCAAACAATTGAGATGCGTGATGGGTTGATGCACATCCACGATGTCGAGGGACCAAGGAGGACCGGAAGCATGGAGACAAGACTCAAAGCAATTGAGAAACAAGTTTTCAAGTGCCAGGGGATGGTGGAACTCGGACTCAACACCAACCACATGATGATCGCGGAGTTCACCAACAACCACAAGCTGGATGCCAAGAACATTGGGGAGACCATCTTCAAGCTTCACAAGAAAATCGAGCATCTCCAAGCCCAGATCTATGACCTGCAAAACCAAAACTGTGAGTCTGAATATAGATTCAAGAGGATGACTTTGGCTGCAGATTCGAGGATCCCGGAGACTCGATCATCTTTCTATGATGGTGAGCCTATGCCTTGGAAGATGGACGACAAGCCTACATCATAAACAACTCCATCATCACCACCTCCGAGGAAAGAGACATAAGCACATGAGTATGGGCACTCCCCTTGGCAACTGCCAAGCTTGGGGGAGGTGCCCCGGTACCGTACCACCATCACACTCCTATCTTTATCGTTTTTCTTAGTTCGATCCTTTTGGTAATATCTTGATCTAGTAGAATAAAGTTTTAGTATGATCTAGTTTTGTGCTATGCTTTATGATCCTTCTATGTAATCGAGTCCGTGAGCTATATATAATAAAGATTAGTTTTGAGTCGAGGGTTTGGTTATCTTGCTATGATCTTGAGGGAATAAAAGAAAGAATAAACAAATTAAAGAGATCATATTGATCTTATGGAGAGTAGTGATTTCACATATAAAAGAGTATGATGAATAAAAGTTGTTGAGAGTTGACAAACATAGTTTTGGTCATCATTGCAATTAATAGGAAGTAATAAATAAAGAGAGGTTTTCACATATAAATATACTATCTTGGACATCTTTTATGATTGTGAGCACTCATTAAAATATGACATGCTAAAAAGTTGATGTTGGACAAGGAAGACAACGTAATAGGTTATGTTTTCTTATATCCAAAATAAAGTATATTGTCATGGATCGTCCAACATGTTGGGCTTGCCTTTCCCCCTCATGCTAACCAAATTCTTTGCACCAAGTAGAGATACTACTTGTGCTTCCAAATGTCCTTAAACCCGGTTTTGCCATGAGAGTCCACCATATCTACATACGAATTGAGTAAGATCCTTCAAGTAAGTTGGCATCGTTGCATGCAATAAAAATTGCTCTCTAAATATGTATGATTTATTAGTGTGGAGAGAATAAGCTTTATACGATCTTGTGATATAGAAGCAATAAAAGCGACGGAATGCATAATAAAGGTCCATATCACAAGTGGCAATATAAAGTGACATTCTTTGCATTAAGATTTCGTGCATCCAACCATAAAAGAACATGACAACCTCTGCTTCCCTCGGCGAAGGGCCTATCTTTTACTTTTGTCTTATACCTTATGCAAGAGTCATGGTGATCTTCACTTTTCCTTTTTGTATTTTATCCTTTGGCAAGCACATTGTGTTGGAAAGATCCTGATATATATATATCCAATTGGATGTAAGTTAGCATGAACTATTATTGTTGACATTACCCTTGAGGTAAAAGGTTGGGAGGCAACACTATAAGCCCCTATCTTTGTTTGTGTCCGATTAAAACTCCATAACCATAAGTATTGCGTGAGTGTTAGCAATTGTGGAAGACTAAATGATAGTTGAGGATGTGGACTTGCTGAAAAGCTCTTATAATGACTCTTTCCTATGTTATGATAAATTGCAATTGCCTCAATGACCGAGATCATAGTTTGTTAGTTTTCAATGAAGTTTCTGATTCATACTTGACATTGTGAATAGATTGTTACTTTAGCATAAGAAATCATATGACAATATATGTTGATGTTATAAGAATGATCATGATGCCCTCATGTCCGTATTTTATTTTATCGACACCTCTATCTCTAAACATGTGGACATATTTTTCGTTATTGGTTTCCGCTTGAGGACAAGCGAGGTCTAAGCTTGGGGAAGTTGATACGTCCATTTTGCATCATGCTTTTATATCGATATTTATTACATTATGGGTTGTTATTACACATTATGTCACAATACTTATGCCTATTCTCTCTTATTTTACAAGGTTTACATGAAGAAGGAGGATGCCGGCAGCTGGAATTCTGGGCTGGAAAAGGAGCAAATATTAGAGACCTATTCTTCACAACTCCAAAAGTCCTGAAACTTCATGGAGGCACGTTTTTGAATATATAAAAATAATGGAGAAAGAATCAACTAGAGGGGGCCCACACCCTGGACACGAGGGTGGGGGGCACGCCCCCTGTCTCGTGGGCCCCCTGACAGGCCTCCGGTGCCCATCTTCTGCTATATGAAGTCTTTCGTCCCAGAAAAAACAAGGAGGAAGCTTTCGGGACGAAGCACCGCCGCCACGAGGCGGAGCTTGGCGAAACCAATCTAGGGCTCCGACGGAGCTGTTTTGCCGGGGAACCATCCCTCCAGGAGGGGGAAATCATCACCATTGATCCTCTCATCTGGAGGGGGTCAATCTCCATCAACATCTTCACCAACACCATTCCTCTCAAATCCTGGTTCATCTCTTGTATCCAATCTTTGTCTCAAACCTCAAATTGGTACCTGTGGGTTGCGAGAGTGACAGAAGCTTAAACCCTAGTTTATGCGTTGCTTCGTAAGGGGCTGATTTGGACCCACATGTTTCATGCTATGGTTAGGTTTACCTTAATACTTCTTTTGTAGTTGCGGATGCTTGCAATACGGGTTAATCATAAGTGGAATGCTTTTCCAAGAAAGGGCAGCACCCAAGCACCGGTCCACCCACATATCAAATTAGCAAAGTAACGAACGTGAATCATATGAGCGTGATGAAAACTAGCTTGACGATAGTTCCCATGTGTCCTCTGGAGTGCTTTCCTTCATATAAGAGATTATCCAGGCTTGTCCTTTGCTACAAAAAGGATTGGGCCACCTTGCTACACCTTGTTTACTTTTATTACTTGTTACCCATTACAAATTACCTTATCACAAAACTATCTGTTATTGATAATTTCAGTGCTTCCAGAGAATACCTTATTGAAAACCGCTTGTCATTTCCTTCTGCTCCTCGCTGGGTTCGACACTCTTACTTATCGAAAGGACTACGATAGATCCCCTATACTTGTGGGTCATCACTAAGCTTGCCTTACAATACAAGTCATACATGTGGCGTTTCATCCTCTTGGGCCTCAAGTCGCCTCTGGGCCTTGGGTAATCAATAGGCTTGCTATGACTCGCCATCTTCACTAATAAGTCGCCAGTGGTATGACCCGGCCCCTCCTGGGCGGTTTATACCCAGTTATATCCCCAACAATAAGAAGTGTCTGAGCAATGAAAGAAGGTGGAATCAATTGATGATCTAATGGTACATACAACTGAGATCCTTAGAAATGAGCTCTTAAGTGTAAATAAACAACATTATAAAGGAAAGCTTCTTGGATGGTAAACACAAATCCACTCTAGCGGTTTACTGGCCCAACATGGAACTGGAAGGAGAAACAAGACCTAACAAGTGATGGTGAGGTCCGGTTGTTTTCGTCAAAACAAGTTGTACCCTATCTAAATATTGACAAGTTATTGGGGCTGGTAGCCGTCTATGATCTAGGCAACATAACATGCATAATGAGTTATGCGCCTTGTGATTATGTTTCCTATGAAACAAGATCACACTCAAAATCAAGAAAATAGTTAACACAACAGCCACCAAGTTTAGTCACCAAATTTGCATAATGTATCATCCAATTTTAGAGACAACAAAGCCAATAGTTAAATTCCGATGGGCAAAGATTGGACCATAAGAATTTAAGATAAACATACAAGCACTAAAGTATATGGGACGCCCTTCAAAATTTTAGTGCACACATATGGGTAATGTCTCTAATTCAAAATCTTAGGTCAAAGTTCGCAGAAGCTAACATGGATAGGCATGCAATTCCGCCGGGGGGGGGGGGGGGGAGTAGTTGTCATTACAAGAAAGTCTTTGCATTATCTTCGAGAGCTCAGGAACACAATATATCTCTTAGTCGAGATAAATGCAGCAACATTGATTTTTATCAACAATGTCTCTCACAGTGTACAATAGTAAACCGAGCAGCCAGGTGTGGCCAGTACCATATCCAACAGTTTTTGTTCCTAGAAAATGAACTAACTGAGGTAACTACTTACGTTATGTTCCAGTAAACTGACTTAGATCTTATGGTCTGACGACATGATTGACCAGCCTATTAGAAGGAACAGATGAAAAGAACTGTTAGTAGTACAATATATTACTTCTAGAGTCCTTTAGTCCGGCCACTACGATTGACCAACCTATTAGACGACACAGATGGAACAAAGGAGTACTTTGTGAAACAATCTGGTGAGAAATGTTATATTTTCAAGATACTAAAAGATAACTCTAATTTACGATAAGCACAAAATATCGACGAAGCCAAGGAGTAAGTGCAAACCTTATTAAGAACATGAACATTAAGACAATATGACCATGTGTCTAGGGATCCATCCATGCATAACAAAGAACCATGTTTTTGCGATTTTATCCTACATCATGTCTTCACACAAAGCAACATAGACACCATGAATTATCTGAACTCAAAGCAACATAGTGCGATGGGTATTGAAGTTGGCCCTCATTATCAATTTTCCTATTTACTGGACCAACAGAATCATCTTCGAATAGCAATAGTTGATTTTCATAAGGACGCATGAGAAGGACACTAGGATAGTAATAAAAAAACAAAGCAATCAAATAAAACTCATGCAATTCAAATCTTGGGGCACACCGAACAAATTTTAGATATACAAACAACAAAGAAAGTAAACTACCCCAGTTCACACTTTCATACTTTGCAGTATCGGATAAATAATGCTTAAAGTCATTTGACAAGAATGCTTAAAGTCATTTGACAGAAGGAAAACCATATATCTTTTCCCTCTACAATTCTCATGCAACAATGTGGAACTCTTCCAATAAAAACAACAGGAATTGTGTGGTGAACTGAATCTTTACCTTTATAAAGCAAGCACATGAAAGGAACGTGACCACTTCCAAACTCTTCTAATCTAGTTATCCATGTAGCCATTCTCTCTAGTTTTATCCTCTTTTTCAGCTCATTTCTTATCTTCTTCTCTTCATGAAGAATAGTTGTATATCACATATAAATTTTATAATACATGTTCTTTACTGTTATAGTGAATACATAAATCCGTAAAAACCCTAGCATCCGAGCGTTATGCCAAATTTAGTTAACTAAAGTAAAGTGAACACAGAGGGCTGGGGATGAATTATATCGAGCTGACAGACTAACATAGACATAAAGTAGGACCTTACTTGTTGCCTCTGATCTTGAACCAGGTCTGCTAGTGGGAGTAGAAAATGTCGCCGTTGCAGGAGCAGCAGAGCATGAGACTTGGATTACTACACACTGAAATAAATTATCAAAACCACAACAAATCTTTCGATAAATCTCAATAAATTTGATCTATTTGGTCTACAACAGGACGAGTGGAGAATGAAAGAGCAAAAGAATCCATATCACCCGACAGTTTCAAGGACGTTCATGCGGACTTGGTGGCACCCTTGCGCAGATCTTTGTTGCGGGCCAGCTGTCGCTCGATGGTTGGTGCCTTCGTAGCCGATCCCCCGGACGCCTGCCGATGTTAGCGGCAGCGGCAACATTGCCACTGGCCAAGATCATTGGCACAGGCGGGGATGACGTGGTTAAGTCGCACTGAGCGCGCCGTCTTCCCCATGTCCGCCTCCTTTCCCAACGCCCTCGCCCGGACACCAAACCAAACAGCGCCACCGTCACCATGCCAAGCCGTGATGCCATCTGTGTGACCATTTGCCGTGACAACCCTACAAACAAGAGAGGGATGGTGCATGTCGTGGGAGAAAATGTAGGCCTAGTTTGGGAGCATAGTATTTCTAAAACCACAGTAATCTAAAACTATGGTATTGTAATGCCTAGACAATGAATACCTCAATTTCTAGAAACAGCAGTTTTCCTCTGCTTTAGCAAAACTACATAGCTTTTGGCAAGTACAGTCTTTCTAAGACCAGATAGGCGTGAGTGTTTCTCGGTTTGAGAAAAAAGGTCCGGACCTCTTTTTAGATACTGCAAAAAAACCTCAGTTTTGAATATACTACGGTTTTGTAAACTATAAAGTACTCCCTCCGTCCCATAATATAAGACGTTTTTTGACATTACACTAGAGTCAAAAAACGTCTTACATTATGGGACGGAGGGAGTATTTGTTTAAGCCATACAAAATAAAGTCTTTTAAAGGACTGGTGGACAATGCCAGCGCCCAGCGACATCCTCTCTTGCCGGGTTGGGGTTTGCTGGCGTTAATAACCCACTTCTCCTGTTTACGGAGCGGCTCATTTCCTAGTGAGAAAAATTCACTGTACGCCACTAAACTTGAGTCGGGTGACAGTTTGGTACCACTACTTCAAAATACTTTAACTACGGTCCAAGTACTTGCGCACAGGGTTCACTTTGATTCATTTGTACGATTCCGTGTACGTATTTGCTGACTTGGCCCAGTCAACGGCCGCCAGCTCGCTTTGACTGCCACCCGGTTGATCTTGGGGTGAATACTAGTCAATCCGGGGGTGTTTTTGCAAAAAACGCCATGACCATTCGCTGTCTCCCTCTCCTCACGCACCCGCTCGCTGCCGGTTTGTTACCCGCTCGCCGTTGGAGTTGCCATGCCCCGGTTTGTCACCACGCAGAAGCAAGAACGTATTTAGCCTGACTGGCCTCCATTGCTCCGAGAAAACTATGGCGGCAATGGAGGGCGCGAGGATCTGGACGGCGCGGGGCTACGGCGGCGGCTACGAGTCGGTGTCGGTGGGCGACGGCATGAGCATCTTCGGCCAGAGACAGAGCCAGAGCATCGACGTGCGGCGCCGCGGGAAGCCCCGGCGGCGAACCACGCTGCCCAAGGTCGTCAAGGTAGGCTTGGTCCCAGAGCCAGAGCGTGTCGAGTGAGCTCGAAGCGTGGCTCACGGCGGCGAGCTCCGACGACAGACGGCTCCGCCACGGCTTCGGTCACTCCTCGGACTCGGAGATCATGGACGAGGGACACGACAGCACGCCGTCTCTGCAGGCGATGGAGGCCAAGCTGGACATGGCGCGGGCAGAGCTCGAGTCCGCCAAAGGAGAGAGCCTCCAGTTCACGGCGTCCATGGAGCGCACGCGCACGGAGGCGGCGCGCCTCGCCGAGGAGATCGGCCGGCTGGAGGAGCAGGAGAAGAAGGCCGGAGCGCAGGTGCGGCAGCTGGAGGCCGCGCTGCGCGACGCCAAGTGCCGGCTGGGCGCCATCACGGCCGCCAATGAGATGGCCGGCGAGATCCTCGCCGACCTGGAGGCGACGCTGCGGCAGCTGGAGGAGGAGACCGAGGCGGCAGAGAAGGAGAAAACGCTGATGGAGCAGGAGGGCCAGTGCGTCCTGGAAGACGTGGACAGCGTGGACGCCGAGATCGCCGCCGCCGAGCAGAGGATCAGGGGCTCGATCAGGGAGCTGGAGGCGGCGAGGGCGTCGGAGGCCACGGTGACGGGGAGGCTGAGGGCCGCCGTCGATGGCACGGCGGTGGAGAGGGCGTCCATGGCGCCGCGGAGGTCCGGGAACGTGACGCTCCCGAGGTTCGAGTACGAGTACCTGACCGGCCGCGCCGAGGTGGTCCGCGCGGTCGCCGACAAGAAGGTGGCGGCGGCCGAGGCGTGGGTGGAGGCGCGGCGGGCCGGCGAGAAGGAGATGATCATGCGCGCCGAGGCGATCGAGAGGGAGCTCGGGCTTGAATTACATGCCGTGGACGACGACGAGAGCGCGGCGGGGCAGCAGAGGCCGCGCGACGGCTTACAGTGCGCGCACACGTCGAGGAGAGCCGCGATGGTGAAAGGCTCATCGGTGGCGCGTCAAGAAGGAAGACGATGCCACTGTCGCCGTTGCCGCCACCGTCACCGTTGGCGCGGCACCCACGGGCGCAGTCGCTCGCCGTAAGAAGCTGCTTGAAGCTCGTCGGCGGGAAATGCACGAGGCCGTAACTGAGATGCAATTCAAGACGATGAGGCCAATATCATTTCTATATGCATGTGTGCCTGTGTATTTTTTTACAACAACAATGAGTATATGCAGAGCATCAGAGGGGGCTGTAGAAGCACAACTATGTATACAAGAACAAGCACCCTTTCAGATGCGACATGAATACATGTATTATACCAGAGAAAAAGAAACTGTGTGGCGTAGGGATCTAGGACTATGATCTATCTCATGGTTTTGAGACGGCGGTCTTGCAAAGTGGGCAGGCGTTCTTTCGGGAGAGCCACTGCTTGATGCAGTGCACATGGTAGCCGTGGCCGCAGCTCAACCTCCCTACCTCCTCACTCGCTTCAAACTCTTCCTGAAAAATTGCAATGATTTGAAAGTTCATATTAACTTGTGAAGAGCCGATGCCGATGTGACATGGGGACTGAATCGAAAGGAGCAGGTTCATCGTCAAACTTGGCAAATGCTGCAGCTCCGCTTCGTCTCTATTGAGAAATGCTTGCGGTGGAACGACAGGTTTTTGCCAACCCTAAGGCCGCGGACGATCTCGTCTTCGCGCAGCCCTGTGCTTACGTAGCCAATCCTGTCCTCCAGCGCGAGTAGCTCCTGTAAACGATGTGGTTGAGAGACAATGTAGACTTGAGCAAGATGATGGTGTGCAAACTGAAATCTGCTGCACATTGTGGAGGGCGGTAGGGGGTACCTCGTAGTTCATGTTATCGACCATGGGCTACATATGATGGCTACTAGTAGCATAAGATTGAGCATGGACCCCTGATAGTCTGAAACCACCTACGATGTGCTCCCGCATGGTGACCCTGCGCGCCCGTTGCTCGGCGGTCCTCTGTCAAACGGAAATCAGAAGTCGGTTCAGAACAGGATGGAGATTCAGTTGAAAATTCGTTCAAAGTTTCAGCACGGGGAGACTCAAAGTGACCATCTCCACATCGGAAAATCAAGTAGAAGCAAGGAAAAGCCAGTACAAACCTCCCGGTGTCGCCTCTCCCCGTCCCCGCGGCGGCCCGGAGCCTCCGTGTGGTGGCGCGCCACAACGCAGTCCACGGACGACGCCTCGGCGGCGAAGGGAATCCCCGGGGTGCACGTGCACCACACGTCCCCAGCAGGCGTGACGCCGCTACCTCCGCCGCCCACGTCCCTCCTCTCCCTCCTCTTCCGGCGACGGGCGCGTGGGCCCGTGACGCGGCGGCGGATGCGCAGCCGAGGTCGCCTAGGCGCAACGCGAGCCACTGCTGCTTGCCCCTCGGCCAGTCAGGCTAAATACGTTCTTGCTTCTGCGTGGTGACAAACCGAGGCATGGCAACTCCAACGGCGAGCGGGTAACAAACCGGCAGCGACGAGGAGCAGAGAGGGTGCGGAGGAGAGGAGACAGCGAGCGGGTGCGTGAGGGGAGGGAGACAGCCAATGGTCATGGCGTTTTTGCAAAAACACCCCCGGATCGACTAGTATTCACCCTAGGATCGACCAGGTGGCGGTCAAAGTGAGCTGGCGGCCGTTGACTCGGCCAAGTCAGCAAATACGTACACGAAATCGTACAAATGGACCAAAGTGAACCCTGTACGCAAGTACTTGGACCGCGGTATTTTAGTGGTACCAAACTGTCACCCAGCTCAAGTTTAGCGACATACAGTGAATTTTTCTCTTTCCTAATTCCTTCTATAGATCAGACTGAGTTGGTTGGTTCGGCAGCGGACGCGAGGGAATCCCCGTCCAACCGCCGTATCTATGGCCGCCAACGGCCAGCCGGCGGCGGCGGTCGCCACCATCGACGACCTCCCTGAAAACCTGCTGCTCGATATCTTCCTCCGCCTTCCCTCCCTCTCGGACCTCGTCCGCGCCGCCTGCACCTGCCTGGCCTGGCGCAACCTGGTGACCAACTTCCCCCCCTTCCGCCGTCAATTCATCGACCTCCACCCGGCGCCCCTCCTCGGCCTCTTCTTCGACACGCCGTTTCAGGCTGTCCCCGGCATCCCCACCTTCGCCCCCGCCCGCCGGAATGATCCGGAGCTCGTGGCCGCCATCTTGAGCGGTGACTTTTTCCTCACCAGCCTCCAGGCGCGCGACGGCCCGGAAGCTAACTGGAGCTTCCTCGACGCCTGTGGCGGCTACCTTCTCCTCATCAAAGAGGATGAGGTATTGCTCCTGCTGCTAAACCCCTTGGCACGGTGGTGCGAGCGGTTCTTTGATCTGAGTGACTCCCGCATCTTCGAGGACGACGACTACGACCGCGAAGGCGATCGTCAACTCCTTTACGCCGGCCTGATCTGCGATGACGAAAACCCCGCGAGCTTTGGCATCTTCTGTCTTGCTGCCCATGGAGAGTTCAGGTTGCGGGCTGCGGTCTTCTTCTCATTCTTGGGAATGGGCGGCGATTGGTTCCTCTCCCCATGGTTGGATGTCCCGCACCATCCCAACCCCCACCCGGAAGGTGACGAAGATGACGAAGATGACGATGGTGACGAAGGTGATCTTGTGCTTGAGAGCGGCATGCGAGTGGGTAATTTCATCTACTGGCTTTATCAGAATCGTGCGTATGTGGTTGTCTTGGACCCCGACCCAAACAACCCGCGATTGTTTGTTGAGATGATCCCCCCTCTTCTAAATCTGGAAGGTTTTCGCAGCTCGATCCTTGGCCAAATTAACGGCGATAAGATGTGCATTGCTTATTCAAATGGATTCAACATCGGTTTCATGCTGCGTCAAGAAGATGGCCTTGATGCTGGGGCATGGGCTAACAGCAGGGTATTCAACCTGACTGATCAAGTTCGACGGAAGCTTGGGTACTTACCCCAGAATGGGCTGAAAATTGCGGCAATGCGGGGTAGCATAGTGTACTTCACAACATCACAGATGTTCCATCCGCTCGACGCCACTTGTTGGTTCGCTTGTCTGTGCTTGGAAAGTCGCAGGCTGGAGTGGTTGTTTCCGAGGACGTATAATGGTCTCTTCCAACCATACCACCATTCATCGTGGAGTACTTTTCTGTTACCAGAGAATGAAAGATTTTATCCCTTCATATGAGGAATGATGACAACCAGAGAAGGATATTCTGTGAAAAGCATTGCCTTGTTCTCCTACTGAATCAAAACATCCAGCTACCATCCAGAACTGATCTCTTCTTTGGACCTGCATCACGCTGAAGGTCCTGACAAAGTTCCTCGATATTCAGGATTCAATGGCTAGTCAATCCTGCATTTTGATCGTTTATGGTAATTGTTGTTGTCTGCTGTTACCAAACTTACCATTTACATTGTGGGTGGATTACTTCATCTGTTCCTTGACATTCAGGATTCAGTGATAACTCAATCATGTGTATTTTGATCGTTTATGGTAATTGTGTCGTCTTCTGGTACCAAACTTACCATTTACATTGTGGGTGGATTACTTATCTGTTCCTTGGATTCGCTACTGTCTCTTCTCGGTGTTGGGGCAAGGCATCAGGACCTTGGAGCCTCTTTTTTGTTCTGTCCGCAAGATCAGTGTTCTCAACTGGTTGTAGCCTGTTTACCAATTATGCCGAAAATCATCTGTGTTACTTTTGGCACATCTTTAGAAGTACCTACTATCTCTATGATATGTTGTTCTCAGAATGATGGCGTGTTCTATATGATTTTTTTGCATGAGTCATATTTCTTTTGGAGTGCTTTACTTAAGCAAGTTATTTCTTATATATTTGCAGTGTTTCTTGCACTGTATTAATAGATTGGCTAGTGATCTTGTTCTCTTTGTAAATTTACACATCTCTTCAGGAATTTGTGTCCAAAGCTGAAACAGGCAAACAAGGGCATGTTGGTCATGTTACAGCAAAGTTCAGGGATAAATGACATGTATCACATGATTATTTTGGACGGAGTATAACCTAGGGTTCATAGATGATTATTTTCTCTTGCCCAATATTCACTAGATAAATCCCTGAAGAGGTATGCTCAATTGCTGGATTGGTAATTCTGATTTCCTTTTTCTGTATACATGTCCAGCAAATACACAGTGGTATTAGATAAGATTGTTCTCTTACAGTTATGACAGCCTGAAATCTTCTATACCAACCAGCATTGTGGTGGAATCCTGTGGAGTTTATTTAACTACCATCATGGTCTAATATGAACTATGTGATTAGTAATATGCTCAAGGCATCAAACTGGCACCCAGAACACTTGTTATTTGTGTAGCTGCCATTGTTGGTCTTTGTAGGCATCCTTTTGAAAGATCTGTTCAGTAATATCATAAGTCAAGGTGATATCATGACAAGTTATGAGAACTGACCACTTGGTAGTATTGTCTCTATCTTGCCTTAATGTGAGATTTCTTCTGAGACATTTCAATTTCAATTTTTACAAGCGGATTGCATTTTTGCCCCCTTACTGTTCATTTCTTCCTGGTGCTTGCTTTTAATACCTGCCAGTTTGATGCGCGCTGTCTTGTCGGGGTTTACCAAGCCAAGCCTAGCCTCTGGTATAAGTGAATATAATTCTCCTGTTCAAATAGAAATTAGTAGGTTTGATTAACTTGTCTCTTATTCTTTTCCGCTGGAATCAAGTTCTATGGAATTTGTGTGGTCAATTGACCTTCTGTTTGCTATTGATTGGAAATTCGATCTATGTGTATAGTGACGGCTTCGTTCATTTCATGCAGTTATATAATACAGGAATGACTAATGTTAGTTTTTTTAGAATAATTGACTAATGTTAGTTGGACATGAACATTTGGCAGATGTTGCAGAGTGTCTGGGTTCAGGATGACATGATCAAGTGTTTTTTGTTGGTTCAAGCTGTTATATCTCAGGAATGTTAGTATAGACAGTAGTCTCCTGCCAAAATGAGTTAGGCCTGCAAACTCTTCTTAACCTTTCATTAGGAGCTCTACCACCATATGCACATTGTCGCTGAGAGGAAACTGCCATTGAAAAATAATGGCGACAGAATGCACATATGCACTATCGCGTACGAAATAACCGAACATTAGTTGCTGCCGCTGTTAGACATATCTCGTACTGTGTAAGTAATATCTGCTGCCACTGTGCATTGTCAATTTTGTGTTTGGTTACTCGTTGATGTTGAATACTTTTTTTTTAGATGCCGAACACTCTACCACACTATCTGTGGTTTGTGAGGCACCTAGTCATCTGACGATGGTAGTGAGGACGGGTGCAAGATACTGCTGTCCTCATGTTCGTACAATAGACCCCGCTACAGAAATTTATAGCGACAAAACTACTGAAAATAAAATTGAAATATATGAGAATAATACCGCATCATATTTTTTGTCATATTGCCTTGTGATATTCCAGTTCAATTGTTTGTTGCTATAAATTGATGATGCAGAGGGCCTGCATACTAGATGATGTAGATGGCTTGCATGTGGTGAAAAGTGGAAGATTTCATGCGTTTGAGATATGGATGACTTGTCTGTGCATTTAAATGGGATTGCTTACTTAGAAAACTAGAGATGATACCTTGGGCGTTACTGCTAGAATTAGTTGCAGTATTTCAACTAGATTTAATTGTATAAAACATTGTTTGAGAATTGAAATTAAAATAAAATACTTAATTATTGTATACACCTGTAGAACATTTGTCTTTTCGATGCATGGCATGGCATAGCATGGTGAGTTGGCACTATTGCATGTCGAGATAAGGCGGCTCTTTTCCTATTCGTGGTAACATCGTTAGTTGGCATAGTTATATGTCAAGAGAAATAGAACTAGTGGGGTTCAACTATTTAGATATATAGGATTTCAGAGGAGAACATATGAGAAAATGCCGAACCTTAACCGCCTCCGGGGACGCACTCGGGCGACTTCGGAGGCACCGCCACTACCACCCAAAATGCTTCGCCACTGTCGTTGATGGGGTTACCTACTACTGGTACGGTCAAGGACCTGCATCTAAGGTCCACCTGGGGTCCACACCATCAGTGGAAGCTCCCTGGACCACAGGCGCATTCGGATGTGCTCCACTGAAAATCCACTCTGATACACCGACTACACTCGGACGTCTTCCCTTCAGTCAGCCTAACCATCATCAGTCGGACAGAGGATGTGTAGGGGCGACGTGGGAGCTGCAATGGTCAAGTAGCTTAATATCAAGACTTCAAGTGTAGTTATAGCTGCCATTACCAGTAACTGATGTAGTTATCACTACAAAAAAAAGATACTTCCGTGATGATATGTGTTTGTCACAGTAGGTCACGTTTTCTGTCATGCCTGTACATTCATGAAAATTTTATAACAGAATCAAGATAGTCATACCTGTGCTCTCATAGAAGTGTTCCATGACATTACCAAAATTATCATCACGGAAGTGTCCACTTCCATGATGATAAATCGCGCGTCATGGAAGTGCTTTTGTCAAGGGTGACCGACACGTGGCATCCACTGTAACGGGTCGCCGTTAAGCTATCGGGTCCGATTTTGGATCCGATAACCCGTTAACAGCCCGGACCAATGAGGATTTTCCACGTGTAAAATTGTCATTGGCCGGAGGAAACATGTGTTGGCTCACCATTGGGACAGATGTCATCCATTCATTGGACACGAGGCGCCTATGATACGTCGACACGTGACATGGCCCAATAAAGGCCCATATAGGTTAAAAAGGCCGGCCCAATCAAAGGCCCGTAGTACTTACTCAGGTATTAGTGGGCCAGCCCATACGACCTGTTTAATAAGGCCCATTTACGGCCCAAAGCCAGATCTGGCCCATTAATTGTTCGCCGAATATTTGGGCCCAATTACATCCCAGTGACTTTCGGCCTGTTAGAGGCCTGATGTAGACATGGGCCCATTTCAGCCCGGTGTGTCTTTCGGCCTGGGAATGGCCCGTGCTGCCCATGGGCCATCTATGGTCCAACGCTACATCCGGCCCACTAACGGCCCGTGATAAAGGTGGCAACAGTTCAGCCCAACATGACTTTGGGCCTGTTAAAGGCCTGTCGTATAATTCGGCCCGTTGATGCCTGTACTAAGCTTTCGGCCTCTTAAAGGCCCATGATATCAGTGGGCCAACCTAGGACCGAAATATTTCGGCCTGGTAACGCCCGTCATATAACTGGCCCAAAAAAGGCCCGGTCTGCCTTTCAGCCTGCTGAAGGCCCGCCGACGACTAGTGAAAATTGAGTCCCAACATGAATTTCGGCCTGCTAAAGGCCCATGGTTTCTTTTGGGCCGTAACAGGCCACCAGAATATTCAGCCTGTTAATGGCCCAACGCTATATGGGCCAAACTAAGCGCTGGGTCCACAAAAGGCCCAACTAAAATTTGGGCCGAATATAGGCCGGAGTAAGTTGTGGGCCTGGCGCAAAGTGCGAAGGCCCCAATGGCCATTCGGGCCCAAGAAAGATGCAGGCCGGCCCAATTGTGGCCCGCTAAAAACCAGGACCGTTAGAGGCGAATGTTTCGGCCTTGTCGACTACATCAGATTTTTTTCAGATTGCGAATGATGGCAGTAACTAGTAGGAATTAAGAATAAGGGACAATTGCATTTTTGTCCCTAGTTGGTTTCTACCCACGGGTTTTGCCCTTACTTTTCGAGCCTGCTCAGTTTTACCCTTACTTTTTCCTTCGAGGTCATCCAAATGCCCTTCTGTCACGGCTCCGTCCGGTCAACGCCGTTTGACCACGGCGGTGCGCCGTTTTGGACATTTTTACCCCTGTTAAAAATACACACACACTCTCTCTTACATGCGGGACCCGTTGAGAAAAAGAAAAAAGAAAAAACAGACTCTCTCTCTCCTTGCATGCGGGGAACATGAGTAAATAAAAAAAGTAAAAAAAACACACTCTATCTCCTACCTGTACCTCACCGGAGTGCGTCTCACGGTCGACGGCCAGCGGCGCTCCGTAAGGGCTGCGAGGGAGCGGTCGGGAGGCCGGGACTCGCACGAGGAGATCCCCATGTATACGATGGAGAGTTAAGGGAGGCCGGTAAGGTCCGGAAGCGAGGGGACGGAGCTCGGTGGCGATGGCCGAAGCACGGGCTACGCAGGGGAGGTATGTCCAGGTCAAGGAACTCAATGGGGAGGCACCAGAAGCTTTGTGGGGACGTCCTGAAGCCCATGATGTACGCAAAGACGGCGGGGGCTTGCAGGATACGGAGATCGAGCGGCGACCGCCGGCAATCGGAGGTGGGGAAGATGATGACCAGGTCAGCTGTTCCAGCCTCCCTTCGTTGATTCTCTTTGCGGAGATACTCATGCAGTGGCTGTGAACCTCTGAGACACCTTATTGGGGCACGGGGAAGCCGTTGGCCACGCGGACGACCAACTTGCCTGCAGTTCCGGCGAGATCCCCCTCCTGGATGTGCACGCGCGCGCCCTCCTAAGGTTCATCGACTGGGCCACGCGTGCGACCCACGGTTCCCATGCTCCTCCCGGCAGCCTCGCGCGAAGTTCTGCGGCCGCACGCTGAGCTCCGGTGGCGCCTCGCCGGCTGCCCTCGTAGTGGCTCCGGTGGCGCCTCGTCGTCCGCGCTACACGTGCGCCCTGCGGATCCCGTGCGCCTCCAGCGCGGGAGGTTCCACGCCCGCAGGTCGAGCTCCGGCGAGCTCCCACGATTGGTCGTGCACGCCGGCGGTGGCCATATCCGAGCCGGCATCGTGTCCTTGTCATGGTTTTGCCGGCCCAATTAGTTTAGGCTAATAGCCCAATGCCAAGCGGGCCCGTTAGTGTTAGGTGTTTAGTTTAGTTAGCAGGGTTAATAGCCCACTGCCAAGTGGGCCTCCGTTAGTATTAGGTTAGTTGTTTAAATTAGTCAGCAGAAAAGTTACTCAAAAAAAGTTGTTTAAATTAGTTCTAGCATTAGCATGGCCCAGTTCCAATGACATGTGGACCCCAGCCTTCATGTTGACTAGTCCTTGTTGACTGGAGCATCAAGACAGGGGCACAAATGTCCAAAACGGCACTCCGCCGTGGTCAAACGGCGTTGACCGAACGGAGCCGTGACGGAAGGGCATTCAGATGACCTCGTAGGAAAACCTAAGGGCAAAACTGAGCAGACTCAAAAAGTAAGGGCAAAACCCGTGGGTAGGAACCAACTAGGGACAAAAATGCAATTGTCCCTAAGAATAAACCTACTCTATACAATAAAAAAATTACGGCATAGTAACTTAGAATAAACCTACGCTATACAATAAAGGATTTATGGTATATTACATCCACTGGGCATCAAAGTTCGCCACCAGCGATCATAAAGCGCAACGAAGAAGCAGATTACAAAAACTAGGCACCATTGTAGCGTAACAAAATAATACTGAACCGAGACCACTTCCAAGATAGTTCAAGAAAGGTTAGCCTTGCGCGGGACTTGTTGCGCAAGCTGCTGAGCAAGGCTGTGAGACCGGCCTAGCATGTCGGTCATAGCTTCCAGGTGTAGCTGTTTAGCAATGAGGTTCTCATTGGTGTTCTCCGCAATCTTTCTTAGAGATAGGACTTCAAGTCGAAGTTGAGTTGCAGAATGCCTTTCTGCTAGAACTTGGGACTGAAGAAGTCGAATTGAGTCAGACAGCGAATTCTGTGAGCTTGTTTGGCTACTAGTCTCAAGTAACTTGAACACTGCATCAAGACAAAACTTTGGGGTTGTCTCGCTATCTTCAAGATGTTTTGCCTTCTTTGCTGCAATATATGATGTGTTTGTGTCACAGCCTTCAGCAGACTTGTGCATGCCATCAGGCATATCACCCTAAAACAAGCAGAGAGATGACAGGTTTTGCACGTGTATAAACAAAGATGATAAATGTGTTGTCAATTCCATCCAATTTCAAATTACAAAATAAAGAGTAAGTCCAAAATATCAATAGCATAATTTGGCATTGTTCATAATGCGGGGAGCTTCACCACACTATTGGATTACCATGTCAACATAACAAGCATAGATGAAGGGCAAAGACAATCATTGTATCTATTTTGGTTAATGTGCATGGCATGTTGTTCATATCATCAGCCACATCAGTAAGACAAAACAAGAGATGACAAGGTGCAAACGTGGCTGCTTCACCACACACTGGATTATAGATCCACAAAAACAAGCATACATATAGGGAGTATTGAGTAATGTGCATGGTATGAATAAGGAATTTGATTTTACAAGTAAAACTTGGAACTTACGGTTGTTGCGAACATGCATTTTGATAGAAACAGCAAACTAAACAGCAGTAAACGATAGGGAGTATGAGCAAATTAAACAACAGTTTAGGATAAAGCCTTTAGAAGGTCTGACTTACATTAACAGTTAACACCGGCTTTATAATGCCCTTCTCCATGTCAAGGGAAGGATAACTCAAGAATTTCAGCACAGAATCTTCTTCATAAGCATTGCTTGTACTCTGCATTTTTTAGAGAGTAATTATAGATATGATAATACTGGAAGAGATAGAGGATAATGAAGATAAGATGCAGATTGATGCTACATAATCAACTACCAATCCCTGGAAGTACAAGCGTTACAGGACAAAATGTACTGACAGGAGCAATGGGCTACACTTCTGCACTGGCATTGTCTATGTATTCAACTTTTTGATAAGATTAAATATAGATCTGATGTTTTTCTAGTAAATGGTGGGCGAGGGAGATAAGATGCAGAATGCTACACAGTGAACCAATCCCTCTTCCCATAATAGAAGAGTGTTTTGAACACTGGTGTACTGTACAAAATGTTCTTATATTATGAGACGAAGGGAGTAGCTATTAATGTAAGTACAGTGATATACGATGTTCAGTCCTTACAAGAGGACTGCAGAGCTAAACCTCTTCAAAAGCATTGGGTTGATTCTAAATTTATGTAAGAGTCCATACGGATCTTATAATGTCCACCAAATGGACGATAACAAGGCTAACATGTGCAGTGATGCTACATAATCAAACAGCTATGAAAGTAAGTATGGTCATACAGGGCAAGAGGTACTCACAAGAGCAATGTAGTGTGCAGTATAGTTGCGAGATTCTGTGGTCCCTTGAGAATGTATTTTCTTCTGCTAACAGTTTTCGTACAAGTGAGACGTTAAGGCAAATGCACAAATGTAGTTCAAATTGTGATGTGATATCATAGACAATACCTTACACTTCAGACGAGACCAATGTGTAACAGGATTATTCCAGTCACTATCTGATAAATGTAGCACCAGAGACTTTACAGAAATTTCGTTTAGAGGCTTGCCATCGAAGTGCGCTTCCCTCAGGTAGGAACGATACTTCATCAACGAGTCCTTGAAAGTGCAACCAACCCTGCTCGTCTTGACAATCCAGTTTGGTCCTCGCCTATTTAAAAGAATGAAATCTTGTGTGTTCTGTCAGTAGAAATATATGCAGTAATTACCATGGATAACATTAATACATTACTTACGGGTAAGTTGCAGAGGAAGACTGGAAATTGTTCTGTGTCTATGGTATAATCTTTCCATGAAGAAAAGATGCGCACAAAGTTCTTGACAACAATATAAGCTTCATCTTCTAAACTGAGAAGAAATGGAACAAGGGTCCTATTTGCTGTAATTGGGGCTCTCTCTGGTTCGAAAAGGGATTTGGCAACTGGATTTGGTGTACTCTTTGCTGGAATGGGGTTTTGCGTCGTAGAGCTGGTGCTATGTCAACTGGCATCATCATACTTTTTGCTGCAGTTGGGGTCTGCTGAGTTGGGGCATCAGAAATGACCAGTGTAGTAGGGCTAGAGTCTACTAGAGTTGGGGTGTTTTGTGGGTCGGGTGATATTGCAACTATACCTAATGGGCTATTTGATTTATCAGGTGTCACTACCTTCTCCAAATACTTTGCTCGTGCTCCTCCGCGATCAGCAATTGCGCTCTTCCTTTTGAACGTCTGATACACAAGAACAACATTTGAACGGATAAATATGGTATGATGACAGATGGAATATGTATTGAAAATGGATAGGCAGGGCGTATTCACATACACGATGTGTAAACTAAGCTAATGGCAGTGCAACAAAGTAGAGATAATGCAAAGCATCAGTTGCAATATATGTGCGACCAATATAACCTTGGAAAGTTAGAGCAAGCACCTTGATGGGTGAATAAGATAGGGCATCTGCCTCTGACTCCTCCACTAGGGAGCTACATTGACTTAGGTCTCCCTCTAGCTCAGAATCACTGTTAGGATCATATTCTGAGCATGAATCTGTAGGTGGAGAGCGTTTGGATTGCATTGCATCCAGACTTGATTTCAGTCCCTTAATGCGAAGTTTGACAGCCATGGCATTGTTCTGCTTTATTATTTTCATGCGCGCAAGCTCATGATCATTATGAAGTTGTTCAGAATCGGAGATTCATGAAAACATAAAAAGTAGTCAAATTATCTATGGAATGCATTGCGGATTCAACTTGAAGAGTGTCTCCCTATAAACCCCTGCATATGCAAAGTTCACCCCCAACCATGCTGACCAGACCACACACAGAAATACAAACCACTTATGTCTCTATAACAGGTAGACACACATTTCAAAACTGAAGTAGGAACATTAGAATCATATCAAATTCGTATTTGAACAAATAAACTATCAGTGGCATAATGTTTAGCTTCAAGGGTGGAGTGCTGGTAGTGCAACACAAAGCAAGTAGGCAGATCGTATTCCATGTAAAAGATCGTAGTCTATGTAAAAGCTGGAAATGACACTTTCTTTCTATACAATGCAGTGCTCGTTGCCCACACATGATGGAAGAGATCACTTAGAGAAATACTATTCACTCATGTCTACGGTTCCAGTATTTTGAAACAAGGTGGTCCACCCTAAAAGAATATCGACAGCAAATATGACAAGGCAAGCATAGATGTAGTGAATCAGTCATTTACTTGTGAGCTTACTAGGACAGGTATGCAAAATTGTAACTACAGTAAGAGACCGTCAAAAATCTGAATCAAGAAGTTTATCTAGCACTTATTGTTTGCAACTAATCGACGTGAATAATTGGATATCATATCAAATGAGTAAGAAAGACAAGTAAATTGTCAACAAACCTGGCCTGCAGTAGTAATCTGGGTCAATGTCACTATGACCAACAATCCAAAATGACTAGTGTCTGTTCCTAGGGCCGGAATTTTGAAACCCTGTGAAATTTACAGGTACTAAAGATTACTGAAATACATCTGAACCATTAAGTTTAGGTAGCACTCAGCACACAACAAACCCTAATGACAGTCCTTCCTAATGAGTAATGAATCAATTAGGAAATGGGTGATGAGGAGTGGATACTGAGTGTTGAGAACGTATCTTAGGATAAATCGGGTTGGCTTAGTGGGTGCTGCACGCCTAAGCCCTGAATGGACTTGGAAGGTAGGCACGGCGGCGCGCCCGGGCAGCTATGACGCTGTTGGGTGAGCGGCTCATGACCTCCTGTTAGTCTGGCGTCTCCTCCTAGAGTCAGCCGTCCGGGTACGGCAAGTCCCCGGCGAGCCAGGCGGCTGGGGGCGAGTAGAGATCGGAAGCGCGCAGCAGAACAGAGGGGAATTGGGGCCTGGGCCGACCCAAAATCCCAGGGTGGGCCGCGGGCCATCGTGGGCACCCTGTAGAGATACACACCCGAGTGGCGGACATGCATTTTCAAAACTAAATTAGGAACATTTGGCTGACCAATTAAACGACTCTGTTTTTATAATATCAGATTCGTATTTGAACAACTAAGCTTGTTTAGCTTGATGGGTGGAGTAGTGCTATTAGGACACGTATAGTGATCATAAAAGGGGGAAACCCTAAGCATTTTTTTTAGCAAAAGAGGGTTTCCCCTCTGATTTCTATTAAAGAAACTACCACGGAACCAACATGATCAATTAAACCCTAAGCATGATCAATTAAACCCTATTATGACTGTGTCATGGCAGATTTAAAGCTGCAAACCGGGGAAATGCTATTTAGCATCCATTATTTGCTTCGAACTAAGAACTAAATTCTAAGAGCTGAAAAGAAAGTACAGTAACCAAGTTACGATCTATTTTCTGGTTGAGATCAAAAGTTGTGGAGATATGAAGTACCACCTCTCTTGCGGCGCCGTGTAAGCATCGGGGGTGCGATGGCTGTCGGTGGCGTTGAAGCAGATCTGCGACGGTAGACGGGTGCATCGGGGGATAAGTCCCTTAGCGGTGGAAGAGAAGGTCGTGTGAGCGGCCCCGGCAAAGAGGACGACGGTGCCGATGAAGCGAGAGGACTCGATGCAAGGCTCTTGGTCCGTCGCCGTGGATGAGAAACATCCATCTCTAGCAGTGGACGACACGGTCTTGGTAGGCGCTCCCGGCATGGTGGAGGATGGTGGCGATGGATGGGGTGGTGGACGGTGGCGATGGATGGGTTGGTGGACGGTGGCGATGGATGGGGTGGAGGACGGTGACGATGGATGGGGTGGCGGATGGAGGAGGCTGGTGTGGGGATGGTGTTCTAGCGCGGACGGTGTATGAACGGGAAAATGGAGGTAGAGGTACGGGGAACCATGTTTTTGGGACGCGCCTGTCTGAAATATGGGAAAGTTACAAACTTAGCCCCCATTTAAAATTTGGATGTCTCGTCGGTTGGGGATAGGACGGTAATCTCGCATCTTGCAAATATTTGCCCATAGCGATTTCGGGCGAGGAGAGGGTGTTTTGGCGCCCATGGTTGGCGCCCACAGTGTATGAACGGGGATGACAGGTAGGGCGGTTGTGTCATGTCTGAGTGAAGTTACAAACCTGCCCCTATTGAAAATATTTGCCTACATCGATTTCGGCCGAGTCGAGTTTGTTTTGCCGCCCACCGTGTATGAATGGGGAAATGGAGGGAGAAACGAGGTCTTTCGGACGAGCTTGAACCAAATGTGTTTTGCCACCCATGTTTGGCGCCCACCGTTCCGGAATGGGCTTAGAGGCATCCGTGTCACGTCTAATTGAAGTTACTAACCTACCCCTATTGAGAGCAGTGGAAATCGGGCCGATGGATTGTTCGTGTAAGGGTAGACAGTAATTTCCATCTCACAAACACTTGGCTTCGGGAAGCCAACGTGGGAGTGGAGATTTTGCCGCTTCTTTCGAATTTTGGGACAATAAGCATCCACGTTTACCCTGGCAACTAAATTCAAATCCATTTTGTATTCCTATACGAATCTTTATAAATCATTCTATGTGTTTTTATATATCTTCAAAAGCACGACAAAGATGTATTCCACTGTCATATATGAATATGATTTACAAATGCCGATACTCGAATTTAGAAGCTAGAATCCAGTTTAAGGTGAATTTGAATATTTGGAACACTTTATGTCCAACTCAAATGTCACACGCAGCATAATGTGTACTCCCATTTAGATATGTACACAAGCGACGTATCAAGATTCAAATACCGAGTCAATCAACCAATAATGTACAAAACTAACAGACATATAAACACTTATAGAGTATATGGATCAATAATATCAACTAACATACATAAGCCAGGCCGTTGTACTTTTTTTTCCTAGAAGAGCATCTCTTTTTTAGCGAAGCTAGTACAACATCTTGGCCCTTTCCGATGTGTGCCATTTATGGTTCATCTATACTACTATCATTGTTGAATGCACATTCAGCCCGATTGGCATATTTGTAGGTCTGGCACAACAATCAAAATGAAATGTCTCAGAGTCTTATCAATTAATAAGACTTGTGCTCAAATAAAATTACAAACCAAAAAACAAAAAACAATTATTACATGATCTCTAAAACAAATAGTTTGATCAATTACATGGAGAAAGAAACAAAGGTTATTCAACGATGAAAAGAACATTTCACCTATGATTTACCAAGTGGGAATTTAATTTCCTTTTTTCCTTCAGGACCTTAACAATGCGGTCAGTCTCAGCTTGCTTCATTTTGAAATCCACCAAATATTTAATGGTTGTATTGAGTACTGCTTGTGATTGTGCTGTTTGCTTCCTCAACATGTCAACTTCATCTCTAAGTGCAGAAGCAGAATCTCTTTCTACCACTAGTTTAGCCTCTAGAGCATGAGCAGTTGGCAATTCATGATGCACGATTTGGCCGGTGCCACTGTTGTGGGATGATACCACGTCCATAGGGACCTCGCTCTTTGATCTTGGGCTAACTTGTTTTGCCATTAAAGTTCCGATTGGATTCTGAAAAGTTGAAATTAGCAAAACATCTAAACTGCGAGTTATAATAGCAAACAAGTTAAACAAACAAGGAAATAAAGAGTTTCAATTGGATGCTGAAAATTAGTTATTAACATCATTGTAACCGGTTGTTGCAGCAGCAAAGCAGTTAAACAAACAAATTTTGTAAAAGGTACCTGTTGTGGCATTGGAGTTTCTCTTGGATCCTGAAAAGTTGAGTAGCTAGTAACGTGATTAGAGCAACCGGTTGTAGCAGCAAAGCAGTTAAACAAACAAGTTTTGCAAAAGGAACCTGTTGTTGCATTGGAGTTTCTCTTGGATCCTGAAAAGTTGAGTAGTCAGTAACTTGATTAGAGCAAGAAGTTACAGCAGCAAACCTGTTACACAAATATATTTTTGAAAATGTATCTGTTGTGCAATTGGACTTCCAATTGGATCCTGAAAACTTGAAGTTGGTAAGATGATGACATCAACAAGTTACAGTAGCAAACCAGGTAAACAAGGAAGTTTCTGAAAACATACCTGTTGTGCCATCTGATGGGTGACCGGTGGAGAGTTAATATCTCTTTGATCGGGTTTAAGCCCAATCCGATCATAGTCCATAGCGACTCCCAAGGCGGAGATGCGATCCAAGAGCTCGTTCAAGGACGAGAGTTCCATTGGATCCATCTGCTCGGCGTATTCCGAGCTGACGTGGAGGTTGTTTTTGATGACCCGAGAAGTCATCGTCGGCACGGCGGCCGAACGGGCGGTCATGACGAAGCCGCCTAGTCGGAGGGTTTGGCCTAAAGCCAGGGCTCCCCTAGAGGTGACGTTGTCCTTGATAACAAGGCGAGCCATCAAACCTTTTTTTCGATGTCACCGTGGAACTCTCAATGAAAGCACCAATGCCGGTGTCAAAACCGGTGGATCTCGGGTAGGGGGTCCCGAACTGTGCGTCTAAGGCTAATGGTAACAGGAGGCGGGGGACACAATGTTTACCCAGGTTCGGGCCCTCTCTATGGAGGTAATACCCTACTTCCTGCTTGATTGATCTTGATGATATGAGTATTACAAGAGTTGATCTACCACGAGATCGTAGAGGCTAACCCTAGAAGCTAGCCTATGATTCTGATTGTCATTGTCCTACGGACTAAACCCTCCGGTTTATATAGACACTTGAGGGGGCTAGGGTTACACAGAGTCGGTTACAGAGAAGGAAATCTACATATCTGAATTGCCAAGTTTGCCTTCCACTAAAAGGAGAGTCCCACCCAGACACGGGATGAAGTCTTCAATCTTGTATCTTCATAGTCCAACAGTCCGGCATAAGCATATAGTCCGGCTGTCCAAGGACCCCCTAATCCAGGACTCCCTCAGGCGATAATAGTCATACTTCTTACCAGCATGTCATACTTTGATTTGGCAGTATTGTTGGATGAAGCGGCCCAGACCGACATTCCATGACCGCGTTCATGAGACTGGTTCTACTGCCGTGCTTCTCACACAGGTGGCTAGTGGGTGTCTGTTTCTCCAACTTTAGTTCAATCGAGGGTGACTACTCCCGGTCCTTGTTGAAGGTTAAAATAGCAAACTTGACAAAAATTATTGTGGTTTTGATGCGTAGGTAAGAACGGTTCTTGCTAAGCCCGTAGCAGCCATGTAAAACTAGCAACAACAAAGTAGAGGACGTCTAATTTGTTTATGCAGGGCATGCTATGATGTGATATGATCAAGACGTGATTATATAAATTGTTGTATGAGATGATCATGTTTTGTAACACGGTTATCGGCAACTGGCAGGAGCCATACGGTTGTCGCTTTATTGTATGAAATGCAATCGCCATGTAATTGCTTTACTTTCTCACTAAGCGGTAGCGATAGTCATAGAAGCAATAGTTGGCGAGATGATGCTACCTCTTGAGCACTGCGTTGAATTTCCCCGAAGAGGAGAGGATGATGCAGCAAAGTAGCGTAAGTATTTCCCTCAATTTTTGAGAACCAAGGTATCAATCCAGTAGGAGACCACGCACACGTCCCTCGTACCTACACAAAACGATAGCAACTCGCAACCAATGCTTAGGGTCACTTACGAGAGTGAGATCTGATAGAGATAAGATTTTTGGTATTTTTGATAGATAGATGCAAAGTAAAAAGTAAAAGGCAAAGTAAAAACAAAGCAAGTAAATAAAGTGATAGAGATTGATATGATGAGAATAGACCCGGCGGCCATAGGTTTCACTAGTGGCTTCTCTCAAGAGCATAAGTATTCTATGGTGGGTGAACAAATTACCGTTGAGCAATTGACAGAATTGAGCATAGTTGTGAGTATATCTAGGCAATGATCATGTATATAGGCATCACGTCCAAAACAAGTAGATCGAAACGATTCTGCATCTACTACTATTACTCCACTCATCGACTGCTATCCAGCATGCATCTAGAGTATTAAGTTAAAAACAGAGTAACGCCTTAAGCAAGATGACATGATGTAGAGGGATAAATTCATGCAATATGATAAAAAACCAATCTTGTTAACCTCAATGGCAACAATACAATACGTGCCTTGCAACCGTTTCTGTCACTGGGTAAGGACACCGCAAGATTGAACCCAAAGCTAAGCACTTCTCCCATTGCAAGAACTACCAATCTAGTTGGCCAAACCAAAAAGCATAATTCGAAAAGACTTGCAAAGATAACTCAATCATACATAAAAGAATTCAGAGAAGAATCAAATATTTTCCATAGATAATAATGGATCATAAACCCACAATTCATCGGTCTCAACAAACACACCGCAAAAAGAAGATTACATCGAATAGATCTCCACGAGAGAGGGGGAGAACATTGTATTGAGATCCAAAAAGAGAGAAGAAGCCATCTAGCTACTAGCTATGGACCCGAAGGTCTAAAGTAAACTACTCACACTTCATCGGAGGGGCTATGGTGATGATGTAGAAGCCCTCCATGGTGGATGCCCCCTCCGGCGGAGCTCCGAAACAGGCCCCAAGATGGGATCTCGTGGATACAGAAGGTTGCGGTGGTGGAATTAGGTTTTTGGCTCCTGTTCTGATCGTGCGGGGATACGTAGTTATATATAGGAGGATGGAGTACATCGGTGGAGCGTCAGGGGGCCCACGAGGTAGGGGGCGCGCCCAGGGGGGCGCCCTCCACCCTCGTGACCGCCTCTGGCACTTCTTGGAGTAGGGTCCAAGTCTCCTGGATCACGTTCGGTTGGAAAGTCACGTTCCCGAAGGTTTCATTCCATTTGGACTCTGTTTGATATTCTGTTTCTTCGAAACACTGAAATAGGCAAAAAACAGCAATTCTGGGCTGGGCCTCCGGTTAATAGGTTAGTCCCAAAAATAATATAAAAGTGGAAAATAAAGCCCAATATAGTCCAAAACAGTAGATAAAGTAGCATGGAGCAATCAAAAATTATAGATACGTTGGAGACGTATCAGGCATCCCCAAGCTCAATTCCTGCTCGTCCTCGAGTAGGTAAATGATAAAAAGAATTTTTCATGCGGAGTGATACTTTGGCATAATTTCAATACAAATCTTCTTAATTGTGATAGGAATATTTAGATCCGAAAGATTCAAGACAAAATTTCATATTGACACAAATATAATAATACTTCAAGCATACTAATCAAAGCAATCATGTCTTCTCAAAATAACATGGCAAAAGAAAGTTCATGCCTAAAAAATCATATGGTTAGGCTATGCTTCATTTTCATCACACAAAGATGTTCCCAACTTCTATACCCCCGATGACAAGCCAAGCAATTGTTTCATACTCAAATAATCTCAAACTTTTTCAACTTTCACGCAATGCATGAGCGCGAGCCATGGATATAGCACTATGGGTGGAATAGAATGTGATGATGGGGATTGTGTGGAGAAGACAAAAAAGGAGAAAGTCTCACATTGACGAGACTAATCAACGGGCCATGGAGATGCCTATCAATTGATGTCAACATGAGGAGTAGGGATTGCCATGCAATGGATGCACTAGAGCTATGAATGCTCAACAAAAGAAAACTAGTGGGTGTGCATCCAACTCGCTTGCTCACGAAGACCTAGGGCATTTTGAGGAAGCCATCGTTGGAATATACAAGCCAAGTTCTATAATGAAAAATTCCCACTACTATAAAAAGACAACTCATGAGACTCACTAACATGAAGATCTTGGTGCTACTTTGAAGCACAATATATGAGACTCACCACATGAAGAACAAGGTGCTACTTTGAAGCACAAGTGTGGTAAAAGGATAGTAGCATTGTCCCTTCTCTCTTTTTCTCTCATTTTTTTATTTGTTTGGGCCTTTCTATTTTTTTACGGCCTCTTTTTTTTGTCCGGAGTCTCATCCCGACTTATGGGGGAATCATAGTCTCCATCATCCTTTCCTCACTTGGGACAATGCTCTATTAATGATGATCATCACACTTTTATTTTTCTTACAACTCAACAATTACAACTCGATGCTTAGAACAAAGTATGACTCTATATGAATGCCTCCGGCGGTGTACCCAGATGGTGCAATGAATCAAGAGAGACACGTATGGAAAATAATGCATGGTGGCTTTGCCACAAATACGATGTCAACTACATGATCATGCAATGGCAATATGACGAAAGTAATGTATGTCATGATGATGATGGTGGAAGTTGCATGGCAATATATCTCGGAATGGCTATGGAAATGCCATGATAGGTAGGTATGGTGGCTGTTTTGAGGAAGATATAAGGAGGTTTATGTGTGATAGAGCGAATCGTATCACGGGGTTTGGATGCACCGGCGAAGTTTGCACCAACTCTCAAGGTGAGAAAGGGCAATGCACGGTACCGAAGAGGCTAGCAAAGGCGGAAAGGTGAGAGTGCGTATAATCCATGGACTCAACATTAGTCAAAAGAACTCATATACTTATTGCAAAAATTTAGAAGCCATCAAAAAAATTCAAGTACTACGCGCATGCTCCTAGGGGGATAGATTGGTAGGAAAAGACCATCGCTCGTCCCCGACCGCCACTCATAAGGATGCACAAGCCAGGTACACTTCATGTTTCAAATTTGTTACACAACTTTACCCATACATGCATGCTACGGGACTTGCAAACTTCAACACAAGTATTTCTCAAATTCACAATTATCAACTAGCACGACTTTGATATTATTACCTCCATATCTCAAAACAATTATCAAGCATCAAACTTATCTTAGTATTCAATTTACTCAAAAGAAAGTTTCACATGTCTTGAACACTAAGTATATTAACATTAAGTGAATTACCATGCTATTAATGACTCTCAAAATAATCTAAGTGAAGCAGAGAGATCAATAGTTTCTTTAAAACAAATCCACCACCGTGCTCTAAAAGATATAAGTGAAGCAGTAGAGCAAAAATTATCACGCTCAAAAGATATAAGTGAAGCACTATGAGCAAAACTATCAAGCTCAAAAGATATAAGTGAAGCACATAGAGTATTCTAAAAATTTCCAATTCATATATGGCTCTCTCAAAAGGTGTGTACAGCAAGGATGATTGTGGTAAACTAACAAGCAAAGACGCAAATAATACAAGACGCTCCAAGCAAAACACATATCATGTTGGTGAATAAAAATATAGCTCCAAGTAAATTACCGATGGAAGTGGACGAAAGAGGGGATGCCTTCCGGGGCATCCCCAAGCTTTGACTTTTTGGTGTCCTTGGATTATCTTGGGGGTGCCATGGGCATCCCCAAGCTTAGGCTCTTTCCACTCCTTGTTCCATAATCCATCAAAAGAATTCACCCAAAACTTGAAAACTTCACAACACAAAACTCAACAGAAATCTCGTGAGCTCCGTTAGAGAAAGAAAACAAAAGACTACTTCAAGGTACTGTAATGAACTCATTCTTTTTATTTATATTGGTGTTAAACCTAATTTATTCCAACTCCTCTATGGATTATAAACTATTTTACTAGCCATAGATTCATCAAAATAAGCAAACAATACACGTAAAACAGAATATGTCAAAAATAGAACAGTCTGTAGCAATCTGTAACTAACGCAAACTTTTGGAACTCTAAAATTTCTACCAAAATAGGAAGTCCTGTAAAATTTGTTTATTGAACATAAGAAAAAAGAATCAACTCAAAATCACGTTTTGTGATTTATCATAACTAAATTCGTGCGCGCAAAGTTTCTGTTTTGCAGCAGAATCAAATCAACTATCATCGTAGGTTATCCTATAGGTTCTACTTGGCACAAACACTAATTAAAACATAAAACCACATCCAAACAGAAGGTAGATGCATTATTTATTCCTAAAAATAATCAAGAACAAAAAACACAAAATAAAATTGGGTTGCCTCCCAACAAGCGCTATCGTTTAACGCCCCTAGCTAGGCATAAAAGCAACGATAGATCTAGGTATTGCCATCTTTGGTAGGCAATCCATAAGTGGCTCTCATGATAGATTCATATGGTAATTTTATTTTCTTTCTAGGGAAGTATTCCATACCCTTTTTTAAGGTAAATTGGAATCTAATATTTCCTTCCTTCATATCAATAATTGCACCAATCGTTCTAAGGAAAGGTCTACCAAGAATAATAGGACATGAAGGATTGCAATCTATATCAAGAACGATAAAATCTACGGGCACATAATTACTATTTGCAACAATAAGAACATCATTAATTCTTCCCATAGGCTTTTTAATAGTGGAATCCGCAAGATGCAAGTTTAGAGAGCAATCATCAAAATCACAGAAATCTAGCAAATCACATAAAGCTTTGGGAATAGTAGAGACACTAGCACCCAAATCACACAAAGCATGAAACTCATAATCTTTAATTTTAATTTTTATAGTAGATTCCCACTCATCATAGAGTTTTCTAGGGATAGAAACTTTCAACTCAAGTTTTTCTTCATAAGATTGCATCAAGGCATCAACAATGTGTTCGGTAAAGGCCTTATTTGGACTATAAGCATGAGGAGAATCTAGCACGGATTGCAACAAGGAAATACAACCAATAAAAGAGCAATTTTCATAATTAAATTCCTTGAGATCCAAAATAGTAGGTTTAGCAACATCTAGGTTTTTATTTCTTTCAATCCCACTTTCATCAATTTCATCATCAAGATCTAGAAACTCCGAATTCTTAGAACACCTTCTAGGTAAAGGAAGATCATATTCAGTTTCATCAAGATTCATATTGCAAAACAAAGATTTAATGGGGGACACATCAATAACTTTTAGATCTTCATCTTGATTTTCATAGGAATTGGAAGAACACGCTTTAATAAAGGCATCTTTGGAAGCACGCATCCTAGCGGTTCTTGCTTTGCACTCATCAATGGAAATTCTCATGGCTTTGAGAGACTCATTGATATCATGCTTAGGAGGAATAGATCTAAGCTTTAAAGAATCAATTTCAAGAGAAATTCTATCAACGTTCCTAGCCAAATCATCAACTTTAAGCAATTTCTCTTCAAGCAAAGTATTAAAATTCTTTTGTGAATTCATAAACTCTTTAACACTACTCTCAAATTCAGAGGGCATCTTATTAAAATTTCCGTAAGAGTTGTTGTAGGAATTTCCATAATTATTAGAAGGATTACTAGGATAAGGCCTAGGATTAAAATTCCCTCTATAAGCGTTCTTTCCAAAACTATTCCTACCAACAAAATTCACATCCATAGATTCATTATTATTCTCAAGCAAAGTAGATAAAGGCATATCATTGGGATCAAGAGGAGTATTTTTAGGAGCAAACATCTTCATAAGTTCATCCATCTTTTCACTCAAAACATTGATTTCTTCTGTAGCATGCACTTTTTTCCTAGAAGATCTTTCGGTGTGCCATTGAGAATAATTAGCCATAATATTATCAAGCAATTCGGTAGCATCCCCTAACGTAATTTCCATAAACGTGCCTCTCGCGGCCGAATCTAAAAGATTTCTAGAAGCAAAATTCAATCCGGCATAAAATTTTGTATGATCATCCATAAATTCAAACCATGAGTAGGGCAATTGCGAAGCATTAATTTCATTCTTTCCCAAGATTGGGCAACATGCTCATGATCAAGTTGTTTAAAATTCATGATGTCGTTCCTAAGAGTGATAATCTTAGCGGGAGGAAAATACTTAGAGATAAAAGCATCTTTGCACTTGTTCCAAGAATCAATACTATTTTTAGGCAAAGATGAAAACCAAACTTTAGCACGATCTCTAAGTGAAAACGGAAATAACTTCAATTTGACAATATTGTTATCCGTATCTTTCTTCTTTTGCATATCACACAAATCAACAAAATTGTTTAGATGAGTAGCGGCATCTTCACTAGGAAGGCCGGCAAATTGATCTTTCATAACAAGATTCAGCAAAGCGGTATTGATTTCACAAGACTCATCATTATTAAGAGGAGCAATCGGAGTACTAAGGAAATCATTATTATTGGTATTCGAGAAATCACACAACTTGGTATTATCTTGCGCCATGGCAACAAGTAATCCAACACACAAGCAAACAGAAAGGCAAAGGGAAAAAGGCAAACGGGAAAGAGAGGAGGAGATTGGGAAAGAGAGGGCAAATAAAACGGCAAGGGTGAAGTGGGGGAGAGGAAAACGAGAGGCAAATGGCAAATAATGTAATGCGAGAGATAGGGATTGCGATGGGTACTTGGTATTGTTGACTTGCTTGCGTGAGCCTCCCCGGCAACGGCGCCAGAAATTCTTCTTGCTACCTCTTGAGCACTGCGTTGGATTTCCCCGAAGAGGAGAGGATGATGCAACAAAGTAGCATAAGTATTTCCCTCAGTTTTTGAGAACCAAGGTATCAATCCAGTAGGAGACCACGCACAAGTCCCTCGTACCTACAAAAAACGATAGCAACTCACAACCAACGCTTAGGGGTTGTCAATCCCTTCACGGTCACTTACGAGAGTGAGATCTGATAGAGATAATATTTTTGGTATTTTTGATAGATAGATGCAAAGTAAAAAGTAAAAGCAAAGTAAAAACAAAGCAAGTAAATAAAGTGATAGAATTGATATGATGAGAATAGACCCCGGGGCCATAGGTTTCACTAGTGGCTTCTCTGAAGAGCATAAGTATTCTACGGTGGGTGAACAAATTATTGTTGAGCAATTGACAGAATTGAGCATAGTTATGAGTATATCTAGGCAATGATCATGTATATAGGCATCACGTCCAAAAAAAGTAGATCGAAACGATTCTGCATCATCTACTATTACTCCACTCATCGACCGCTATCCAGCATGCATATAGAGTATTAAGTTAAAAACAGAGTAACACCTTAAGCAAGATGACATGATGTAGAGGGATAAATTCATGCAATATGATAAAAAACCCATCTTGTTATCCTTGATGGCAACAATACAATACGTGCCTTGCAACCCTTTCTGTCACTGGGTAAGGACACCGTAAGATTGAACCCAAAGCTAAGCACTTCTCCCATTGCAAGAACTACCAATCTAGTTGGCCAAACCAAAAAGGATAATTCGAAGAGACTTGCAAAGATAACTCAATCATACATAAAATAATTCAGAGAAGAATCAAATATTTTCCATTGATAATACTGGATCATAAACCCACAATTCATCGGTCTCAACAAACACACCGCAAAAAGAAGATTACATCGAATAGATCTCCACGAGAGAGGGGGAGAACATTGTATTGAGATCCAAAAAGAGAGAAGAAGCCATCTAGCTACTAGCTATGGACCCGAAGGTCTGAAGTAAACTACTCACACTTCATCGGAGGGTCTATGGTGATGATGTAGAAGCCCTCCATGGTGGATGCCCCCTCCGGCGGAGCTCCAGAACAGGCCCCAAGATGGGATCTCGTGGATACAGAAGGTTGCGACGGTGGAATTAGGTTTTTGGCTCCTGTTCTGATCATGCGGGGATATGTAGGTATATATAGGAGGAAGGAGTACGTCGATGGAGCGTCAGGGGGCCCACGAGGTAGGGGCGCGCCCAGGGGGGCGCCCTCCACCATCGTGGCCGCCTCTGGCACTTCTTGGAGTAGGGTCCAAGTCTCCTGGATCACGTTCGGTTGGAAAATCACGTTCCCAAAGGTTTCATTCCGTTTGGACTCCGTTTGATATCCCGTTTTTCGAAACACTGAAATAGGCAAAAAAACAGCAATTCTGGGCTGGGCCTCCGGTTAATAGGTTAGTCCCAAAAATAATATAAAAGTGGAAAATAAAGCCCAATATAGTCCAAAACAGTAGATAAAGTAGCATGGAGCAATCAAAAATTATAGATACATTGGAGACGTATCAGATGACAACGATACTTTGATGGAGATCAAGGTGTCAAGCCGGTGACGATGGTGATCATGATGGTGCTTTAGAGATGGAGATCAAAGGCACAAGATGTTGATGGACTTATCATATCACTTATATTGATTGCATGTGATGTTTATCCTTTATGCATCTTATTTTGCTTAGTACGGCGGTAGCATTATAAGATGATTTCTCACTAAATATCAAGGTATAAGTGTTCTCCCTGAGTATGCACCGTTGCAACAGTTCGTTGTGCCGAGACACCATGTGATGATCGGGTGTGATAAGATCTACGTTCACATACAACAGGTACAAGCCAGTTTTGCACACGCAGAATACTCGGGTTAAATTTGACGAGCCTAACATATGCAGATATGGCCTCGGAACACTGAGACCGAAAGGTCGAGCATGAATCATATAGTAGATGTGATCAACATAGTGATGTTCACCATTGAAAGCTACTCCATCTCACGTGATGATCAGACATGGTTTAGTTGATATGGATCACGAGATCATTTAGATGACTCGAGGGATGTCTATCTAAGTGGGAGTTCTTAAGTAATATGATTAATTGAACTTTAATTCATCATGAACTTAGTTCTGACAGTATTTGCATATCTATGTTGTAGATCAATAGCCTGCGATGTAGCTTCCAGTTTATTTTTGATATGTTGCTAGAGAAAATAAGTTGAAATATGATAGTAGCAATGATGCTGACTTGATCCATGCTCTAAGGACTATCCTCATTGCTACACAGAAGAATTGTGTCCTTGATGCACCGCTAGGTGATGGACCTATTGCAGGAGCAGATACAGACGTTATGAACGTTTGGCAAGCTCTGTATGATAACTACTTGATAGTTTAGTGCACCATGCTTTACGGCTTAGAACCAGGACTTCAAAAAACGTTTTGAACGCCACGGAGCATATAAGATGTTCCAAAAGCTGAAATTGGTATTTCAGACTCATGCCCGAGTCGAGAGGTATGAGACCTCTAACAAGTACTTTGCCTACAAGATGGAGGAGAATAACTCAACCAGTGAGCATGTGCTCAGATTGTCTGAGTACTACAATTGCTTGAATCAAGTGGGAGTTAATCTTCCAGATAAAATAGTGATTGACAGAGTTCTCAAGTCACTATCACCAAGTTACTGGAAGTTCATGATGAACTACAATATGCAAGGGATGACAAAAACGATTCCTGAGCTCTTCATGATGCTGAAATCGACGAAGGTAGAAATCAAGAAAAGCATCAAATGTTGATGGTTGACAAGACCACTAGTTTCAAGTAAAAGGGCAAGGGAAAGAAAGGGAACTTCAAGAAGAATAGCAAGCAAGTTGCTGATCCCATGAAGAAGCCTAAAGCTAGACCCAAGCCTGGAACTAAGTGCTTCTACTGCAAAGGAACTGGTCACTGGAAGTGGAACTGCCCTAGATACTTGGCGGATAAGCATCCTTCTTATCCGCCAAGTATCTAGGGCAGCCATCCTTCTTATCCCCAAGTATCTAGGGCAGTTCCACTTCCAATGACCATTTCCTTTGCAGTAGAAGCACTTAGTTCCAGGCTTGGGTCTAGCTTTGGGCTTCTTCATGGGAGTGGCAACTTGCTTGCCATTCTTCTTGAAGTTCCCTTTCTTTCCATTGCCCTTTTACTTGAAACTAGTGGTCTTGTCAACCATCAACATTTGATGCTTTTCTTGATTTCTACCTTCGTTGATTTCAGCATCACGAAGAGCTCAGGAATCATTTTTGTCATCCCTTGCATATTATAGTTCATCACTAAGTTCTAGTAAATTGGTGATAGTGACTAGAGAACTTTGTCAGTTACTATCTTATCTGGAAGGTTAACTCCCACTTGATTCAAGCAATTGTAGTACTCAGACAATCTGAGCACATGCTCACTGGTTGAACTATTCTCCTCCATCTTGTAGGCAAAGTACTGTCAGAGGTCTCATACCTCTTGACATGGGTCATGAGTATGAAATACCAATTTCAACTCTTAGAACATCGTATATGCTCTGTGCCGTTCAAAACATTTTTGAAGTCCTGGTTATAAGTCGTAAAGCATGGTTCACTAAACCATTAAGTAGTCATCATACCGAGCTTTTTCAAACGTTCATAACATGTGCATCTGCTCCTGCAATAGGTCTGTCACCTAGCGGTGCGTCAAGGAATTAATTCTTCTGTGCAGCAATAAGGATAATCCTCAGATCATGGACCTAGTCCGCATCATTGCTACTATCATCTTTCAACATAGTTTTTCTCTAGGAACATATCAAAAATAAACTGGGAGCTACATCGCAAGCTATTGATCTACAACATAGTTATGCAAATACTACCAGGACTAAGTTCATGATGAATTAAAGTTCAATTAATCATATTACTTAAGAACTCCCACTTAGATAGACATCCCTCTAATCTTCTAAGTGATCACGTGATCCATATCAACTAAACCATGTCCGATCATCACGTGAGATGGAGTAGCTTTCAATGGTGAACATCACTATGTCGATCATATCTACTATATGATTCATGCTCGACCTTTCGGTCTGAGTGTTCTGAGGCCATATCTGCATATGCTAGGCTCGTCAAGTTTAACCCGAGTATTCTGCGTGTGCAAAACTGGCTTGCACCCGTTGTATGTGAATGTAGAGCTTATCAAACCCGATCATCACGTGGTGTCTCGGCATGACAAACTGTAGCAACGATGCATACTCAGGGAGAACACTTATACCTTGAAATTCAGTGAGAGATCATCTTATAATGCTACCGCCGTACTAAGCAAAATAAGATGCATAAAGGATAAACATCACATGCAATCAATATAAGTGATATGATATGGCCATCATCATCTTGTGCCTTTGATCTCCATCTCCAAAGCACCATCATGATCACCATCTCACCGGCTTGACACCTTGATCTCCATTGAAGCATCATTGTCGTCTCGCCAACTATTGCTTCTACGACTATTGCTACCGCTTAGTGATAAAGTAAAGCAATTATATGGCAATTGCATTTCATACAATAAAACGACAACCATATGGCTCCTACCAGTTGCCGATAACTGTGTTACAAAACATGATCATCTCATACAACAATTTATATGATCATGTCTTGACCATATCACATCACAACATGCCCTGTAAAAACAAGCTAGGTGTCCTCTACTTTGTTTTTGCAAGTTTTAATTGGCTGCTACGGGCTTAGCAAGAACCATTCTTACCTACGCATCGAAACCACAATGATTTTTCGTTAAGTTTGCTGTTTTAACCTTCAACAAGGTCCGGGCATAGTCACACTCGATTCGACTATAGTTGGAGAAACAAACACCCACTAGCCACCTGTGTGTGAAGCACGACGGTAGAACCAGTCTCGCGTGAGCTTACGCGTAATGTCGGTCTGAGCCGCTTCATCCAACAATACCGCCGAATCAAAGTATGACATGCTGGTAAGTAGTATGACTATTACCGTGCACAACTCTTTGTGTTCTACTCATGCATATAACATCTACACATAGACCTGGCTCGGATGCCACCGTTGGGGAATGTAGTATTTCAAAAAAATTGCCTACACACACGCAAAATCCATCTAGGTGATGCATAGCAACGAGCGGGGAGAGTGTGTCCACGTACCCTCATAGACCGAAAGCGGAAGCGTTTAGTAACGCGGTTGATGTGGTCGAATGTCTTCGCGATCCAACCAATCCAAGCAGGGCCGACCCTGTGGGGGGGGGGGGGGGCAGGGGGGCGGCCGCCCCGGGCCCCCGAGTAGGAAGGGCCCCCTGATTGATTGGTTTATACGTGTGTGATTATTCTTTTGAGGGCCATATACGTGTGTGATTGTTTAGCCTGTAACAGGTCCAATTGATTCTCCAAAAGGAAATATAGTTAATTGATTGATTAGCACGCCATGCAGTCTTCTCAGCTTATACTGCTCCTCCCCAATTGACAACAAATCGGCCATGCCATGGATGACGGTGCCCCGCCCAATCGTGTAATCGTAATTTTCGGCTGTTGGTCGCCATTTGTGGAAGAACGTAATGAGGTTTCCAGATTCCCATCAATCTTCTCTTCAATTCAAATTTTCTCTTTATATTATTGTTAGATCGCGCATTCGTTCATTTCCTGAAGATTATCCTCGTACATATGTCTTTCTCACACTCCAATTTCTTGTATTGATTGGGATTAGAAAGGAGAATCTTGGACTTCTATTCCTAACGCAGCAGCAAAATCTTGCGATTTCGAATTTTCTAGCCAGCCAGGTACCTTGTTCCATGCCTTTCTTAGCACTTTTATTATTTAGCAGTACACTTAATTTCTTGTATAATAAATTGTGTGCTGATTACTAAGATAGCTATTCGTTTAGCAAGATGCTATCTAGAAAGAATCCATATGGGAAAAACATGCATATGAGTTGATTGAGTCCCACATGAGTTCTTTGTATTTTTAGAGTGGTCTACTGATTCCCTGCAAAATACAGTATTTCCACTGCTAGGAACTCCCAAGGAGTTAGCTTTAGTTGTTGTTCAAGAACAACTAGTGAACACTATAGGAAGATAAAAAAATAGCAGGTATGAAAGTGCTACTAATTCACCTAATAATACAAATATATATATATATATATATATATATATATATATATATATATATATATAAGGGTAGATTGACAAGATCTATCAACTTTTACTATGATTGTTTATGACCCCGGTTATTAGTTAGTCAAGAAGACAAGGCACTACAAATTATAGTCTGCTGAGTATTGATTTGTAGTTGAAATAGAAATAAAAATATGCATATGTTTATTTGGCTCTAGGGCCCCTTCGTGTTGTCTCGCCCCGGGCCCCGGAAATCTCAAGACCGGCCCTGGATCCAAGTACCAAACGCACGGCAACTCTGCGATCTGCACACGTTCATCTCGGTGACGTCCCTCGTACTCATGATCCAGCTGAGGCCGAGGGAGAGTTTCATCAGCATGACGGCGTGGTGATGGTGATGATGAAATTACCGATGCAGGGCTTCGCCTAAGCTCTACAACGATATGACCGAGGTGGAAATCTATGGAGGGGGCACCACACACGGCTAAGACAACTGTCAACTTGTGTGTCTATGGGGTGCCCCCCTCCCCCGTATATAAAGGAGTGGAGGAGGGGAGGGCTGGCCCTCTCTATGGCGCGCCCAAGGGGGATTCCTACTTCTAGTAGGAGTAGGTTTCCCCCCTTCCCTAGTTGGAGTAGGAGAAGAAGGAAGAGGGAGAAGGAGAGAAGGAAAGGGAGGCCGGCCCGCTACCCAATTTGGATTGGGCTTGGGGGGCGCACCCCCCACTTGGCCTCCTCCTCCTCTCTCCCACCATGGCCCATTAAGGCCCATTGAATCCCTGGGAGGGTTCTGGTAACCCCCCGGTACTCCGATATATGCCTGAACTCATCCGAAACCATTTAGATGTCCAAACATAACCTTCCCATATATCAATCTTCATGTCTCGACCATTTCGAGACTCCTCGTCATGTCCGTGATCATATCTGGGACTTCGAACTACCTTCGGTACATCAAAACACATAAACTCATAATACCGATCGTCATCAAGCGTTAAGCGTGCGGACCCTACGGGTTCAAGAACTATGTAGACATGATCGAGACTCACTTCCGGTCAATATCCAATAGCGGAACCTGGATGCTCATATTGGTTCCTACATATTCTATGAAGATCTTTATCGATCAAACTACATAACAACATACGTTGTTCCCTTTGTCATCGGTAGGTTACTTGCCCGAGATTTGATCGTCGGTATCTCAATACCTAGTTCAATCTCTCTACCGGAAAGTCTCTTTACTCGTTCCGTAATGCATCATCCTGTAACTAATTCATTAGTCACATTGCTTGCAAGGCTTATAGTGATGTGCATTACCGAGAGGGCCTAGAGATACCTCTCTGACAATCGGAGTGACAAATCCTAATCTCGATCTATGCAAACTCAACAAACACCATCGGAGACACCTGTAGAGCAACTTTATAATCACCCAATTACATTGCAACGTTTGATAGCACACAAAGTGTTCCTCCGATATTCGGGAGTTGCATAATCTCATAGTCATAGGAACATCTATAAGTAATGAAGAAAGCAATAGCAATAAACTAAACGATCATAGTGCTAAGCTAACGGATGGGTCAAGTCAATCGTATCATTCTCTAATGATGTGATCATGTTCATCAAATGACAACTCTTTGTCCATGGCTAGGAAACTTAACCATCTTTTATTAACGAGCTAGTCAAGTAGAGGCATACTAGTGACACTCTGTTTGTATATGTATTCACACATGTACGTTTCCGGTTAATACAATTCTAGCATGAATAATAAACATTTATCATGATTTAAGGAAATATAAATAACAATTTTATTATTGCCTCTAGGGCATATTCCTTCAATGAGAGTGACAAATTCCTCATTTAAAGCTTTGTTAGGGGAACGGAAGATAATATCATCAACATACAGTTGGCAGACAAACAACTCCCCTTTGACCTTCTAAGTAAAAAGACTGGGGTCTATTTTGCCAATTTCAAACCCACGATCTTGCAAAAACTCGGTAAGGTGCTCATACCATGCACGTGGGGCTTGTTTAAGGCCATATAGTGCCTTCTCGAGTCGGTACACATGATCGGGAAAATAGGGATCCTTGAACCCCGGGGGTTGTTTAACATACACCAAATCATTAATAGGACCATTAAGAAAAGCACTCTTCACATACATTTGTTGCAACTTGAAGTTATGATGTGAAGCATAAGCAATCAACAAACGAATAGATTCAAGGCGAGCAAAGGGAGCAAAGGTTTCGCCATAGTCGATACCCTCAACTTGGGAGTAGCCTTGTGCTACCAAATGAGCCTTGTTGCGAACGATAATTCCATGAGCATCTTGCTTGTTCTTGAATACCCAATTGGTTCCAATGATATTATGGTTCCCCGTTGTCCTTGGCACCAATCTCCACACCTTATTGTGCTCGAAGTTATTGAGTTCTTCATGCATGGCATTAAGCCAATTCGGATCATCGAGCGCCTCATATACCTTTTGGGGTTCAACACAAGAAACAAACACATGATGTTCACAACAGTTTGCTAATTTTCTACGAGTGTTTACCACCTTTCTTAAGCTTCCAAGCACATTCGTCATGAGATGACCCTTGGTAGTGAGCTTGGATGGAATTGGCGGCACGACGCTCCAATTCCTCATCGGGAGTGAGTTGAGGAGTGGTAACTTGATCATCTTGAGCGTTGTCTTGAGCTTGTTCTTGATCTTGAGCTTGCTCTTGATCTTGAACTTTCTCGGAGGTGAGAACTTGACCTTGGGCATCACTTGATGGATCATCACCATCTTGAGGTTGATCTTGCCCTTGATCTTGTTCGTTTGATTGAGGGCCTTCACTTTGTTCTTCCGAAGCATGTGGGTCTTGGGTTGGTGATGGTTCCACTTGAGTGGAACATTGTCCTTCTCCTTCGGCCACAAGGGGTTCCTCAATGGATAGGATAAAACCCACACCCATTCTTCTTATGGCTTGGGGAGGAATTTCATCACCTACATCACAAGTACCACTTTCATCCACTTGGGAGCCATTATTCTCATCAAACTCCACGTTACACGTATCCTCAATAAGTCACGTGGACTTCTTGAGGACAAGGTAAGCATGAGAGTTTGTAGCATAACCAACAAAAATGCCCTCATGAGCTCTAGCCTCAAATTTAGACAAACGAACACCTTTCTTGAGAATGAAACACTTACACCCGAACACCCGGAAGTACTTGAGGTTGGGCTTGTTACCGGTGAGTATCTCATATGGAGTCTTGTTCATGCCTTTGCCAAGGTAGAGCCGATTGGATGCATGACAAGCAGTGTTGATGGCTTCGGCCCAAAAGTTGTATGGAGACTTGAACTCCGCCATCATGGTCCTTGCCGCATCCAACAACGTCCGGTTCTTCCTCTCTGCTACACCATTTTGTTGAGGGGTGTAAGGTGCGGAATATTGATGCTTGATCCCCTCATCACTAAGAAAATCATCCAAGGTGTAGTTCTTGAACTCGATGCCGTTGTCACTCCTTATCGTCAAGATCTTTGCATTGTGTTGGTGTTGAGCTTCATTTGCAAAGTCGATGACGGTTTGTTGGGTCTCACTCTTCCTCTTGAAGAAATATACCCAAGTGTATCTTGAATAATCACCCACAATCACCAAGCAATACTTTCTACCCCCAAGACTATCAAAGGATGGAGGTCCAAAGAGATCCAAGTGAAGGAGCTCCAAGGCCCTCTTCGAGTAGATGATAGTCGTGGGAGGGTGAGCCTTCTCATGTAGCTTTCCTTCAATACAAGCACTGCAAGCATGATCTTTGGCAAAACTAACATTTGTTAGTCCACGGACATGGTCCCCCCTTGAGAAGACTTTGCAAAGATCTCATATTGACATGGGCTAAACGGAGATGCCAAAGCCATCTCACGTCAACTTTAGCCATTAGGCATGTCACAGTCTTAGTGGGTTGCTTCGAGAAGTTAATCACATAAAGACCATTCTCGACATGCCCAACAAAGGCTACTTTAAGAGTCTTGCCCCACAAGAGGGCCACGGTATCAATATCAAAGAAAATGGCAAAGCCCATGAGTGCAAGTTGACGAACACAAAGTAAATTGTATGCAAGGACTCAACAATCATGACTTTCTCGATCGTGAGATCATGAGAAATGACAATCTTGCCAAGACCTAATACCTTAGAAGATGATGCATCACCCCACTCGACATTGGTGGGCATAGATGAAATCTTGTGCACGTCCACCACCAAGTCCTTGCTTCCGGTCATATGATTTGTGGCTCCGTGATAACCCACAAGTGTAGGGGATCGCAACAGCTTTCGAGGGTAAAGTATTCAACCCAAATTTATTGATTCGACACAAGGGGAGCCAAAGAATATTCTTGAGTATTAGCAGTTGAGTTGTCAATTCAACCACACCTGGATAACTTAGTATCTACAGCAAAGTATTTAATAGCAAAGTTATACGATAATAAAGGTAATGGTAGCAAAATTAATGTTTTTGGGTTTTGTAGTGATTGTAACAATAGCAACGGAAAAGTAAATAAGCAAAGAACAATATGTGAAAAGCTTGTAGGCAATGGATCAGTGATGGATAATTATGCCGGATGTGATTCCTCATGTAATAATTATAACATAGGGTGACATAGAACTAGCTCCAGTTCATCAATGTAATGTAGGCATGTATTCCGTAAATAGTCATACGTGCTTATGGAAAAGAACTTGCATGACATCTTTTGTCCTACCCTCCCGTGGCAGCGGGGTCCTAGTGGAAACTAAGGGATATTAAGGCCTCCTTTTAATAGAGAACCGGAACAAAGCATTAGCACATAGTGAATACATGAAGTCCTCAAACTACGGTCATCACCGAGAAGTATCCCGATTATTGTCACTTCGGGGTTGTCAGATCATAACACATAATAGGTGACTATAGACTTGCAAGATAGGATCAAGAACACACATATATTCATGAAAACATAATAGGTTCATATCTGAAATCATGTCACTCGGGCCCTAGTGACAAGCATTAAGCATAGCAAAGTCATAGCAACATCAATCTCAGAACATAGTGGATACTAGGGATCAAACCCTAACAAAACTAACTTGGTTACATGGTAAATCTCATCCAACCCATCACCGTCCAGCAAGCCTATGATGGAATTACGCACGCACGGCGGTGAGCATCATGAAATTGGTGATGGAGGATGGTTGATGATGACGACGGCGACGAATCCCCCTCTCCGGAGCACCGAGGGACTCCAGATCAGCCCTCCCGAGAGAGATTAGGGCTTGGCGGCGGCTCCGTGTCGTAAAACGTGATGAAACTTTCTCTCTGATTTTTTTCTCCCCGAACATGAATATATGGAGTTGGAGTTGAGGTTGGTGGAGGTCCAGGGGTCCCACGAGATAGGAGGGCGCGCCCTATAGGGGGGGCGCCCCCTGTCTCGTGGACAGGGTGTGGGCCCCCTGGTGTATTTCTTTCACCCAGAAATTCTTATTAATTCCAAAAAGTGCCTCCGTGGATTTTCAGGACATTCCGAGAATTTTCCTTTTCTACACATAAAACAACATCATGGTAGTTCTGCTGAAAACAGCGCCAGTCCGGGTTAGTTTCGTTCAAATCATGCAAGTTAGAGTCCAAAACAAGGGCAAAAGTGTTTGGAAAAGTAGATATGTTGCAGACGTATCACTCCGCTATCGAGCAACCATGAACCCCCACTAGAAGCAAACACCTACAGGATATCAATGCTTGGTTTTAGGTACCCATTTAGTAATGGGTCCTTTGATGTTAGTAACAAGGGCCTTAGAAACCCAAATAGACCATTCAATGTACTAATAAGGAGAACCAACAAATTTAGCATAAACATGTCCATCACTAGCATGGCATAACACATAAGAAGGTTTAAAGTTGCCGGCTTTGTTGGAAGGAGTGGTATTGCCCTTCTTGACACCACCACCCTTCTCATTGTTCTTCTTCTCCTTAGGAGCACCCTTTCCCTCCTTCACAAAAGTTTGCTTGAGAGGAGGAGGTTGTTTGGCCTTGTCATTCTTCTTCTTGTTCTTGGACTTGGGTGGAAACCCAATTCCCTCCTTGCCCACAACTTCCTTTTGATTGCTAAAAAGGTTGTTGAGGTTCTTATCATCTTGTATGGAAGACACAAGGCCTTTCTCAAGGTTCTCCTTCAATTTTTCATTCTCCCCAGAAGGTGCACATGCTCACAACACGGGTTAGTAGCATTTGCATTATCAATTAAAACCATATGAGGAAAAGTGGCTTTTTCCTTAGTTAGCTTCACCTGGAGTTGATCATAAGACTCTTTGAGGCTAGCATGAGCACCATTCAAGGCTTTGTGATCCTTGTCAAGTATATCAAACTCCTCCTTGACTATAGCAAGATCAACCCCAAGTTTGGCCTTCTCGGAATTGAGCACACAAGATACAACAAGAGCACGATCAAGATCTTTCTTTAGTTTAGCATGATCATCATTGTGTGACTCATCAAGAGCCAAACGATGACCACACTCTTCCTCAAGAGCATTAGAGAGATCCTATATCTCATCGGCATAGTCATGACCTCCATCTTAGAGATGGTGTCTTCGTGAGCCTCGATCATGTCATTGACTTCACCAAGTTGTTCCAAGAGAGCAACACAGTGCTTCTTGGATTTACCTTTGAGCTTACTCATAAAAGACTCAAATTCATTTTCTTCCTCATTGGACTCGTCACTTTCATCAATGCAATCCATCAAAGAGGGACTAGTAGTGATGGTGGTTTCGATGTTGGGGGTTACCTTGTTGGTGGCTTTAGCCATGAGGCACCTGTTGGCGGTGATGTTCTCATTGGGTGAGTCAAAGAGGGACACCCGAGGAGTGGTTGCAATGGCAACGAAGGCCATGGCAACCGTCTCACCGTCTTCATCATCATCATCCTCATTGTACTCTTCTTGTGCCACCAACCCCTTGGGAGGAGTCTTCTTGGTGAAGTTGTTCTTGTTGGGGAAGGACTTGGCCTTGTCTTTTCGGATAAGCTTGCCACCATTGTCTTCCTTCTTCTCATACGAGCACTCGACAACAAAGTGGCTCACATGGCCACAATTATAGCATGTCCTCACACGTTGCTTGCCCTTGGTGCCACTTTAGTTGTTCTTGTTAAAGTTGGGCCTTGAGTTCTTCTTGCTCCAAATTTCCTTGAAGAGAGAGCCATGTGCTCATGATAAGCATATTTTGTATCTTCGGGGTTACTCTCCTCTTCTTCCACACTAGCCTTGGCCTTCAAGGCATTGTTGGGTTTCTTGGTGCGCTGAGAACGCAACACCGCATTGTCGGCGGTCTTTTCCAAGATCCTCATTGCCACAAACTCATCCAACAATTCACTTGAGGACAAGGTGTGGAAGTCCGGCCTTTGACGGATGACGGAGGACATGGCCTTATGGTAAGGCATCATGGCCTTGAGAAACTTGCGCTTGATCCAATGGTCATCCGTATCCTTGCTCCCATGATCTAAGAGTGAGACCGAGAGAGTGGTTAATCTCCGGTAAAGCTCACGAGGTTCTTCATCTTCATTCATTGCAAACTCATCGGCTTCATCTTGAACCACTTCATAGTTGGAGCACTGAATGCTTGCGCTTCCCTTGTAAATGGAAACAACATGTTGCCATGCTTCCTTGGCCATGGTGAATGGGCGGAAATGCACAATATCTTCGGGAGGGATGGCCTCTTGGAGAATGCAAAGAGCGGACTCACTGAATTGATGATTCACGGCTTCTCTCGGAGTGAAGTTGCTTGGGTGATGCAGGTAGAAACCTTGCTCAATAATTCTCCAAAGGTTAGTAGAACTATGATTTAAATGACGTTTAAGGCGATAGACCCAAGAGGCAAAATCCTCATTTTTTGCAAGCTTAGGAGGAGGACCAACATGATTCAAATGAGTGGAAGGAACCGGTCCTCCATAAGTAAGTGGAGGTTCAACATGGGCAAAGATGCCATTTCCACTTCTACCACTAGATAAAGGAACTTTGTCACTAGTAGCTCCCCCCTTGTCGGAGTTAGCATCCGTCACCTTGTTAGCGGGATCACGCACTTTCATTGGTGCGGTGGATAATTTAAGGCCTTCTAAAAACTTATTGAACATGCCTTCAACCTCGGTCGTCATGGAGGTTTTCAATGTGTACAAAGACGCATTGAACTCCTCACGAGAGACCGAGGATCCCCCATCAGCCGTAGACAAGGACGGAATCACACCGGGGTGCTCCTACCCATCGTCTACGGGGTCAACCATACTCTTCAGATGGCAAAGTCCTTAATAAAGAGACGGGGCTCTGATACCAATTGAAAGGATCGATATAGCTGACTAGAGGGGGGTGAATAGGCAACTAACAATTTTTAGCTTTTCTTTACCAATTTACACTTTGCATCAAAGTAGGTTGTCTAGATATGCAACTAGGTGAACAACCTATATGATGCAACAACAACAAGTACACAAGCAAGCAAGGGATACAACACAATAAGCTTGCACAAGTAAGGTAAGAGATAACTAGGAGTGGAACCGGTGGAGACAAGGATGTGTTACCGAAGTTCCTTCCCTTTGAGAGGAAGTACGTCTCTGTTGGAGCGGTGTGGAGGCACAATGCTCCCCAAGAAGCCACTAGGGACACCGTATTCTCCTCACGCCCTCACACAATGCGAGATACCGTGATTCCACTATTGGTGCCCTTGGAGGCGGCGACCGAACCTTTACAAACAAGGTTGGGGCAATCTGCACAACTTAATTGGAGGCTCCCAACAAAACCACGGAGCTTCACCACAATGGAATGTGGCTCCGAGGTGACCTCAACAGTCTAGGGTGCTCAAACACCAAGAGTAACAAAATCCACACAAGAAAGTATGGGGGAATCAAATATCCTTTGGTGGAAGTGTAGATCTAGGTCAACTCCTTCAATCCCTAGCAAATCAACAAGTTTGAGCGGCTAGAGAGAGAGATCAGGCAAGAAAGCTTGAAGTGCATTAATGGTGGCGAGAGAGAGTCAAGAGGTGAATGTTCTAGGTGGAAGAACCTCCCTTATATAGCAAACCCTAAAATCCAACCGTTATTGCGAAAACAGCACTGCAGCGGTATAACCGCTCCTCGTCCTAGTACAACCGGGACTCACGGATATACTGCAGAAACCCTACCAGGTGGTACAACCGGGCAGACAAGCGGTAGTACCGGTTGTGGAGAACAACCGGAACAACCGCTCAGCCACTGCTCAACCACCGCTTTGAAACAGTAGGGAGTCACCCCTGAGAGCGGTGATCGAGCGGTACTGTGCCAGTGCAACCGTCTGGCCCTGGTATCTTGGGTGGCTAAGTCCCAAGCTGTAGAACCGCTTAGGGAAACGGTGGTACCGGTGTGGGGAGCACAACCGGGAAAACCGGGCCACCACCGCCCAATTACCACATCAAAAAAGAAACCAGACCAGTTGTTGAGTGGTACCTGGCCGGTACAACCGCCAATGACACACCGCGGTCGTTTTTAAGCAAAGTGGCGGTACCACCGCCCGGGGGTAGTGGTACAACCGCTTGGTATTGAACTGGGCTATTCAACCCCAGGTTATCACCCCTGGGGTGGTGGTTGGGTCGGTGCCAAGAGCCAGCGGTACAACCGCTCGATCGAGCGGTACAACCACTGAGAATACATAGCAACAGTTGAAAAGGAAGGGGAGCTCTCTCTCTCTAACGAGAAGCGCAGGGCAAAGGTGGGTGAGTAAAAAGTGTACGTGCAATGATTCACCCAACTCCTTCCGATGTGGATTCCCTCTTAATAGTACGGGTTCCCTACAACCAAAGAGATAAACACATAGACAAACACCTTCTTAGATCTTTTCCTTCAAAGAGAATGACTAATAGATGCAAGCCTAATCACCGAGAACCTGAAGCACTTAGCACAAGATTAGACCAACAAAAAGTTGTCATCATCATCCAAACATAAAGTAGGGAAATGACCGTACAAGAAGTTCCTCGCCATCGACCCCGCGCCCCCAACTGACGGGGTCGCCGAAGCTACAGCCGTAGCCGACGGTACAAGCGACAGCGACGTTGTCAACAACGGGGCACTCCCTGCGGGTGATGACGGCTCCCAAGGCTGAAGAAGAGGCATGCTGGCAGCGCTTCCCTCCATTTTTTCGTACAACATGTATTGTGCCTCGTGGAGGCGTTAAAACTTATGTGTTCCACACCTTTTTAAGAGATAGCATTTCTTGTAATAGTTTGCTAGAATTTTGTGATTTCCTTCCCGCTTGCTTGATATTCTGCATTGGCAGGGCCCGACCCCGCTCATACCTTAGCTGCCATTGGGTCGTCCGGATTGCCAGGATGATACCAAGGGGTGAGGGGATACGTGACCAGTTAGGCTCCTGAGTCGCGATGCTTAGGAGTCCCCCTTGACATACAAACAACCCACGGGAAGAAGGTGCGAGAGTAGGTCTTAGCGTTCTGCGTCGGCAGGGCCCGGCCCCGCACGTACCTCAGCCGCCATTGGGTCGTCTGGATCACCAGAACAAGACTAAGGGGTGAGGGGCTACGTGACCAGTTAGGCTCCTGAGTCGCGATGCTCAGGAGTCCCCCTTGACGTACAAACAGACCTCCATTCCTTTCCTTGCCGAGGTCCTGCTCGGGACGGGCGCTCGACGACCAGGTCCGAGGGACCTGGCAGGGAGGCATGCGCTAGGCGTGACCTGAGAGTAGCCCCCAATGCCTAGCCCCCCGCGTGACTCTCCAGGGGGGAAAGTGTTGTGATGAGGCCAGACACTAAGCCTGGCGGCGCCCTGAGGCTGATGCGGCCATGGGGCCGCCCCTAGTTGTTTATCACCAGCGTAGAGCATAGCGCTTCTGCACTTGCACGGGCATAGCCGCTCCTCGACTGTGTCGACTTCCAGCACGGAGCATGGTGCTTCCACTGTTGCGTGGGTGGGCCCCCCTATGAGTGGAGTCCCCAGGGCGTGTACAGCCCCGCCCTGACACGTGGCCTGCACGGCAGGGCTGGAGGAGGTGTGCCTGGGCACTCGTGAGCCAGTGCGGGACTCACGAGGCCCTACCTCAAGGCGGGTTGCACCTGAATTTGATTCTTGATACTTGTGATGGCCCTGCAAGATGGTTAGACAACCTTCACCGAATGAATATCCTGAGGTTATCACATGAGAAGGTTAAACACCAACGACCCCAGGAGGTGACGTGAACTAGACCGGCCCACCAGATAGAGCTCACTCGTTGGGTTTATCGACGCTGCAGGGACGGACTCGAGCACAGACGCCGTTCCCAGTCTTCTCATGCGAAAATCCTGAAGAAAGACAACCGGGGTGTGGCTCCCGAGGTGACAAGGCACCGGGTCGCACGCCCTAGCTCGTCCGCCCGCGATTAGCACATGCGAGAACAAGACACCCAGGGCCATGGGAGGTGACGTACACGGGAGCTGGCCTGTGAGCCAGAGCTCAGCCTCTTGGGTTTTGTGACATGCTACGTCTTGAGCTTGCGTTGGTTTTCCTTGAAGAGGAAAAGGTGATGCAGCAATAGTAACATAAGTATTTCCCTCTGTTTTTGAGAACCAAGGTATCATTCCAGTAGGAGGCTCCTCAAAAGTCCCACGCACCTACACAAACAAACAAAGAACTCGCAACCAACGCAATAAAGGGGTTGTCAATCCCTTCACGGCCACTTGCGAAAGTGAGATCTGATAGAGATAGTATGATAAGATAAATATATTTTTGGTATTTTATAATATAGATTGGAAAAGTAAAGATACAAATAAAAGTAGATGAAAAGCTTATATAATAAAAGATAGACCCGGGGGCCATAGGTTTCACTAGTGGCTTCTCTCAAGATAGCATAAGTATTACGGTGGGTGAACAAATTACTATCGAGCAATTGATAGAAAAGCGAATAATTATGAGATTATCTAGGCATGATCATGTATATAGGCATCACATCTGTGACAAGTAGACCGACTCCTGCCTGCATCTACTACTATTACTCCACACATCGACCGCTATCCAGCATGCATCTAGAGTATTAAGTTCATAAAAAACAGAGTAACACATTAAGAAAGATGACATGATGTAGAGGGATAAACTCATGCAATATGATATAAACCCCATCTTTTTATCCTCGATGGCAACAATACAATACGTGCCTTGCTGCCCCTATTGTCACTAGGAAAGGACACCGCAAGATTGAAACCAAAGCTAAGCACTTCTCCCATTGAAAGAAAGATCAATCTAGTAGGCCAAAACAAACTGATAATTCGAATAGACTTGCAAAGATAACTTAATCACACATAAAAGAATTCAGAGGATATTTAAATATTTCTCATAGATAAACTTGATCATAAACCCACAGTTCATCGGATCTCGACAAACACACCGCAAAAAGAGTTACATCGAATAGATCTCCAAGAAGATCAAGGAGAATATGGTATTGAGATCCAAAAAGAGAGAAGAAGCCATCTAGCTAATAACTATGGACCCGAAGGTCTGTGTTAAACTACTCACAACTCATCGGAGGGGCTATGGTGTTGATGTAGAAGCCCTCCGTGGTCGATTCCCCCTCTGGTGGAGCGCCGGCGAAGGCTCCAAGATGGGATCTCGCAGATACAGAAGGTTGCGGTGGTGGAATTAGGTTTTCGTGGTCGCTTCTGATGTTCTCGGGGTACGTGTGTATATATAGGAGGAAGAAGTAGGTTAGTGGCTGCCCGAGGGGCCCACAAGATAGGGGGCACGCCCAGTAGGGGTGGGCGCGCCCTCCACACTCATGGCTGCCTCGGCTGCTTCTTGACTTGCACTCCAAGTCCTCTGGATCACGTTCACTCCAAAAATCACGCTCCTGAAGGTTTCATTCCGTTTGGACTCCGTTTGATATTCCTTTTCTTCGAAACACTGAAGTAGGCAAAAAACAACAATATGGGCTGGGCCTCCGGTTAGTACGTTAGTCCCAAAAATGATATAAATGTGTAAAGTAAAGCCCATAAACATCCAAAGGGTAATATAATAGCATGGAACAATCAAAAGTTATAGATACGTTGGAGACGTATCAAGCATTCCCAAGCTTAATTCCTGCTCGTCGTCGAGTAGGTAAATGATAAAAACAGAATTTTTGATGTGGAATGCTACCTAGCATATTTCTCATTTAATTTTCTTTACTGTGGCATGAATGTTCAGATCCAAATGATTCAAAATAAAAGGTCATATTGACATAAGAAATAGTAATACTTCAAGCATACTAATCAAGCAATCATGTCTTCTCAAAATAACATGGCTAAAGAAAGTTATCCCTACAAAATCATATAATCTGGCTGTTGCTCTATCTTCATCACACAGAGTATTTAATCATAGACAACCCCGATGACAAGCCAAGCAATTGTTTCATACTTCAGTAATCTCAAACTTTTTCAACTTTCACGCAATACATGAGCGTGAGCCATGGACATAGCACTATGTGTGGAATAGAATGCTGGTTGTGGAGAAGACAAAAAGGAGAAGATAGTCTCACATCAACTAGGCGTATCAATGGGCTATGGAGATTCCCATTAATAGATATCAATGTGAGTGAGTAGGGATTGCCATGCAACGGATGCACTAGAGCTATAAATGTATGAAAGCTCAACAAAAGAAACTAAGTGGGTGTGCATCCAACTCGCTTTCTCACGAAGACCTAGGGCATTTTGAGGAAGCCCATCATTGAAATATACAAGCCAAGTTCTATAATGAAAAATTCCCACTAGTATATGAAAGTGATAACATAGGAGACTCTCTATCATGAAGATCATGGTGCTACTTTGAAGCACAAGTGTGGTAAAAGGATAGTAGCATTTTCCCTTCTCTCTTTTTCTCTCATTTCTTTTTTTTTCCTCTTTTTTTTTATTTTTTTCTTCCCTTGTTTACTTTGGCCTTTCTTTTTTTGGTCTTTCTCTTTTTTTTTTATTTTTTTTCCTTTCTTTTGTCCGAAGTCTCATCCCAACTTGTGGGGGAATCATAGTCTCCATCATCCTTTCCTCACTGGGACAATGCTCTAATAATGAAGATCATCACACTTTTATTTACTTACAACTCAAGAATTACAACTCAATACTTAGAACTAGATATGACTCTATATGAATGCCTCCGGCGGTGTACCGGGATATGCAATGAATCAAGAGCGACATGTATGAAAATTATGAAGGTGGCCTTGCCACAAATACAATGTCAACTACATGATCATGCAAAGAGCAATATGACAATGATGATGCATGTCATAATAAACGGAACGGTGGAAAGTTGCATGGCAATATATCTCGGAATGGCTATGGAAATGCCATAATAGGTAGGTGTGGTGGCTGTTTTGAGGGAAGGTATATGGTGGGTGTATGGTACCGACGAAAGTTGCGCGGCACAAGAGAGGCTAGCAATGGTGGAAGGGTGAGAGTGCGTATAATCCATGGACTCAACATTAGTCAAAAGAACTCATATACTTATTGCAAAAATCTATAAGTCATCAAAGAAAAGTATTACGCGCATGCTCCTAGGGGGATAGATTGGTAGGAAAAGACCATCGCTTGTCCCCGACCGCCACTCATAAGGAAGACAAACAATAAATAAAATTGTGCTCCAACTTCATCACAAAGCGGTTCACCATACGTGCATGCTACGGGAATCACAAACTTCAACACAAGCATTCTTTAAATTCATAATCACCCAACTAGCATGACTTTTAGTATCACTACCCCCATATCTCAAAACAATTATCAAGTATCAAATTGATCATAGCATCCAATTCACTTGCTATGATAGTTTTTATGATACCCAACTTGGATGCCTACCATTCTAGGACCAATTTTATAACCATAGCAAATACCATGCTGTTCTAAGAGACTCTCAAAATAATATAAGTGAAGCGTGAGATATCAACAATTTCTTCAAAATTAATCCACCGCCGTGCTCTAAAAGATATAAGTGAAGCACTAGAGCAAAAACTATCTAGCTCAAAAGATATAAGTGAAGCACATAGAGTATTCTAATAAATTCTAATCAAGTGGGCTTCTCCCAAAAGGTGTGTACAGTAAGGATGATTGTGGTAAACTAAAAGCAAAGACTAATATCATACAAGATGCTCCAAGCAAAACACATATCATGTGGCGAATAAAAATATAGCTCCAAGTAAAGTTACCGATGAACGAAGACGAAAGAGGGGATGCCTTCCCGGGGCATCCCCAAGCTTAGGCTTTTGTCTATTCTTAAATATATTGGGGTGCCATGGGCATACCAAAGCTTAGGCTTTTGCCACTCCTTATTCCATAGTCCATCAAATCTTTACCCAAAACTTGAAAACTTCACAACACAAAACTCAACAGGAAATCTCACAAGCTCCGTTAGTGAAAGAAAGCAAAACCACCACATAAGGTACTGTAATGAACTCATTCTTTATTTATATTGGTGTTAAACCTAGTGTATTCCAAGTTCTCTATGGTTCATACCACTTAATACTAGCCATAGATGCATCAAAATAAGCAAACAACACACGAAAAACAGAATCTGTCAAAAACAGAAGAGTCTATAGCAATCTGTAACCCACGAATACTTATGGAACTCTAAAAATCCTACCAAAATTGGAAGTCCTGGGAAATTTGTCTATTGATCTACAGCAAAAGGAATCAACGCAAAAGCACGTTTCTGTCGGATGTGGGGTTCCGGTAGACCCTTAAGGTTCGAACTCTGGGGTGCGCACGAAGATCTCTCCCCTACCGATCTACATCCGATCGCCTTGTGAGATCTAAACTGAAAACGATGAACAACATGAGGGACACGAGATTTATACTGGTTCGGGCCACCGTTGTGGTGTAATACCCTAGTCCAGTGTGTGGTGTGGTGGATTGCTTCTAGGGCGGATGATGAATAGTACAAGGGAAGAACAGCCTCGTGAGAGGTGTTCTTGAGCTGGTGCGATGAACTGCTTGGGTGAGTTCGATTGCCTCTCTCTCTCACTAATGAGCACTTGATCTGTCCTCAACTCGCCCCCTCTACAGTGGTGGCTAGTCCTATCTATAGAGGCCTTGGTCCTCTTCCTAAATATTGAGCGGGAAGGGCGCCAACAATGACCATTTTGAAGGGGAACATCTAGTACAAGTTATCCTGACTAAAGTTGGTCTTCGGCTGCCAAAAGCACTGGTGATGACGCTGTCTTGGGCTCCATGGTGACCTCCATCCTGCCGCTCTGCTGGTCTTGGTCTCGTTGCACTAAAATGGCAACCTTTGCCTGATGCCTCGGTACTCCACGTCTGTGCTTGCCCCCTTTGCACCATGGAGGAAACAAGGACGCTGCGCAGGCTGGCGCCTACCTGGTCTCGATCATCATGGCTTGTGTCACGAGCACATCGCGAGGTACCCTGCCATGATCTCTCCGCCTCCTCCTGAGCCTGCCTGGCGAGGCCGTCCCTGAGGAAGCCTTGCGTTGTCCGCCCCGCGAGGCTTGGCCCCTCGCCAGGGTCTTGAGTCTTGTGCTGATGAAGATGGGCCATACTGGGCCACCACTTGAGCCACGCCGTAGGCCGCAGGCAAGCAAGTCTGGGGACCCCCATTCCCAGAACACCGACAGTAGCCCCCGGGCCCAAGGCGCGCTCGGACTTGGCTTAGCGGAGAAGCGAAGGGGCAAGTGCGGAGCGCCACGGGCCCCATCAGCCTGCGGCCTTGGGCGTCGCGTGGCGGTTGATTGGATGTGGGCATCTCCGCCTCCCCACGCTGCCTCGGCAACCGCTCAACTTGACAAGTCCCTGCATGCTGAAATGGGTCATGATTACCTGTGATCGTGGAGGCCGACGGTTGGCCTCCTTCCGGTTATAAATGCGGGACGGCGCAAGCCTCTGCTGTACATCTCCCTCCTTGCTTCTTTCTTTCTCCACATCCTAGCTACTCTCCATCTCCCGTGGCGCCGACGAAGAGGTTCTCGGCCGTAGAGAAGGGAAAGGCTCATCGAGAAGGGCCTGACTCTCCCCCGCCTAAGCGCGGCCGAGGTCATCCACGCAAGCATCCTATGGCTCGCGCAGTGGCTTCCCGCGGTCGCGGCGGCGATCCCCTGCGCGGTGATGGGCGCCTAGTTGTCGAGGGAAGGCGCGTCGTGGTTGCGTGGCCTCCCAGGCCGCGCTTCCACTCGGCGGAGGTGCTGCCGGAGTTCGTCGTGTGGTCGGTGGACCCAACCAGCACCTGGCTCCAGCTTCCCCGCTTCTTTGCAGGTGAACTTACGGCCGGCGCTCCGGGCGGCCTTTGGCTTCAAGCGGATGATTGCTGCAGGAGGGCCTCCTAGGCTTCGCTGGAGGTCTCCGTCGCCAGGAATGTGGCCCTGACCCGCGGCTGGCAAACGTTTGCCCGTGCGCGTGGCCTGAGCCAGCGGTGCACCCTGCACTTCAAGTTCGATGGAGACGCCACCCTCTAAGTGAGGGTGTTCGGAGAAGAAGGTCGCCGCGCTGGGTGCTGCCCCGAAGGCGATGACTGCGGCCGGGTACCCAGCCCCAGCGATGATCGGGATGAAGATGATGGCAGGCGCATGGTCGGCGGCGTTCGCGGCTCGCCAAGCTTCGGCGGCTCTCCTTCGGACAATAGCTCCTCCAGCGGTGGCCGCGACCAGCCTCCACACCGTCGCGCTCTCCTTGAGGGAGGTAGCGGGTCAGTCCGCCGTCGTGCCTCAGTGAAGCACGAGGAGGAGTCTGACTGAACTCCGGAGGTACTACGAGCCCTCGCCGCGAGTTGGTGCCGAGCAAGTCGTGCCTATTTTGTTTTTCTCCCTTCCCTGCGCAAAGAGAGAGTAGTGTAGGCGTGCTGGACTGTTGCCGTTAGTTATCATGCTGTTTCTGCTATTCCTGTGCTGTGTTTTGGTGCTGCATGCCCGCGTGTAAGAATTACTTAGCTCGAGGGGACTTGCCACAGTCTTCGCTTCCCGAGGCTGAGGCCTCGCCGTGCACTTCATGCCCTACAAGGATTAGTCAGGAGTGGTAACTTCCGGTCTCGGTCGCGGGGGCGACTGACTCAGGTCCTGTGTGCGTGTCGCGATGCCCGTGGGGCATGGACTAGGAGGGGTGCTCCCGTAGTGGACTTGGATAGGAAAGCCTCAAACGACTGGGACAGAAAACACTCGCGAGGGCGCCAGCGTAGCCCCCTCGCGAGGCTTGCGCGAGAGAAAACGAGGCAAGTAGGCGAAAAAGACAGAGAGTCACAAGTCAAGGATGGCAACAACTCCAATAAAACTTCAAATAAGGATGAACAAGCCAACTGTAGAAAGCAAATGGAAAAGCCACGTCCGGCACCTAATCTAGTCTTCGGCATCTTCTGACCAGCACGGAGCTAAGTGCTGCCACTGGGCGTGGGCGGGAGCCCCCGAGGCCCGAGGGCGGCTCTTCGGAGACTCCGGGATGTGTACAACCCCAACTCATTATTACGTGAGAGTGTCACGGGCGGCGAGCTTCACAGGCATTGGCCTTCTTCCCAGGCTCCAGGCCTTTCTTGGGGAAATGAGCTTCACAGGCGTTGGCCTTCTTCATAGGCACCGGGCTTTCTTGGTTCGTCTAGCTTCACAGGCGCCGGGCCTTCTTTACAGGCTCTGGGCCTTTCTTCAAGGGTAGAACTTCTGGAGGTGCTGGATGTTCCAAGCGTTCGGGATGGGCACTCCCTCCTGAGTCTCCAAGCGTGCAGCGCCAGGCCTAGAGACATGAACAACCTTGAACGGGCCCTCCCACATAGGCGAGAGCTTGTGCAGCCCCTCCCTGGAGAGCACCCGTCTGAGCACGAGGTCACCTACCTCGAGGGTCCTGGGGCGGAAGCTGCGGCAGTGGTACCGCCGCAGTGCTTGTTGGTATCTCGCAGCCCGAAGCGCAGCCTCCCAACGGCATTCCTCCCCAAGCACGAGGTCCACCCCCCGTATGGCGTCCTGCTGTGCTTCGTCGAAAGCCAGGACCCATGCGGAGAGATGCCTGACCTCGTGAGGGAGGACCGTCTCAGCACCGTAGACGAGGAAGAATGGGGTTTCGTCGGTCGACTTGGTAGCGGTAGTACGGATGGACCATAGCAAGGACTGAAGCTCGTCATGCCAGCCCCTGCTGCAGGCCTCCAGCTTCTTCTTGAAGGTTCAAGTCTTGAGGCCTTTCAGGACCTCCGCGTTGGTGTGCTCAGCTTGGCCGTTGCTCCGAGGGTGTGCCACCGAAGCGTAGCATATCTGCGTTCCAAGGTTAGCACAATATGTTTTGAAGAGATTGCTGGTGAACTGTGAACCGTTGTCGGTGATGATGCGATTGGGTACCCCAAACCGGCTCATGAGGCCCTTGATGAACTTGACTGCTGAGCCAGCCGGGATGGTGCGGACAGCTTCCACTTCTGCCCACTTGGTGAACTTGTCAATGGCGACGTAGAGGTAGCGGTAGCCCCCTGGAGCCCGAGGAAATGGGCCAAGGATGTCCAGTCCCCAAACAGCGAACGACCACGAGAGGGGAATGGTCTAAAGGCCCTGAGCTGGCTGGTGAATCTGCTTGGCGTGGAATTGACAGGCTTCGCAAGCCTTTACCAGCTCGATTGCGTCGTTGAGTGTTGTTGGCCAATATAAACCGCTGCAGAACGCCTTGCCGATGAGTGTGCGTGAAGATGAGTGGTGCCTGCAGTCTCCACTGTGAATGTCTGCCAGTAGCTCTTTTCCTTGCTCCCTGGAGATGCAACATAGGGTAACGTCATTCGGCCGCTTCCGGTAGAGCTCCCCGTCTTGGATGAAGTAGACTGTGGCTTGCTGCGCCACGCGTTTCGCGTCCTCCTCCTTTTCCGACAGGATCCCTTGCACCAAGTAATCCTTCAACTCCACGGTCCAACATCCCTCCTGAGGCTCCAGTGCCAGGAGCAGGCATGCCCTTGAGGTCGGGCCACAGGCCGGGGCTCCCGAGGCAGGCGGTTGAGGGAGCTCCTCCCAAGGCTGTGTTGTGCTCGATAGTGATGGTGCCACTGAGGGTTTGAAGAGTCGCTCCTCGAAGACGCCAGGCTCCTGAGGCAACCGCCTGGACACCCTCCTTGCGATGTCATCAGCCTCTTGATTGGTGCCGCGAGGCACATGTTGCAACTCTAGCCCCCAAAACTGTTTCTCCATCCTGCGGACCTCCGCAAGATATGCCTCCATGTGTTCGTCCTTCGGCTCATACACCTTGTTGGAGAAATTGACAAGGAGTTGTGAATCGCCCTTGATGATGAGGCGCTTTACCCCTAAGGCAGCTGCAACTTTCAAGCCCGCTATCAGGCCCTCGTACTCTGCTATGTTGTTGTAGACCTTCTCTCCATGCTGGAAGCAGAGTTGCACAACATAGTAGAGCTTGTCCTGAGTGGGGGATATGGGCACTGCGCCAGCCCCCGCGCCCTGTCGTGAGAACGCCCCGTCGAAGTACATGACCCCGCCGTCCGGTGCTTCACTTCCCGGGGAAAGCGACCGGTCCTCGCCCGCTTTGAGCCCCGGTGCCTCTACCCTTTCTGCCACGAAATCTGCAAGTGCGGCTCCCTTGATGACTCTAGTCGTGCTGAATTCTAGCTGAAACGCTTGCAACTCGATGTTCCATTCGGCAACTCCTCCAGCTGAGTTGGGGCTCCTGAGTACCCTTTCCAAGGGGTATGCTGAGAAGACCTTGGTGGGATGGCCTTGGAAGTAGTGCTGCAGCTTGCGCGAAGCCACTAACAGCGCGAGGAGGAGTTTTTGGGGCATGGGGTACTGCACCCTTGCATCCCGTAGCACCGTGCTGACGAAGTATACAGGGTGCACGGCGAGGTTGAGGGTGCTGGCGTAGCCCGCATCTTCCGTAGGTTGAGGCGCCTCCTGAGATGACGGAGCCCCTAGCGCTTGGTCGCCTGGCGAGGCCTCCTCCGCTCCGGGTCGAGGTTGGCGCCTATGGTGAAGGTGGCGCCAGTGGATCCATCCTCGCCGACCGGCACCTACTTGATCTCCGCCTTGTCTTGGGTGAATAGCTGCTTCTTCTTAGCCAGCACAGCCCCCTTGGGCTTGAGGGCATCTACGCTGGCGGGCTGCGCCACCACGGCCATCTTGAAAGCAAGCTTGAGCACCTGCAGCGCATCCCTTGTGTCTCCGGACACGGTAAGGACGCCGCTACTCCCGGGCATCTTCATGAGGTTGTACGCCGGGTGAGTTGCTGCCATGAACTGGGCCAAGGCTGGGTAGCCGATGATGGCGCTGTACGGGAGGCTGATGGGGGCGATGTCGAAGTCGATTAGCTCCGTGCGGAAGTTGTCGTGGGTGCCGAAGGTCACCGAGAGGCGGATCTGCCCCAGGGAACCGGTGGAACCGCCTCCGATGCCCGAGAAGGGCCTGCTGGGTTGAAGCCGCTCTAGCGGTACGTGGAGGAGGCTGAAGGCCTCCACCGAGAGCACGTTGAGTCCGGCACTACCGTCGATGAGGATCCTGGTGATGGCCACCTGGCAGATGGTGGGGGTGCATAACATCGGGAGTGCACCCGAACAGGCGGCGTTGGAGGGGTGATCATCCGAGTTAAAGGTCAAATCAGCCTTGGGTCAGCCCGGGGGGGGGGGGGTTTCTTGGCGCTTGAGGACGGCGTCGATCTGGCGGACGAACGGCTTGACGTGGCGACTCGAAGGTGGTGCCTGCGATCCGCCATGAAGGCTGCGACGACTGGGGGAGCCGGCGCAGCATGATGGGCGAGGAAGATGTTGCGCAACTCCTCCTAGGAGGCCACAGAAGCCACTGGCACGTGGAGCAGCCTCATGCGCGGGACGCCGGTGAGGGCCATGGGCAGCCAGTTCGCCATGACCTTGACGTCGCCTCCGGCCTTGAGGACGGCTTCTTCATATGCCAGCAGGAAGGCCAGCGGGTCGGCCGTGCCGTCGTAGCGCGGTGGCATGTCCGGCTTGAACTTGTTCGGCCACTGCACCTGTCGCAAGGCGGGGGCCAGGGCTCGGAGCCCCTGGTTTCCGCGCCGGCGTCGACAGCCGGAGCGGGCGGCGCGTTGGCCGCCATGAGGGCAGAGCGTGGTGCTGATGGGGAATGGGTCGACGGAAGGGAGAGCTCCGGCGCACCCCTACCTGGCGCGCCAAATGTCGGATGTGGGGTTCCGGCAGACCCTTAAGGTTCAAACTCTGGGGTGCGCACGAAGATCTCTCCCCTACCAATCTACGTCTGATCGCCTCGTGAGATCTAAGCTGAAAACGATGAACAACACGAGGGACATGAGATTTATACTGGTTCGGGCCACCGTTGTGGTGTAATACCCTACTCCAGTGTGTGGTGTGGTGGATTGCCTCTAGGGCGGATGATGAATAGTACAAGGGACGAAGAGCCTCGCGAGAGGTGTTCTTGAGCTCGTGCGATGAACTGCTTGGGTGAGTTCGATCGCCTCTCTCTCTCACTAATGAGCACTTGATCTGTCCTCAACTCGCCCCCTCTACTGTGGTGGCTAGTCCTATTTATAGAGGCCCTAGTCCTCTTCCCAAATATTGAGCGGGAAGGGCGCCAACAATGGCCATTTTGAAGGGGAACATCTAGTACAAGTTATCCTGACTAAAGTTGGTCTTCGGCTGCCAAAAGCACTAGCGATGACGCCGTCTTGGGCTCCACGGTGACCTCCATCCTGCCACTCCGCTGGTCTTGGTCTCGTTGCATTGAAATGGCAACCTTTGCCTGATGTCTCGGTACTCCACGTCTGTGCTTGCCCCCTTTGCGCCAAAGAGCAAACAAGGATGCTGTGCAGGCCGGCGCCCGCCTGGCGCCGCCTGGTCTCGATCGTCATGGCTTGCGTCACGAGCACCTCGCGAGGTACCCTGCCTTGATCTCTCCGCCTCCTTGCGAGGCTGCCTGGTGAGGCCGTCCCTGAGGAAGCCTTGCGTCGTCCGCCCCGCGAGGCTTGGCCCCTCGCGAGGGTCTTGAGTCTTGTGCTAATGAAGATGGGTTGTACTGGGCCACCACTTGAGCCACGCCGCAGGCCGCAGGGAGGCAAGTCTGGGGACCCCTGTTCCCAGAACGCCGACAGTTTCTGGGATTTAACATAACTAAATTCGTGCGCGCAAAGTTTCTGTTTTTCAGCAGAATCAAATTAACTATCACCATAGGTTATCCTAGAGGTTCTACTCGGCACAAACACTAATTAAAACATAAAAACACATCTAAACAGAAGGTAGATGCAAAATTTATTACTAAATAGAAACAAAAACAAAAAACACAAATAATATTGGGTTGCCACCCAACTAGCGCTATCGTTTAACGCCCCTGGCTAGGCATAAAAGCGAGGATAGATCTAAGTAGTGCCATCTTTTGCACTTGGAAAGGAAAAGGAAGATCTCCTTTATATGGCATTCATTCTTCTAATTAGGGTAAGCACATTGCCATTAATAGATGAAGTAAGATTAAGCACGTTACGGAAATTTGCATCTAAGCTAGACTTCATCTCTTTGATAATTTCATTTTAATAAAAGCATAAGAGAGTAGTCGATTCAACTTTATCATTCATAGGGTGCCCAAATATGGTTTTCATTTTTTCATAGGTATCTATTGCATCCCCCTTAAGAAAACCTTCTTCAAAAATAGAATCTTGAACTTGCTTGAAAGAAGCGGGTAAGATAACATAAAAAAATTTAGGTAAACTTCAATTTGATATTGTGGCACAAAGCTAGCCCGAATCCTTAATAACCTATCCCAAGCATCTTTCAAAGACTCATCAAGCAAATAGCGAAAAATTCTGGATTCATCTTCATCAAAATTATGTAAGCTCTCATTGGTGACCTCGGTGGGTCTTTCCATAGCATCATTATTTATGAGATTAGAGAGTATAGAGGGGTTATCCAAGGTACTGGAACCCTGGAAAAGACCCTTAGTTCTTTTAGATTCTACCATGGCAACAGAAAGGCAAACAGAAAAGAGAGAGGAGAAGATAAGGAAAGAGAGGGCGAATAAAATGGCAAGGGTGAAGTGGGAGAGAGGAAAACGAGAGGCAAATGGCAAATAATGTATATGCAAGGGAGATGAGTTTGTGATGGGTACTTGGTATGTCTTGACTTGAGCGAAGACCTCCCCGGCAACGGCGCCAGAAATCCTTCTTGCTATGTATTGAGCTTGCGTTGGTTTTCCTTGAAGAGGAAAGGGTGATGCAGCAATAGTAGCGTAAGTATTTCCCTCAGTTTTTGAAAACCAAGGTATCAATCCAGTAAGAGGCTCCTCAAAAGTCCCACGCACCTACACGAACAAACAAAGAACTCGCAACCAACGCAATAAAGGGGTTGTCAATCCCTTCACGACCACTTGCGAAAGTGAGATATGATAGAGTAGTATGATAAGATAAATATATTTTTGGTATTTTATAATATAGATTGGAAAAGTAAAGATGCCAATAAAAGTAAATGAAAAGCTTATGATAAAAGACAGACCCGGAGGCCATAGGTTTCACTAGTGGCTTCTCTCAAGATAGCATAAGTATTACGGTGGGTGAACAAATTATTGTCGATCAATTGATAGAAAAGTGAATAATTATGAGATTATCTAGGCATGATCATGTATATAGGCATCACGTCCGTGACAAGTAGACCGACTCCTGCCTGCATCTACTACTATTACTCCACACATCGACCGCTATCCAGCATGCATCTAGAGTATTAAGTTCATAAAGAATAGAGTAACGCATTAAGAAAGATGACATGATGTAGAGGGATAAACTCATGCAATATGATATAAAACCCATCTTTTTATCCTCGATGGCAACAATACAATATGTGCCTTGCTGCCCCTATTGTCACTGGGAAAGGACACCGCAAGATTGAACCCAAAGCTAAGCACTTCTCCCATTGCGAGCAAGATTAATCTAGTAGGCCAAACCAAACTGATAATTCAAAGAGACCTGCAAAGAAAACTTAAACACACATAAAAGAATTCAGAGGAGATTCAAATATTTCTCATAGATAAACTTGATCATAAGCCCACAATTCATCGGATCTCGACAAACACACCGCAAAAAGAGTTACATCGAATAGATCTCCAAGAAGATCGAGGAGAACATGGTATTGAGATTCAAAAAGAGAGAAGAAGCCATCTAGCTAATAACTATGGACCCAAAGGTCTGTGGTAAACTACTCACAACTCATCGGAGGGGCTATGGTGTTGATGTAGAAGCCCTCCATGGTCGATTTCCCCTCCACCGGAGTGCCGGCGAAGGCTCCAAGATGGGATCTCACGGATACAGAAGGTTGCGGCGGTATAATTAGGTTTTTGTGGTCACTTCTGATGTTCTTGGGGTACTGGGTATATATAGGAGGAAGAAGTAGGTCGTTGGCCGCCCGAGGGGCCCACGAGATAGGGGGTGTGCCCAGTAGGGTGGGCGCGCCCTCCACCCTCGTGGCCGCCTCGGCTGCTTCTTGACTTGCACTCCATGTCCTCTGGATCACGTTCGTTCCAAAAATCACGCTACCGAAGGTTTCATTCCATTTGGACTCCGTTTGATATTCCTTTTCTTTGAAACACTGAAATAGGCAGAAATACAGCAATACGGGCTGGGCCTCCGGTTAGTAGGTTAGTCCCAAAAATGATATAAATGTGTAAAGTAAAGCACATAAACATCCAAAATGGGTAATATAATAGTATGGAACAATAAAAAATTATAGATACGTTGGAGACGTATCATGAAGCTGCAGGGACGAACCCGAGCACAGACGTTATAATAGTCCTTAATCATGAGGCCGTAATGGGTGGGTCTGCAAGGGAGCACGACGTTCATGGTATTGAAGCACCGAACAGGCATATCATAAAGCAACTCATGGGGGGAGGTAAAGCTAACTCTGAGTGGATGCAAGAATGATACATGCCACAGGGACAAACCCACGCGGCTTGGGGATGATGCAGCCCGAGGGGCGCCCCCAACAGGGTAAACTGAAGATGAGAAACGATACATGTCAGTGGGACAGGCCCACGCGACCTGGGGATAATGCAGCCTGCTATGTCTTGAGCTTGCGTTGGTTTTCCTCGAAGAGGAGAGGGTGATGCAGCAATAGTTGCCTAAGTACTTCCCTTAGTTTTTGAGAACCAAGGTATCAATCCAGTAGGAGGCTCCTCAAAAGTCCCACGCACCTACACAAACAAACAAAGAACTCGCAACCAACGCAATAAAGGGGTTGTCAATCCCTTCATGGCCACTTGCGAAAGTGAGATCTAATAAAGATGGTATGATAAGATAAATATATTTTTGGTATTTTATAATATAGATGCAAAAAGTAAAGATGCAAATAAAAGTAGATTGGAAGCAAATATGATAAGAGATAGACCCGGGGGCCATAGGTTTCACTAGTGGCTTCTCTCAAGATAGCATAAGTATTACGTTGGGTGAACAAATTACTATCGAGCAATTGATAGAAAAGCGAATAATTATGAGATTATCTAGGAATGATCATGTATATAGGCATCACGTCCGCAACAAGTAGACCGACTCCTGCCTGCATCTACTACTATTACTCCACACATCGACCGACTCCTGCATGCATCTAGAGTATTAAGTTCATAAGAACAGAGTAACGCATTAAGCAAGATGACATGATGTAGACGGATAAACTCAAGCAATATGATCTAAACCCCATCTTGTTATCCTCGATGGCAACAATACAATACGTGCCTTGCAACCCTTTCTGTCACTGGATAAGGACACCGCAAGATTGAACCCAAAGCTAAGCACTTCTCCCATGGCAAGAAAGATCAATCTAGTAGGCCAAACCAAACTGATAATTCGAAGAGACTTGCAAAGATAACTCAATCATACATAAAAGAATTCAGAGAAGATTCAAATATTATTCATAGATAAACTTGATCATAAACCCACAATTCAACGGATCTCGACAAACACACTGCAAAAAGAGTTTACATCGAATAGATATCCACAAGAGAGGGGGAGAACATTGTATTGAGATCCAAAAAGAGAGAAGAAGCCATCTAGCTAATAACTATGGACCCATAGGTCTGTGGTAAACTACTCACAACTCATCGGAGGGGCAAGGATGTTGATGTAGAAGCCCTCTGTGGTCGATTCCCCCTCCGGCGGAGCACCGGCGAAGGCTCCAAAATGGGATCTCGCGGATACAGAAGGTTAAGATGGTGGAAATTGTGTTTCGTCTGCTCCCTGGATGTGTTCGGGGTACGTAGGATTATATAGGAGGAAGAAGTACGTCGGTGGACGCTCGTGGGGCCCACGAGACAGGGGCGCGATTTATAGGGGGGGGGCACCCTCCTATCTCGTGGAAGCCTCAACTGCTTCTTGACTTGCACTCCAAGTCCTCTGGATCACGTTTGTTCCAAAAATCACGCTCCCGAAGGTTTCATTCCGTTTGGACTCCGTTTGATATTCCTTTTCTTCAAAATACTGAAATAGGCAAAAAAAACAGCAATACGGGCTGGGCCTCCGGTTAGTAGGTTAGTCCCAAAAATGATATAAATGTGTAAATAAAGCCCATAAACATCCAAAAGGGGTAATATAAAAGCATGGAACAATTAAAAATTATAGATACATTGGAGACGTATCAAGCATCCCCAAGCTTAATTCCTGCTCGTCCTCGAGTATGTAAATGATAAAAAGGAAATTTTTGATGTGGAATGCTACCTAGCATAATTCTCAATGTAATTTTATTTATTGTGGCATTAATGTTAAGATCCAAATGATTCAAAATAAAAGCTTATAAAACATAAAAATAATAATGCTTCAAAGCACACTAACAAATAATCATGTCCTATCAAAATTGCATAGCCAAAGAAAGCTTATCCCTACAAAATCATATAGTTAGGCCATGCTTCATTTTCATTACACAAAATACTCCCATCATGCACAACCCCGATGACGAGCCGAGCAATTGTTTCATACTTTTTAACGTGCTTCAGCTTTTTCAATTCTTACGCAATACATGAGCGCAAGCCATGGACATAGCACTATGGTGGTATATGGTGGTGGTTGTCAGGACAAAAAGGGAGAAGATAGTCTAACATAAACTAGGCGTATTAATGGGCTATGGAGATGCCCATTAATAGATATCAGTGTGAGTGAGTAGGGATTGCCATGCAATGGATGCAGTAGAGCTATAAATATATGAAAGCTCAACAAAAGAAACTAAGTGGGTGTGCATCCAACTCGCTTGCTCACGAAGACCTAGGGCATTTTGAGGAAGCCCATCATTGGAATATACAAGCCAAGTTCTATAATGAAAAATTCCCACTTAGTATATGAAAGTGACAACATAGGAGACTCTCTATCATGAAGATCATGGTGCTATTTAAGCACAAGTGTGGAAAAAGAGATAGTAGCATTGTCCCTTCTCTCTTTTTCTCTCATTTTATTTATTTCTTTCCCTTTTTTTTCTTTTTTTCTTTTTTCTTTTTTTCTTTGGCCTTTCCTTTTTTTGGCCTTTCTCTTTTTTTCTTTTTTTAAAGTCCGAAGTCTCATCCCGACTTGTGGGGGAGTCATAGTCTTCATCATCCTTTCCTCACTGAGACAATGCTCTAATAATGAAGATCATCACACTTTTATTGATTTACAACTCAAAGCTAGAACAAGGTATGACTCTATATGAATGCCTCTGGCGGTGTACCGGGATATGCAATGAATCAAGAGCGACATGTATGAAAATTATGAAGGTGGCCTTGCCACAAATACGATGTCAACTACATGATCATGCAAAGAGCAATATGACAATGATGGAACGTGTCATAATAAACGGAACGGTGGAAAGTTGCATGGCAATATATCTCGGAATGGCTATGGAAATGCCATAATATGTAGGTATGGTGGCTATTTTGAGGAAGGTAAATAAAGGGTTCATGATACCAGCGAAAGTTGTGCGGTAATAATAAAGGCTAGCAAAGTGGAAGGATGAGTGTGCGTATATCCATGGACTCACATTAGTCAAAAAGAACTCATATACTTATTGCAAAAGTCTACTTAGCCCTCAAAGCAAAGTACTACTACGCATGCCCCAAGAGGGATAGATTGGTAGGAAAAGACCATCGCTCGTCCCCGACTACCACTCATAAGGAAGACAATCAAAAGAGAACCTCATGCAACAAATTTGTCACACAACTTTTACCATATGTGCATGCTATGGGACTTGCCAACTTCAACAAAAGTATTTCTCAATTTCATAATTACCTACTAGCATGACCCTAACATTACTACCTTTATATCTCAAAACAATAATCAAGCATCAAATTGATCATAGCATCCAATTCTCTTCCTATGATAGTTTTTATTATACCCAACTTGGATGCTCATCATTCTGGGACCAACTTAAAAACCATAGCAAATACCATGCTGTTCTAAAAGACTCTCAAAAATATATGAGTGAAGCATGAGAGACTAGTAATTTCTTAAAAATTAAAACACCACCGTGTTCTAAAAGATATAAGTGAAGCACTAGAGCTAAAACTACCAAGCTTAAAAGATATAAGTGAAGGACATAGAGTATTCTAGCAAATTCTAATCAAATAGGCTTCTCCCAAAAGGTGTGTACAGCAAGGATGATTGTGGTAAACTAAAAAGCAAAGACTAATATAATGCACGACGCTCCAAGCAAAACACATATCATGTGGCAAATAAAAATATAGCTCCAAGTAAAGTTACCAATGAACGAAGACGAAAAAGGGGATGCCTTCCCGGGGCATCCCCAAGCTTAGGATTTTGGCTATCCATGAATATATTGGGGTGCCTTGGGCATCCCCAAGGTTAGGATCTTGCCACTCCTTATTCCATAGTCCATAAAAGCTTTACCAAAACTTGAAAACTTCACAACACAAAACTCAATAGGAAATCTTATAAGCTCCGTTAGTGAAAGAAAATTAAACCACCACATCAGGTACTGTAATGAAATCATTCTTTATTTATTTTGGTGTTAAACCTACTGTATTCCAACTTCTCTATGGTTTATAAACTAATTTACTAGCCATAGAAGCATCAAAATAAGCAAACAACACACGAAAAACAGAATCTGTCTAAAACAGAACAGTCCGTAGCAATCTGTAACTAACGCCAAATTCTGGAACTCTAAAAATCCTACCAAAATAGGAAGTCCTGGACAATTTGTTTATTGAACAGCAGCAAAAAGAATCAACGCAAAATCGCGTTTCTGTGATTTAACAAAATTATATTCGTTCACGCAAAGTTTCTGTTTTTCAGCAGAATCAAATCAACTATCTTCATAGGTTATCCTATAGGTTCTACTTGGCACAAACACTAATTAAAAGATAAAAACACATATAAACAGAAGGTAGATGCAAGATTTATTAAATAACAGCAAGGAAAAAATATTGGGTTGTCTCCCAACAAGCGCTTTTCTTTAAAGCCTTTTTAGCTAGGCATTGAGATTTCAATGATGCTCACATGAAAGACAAGAATTGAAGCACAAAGAGAGCATCATAAATCATGTGACAAACACACTTAAGTCTAACATACTTCCTATGCATATGCATCTTGTAGGCAAACAAATTATCAAGGCAAGCAAAATCTAGCATAAGCAAGGAAGAACAAAGAGATGATAACAATCTCAACATGAAGAGAGGTAATTTAGTAACATGAAAACTTCTACAACCATAATTTCCTTTCTCATAATAATTACATGTAGGATCATAAGCAAATTCAACAAAATAGCTATCACATAGCATATTCTCAACATGATCCATATGCATGTAAAGTTCACACTCTTCCAAAATAGTGGGATTATCATTAACTAAAGTTATGACCTCTCCAAACCCACTTTTATCAAAAATATCATAAGATTGAACATTCTCCAAATATGTGGGATCTAAAGTTGACACTCTTCCAAACCCACTTTCAATATTATTGCAAACAATATTATCAATCTCATATTCATCATGGGGCTTAAATAAATTCTCAAGATCATAAGAAGAATCACCCCAATCATGATTATTGCAACAAGTAGTAGACGTAGCAAAACTAGCATCCCCAAGCTTAGGGTTTTGCATATTATTAGCACAATTGACATAAAGAGAATTTATAGTACAATCATTGCAATCATGCTTTTTATTCAAAGAGTTATCGTGAATCTCTTCATAAATTTCTTCATCATAATTTTCAGATTCACAAATTTCAAGCAAAGCTTTATAAAGATAATCTAGTGCACAAAACTCACTAGCAATTGGTTCATCATAATTGGATCTCTTAAAAAGATTAGCAAGCGGATGAGGATCCATAGATCTTAGGTTCTCTGTTTAGCAACAAATAAGCATTTCTTCCAACCAAACGAGCAAACAAAAGGGCAAGCGAAAGAGAGAGGAGGAGACTGGGAAAGAGAGGGCAAATAAAACGGCAAGGGTGAAGTGGGGAGAGGAAAACGAGAGGCAAATGGCAAATAATGTAAATGCGAGGGAGATGAATTTGTGATGGGTACTTGGTATGTCTTGACTTAAGCGAAGACCTCCCCGGCAACGGCGCCAGAAATCCTTCTTGCTACGTCTTGAGCTTGCATTGGTTTTCCTCGAAGAGGAGAGGGTGATGCAGCAATAGTAGCGTAAGTATTTGCCTCGGTTTTTGAGAACCAAGGTATCAATCCAGTAGGAGGCTCCTCAAAAGTCCCACGCACCTACACAAACAAACAAAGAACTCGCAACCAACGCAATAAAGGGGTTGTCAATCCCTTCACGGCCACTTGCGAAAGTGAGATCTAATAAAGATAGTATGATTAGATAAATATATTTTTGGTATTTTATAATATAGATGCAAAAAGTAAAGATGCAAATAAAAGTAGATTGGAAGCAAATATGATAAGAGATAGACCCGGGGGCCATAGGTTTCACTAGTGGCTTCTCTCAAGATAGCATAAGTATTACGGTGGGTGAACAAATTACTGTCGAGCAATTGATAGAAAAGCGAATAATTATGAGATTATCTAGGCATGATCATGTATATAGGCATCACGTCCGCAACAAGTAGACCGACTCCTACCTGCATCTACTACTATTACTCCACACATCAACCGACTCCTGCCTGCATCTAGAGTATTAAGTTCATAAGAACAGAGTAACGCATTAAGCAAGATGACATGATGTAGAGGGATAAACTCAAGCAATATGATATAAACCCCATCTTGTTATCCTCGATGGCAACAATACAATACGTGCCTTGCAACCCTTTCTGTCACTGGGTAAGGACACCGCAAGATTGAACCCAAAGCTAAGCACTTCTCCCATGGCAAGAAAGATCAATCTAGTAGGCCAAACCAAACTGATAATTCAAAGAGACTTGCAAAGATAACTCAATCTTACATAAAAAAATTCGGAGAAGATTCAAATATTATTCATAGATAAACTTGATCATAAACCAACAATTCATCGGATCTCGACAAACACACCGCAAAAAGAGTTTACATCGAATAGATCTCCACAAGAGAGGAGGAGAACATTGTATTGAGATCCAAAAAGAGAGAAGAAGCCATCTAGCTAATAACTATGGACCCATAGGTATGTGGTAAACTACTCACAACTCATCGGAGGGGCAAGGATGTTGATGTAGAAGCCCTCCATGGTCGATTCCCCCTTTGGTGGAGCGTCAGCGAAGGCTCCAAGATGGGATCTCGCGGATACAGAAGGTTACGGTGGTGGAATCTGTGTTTCGTCTGCTCCCTGGATGTTTTCGGGGTACATAGGCTTATATAGGAGGAAGAAGTACGTCGGTGGATGCCCGAGGGGCCCACGAGACAGGGGCGCGCCCTCCTATCTCGTGGGAGCCTCAGCTGGTTCTTGACTTGCACTCCAAGTCATCTGGATCACGTTTGTTCCAAAAATCACGCTCCCGAAGGTTTCATTCCGTTTGGACTCCATTTGATATTCCTTTTCTTCAAAATACTGAAATAGGCAAAAAACAGCAATACGGGTCGGGCCTCCGGTTAGTAGGTTAGTCCCAAAAGTGATATAAATGTGTAAAATAAAGCCCATAAACATCCAAAAGGGGTAATATAATAGCATGGAACAATCAAAAATTATAGATACATTGGAGACGTATCAAGCATCCCCAAGCTTAATTCCAGCTCGTCCTCGAGTAGGTAAATGATAATTTTTTTTTGATGTGGAATGCTACCTAGCATAATTCTCAATGTAATTTTATTTATTGTGGCATGAATGTTCAGATCTAGGTGATTCAAAATAAAAGCTTATAAAACATAAAAATAATAATGCTTCAAAGCATACTAACAAATAATCATGTTCTATCAAAATAGCATAGCCAAAGAAAGCTTATCCCTACAAAATCATATAGTTAGGCCATGCTTCATTTCATTACACAAAATACTCCTATCATGCACAACCCCGATGATGGGCCAAGCAATTGTTTCGTACTTTTTAACGCGCTTCAGCTTTTTCAACTCTTACATGAGCGCAAGCCATGGACATAGCACTATGGTGGTATGTGGTGGTGGTTGTCAGGACAAAAAGGGGGAAGATAGTCTCACATCAACTAGGCGTATTAACGGGATATGGAGATGCCCATTAATAGATATCAATGTGAGTGAGTAGGGATTGCCATGCAACGGATGCACTAGAGCTATAAATATATGAAAGCTCAACAAAAGAAACTAAGTGCGTGTGCATCCAACTCGATTGCTCATGAAGACCTAGGGCATTTTGAGGAAGCCCATCATTGGAATATACAAGCCAAGTTCTATAATGAAAAATTCCCTCATAGTATATGAAAGTGACAACATAGGAGACTCTCTTTCATGAAGATCATGGTGCTATTTTGAAGCACAAGTGTGGAAAAAGAGATAGTAGCATTGTCCCTTCTCTCTTTTTCTCTCATTTTAATTTTTTTTCTTCCCTTTTTTTCTTTTTTTCTTTTTTTTCTTTTCTTTATTTGGCCTTTCCTTTTTTTGGCCTTTCTCTTTTTTCTCTTTTTTTTAAAGTCCGAAGTCTCATCCCAACTTGTGGGCGAGTCATAGTCTTCATCATCCTTTCCTCACTGAGACAATGCTCTAATAATGAAGATCATCACACTTTTATTGATTTACAACTCAAGAATTACAACTCAAAGCTAGAACAAGGTATGACTCTATATGAATGCCTCCGGCAGTGTACCGGTATATGCAATGAATCAAGAGCGAATGTATGAAAATTATGAAGGTGGCCTTGCCACAAATACGATGTCAACTACATGATCATGCAAAGAGCAATATGACAATGATGGAACGTGTCATAATAAATGGAACGGTGGAAAGTTGCATGGCAATATATCTCGGAATGGATATGGAAATGCCATAATAGGTAGGTATGGTGGCAGTTTTGAGGCAGGTAAATAAAGGGTTCATGATACCGATGAAAGTTGCGCGGTAATAATAAAGGCTAGCAAAATGGAAGGATGAGTGTGCGTATATCCATGGACTCACATTAGTCAAAAAGAACTCATATACTTATTGCAAAAGTCTACTTAGACCTCGAAGCAAAGTACTACTACGCATTCCCCAAGAGGGATAGATTGGTAGGAAAAGACCATCGCTCGTTCCCGACTGCCACTCATAAGGAAGACAATCAAAAGAGAACCTCATGCAACAAATTTGTCACACAACTTTTACCATACGTGCGTGCTATGGGACTTGCCAACTTCAACAAAATTATTTCTCAATTTCATAATTACCCACTAGCATGACCCTAACATTACTACCTTTATATCTCAAAACAATAATCAAGCATCAAATTGATCATAGCATCCAATTCTCTTCCTATGATAGTTTTTATTATACCCAACTTGGATGCTCATCATTCTAGGATCAACTTTAAAACCATAGCAAATACCATGCTGTTCTAAAATACTCTCAAAAAGATATAAGTGAAGCATGAGAGACTAGTAATTTCTTAAAAATTAAAACACCACCGTGCTCTAAAAGATATAAGTGAAGCACTAGAGCAAAAACTATCAAGCTCAAAAGATATAAGTGAAGCACATAGAGTATTCTAGCAAATTCTAATCAAATAGGCTTCTCCCAAAATGTGTGTACAGCAAGGATGATTTTGGTAAACTAAAAAGCAAAGACTAATATAATACACGACGCTCCAAGCAAAACACATATCATGTGGCGAATAAAAATATAGCTCCAAGTAAAGTTACCAATGAACGAAGACGAAAGAGGGGATGCCTTCCCGGGACATCCCCAAGCTTAGGCTTTTGGCTATCCTTGAATATCTTGGGGTGCCTTGGGCATCCCCTAGCATAGGCTCTTGCCAGTCCTTATTCCATAGTCCTTAAAAGCATTACCCAAAACTTAAAAACTTCACAACACAAAACTCAACAGGAAATCTTATAAGCTCTGTTAGTGAAAGAAAACAAAACCACCACATAAGGTACTATAATGAACTCATTATTTATTTATTTTGGTGTTAAACCTACTGTATTCCAACTTCTCTATGGTTTATAAACTAATTTACTAGCCATAGATGCATCAAAATAAGCAAACAACACACGAAAAACAGAATTTGTCAAAAACAGAACAGTCTGTAGGAATCTGTAACTAACGCAAACTTCGGGAACTCTACAAATCCTACCAAAATAGGAAGTCCTGGAAAATTTGTTTATTGATCAGAAGAAAAAAGAATCAACGCAAAAGCACGTGTCTGTGATTTAACAAAATTATATTCGTTCAAGCAAAGTTTCTGTTTTTCAGCAGAATCAAATCAACTATCATCATAGGTTATCCTATAGGTTCTACTTGGCGCAAACACTAATTAAAAGATAAAAACCCATCTGAACAGAAGGTAGATGCAATATTTATTAAATAATAGCAAGGAAAAAAATTGGGTTATCTCCCAACAAGCGCTTTTCTTTAAAGCCTTTTTAGCTAGGCATTGAGATTTCAATGATGCTCACATGAAAGACAAGAATTGAAGCACGAAGAGAGCATCATAAAACATGTGACAAACACACTTAAGTCTAACATACTTCCTGTGCATACGCATCTTGTAGGCAAACAAATTATCAAGGCAAGCAAAAACTAGCATAAGCAAGGAAGAACAAAGAGATGATAACAATCTCAACATGAAGAGAGGTAATTTAGTAACATGAAAACTTCTACAACCATAATTTCCTTTCTCATAATAATTACATGTAGGATCATAAGCAAATTCAACAAAATAGATATCACATAGCATATTCTCAACACGATCCATATGCATGTAAAGTTCACACTCTTCCAAAATAGTGGGATTATCATTAACTAAAGTCATGACCTCTCCAAACCCACTTTTATCAAAAATATCATAAGATTGAACATTCTCCAAATATGTGGGATCTAAAGTTGACACTCTTCCAAACCCACTTTCAATATTATTGCAAACAATATTATCAATCTCATATTCATCATGGGGCTTAAATAAATTCTCAAGATCATAAGAAGAATCACCCCAATCATGATTATTGCAACAAGTAGTAGACGTAGCAAAACTAGCATCCCCAAGCTTAGGGTTTTGCATATTATTAGCACAATTGACATAAAGAGAATTTATAGTACAATCATTGCAATCATGCTTTTTATTCAAAGAGTTATCGTGAATCTCTTCATAAATTTCTTCATCATAATTTTCAGATTCACAAATTTCAAGCAAAGCTTTATAAAGATAATCTAGTGCACAAAACTCACTAGCAATTGGTTCATCATAATTGGATCTCTTAAAAAGATTAGCAAGCGGATGAGGATCCATAGATCTTAGGTTCTCTGTTTAGCAACAAATAAGCATTTCTTCCAACCAAACGAGCAAACAAAAGGGCAAGCGAAAGAGAGAGGAGGAGACTGGGAAAGAGAGGGCAAATAAAACGGCAAGGGTGAAGTGGGGAGAGGAAAACGAGAGGCAAATGGCAAATAATGTAAATGCGAGGGAGATGAATTTGTGATGGGTACTTGGTATGTCTTGACTTAAGCGAAGACCTCCCCGGCAACGGCGCCAGAAATCCTTCTTGCTACGTCTTGAGCTTGCATTGGTTTTCCTCGAAGAGGAGAGGGTGATGCAGCAATAGTAGCGTAAGTATTTGCCTCGGTTTTTGAGAACCAAGGTATCAATTCAGTAGGAGGCTCCTCAAAAGTCCCACGCACCTACACAAACAAACAAAGAACTCGCAACCAACGCAATAAAGGGGTTGTCAATCCCTTCACGGCCACTTGCGAAAGTGAGATCTAATAAAGATAGTATGATTAGATAAATATATTTTTGGTATTTTATAATATAGATGCAAAAAGTAAAGATGCAAATAAAAGTAGATTGGAAGCAAATATGATAAGAGATACACCCGGGGGCCATAGGTTTCACTAGTGGCTTCTCTCAAGATAGCATAAGTATTACGGTGGGTGAACAAATTACTGTCGAGCAATTGATAGAAAAGCGAATAATTATGAGATTATCTAGGCATGATCATGTATATAGGCATCACGCCCGCAACAAGTAGACCTACTCCTGTCTGCATCTACTACTATTACTCCACACATCGACCGACTCCTGCCTGCATCTAGAGTATTAAGTTCATAAGAACAGAGTAACGCATTAAGCAAGATGACATGATGTAGAGGGATAAACTCAAGCAATATGATATAAACTCCATCTTGTTATCCTCGATGGCAACAATACAATACTTGCCTTGCAACCCTTTCTGTCACTGGGTAAGGACACCACAAGATTGAACCTGAAGCTAAGCACTTCTCCCATGGCAAGAAAGATCAATCTAGTAGGCCAAACCAAACTGATAATTCGAAGAGACTTGCAAAGATAATTCAATCATACATAAAAGAATTCAGAGAAGATTCGAATATTATTCATAGATAAACTTGATCATAAACCCACAATTCATCAGATCTTGACAAACACACCGCAAAAAGAGTTTACATCGAATAGATCTCCAGAAGAGAGGAGGAGAACATTGTATTGAGATCCAAAAAGAGAGAAGAAGCCATCTAGCTAAAAACTATGGACCCATAGGTCTGTGGTAAACTACTCACAACTCATCGGAGGGGCAAGGATGTTGATGTAGAAGCCCTCCATGGTCGATTCCCCCTCCGGCGGAGCGTCGGCGAAGGCTCCAAGATGGGATCTCACGGATACAGAAGGTTACGGTGGTGGAAATTGTGTTTTGTCTGCTCCCTGGATGTTTTCGGGGTACATAGGCTTATATAGGAGGAAGAAGTACGTCGGTGGACGCCCGAGGGGCCCATGAGATAGGGGCGCACCCTCCTATCTCGTGGGAGCCTCGGCTGCTTCTTGACTTGCACTCCAAGTCATCTAGATCATGTTTGTGCCAAAAATCACGCTCCTGAAGGTTTCATTCCGTTTGGACTCCGTTGGATATTCCTTTTCTTCGAAATACTGAAATAGGCAAAAAAACAGCAATACGGGTCGGGCCTCCGGTTAGTAGGTTAGTCCCAAAAGTGATATAAATGTGTAAAATAAAGCCCATAAACATCCAAAAGGGGTAATATAATAGCATGGAACAATAAAAAATATAGATACGTTGGAGACGTATCACAGCTCGAGGGGCGCCCTCAACTGAACAAACTGGAAATTGCACCTGGCTCCATTGTTGAAGGGATGTTGAAGTAGCTGAAGATACGTGCTGAAGAAGTCGTTCCTCACGAGCCGCCAGGGTCCTGAACCTCAGGAGGCTCTGGAAGCCCAGGAGGCTCGTGAAGAACCGTCGGCATTTCCGCCAGGACCGCATGGTGCCTGGCCTCTTGAGCCGCCCTGATGCTCTACAGGCGGCGCTGGAAGGTGACAGCCGTGTTCGGCAGGCCGAAAGGCATGTGAGCATAGCTGTGAGGTGGGCCCTCATACCACCCAGCGCGAGAGGGCCAGAAGTGCTGCTGGGATGCTGTCCTGTTGAGCCCTAGAATGTTGACGCAGACGTGTAGCTCATTGTCCTTGCCAGGACAAGGGGCCACTCCAGGTGGTCGGTAGCGGTCGCCACGCATGGCTCTCGCCTCTTGAAGCTCCTCGGTCGCCTTGGTGATGAACTCCTGAGCACCTGGCACCCCATGTCTTGTGCCCTCGTGAGGGAAGCGTGCGACGAAGCATGCCTCCATGTGGTGCCCGAGCGCCTCCCTCGTGACGTTAGCTAAGTCAGAGGCCCTCCAAAAGAGAGCCCTCGAGCCTAGCCTAAGGAGGGCGCCGGGTGCGCCTTCCTATGCGAGGGAGGGAGGCGCCCCATTTGTGGGTGCGGGTCCTGAGTTGGTGCGGTTGGAGACACCGCTCTCTTGAGGCTCTTGAGGGAGCAGTTGCTTCTTCTTCTTGGGGACAGCCTCAGGGGGATAGATGGCGCCTTCGTGGTCTAGGTCTTCGACTGCCGTAGCCTGGTAGGCGCGCTCAAGGGAGCTCCCCGCGTCTTTCTCCTCGCAGGAGATCGTGATGATGTCGTGGTTCCCTGGCATCTTGAGGACGTTGTAGCCATGGTGGGTCACCGCCATAAATTTGGCCAAGGCTGGGTACTCGAGAATGGCATTTTATGGCAGGCGGATGTGGGCGACGTCGAAGTCGATGAGCTCGGTGCGGTAGTTGTCACGCTGGCCAAAGGTGACAGGGAGGCGGATCTGCCCTATTTGGGTGGTGGAGCCATCGGTCACTCCTGAGAAGGGCTTGGTGGGTTGCAGCTGATCATATGGCACTTGGAGGGGATCAAACGTCTCGATAGAAAGAACATTGAGCCCCGCACTGTCATCGATGAGGGTCTTGGTGAGAAGGACACTGCTGATGACGGGCGAGCCGAGCATCGGGAGAGCGCCGATAGTTGCTGCGCACTTGAGCTGGTCGGAGGAGCTAAAGGTGATGGTGCACTTGGACCACCTGAGTGGACACAAGGCCTCGAGCCTGGGGAGGGCCACGTTCACCTCACGAGCGAACTGCTTGAAGACGCGTTGGGAGGCTAGGGCCTAAGTGCCACCCAAGATGCAGGTGATGGCGCGAGGCTCCTCGAATCCCCCAGCCCTCTCATCCTGGTGGTGGTCGTCATTCCTCCTTGGTGGTGGTGGCAGCAGAGGGAGGCCGGCATTGCTCTGTGGACGGTCCTCACGAGGCTGGTCTCTCCAGGCGCCCTCACCAGGCTGGCCTTGCCAGCGGTCCTCACGAGGTTGGTCGCGCCACTCCTGGCGGGGACCGCGGTCGTCCCAACGTCCTCCACTTCTGCCTCCTTCGTGGCCGTAGCCCCGGTCGTTGCACTCGGGGCGTCGATCGAGGCGCCCATGGCAAATGGCCCTGAGCTCTTGGCAGTCATTGGTGTTGTGGCTATGTACGTTGTGGAAGACGCAGAACGGACGACTGCCTTGGATGATTCTGGTTGGTCGTAGTCATGCTTCATCTCTGGTTCAGCCGAGAGCACGGCAGCCTCCTTGCGCTTCACGTCCTTGGCCTTGGCCTTCTTGTCTTCTGGGTCTGCCGCCGGGAGTTCGCGGAGGGAGGGGCGCCCCTCCTCAGCTCTCGCGCACTTGGTTGCCATGTTGAACATCTCCAGAGCCGTGCATAGGTCCTCATGGATGGCGAGTGAGGGAGTCCTGGACTAGGGGGTGTCCGGACAGCTGGACTATCACCGTCCGCCGGACTCCAAGACTACGAAGATACAAGATTGAAGACTCCGTCCCGTGTCCGGATGGGACTTTCCTTGGCGTGGAAGGCAAGCTTGGCGATACGAATATGTAGATCTCCTACCATTGTAACCGACTCTGTGTAACCCTAGCCTTCTCCGGTGTCTATATAAACCGGAGGGCTTTAGTCCGTAGGACACAACATACATTACAACAATCATACCATAGGCTAGCTTTAGGGTTTAGCCTCCTTGATCTCGTGGTAGATCCACTCTTGTACTACCCATATCATCAATATTAATCAAGCAGGACGTAGGGTTTTACCTCCATCGAGAGGGCCCGAACCTGGGTAAACATCGTGTCCCTTGTCTCCTGTTACCATCCGCCTAGACGCACAGTTCGGGACCCCCTACCCGAGATCCGCCGGTTTTTGACACCGACATTGGTGCTTTCATTGAGAGTTCCTCTGTGTCGTCACCGATAGGCTCGATGGCATCTTCAACCAACGATGCTGTCCTGGGTGAGACTTTTCTCCCCGGACAGATCTTCGTATTCGGCGGCTTCGCACTGCGGGCTAATTCACTTGGCCATCTGGAGCAGATCGAAAGCTACGCCCCTGGCCATCAGGTCAGATTCGGAAGCCTAAGCTTCACGGCCGACGCCCACGGAGACTTGATCTTCGACGGACTCGAGTCGCAGCCAAGTGCGCCGCACTGTTACGATGGGCATGATCTAGCTCTGGCGCCGAACAGTGCCTTGGTAGCCGCACACGAGTCCGCTTCGGCTCTTAGCTCAGAGCCGATCGCCCAGATCGAGGACCGGTGGATGGACACCGCCTCGGGGGCTTCAACTTCCACGGCGATGGAGCCGAACACAACCCTCGTCCCTCGCGAAACTCGTGACTCCGAGGCGCCGGACTCCTTGCCGGACTCCGGACCTCCCGCGCCCCTGCCAATCGAATCTGATTGGGCGCCGGTTATGGAATTCACCACCGCGGACATCTTCCAACTTCACCCTTTGGCGACATCCTAAATTCACTAAAGCATCTCTCGCTATCCAGAGAGTCCTGGCCGGACTATGGCCAGGATGGTTGGGATACGGACGACGAAGAAATTCAGAGCCCACCCACCACCCACTTTGTAGCCACTGTTGACGATCTTACCGACATGCTAAACTACGACTCCGAAGACATCGATGGTATGGACAACGATGTCGGAGATGAACAGAAAACAGTGCCTACAAGGCAAGAGAAGACCACCTCGTGATACGACGTATACATGGTGGACACCCCAAAAGGAAGCGATAACGAGGACCAACGGGGCGCGGCAGAGGATAATCCCACCGACAAACAACCAAAACGGCGATGCAGACGCCGCACTAAGTCCCGCCTCGACAACAACAGCGCTCCTAATGACCCAGCAATACAGCAGGGCAAACCAGCGGACGACGAACACACAGACAAGCAACCGTCCGAACAAGACGAGTTGGATAATCAATCCAGGCCCGGCGAAAACAACAGTCCAGGCGACCTCACGCCGGACACACCGCCGGAGAATAAAAACCTTCGGAAAAGACTCGTTGCCACCGCAAGAAGCTTGAAAAAGGAAAAACGGAAGCTCAAAACAGCGGAAGACACACTCAGAATGAGGTGGAGCAAAGTGCTCAAAACCGCAGACAAATATGGCAATGGCCATCAATCAAAGAGCTACCCAAAGCGCAAGCTACTGCTAGAATTTGATGAGGAGGCCATAGAGCCCCCACAGTCAAAAAACAAAGAGGCCGCCTGGCTGGATAGACGGCCAGATGATAGGCCAAAATCTGAAAGCGGCGCCGCACATAAGACGACTAACGACCCTGGACAGACAGATGGCCCAGCTAGGTCCATTTACGGGCCAAAGAAGAGGGCCCCAGGAAACAATGCAACACGACAAGTGTCCAAAGACAGCGATGCACCCAAATACAGGGGCGCCGCACACCCACTATGTTTCACCAACGAGGTGCTGGATCATGAGTTCCCAGCAGGATTTAAACCTATGAACATAGAGGCCTACGACGGAACAACAGACCCTGGAGTCTGGATAGAAGATTATATACTACACATACACATGGCCAGAGGAGATGATCTCCACGCCATAAAATACCTACCCCTCAAGCTCAAAGGGCCAGCCCGTCATTGGCTTAAAAGCCTCCCAGAAAACACAGTTGGAAGTTGGGAAGAGCTCGAGGACGCGTTTAGAGCAAATTTTCAAGGGACTTATGTCCGCCCTCCGGATGCAGATGATCTAAGTCATATAACTCAACAGCCCGGAGAGTCAGCGCGCAAATTCTGGAATAGGTTCCTCACCAAAAAGAACCAAATAGTCGACTGTCCGGACACCGAAGCCTTAGCAGCTTTTAAACACAACGTCCGAGACGAATGGCTCGCCAGACACCTCGGCCAAGAAAAGCCGAGGACAATGTCCGCGCTAACAAGCCTCATGACCCGCTTCTGTGCGGGAGAGGATAGCTGGCTAGCAAGATGCAGCACCAGCGACTCAAGTACATCCAAGATTAGAGATGGAAACGGAAAATCACGGCGAAGGAAAGAGCAGCACCGGAATAAAGAGAAAGGCCCAAAGAGCACGGCAGTCAACGCCGGATTCAAAAGCTCGCGGCCAAACAACAAAACACCGCCTCTTAAGGATGACAACGATGAGCTGTCCAACTTAAACAAGATTTTGGGTCGGATATGTCAAATCCACAGTACCCCCGGAAGGCCTGCAAACCACACCCATCGAGATTGTTGGGTTTTCAAACAGTCCGGCCGACTAAATGCCGAACACAAGGGGTTGGACGCGTCAAGCGAAGATGACAAACCCCACCAGCAGAGCACCGGAAAACAAAAGAATTTCCCACAAGAGGTCAAAACAGTAAATTCACTTCATGTGATAATACGGAAAAACAGTGCGGCACCCGTTAAAATGGGTCTCGCACGGTCCAACCCAGCAGAACATAGAGATTGGACATCAAAACCAATCACTTTCGACCACCTGGATTATTCCAGAAGCGTTCGAAATGTAGGATGGACTGCCCTGATATTGGATCCCATAATCGACGGACTACAATTTAAACAAGTCCTGATGGACGGAGGCAGCGACTTAAACCTGATGTATTCAAACACAATCCGCAAGTTGAGGATAGACCTAACTACAATTCGACACAGCCGCACTTCCTTTAAAGGAGTGACGCCAGGCCCATACGCCAAGTGCACAGGCTCCCTATTACTGGAAGTTGTGTTCGGATTACCGAACAACTTTCGACGCGAAAAACTAGTCTTTCATATCGTCCCATTTAAAAGCAGCTATCAAGCACTCTTGGGACGAGAAGCTTTTGTTCGCTTCAACACCATACCACATTACGCGTCTCTTACGCTCAAGATGCCCAGCCCACGTGGCATCATTTCAGTGCGAGGGTCATTTAACGACCCCGGACACGGTCAGACGAGTCCGACATAAGTAATCTAGGGGCTCCCTAGCCGCCCATCCCTTCACAAGGGGCTGCGCGCACAAGCAACAGCGAGCTCACATAGACTCCACTTTACTTATTTATATTTCTTCCTTCGTAAATATTTTTTGCACAAGTTCCTTTTAAACTAAGTTCCTCTCTTTTTACAGATGAACAACGTGCACACCCGTCCAGGATAACGGCGCAACGGAGACACAGGCGCAGACGTGCAGTAGGGACCCGTCGCAAGGATTCTTTTCAGATTAAGACCCTGCGTAAACCTTTTTTACTGTCTCTTGGTGTTATTCTCCCCTGGTTTCTTCTTATAACCAAAGCGGAGCCTGACGTTTTGGCATTGGCCGCGTCAGAGGACCATGCCCGTACCTGGACACTAGGGGCTTAGGGCATTGTTCTGCCCATTATTATAAAGACCGAACACCTTAGGGAGTGTTCGGCGTCTCGAGTTAGGCATTATATGCATCAGCTCCGAATCATGTCTTTGGTCAAATGTTGGGTTTGCCCGGCTCCTGTGTTTTGCTGCCTTACGTTCCGTATCATTGGCTAACGCGGCACCAGGAGAACTACTGCAATTGTGCCCCAGTTCGGCTGGGCGAGCACCTCAGTAAAGAAAGCCGAAAACTGACTATCATGATATAGCGAGAGACTGGTCAAAAACTCAATCGACTACTGGAATGTTTAGAATTCCCCGCTTTGACGAAGGACCGTTTCCCGGTCAGGCACACACGGGCCCGAATTCGGAGAAGCGCGGTGCCCCAAGGGGCTATATCGTAGCCCCACCCTCGAACTCCACTGGCTAAGTGAAAGTGATAAAGCATCATAGTCCAGATTGCCTCGTTCGGTACGCTACCACCTCCTTAATAGGACCGAGACGTCAGATTAAGTGTGAAAACGCGCTATTTTTGCGAACACCCCCGCACCTTGTACGTGGGGGCTGAAGCCAAAGACTGCAATCTTTCAGGTTATACAAATGTATACATAAACGGCCGCGTAGGAGATATTTTAATACTTGGGACACACAAGTATAAAAAGTGGTTACATTATAATCATTATCTTACAAGATAAAAACGTTCATTTGAACGTAACATTTTTTGAGCACTGCGACTCTATTACACGAGCGCCACGCATAACTTCCCCAAAATAGTGCTCGGCGGGTAACCGGCTTTCATCCGAACCCTGGGCGGCTATAGCGGTGGCATCCATCTCTGTCCAATGTGTCTTCACACGGGCAAGGGCCATCCGCGCGCCTTCTATGCAGGCCGACCGCTTCATCTGCTTGATGTGCGGCACTGCTCCAAGAAATTGCTGCAATAAGCCGAAATAGCTCGTGGCCTTGGGCCTCTCTGGCCAGACATGAGCCACGATATCAGTCATGGCAAGTCCGGACAATCTATTTAGCTCAGCCCATTCGGCCAACCGATCGGTCAACGGAAGTGCACGATCCGGACTATGGAATTGAGACCAAAATAGTTCTTCCGTCTTGTGATCCTTCTGGCTCCGAAAGTGCTCAACGGCATCAGCCGCACTTGCCGCTAAGTCCATATATGGATCCTCCGGACCCCACAGCTGGCCGAGTTGAGCATACTTTTGATCCGTAAACCGGCGACGCAACAGAAAAGGCTTGCCAGCCACAATATCTCCGGCCTGGCGTAGTTCCTCCTTCATAGCCCGCATTGCAGAACGGGCATCTTTGGCCTCGGCAGTGGCCTTCCCCAGGTCTTCCTGCTCCGATAAGCGCTCCTTTTCAAGAGCCTCATTGCGGTCGGCAGCATCTTTTAATTTCACGGCCAATTCGGCCATCTTTTCCCTGCTTAGGCAGTGTGCAGCCTTTTCGGCTTTCAACTCCTCGGCCTCCCTCGAGGCAGCCGCATCACTCCTTCGGGCTTGCTCCTTAGCTTGAGCAAGTTCGGCCGAAGGCTCTCCACAGCAGCAGCACCGTCTGTATCACAGCATATACATTATCAGAGGTGGGCTTTGACCCCCTTAAATAAGCGACTATGGAGAATTCCTTTACCTTGCGACTCGTCAAGTCGCCGGTTGACAAGCACGATGTCCGCATCCGCCACGTCAAGTTGCCGCATTAACTCGGCAACTCCACTAGTCCGGCTAGCCCCCGGACTATCTGCCACCTGCATAGGAACGACGACATTCATTACTTGAGATTTTGATCCTCGGCACGCTATCGCTTTCGACAACCTACCGAGTCTCAGGGGCTACTATCTATACAGGGCGCACTTCTATATGCAAAACTATCAAAAAGGTGCGTCATTCTTGCGTACCTCAAATCCCGCCAGCAAACTCCTGATGGCATTATGCAATCTGCTCTCGACGGACGAAATCCTCCCGATCACCATACTCATCAAAGCACGGTGATCTTCTGAGATGGACGCCCTCTCAAGCAGACTCTTCAGCTCCCCCGGCCGAACATTAGTCGGCGCTGAACTCTCCGGCCTCACCAGGCTCGGGGACACCCTCCGTGAGGATACTTCAGGCTCGTCTGCCCTTACCGGCGACGCAGCAGACGGAGGCGTTTCGCTTTCCATCATCTCCGGACGAAGATCCCCCGAAGACGAACTCATCTGAGAAGTCCGCAAATCCGAACTGCAAAGTAAAATTTCGGTTATCCACAGAAGCACAAATGGAGGTATTTTCTTATTAATGAACTCCCCTTTTCCTACTCACGGCTCGCTGGAGGGCTGATCCTTTAGAGACGATTGTACGTCCGGGTTCTCCCTGGACGCAGGACCCCCCGGTGAAGATCTCTTCCCCCGTTTAGGGGCTTTGGCCTCCGGATCTTCGGAGGCGGTCCTCTTCTCCCCCTGGAAAGAGGGGTTTTTGATCCCCCCCTCTTCAGACGCCCCTTTGGGCGAAATAATATCTCCTCTATTTTCCCCATCGCTCCCTTTTACGGGCGCGACCTCCAACATTCTGACCAGCACGGGCTCCAGTGCGGTCTCTGGGAGGGGGGCCGGACACCTTATCAGCTTCGATCGCGCTACCCACTCCTAATGAAGAGTAATGGGTCAGGACGCGAACTCTAGAAAAGCAGATAAATAGAATGTCCGGACTCTGAGCTATTTACCTGAGTGTCCGGGCGATTGCAGCTTAGGCCTGCATCCTCGGTCGATTCCGGACACGCTACCTGCGGTCCGAAGAACAACTTGTACATCTCCACGGGTGTCGCACCCATGAAGTGTTGGAGAATTCGAGGTCCCTCCAGATTGAATTTCCATAAACGGAGAGGACGGCGTTTGCAGGGCAGAAGACGCCTGATTAGCATAACCTGCATCACCACGACCAGATTGATCTCCCTCGCCTGGAGGTCTCGAATCCGGCCCTGCAATGAGGACACGTCTTCGGACGGCCCCCAATTGAGCCCTTGGTTGACCCACGACATCAGTCGGCGTGGAGGTCCCGGGCGGAATGAAGGCGGCGGCTTTTGCTTGCTGCCCTTCGGAGCGGTGATATAGAACCACCCCTGGTGCCACAGTCCGAGCTCCTCTTGGAAGGAACCCTTGGGCCACGGGGCATCGGCCTTTCTACTTATGGCCGCCCCGCCGCACTCTGCTTGACGCCCCCCGATCATCTTCGGCTCCACATTGAAGGTCTTCAGCCACAGGCCGAAGTGGGGGGTGACGCGGAGGAAGGCTTTGCAGACGATAATGAATGCGGAGATGTGGAGGATGGACTCCGGAGCCAAGTCGTGAAAATCCAGCCCATAGTAGAAAATGAGCCCTCTCACAAAGGGGTCCGTTGGGAAGCCTAAACCCCGACGGAGGTGGGATACGAAGACGACGTACTCACCGGGCTCGGGAGTGGGCACAGCCTGCCCTTGGGCGGGCAACCTGTGCGAAATCTCGTAGGACAGGTACTTGGCCTCACGCAGCTTTAGCACATTCTCCTCCGTGACGGAGGAGGGCATCCACCGACCCTGGAGGTCGGAGCCGGACATGGTTGAGGATCCGAAGCGCTCGAATCTGTGGCTCTGGGTGTTGGAACTGGGAGCAAGGAGGAGATTCGATGCGAGATTGAAGAAAAGAAACGAGCCTTGGTCCTCTTATAAAGGGGGAAAATACCAAGAGCCGTCTCCGTGACCGTTCGTGATTCACCTTCGATAGAGGAGACGTGGCGACGGACGCGGTTGGGTTACCCACGTCCGTATTGATGAGAATCCCGGAATAAGGGGAACACGATCTCTGCTTCGACAGGACGTGCCAAGGAAACCGCTTCGCTAAATGTGCTGAGGTGGTATAATAAAAAACGATTCAAATAAAGGCTTGGTAGCGGTGTGATGTCATGCCGCATAATACGTCAGCAGATTGGACTGGTGTACATTTTATTCTCTCTACGGTGGAATGTGGAATTTATTTTGCAGAGCCGGACACTATCCTGGTGTTCATGATCTTCTCTGGATTATTCAAGGGAGGAACCCGCCTTGCAATGCCGAACAATATGCGCGCCGGACTTATCGTCATTGAAGCCTGGTTCAGGGGCTACTGAGGGAGTCCTGGACTAGGGGGTGTCCGGACAGCCGGACTATCATCGTCCGCCGGACTCCAAGTCTACGAAGATACAAGATTGAAGACTCCGTCCCGTGTCCGGATGGGACTTTCCTTGGCGTGGAAGGCAAGCTTGGCGATACGGATATGTAGATCTCCTACCATTGTAACCGACTCTGTGTAACCCTAGCCTTCATCCTGACATCGACACCGACAGCGAGCTCCTCCTTCATCCTGACATCGCGGACGCCATCGGAGAACGCCGGGATGATAACTTCATTCGAAACCTTGGGGATCTTGAGGCGAACGTTGTTGAAGCGCTGGATGTACTTCTACAGGGTCTCCCTGGCTGCTGCTTGATGCACCGCAAGTCGCCCGCGGCAGGCGGGCGGTTGCGCGTGCCCTGGAAGTTGGCGACAAAACGCTCGTGCATCTCGCCCCAGGAGGAGATAGATCCTACGGGCAGATTCAGGAGCCACGAGTGCGCGCCATCCTTGAGGGCCATGGGAAACCAGTTCTCCATGACCTTTTCATCGCCGCTGGCCGCCTCAATGCTCAGCTCGTAGAGCTGTAGGAACTCCGCAGGGTTGGGGGTGCCGTCGCAGCATGGAGGCAAGTCGGGCTTGAACTTGCCTGGCCAGACGACGCTGCGTAGCTCAGGGGTGAAGGTGCAGCAGCCCGCCGTGGTCATCGGGGCCCGTCGTGGGGGTGGAGCCTGACCTTGGTGCTCACACGCCACCACCGCAGGTGGTGCGTGGTCTTGACGTGGTGGCGGAGGGAGCGCTGGAGCACCTTCTTGCGGCCGCTGGACCTCTCGCAGCTTTCTTCTTCACATGCAGGCTCCCTGCACGGTGGGTCGTGCCATGGGGCCACGTGTCTTGGACCGAGGGCGACGTCCTGATGGGGAGGTGGCGGAGGCGCTCCATGGGCTACATCGCCCGCAGCAGGTGGCGAACGAGGTAGTGAGAGGGACGGTGCAGTCGAGCCCCCAGCCACGCTGACTAGGTCGGCAAGGTGATACGTCTCCAACGTATCTATATTTTTTTTATTGTTCCATGCTATTATATTACCTGTTTTTGATGTTTAATGGGCTTTAATATGCTCTTTTATATTATTTTTGGGACTAACCTATTAACCGAAGGCCCAGTGCCAGTTTTTATTTTATTTTTGCATGTTTCAATGTTTCGTAGAAAAGGAATACCAAATGGAATGAAACCTTCGCGATGATCTTTCTTGGAACAAACGTAATCCAGAAGACTTGGAGTTGAAGTCTGGAACTCCGTGAGGCGGCCACGAGGTAGGTTGGTGCACACAGGGTGGTAGGCGTGCCCCCCACCCTCATGGGCCTCATGGAGCTCCACCGACGTACTTCTTTCGCCTATATATATACTCTTATACCCTAAAAACATCAGGGGGAGCCACGAAACCACCTTTCCACCGCCGCAACCTTCTGTACCCGTGAGATCCCATCTTGGGGCCTTTTCCGACGATCTGCCGGAGGGGGAATCGATCACGGAAGCCTTCTACATCAACCCCATAGCCTCTCCAATGAAGCATGAGTAGTTTACCACAGACCTTCGGGTCCATAGTTATTAGCTAGATGGCTTCTTCTCTCTCTTTGGTTCTCAATACAAAGTTCTCCTCGATGTTCTTGGAGATCTATTCGATGTAATACTCTTTTGCGGTGTGTTTGCCGAGATCTGATGAATTGCAGATTTATGAACTTGATTATCTATGAATATTATTTGGTTCTTCTCTGAATTCTTATATGCATGATTTGATATCTTTGCAAGTCTCTTCGAATTATCGGTTTAGTTTGGCCTACTAGATTGATCTTTCTTGCAATGGGAGAAGTGCTTAGCTTTGGATTCAATCTTGCGGTGTCCTTTCCCAGTGACAGCAGGGGCAGCAAGGCACGTATTGTATTGTTGCCATCGAGGATAAAAAGATGAGGTTTATATCATATTGCTTGAGTTTATCCTTCTACATCATGTCATCTTGCTTAATGCGTTACTCCATTCTTATGAACTTAATACTCTAGATGCATGCTGGATAGCGGTCGATGTGTGGAGTAATAGTAGTAGATGCAGAATCGTTTTGGTCTACTTGACATGGACATGATGCCTATATTCATAATCATTGCCTTAGATATCTTCATAACTATGCGCTTTTCTATCAATTGCTCGGCAGTAATTTGTTCACTCACCGTAATACATGCTATCTTGAGAGAAGCCACTAGTGAAACCTATGGCCCGCGGGTCTCTTTCTTATTATATTGCATCTCTTTTATTTACATCGCATCTCGTTTACTATTTTGTAATCTTTACTTTCCAATCTATACAACAAAAATACCAGAAATATTTATCTTACTATCTTTATCAGATCTCACTTTTGCGAGTGGCGGTGAAGGGATTGACAACCCCTTTATCATGTTGGTTGCAAGGTCCTTGATTGTTTGTGCAGGTACTAGGTGACTTGCGTGTTGTCTCCTACTGGATTGATAACTTGGTTCTCAAAAACTGAGGGAAATACTTATGCTACTTTGTTGCATAACCCTTTCCTCTTCAAGGGAAAACCAACTCATGCTCAAGAGGTAGCAAAGGATTTCTGGCGCTGTTGCCGGGGAGATCTACGCCAAGTCAAGACATACCAAGTACCCATCATAAACTCTTCTCCCTCGCATTACATTATTTGCCATTCGCCTCTCGTTTTCCTCTCCCCCAGTTCTAAAACAATTTTCAAAAACTTTTGCCTTTTCTTCGCCCCTCCGTTCGTCTCTTTTCGCTTTCTTCTTGTGTGCTTGTGTGTTGGATTTACTGTTTGTCACGATGGCTCAAGACAATACTAAATTGTGTGACTTTTCCAATAGCAACAACAATAATTTTATTAGCACTCCAATTGCTCCTACTACTATGCTGAATCTTGTGAAATCAATACCGCTTTGTTGAGTCTATTTATGAAAGATCAATTTTCTGGCCTTCCTAGTGAAGATGCCGCTACCCATCTAAACAACTTCATTAATTTGTGTGATATGCAAAAGAAGAAAGACGTGGATAATGATATTGTTAAACTGAAGCTATTTCCGTTTTCGCTTAGAGATCGTGCTAAAACTTGGTTCTCTTCTTTGCCTAAAAGTAGTATTGGTTCATGGAATAAGTGCAAAGATGCTTTTATCTCTAAGTATTTTCCTCCCGCTAAGATCATCTCTCTTAGGAACAACATTATGAATTTTAAATAACTTGATCATGAGCATGTTGCACAAGCTTGGGAGAGAATGAAATTAATGATACGTTATTGCCCTACACATGGTTTAAATTTATGGATGATTATAAAAAAATATGGCGGATTGAATTTTGCTTCTAGAAATCTTTTAGATTTAGTCGCGGGAGGCACTTTTATGGAAATCACTTTAGGAGAAGCTACTAAACTCCTAGACAATATTATGGTTAATTATTCTCAATGGCACACTGAAAGATCCACTAGTAAAAAGGTTCATGCTATTGAAGAGATTAATGTTTTGAGTGCAAAGATGGATGAACTTATGAAATCGTTTGCTAATAAAAGATTTTCTTCTGATCCTAATGATATGCCTTTGTCCACTTTGATTGACAATAATAATGAATCTATGGATGTGAATTTTGTTGGTAGGAACAATTTTGGTAACAACGCGTATAGAGGAAATTTTAATTCTAGGCCTTTTCCTAGTAATTCCTCCTATAATTATGGTAATTCCTACAACAACTCTTATGGGAAGTTTAATAAGATGCCCTCTTATTTTTAGACTAGTGTTAAAGAATTTATGAATTCGCAAAATAATTTCAATGCTTTGCTTGAAGAAAAATTGCCTAAGATTGATGAGTTGGCTAGGAACGTGGATAGAATTTCTCTTGATGTTGATTCTTTGAAACTTAGATCTGTTACACCTAAGCATGACATCAATGAGTCTCTCAAAGCCATGAGAATTTCCATTGATGAGTGCAAAGAAAGAACCGCTAGGATGCGCGCTAAAAAGATTGCTTTGTGAAAGCGTGTTCTTCTAGTTTTTATGATAATGATGATGAAGATCTAAAAGTGATTGACATGACTCATATTAAATCTTTGTTTTCCAATATGAATCTTGATAAAGATGGGACTGGAGATGAGTCAACTTTAGTTAAAAGGCATCCCAATGATTCAGAGTTTTTAGATCTTGATGCAAAAATTGGTAAAAGTGGCATTGAAGAGGTCAAAACTTTACATAGCAATGAACCCACTATTTTGGATTTCAAGGAATTCAGTTATGATAATTGTTCTTTGATAGATTATATTTCCTTGTTGCAATCCGTGTTAAATTCTCCTCATGCTTATAATCAAAATAAAGCTTTTACTAAACACATCATTGATGCTTTAATGCAATCCCATGAAGAAAAGCTTGAACTAGAAGTTTCTATCCCTAGAAAACTTTATGATGAGTGGGAACCTACTATTAGAATTAAGATTAAAGATTATGAATGCTATGCTTTATGTGATTTGGGTGCTAGTGTTTCCACGATTCCAAAAACTTTGCGTGATGTGCTAGGTTTCCGTGAATCTGATGATTGTTCTTTAAATTTGCAGCTTGCGGATTCCACCATTAAGAAATCTATCGGAAGATTAATGATGTTATTATTGTTGCAAATAGTAATTATGTGCCCGTAGATTTCATTGTTCTTGATATAGATTGCAATCCTACATGTCCTATTATTCTTGGTATACCTTTCCTTAGAACGATTGGTGCAATTATTGATATGAAAGAAGGAAATATTAGATTTCAATTTCCATTAAGGAAAGGCATGGAACACTTTCCTAGGAATAAAATTAAATTGCCTTGTGAATATATTATGAGAGCCAATTATGGATTGCATATCAAAGGTGGCAATACCTAGATATATTCTTGTTTTTATGCCTAGCTAGGGGCATTAAACGATAACGCTTGTTGGGAGGCAACCCAATTTTATTTTTTATTTACTTTTTGTTCCTGATTATTAATAAATAATTCATATAGCTTCTGTTTAGATGTGGTTTTATGTTTTAATTAGTGTTTGTGCCAAATAGACCTTTGGGAAGACTTGGGTGAAGTCTTTGCGATATTGCTGTAAAAAACAGAAACTTTTGCGCTCACGAGATTAGCTGCCATTTTTTACTGGAGAGTGATTTTAGGTTGATTCTTTTTTAAAATGATTAATAGACAAATTACTCACGTCCACCAATTTATTTCAGAATTTTTGGAGTTACAGAAGTATTCCAACATTACATAGTTCTACAGACTGTTCTGTTTTTGACAATTTCTATTTTTCGTGTGTTGTTTACTTATTTTGATGAATCTATGAGTAGTATCGGGGGGTGTGAACCATAGATAAGTTGGAATAAAGTAGGTTTAATACCAATATAAACAAATAATGATTTCATTATAGTACCTTAAAGTGGTGGTTTATTTTCTTATACTGACGGAGCTCGTGAGATTTTCTGTTTAAGTTTTGTGCTGTGAAGTTTTCAAGTTTTTGGGTAAAGATTTGATGGATTATGAAATAAGGAGTGGCAAGAGACTAAGCTTGGGGATGCCCAAGGAACCCCAAGGTAAAATTTAAGGACAAACAAAAGCCTAAGCTTGGGGATTCCTCGGAAGGCATCCCCTCTTTCGTCTTTGTCTATCAGTAACTTTACTTGAGGCTATATTTTATTCACCACATGGTATGTGTTTTGTTTGGAGCGTCTTGTATGATTTGAGTCCTTGATTTTTAGTTTATCACAATCATCCTTGCTGTACACACCTTTTTGGAGAGACATGCATGAATCAGAATTTATTAGAATACTCTATGTGCTTCACTTATATCTTTTGAGCTAGATAATTTTGCTCTAGTGCTTCACTTTTATATTTTTAGAGCACGGTGGTGGTTTTATTTTATAGAAATTATTGATCTCTCATGCTTCACTTATATTATTTTGAGATTCTTTTAGAAAATCATGGTAATTTGCTTTGGTTATAAAACTAGTACTAATATGATGGGCATCCAAGGTGGGTATAATAAAAACATTCATATAAAGTGCGTTGGATGCTATGAGAAGTTTGATACTTGATGATTGTTTTAAGACATGAGGATGGTGATATTAGAGTCATGCTAGTGAAGTAATTGTGAATTTGAGAAATACTTGTGTTGAGGTTTGAAAGTCCCATAGCATGCACGTATGGTAACCGTTGTGCAACAAATTTGAAGCATGAGGTGTTTCTTTGATTGTCTTCCTTATGAGTGGTGGTCGGGAACAAGCGATGGTCTTTTCATACCAAACTATCCCCCTAGTAGCATGCGCGTAGTGCTTGGTTTTTGATGAATTGTAGATTTTTGCAATAAGTATCACTACAAAAAAATACACTTCCATGATGATACGTGTTTGTCATAGTAGGTCGCGTTTTTTGTCATGCATGTACATCCATGACAAATTTATGACAGAATCAAGATAGTCATACCTGTTCTGTCGTAGAAGTGTTCGATGACATTACCAAAATTATCATCACGGAAGTGTCCACTTCCATGACGATAAATCGTGCGTCACAGAAGTGCTTTCGTCAAGGGTGACCGACACATGGCATCCACCGTAACGGAACGCCGTTAAGCTATCGGGTCGGGTTTTGGATCCGATAACCCGTTAACAGCCCCGACCAATGGGGATTTTCCACGTGTAAAATCATCATTGGCTGAAGGAAACACGTGTCGGCTCATCGTTGGGACAGATGGCATCCACTCATTGGACAGAAGGCGCCTATGATACGTCGACACGTGGCACGGCCAAACAAGTTTAAATGGGCCGGCCCAACTAAAGGCCCACAAGATTTTGCGGCCCATAATTGGCCGGCCCAGTTAAAGGCCCACGAGATTTTGCGGACTATAATGGGCTGGCCCAGCTAAAGGCCCACAAGATTTCGCGGGCCATAATAGGCCGGCCCAGGTAAAGGCCCACAAGATTTTTGTGTGCCATAATGGGCAGGCCCAGGTAAAGGCCCAACAAATTCTTGCGGATCATAATGGGCCGACCCAGCTAAAGACCCACGATATTTCGCCGACATTAATGGGCCAGCCCAGATGTAGGCCCACAAGATTTTGAGGACCCTAGTAGGCCGGCCCATTAACTGGCTGCCATGTTTTTGGCCAAATGCCGGCCCATAATTGATCCGGTCCATTAATGGCCTGCCACGTTCCGGGCCTAATAATGGCCCATATAAGATCCAGCCCGTTAAAAGTGTCGGTGTACTAAAGTAGGGGTACCTTAGTATCCCGCACTTGTGCACGGGCAGTCGCAGCGCCCCGCGGCAAGGCTTGCCGGGTGACCGCCAAGGCCCTCCGTGGTTCCTTTGGAGCAATTCAAGAACAAAGTGTTCAAGACAAGAAGACAAGGCCCCGGCAAGAGGAGCTTGCCGGGAAGGCCAAGCAAGGCATCTCAAGGAACTTGCCGCGACGCGCCACACGTCCCGGCAAGACCCGGTGAGCGACAAGCTTCCAGACGCGACAAGACAACGACCGCGGCAAGGCGCTTGTCGCGGCAAAGCTACCACTCTATACACGCGCTCCAGCACATCCACTAACGTGTCACCCTGGGGCCTTCCCAGGCGCGCGTGGCAAGAAGCTGTGCAGCTAGCGGTGCGAGGTGGCAAGCGGAGATGACAAGATGGCCATCGTGGCGAGCGGTGGCGCCCCTGATGGTCCCTTTTTGCACTATTTGGGCGACACAGACGGGCATTTAATGCCTTTGTCCCCTGCCGTCAGGGTTAGGTACGATACACTGTAGAGGTAGTTGTACCAACATCAACTCTTTTTACATTTTTGCCCTTGTCTACGTTGCCACCTGTCGGTGACCCCTTGAACATATAAAAGGAGGCCCATGCGCAACGTAGAGGGGGGTTTCGAAACCAGAAAACACTCACGCTCGGTCTCGCAGCTAGTGTACTATAGCATCCAGCGCTCCCGAGCAAGAACACAATACAAATCAGACAAGCAGCAGTAGGAGTTTTATCTCTCCGGAGAGCTCCGAAGCTGGGTAAATCGCTCGTGTGCTTCGCCTCGATCTGCTCTTTGTGCGATCTCCGCCCCCCGCCGGACCGAAAGGGGCCCTGCCCCATAGGTGTTCGTTCCCACAACATCTTTGGCACGCCAGGTAGGGGGCGTCGAGGTTGTGTGAACCCGATCTGGCGTTCACGCGAGCTAGATCTTCATCATCTTCATCAACATGCCACCGAAGAAGAAGGCTTCGGAGGTGGCTGCTCCGTCCGCGTCGAACCCACCGCCACCGGAGCAAACAGGTGGTGGGGTAGACGCCGGCGGAAGAACGGGCGTCGACGAGGGAGCTTACGCTGCTGCCAGGTCCAAGGACAAGGCGGCGCAAACCTCGGCGTCCGTACATGCACCGCGCCCATCCCAGGAGGCGCGGGACCGACAGCGTCATGGTACTCGCGGTACCATACGTTCGTTGGACCAAGATCGAGTTGGTGGATCTCGGGACGCTCAAGACCAGCATGCACGCCAACATGCTGGCACGAGCAAGACACGGTCGCCTAGACGGGATACTGCTCCTTCCAACCCAGTTGGGAGTCCGAGCATATCCCGCTCCTCGCACCGTTCACCGCCGCCACCGAAGACTCTAGAAGAAGCGTTGGCCCGAGCTCAGCTGCTCCTGGATTACCCTCCAACGGCGGACAAGATCGACGATTGGAGGGCCACCATTTAGAGTCTCATCGGCTTCGCCAACGGCGACACTCCCCGGCAACCGAGCACATCGAAGCCGCGGCAAGACACCCGGGCACGAGCCGATGGCTACAAGACCAGTGGGGGTGCAACCACCATGCACTCTCCACCCCGAAGGCCAAGATCGCCGACTCGCCGGGTCAACCTCGACACTGACTCCACTGCGTCATCAGATCCGCGGGCCCATTGCGATCAGCGCCAAGTTCTTCAAGAACGACAGCAAGAAGACGCTCGTACTCGCATCGAGCGTCGAAGAGAAGCACGGCGTCAATCGGACCAGCGACATGCATGCGCCAGGGGAACTAGGCGACTTGCCGTACGCGGTAGGTTGCCCTGCGTTCACTCGTGAGCTGCGGCAAGTCTAGTGGCCCAGCACGAAGAATTTCAAGCCAGACGTACCAGAGAAGTACGACGGCAAGACGCATCCGTCGGAGTTCCTCAGCATCTACACCATCGCGGTGCAGGCTGCCGGGGGACGGGACGACAAGATCCTTGCCATCTACTTCCCGTTGGTGCTCAGGCCCAATGTCAGATCCTGGCTCATGCACTTGCCGGACAACTCCATATCCTCATGGGCAGATCTATGCCATCAGTTTGTCGGCGCCTTTACAGGCGGCCACAAACCTCATGGCCAGGAGAGCGACCTTCACATACTCGTCCAGAAGGAAGGAGAGTCCCTGCGCAAGTACACTCAGAGATTCAGCTGTGTACAGCACACAATCCCAGATGTCCACCCCACCGCGGTCATCAGCGCGTTCTATCAGAACGTGCGTAACTGCAGGATGCGGGAGGAGATGGCGATGTGCAAGATCAGAGACGTCAGTGAGCTATATGCCCTGGCCGACAAGTGTGCACATGCTGAGGAAGGGAGGAGACTCCCCGGAGAGAATGCAGAAGCAGGGGGATCTGACAGCAAAGATGCTGCCCCGGCAAAGAGAAACCGGCGGCGGAACAATAGGAAAAGGAAAGGCAGCGACGTGCTAGTTGTTGAGCAGTCCGGCAACGGAGGTGGCACCGAGAAAGCCAAAGCTGGTACCCCCGGCGAGGCTGTGGCGGCCGCCGACAAGCAAGGCAGCACCGACAAGCAGTACTGCAAGATCCACCGCACCAAGGGCCATGATCTCCAGAGCTGCAAGAAGGTCGAGCAGCTTGTCGAGCAGCAGAAAGCTGAGTACGAGCGACGCGACAAGGAGAAGGCCCAAGAAGGTGCTGGGGGATCCGGCAAGAAACGTCCCGGCCGAGGAGGGCACCGTGGCAAGGCCAAGCAGCGGCAAGGAGACAGACCTCCCCGCGGCTGCGACAAGGATGAAGATGACGACGAAGATGAAGATATGGATGATGAAGAGGCTGATGAGCAGGAGTTCCAGAAAGCCACAGAGGTCCTGTGCGTTGACGGCGGTGCTTCTCTGCATACTTCACACCGCCAGCTCAAGCAGTGGGTACGAGAAGTCAATGCGGCAGAACTACCCGTCGAGTCACGCAAGCCTCTGAAATGGTCCAGCATGCCTATCATCTTTGATATTGAGGACCACCCTGATCGCATAACTGCGGTCGGGTGCTTGCCGATGTTGGTTTCACCAACTATCCGCAACCTCAAGGTCACAAAGATGCTAGTTGACGGCGGGGCCGGCTTGAACCTGATCTCCTCCGCGGTACTCCAGAAACTCCAAATCCCTGACAACGAACTCGAAGAGACCGGCACATTCCAAGGAATCAATCCGGGGAGGAGCAAGCCGAAGGGAAAGATCGCGCTGCCGGTGACAATTGGCAGCAAGCTGAACTTCAGGACTGAGAGGGTCACTTTTGACGTTGCTGATTTTCCATTGCCTTACAATGGGATACTCGGCCGTCCAGCACTCGCCAAGTTCATGGCCGCCTCTCACTATGCACACAACATGCTGAAGATGCCGGGTCCGATAAGTGTTATCTCTGTCCCTGGCGACAAGAAGGATGCTCTTATCTGCACCGACAAGATCTACCGGGAAGCAGCAGCTGCGACAGAACGCAAGCCACTTGCCGCTGAAGCTCCCAGGGGGAAGAAGAAGACCAAGTCCGGCAATATCTCTGATGCCCACTCCGGCAAGCGCAACTCTTCGGAGTGCTGTGCTACAGTCGAGGACGCACCATTGAGCTCCACCGGCAAGTGTAAGAAGGCAAAGGCAGCTCAACCAGAGACCAAGAAGGTGCCCGCCAAGGAGGACGGCACTGGTGGTACTTTCACCATCAGTGCCACTCTCGACCCTAAATAGGAAAGCGCGCTCATTGCTTTCCTGCGGGCGAACGTCGACGTGTTCGCGTGGCAACCGTCTGACATCCCCGGTGTTCCCAGGAAAGTAATCAAGCACCATCTTGTCGTCTGTCCTCATGCGCGGCCCGTCAAGCAGAAAGTCAGGAAACAAGCAGTGGAGCGCCAAGAATTTATCGCAGAAGAAATCAAGAAGTTGGAAGCAGCAGGCCTTGTCAGAGGAGTGCTCCATCCTACGTGGTTGGCCAATCCTGTAGTCGTGCGCAAGGCAAACGGGAAATGGAGGCTTTGTATTGACTTTACCGATGTTAATAAAGCTTGTCCCAAAGACCCATTTCCCTTGTCGCGCATTGACCAGATTGTTGACTCCACGGCTGGATGTGACTTGCTCTCATTTCTTGATGCATACTCAGGATACCATCAGATCTTCATGGCAGAAGAGGATGAGGAAAAGACCGCATTCATCACTCCATGTGGCACATACTGTTTTGTACGGATGCCTTTCAGATTAAAGAATGCTGGTTCAACATTTGCAAGGGTAGTCCATGACGCTTTTGAGCCACAACTACACAGAAATGTAGAAGCATACATAGATGACATAGTAGTCAAGAGCAAGGACAAGGCAACTTTGATTCAAGATTTAGACGAAACTTTTGCAAATCTGCGCAAGATCAACCTCAAGCTTAACCCCGAGAAGTGTGTGTTTGGAGTCCCCTCCGACAGGCTTCTCGGGTTCTTCGTGTCTCAACGGGGAATTGAAGCCAACCCCGACAAGATCAAGGCCATTGAGCAGATTGAGGCACCAAAGCGCGTCAAGGATGTACAAAGACTTGCCGGTTGCGTGGCTGCTCTCAGCAGGTTTATCTCTAAGTCTGCTGAGCGCGCCCTGCCATTTTTCAAAATATTGAAAAAGGCAGGTCCAATGAAATGGACTCCAGAAGCGGAGGCTGCGCTGTAGGACTTAAAGAGGTACCTGTCCTCCACTCCAACACTTGTCGCACCTAAGCCACAAGAGAAGTTGCTGTTGTGTATAGCGGCAACCAATAAAGTGGTTAGTGTTGCGTTAGTAGCGGAGAGGGAGGCAGATGATGAGCCGGCAACCACGGCAGATACATCCAGTGACAAGCAGGGGGCTTCGCCGACAAGCTCTGGTCCCGACAAGGATGGATCTGCGCAGGCGCATAAGGAGGTGCAGAAGAAAATGGTGCAGCGCCCAGTTTACTTTGTCAGTTCCCTTCTACAGGGGGCTAGGTCAAGGTACTCTGGTGTGCAGAAGTTGCTTTTCGGCCTTCTCATGGCCCCGAGAAAGCTGCGCCATTACTTCCAAGCACATGAGATCACAGTTGTCACTCGCTTTCCGGTGAAGAGGATACTGCAGAATCCAGAAGCAATAGGCAGGATTGTCGAGTGGGCACTGGAACTGTCAAGCTTTGGCCTCAAGTTTGAGAGCACTTCAACTATCCAGAGCCGGGAATTGGCGGAATTCATAGCAGAGTGGACGCCAACACCAGATGAAGAGGTTCCAGAAACGAGCATCCCCGTCAAGGAAGCAAGCAAAGAGTGGCTCATGTACTTTGATGGTGCCTTTTCGCTGCAAGGCGCCGGTGCGGGCGTGCTACTTGTCGCGCCCACCGGAGAGCACCTCAAGTACGTAGTCCAGATGCACTTTCCCAAGGAGCAAGCAATGAACAATACTGCAGAGTATGAAGGTTTGCTTGCCGGTCTCAGGATCGCAGCAGACCTTGGGATCAAGAAGCTCATTGTCAGGGGTGACTCACAGCTTGTCGACCGCCAAGTGAACAAGAATTATCAGAGTCCGTTGATGGAAGCTTACGTTGATGAAGTGAGAAATTTAGAAGAGCACTTTGACGGCCTGCAGATGGAACATGTTCCGAGAGCTCAGAACGACATTGCTGATGGCCTGTCAAAGTGTGCTGCACTAAAGTTACCTGTGGAACCAGGGATCTTTGTGCTCAAACTGACTCAACCATCCGTGACGCCATCAACTGGACAGAGCAAGAATAGGAAGTTGGTCTCTGGTGACTATTTTCCAGCAGAGCTCCCCGAAGCCGCCGCCAAGAAGGTCCCCAAGATCAACACCAAGGGTGCTGAGGAGCAGTCTGCTCCGGCGAGCCCTAGGGTTTCTTCCGTTGAAGCAGACACTCCCGACAAGTTTTGCTCCGGCCAGCTTGCCGGGGAACATCAGGCTCCGGCTGAGCCGCAGGTTCTCGCCGTAGAAGCAGATGTTCCCGCAGCAGCATATGTGCCTTTAGTCCTTGTTGTCGAGCCACAAGCTCCAGCATGGGCACAGCAGATTGTCCGTTTCCTTCAGACATGAGAACTTCCCGAAGAGCAAGAAGAAGCGGAAAGAGTAGCCCGGCAGTCAAGTATGTACCAGTTTGTTGACAGTACTTTGTACAGAAGAAGATTCAACGGTGTGAAATTGAAGTGTATTCCCCGGGAAGACGGACAAAAGCTGTTGGCGGAGATACATGGAGGCATATGTGGTCACCACATTGGTGCAAGAGCGCTTGCCGGCAAAGCCTTCCGGTAAGGTTTCTTTTGGCCGACAGCCCTCCAGGATGCAACTGCACAAGTAACCAAGTGTGAAGCGTGCCAGTTCCATTCCAAGCAGATACACCAGCCAGCTCAAGCTCTCCAGATGATCCCTTTATCCTGGTCATTTTCGGTCTGGGGGCTCGACATCCTCGGCCCCTTTCCCCGAGCTGTAGGGGGCTTTGAGTACTTGTACGTTGCAATCGACAAGTTCACAAAGTGGCCGGAAGTGGAGGCAGTGAGGAAGGTGACAACACAGTCAGCAGTCAAGTTCTTCAGGTCGATTGTTTGCCGTTTCGGGGTCCCTAATAGGATCATCACCGACAACGGCACGCAATTCACGAGCCGCGCCTTCATGCAGTACATCCAAGATCTTGGCGCCAAGGTCTGCTTCGCTTCTGTTGCTCACCCGAGAAGCAACAGTCAAGCGGAGAGGGCAAATGCTGAAGTGCTGCGCGGGCTCAAGACCAGAACTTTTGACAGGCTGCACAAGTGTGGAAAGAACTGGATTGAGGAGCTGCCGGTGGTTTTTTGGTCTATCAGGACGACGCCAAATCGAGCCACTGGCCAGACACCTTTCGCTCTAGTCTATGGAGCAGAGGCAGTTCTCCCCACGGAACTCGTATACGGGTCGCCTCGAGTGCTCGATTATGATGAGCTTGAGCAAGAGCAGCTGCGACAAGACGACGCGCTGCTCCTTGAGGAAGACCGTCTTCAGGCCGCTGTACGAGCTGCTCGATACCAGCAAGCTTTGCGCCGCTACCATAGCCGCAAAGTTAATGCCAGAAGTCTCGAGGAAGGCGACCTTGTTCTTCGGCGCGTTCAGTCCACCAAGAATTCCAACAAGTTGACGCCAAAGTGGGAAGGCCCTTACCGGGTGAAACGGGTCACTAGGCCCAGCGCTGTCCGCCTTGAGACCGAAGATGGCTTTCCGGTGAGCAACTCCTGGAACATTGAGCATCTTCGTAAGTTTTACCTGTAAGGCGCGGTTGCCGGAACCTGTTCCGGCAACCACCTTTTGTACAAGCCTTGCCGCTGTTGCATGTAACCCTTTGTACAAAGCCGGGCGCAGACCCCGTGCATAAATAAAGCTCATGTGCTCTGCACATCTAGTCAATTTCATGCTTTTTTTTGCATGTGTTATCTGACACTTTGTGCAGCACTTACCCCGGTAAGCAATAACGAGCCGTAAGGCTCCATATCTTTATTTTCTCTTCTTTCTTTTTCTCAAAGAAAGGGAAGGTTCCCTCGCCCACAAGTTTGCCGGGGGGAAGGAGAAGATAATGGTGTGGACCAGGCGTCGTTCGAGGAAGTTTCGCCTTACCGGGAAGCAAACAACAGAAAAGCTAAGTTGCCAAAGTTTGAGCAATCAGTTTTTAAATTTTTAAGTTATCTTCCTCGAACGATCGTACTTTGTATGGAAAACCTGTGCGCGGAGGAACCAACTCATAGCTAGTTGCGCCCTTACTTTGTTTCGAGTCCGCTCAACAACTTAAGTGAGCCGCGACTAGTTGCGACAAGGTTTCTTGTTGGTAGCGGCACCGCCAGCAGGCTGCTGATGTCTCGCACTCAGCGCTCGCGGCTATGGTACCTGCACCGGCAAGTTCCCTAAAAGCGTAGGGCAAAAACATACAAAGTAGGGAATCAAGTAAAGGAAATAACGTAGCAGTTGATACCCAAAATAAAGTTATATTACAAGATAGCTTGTCGCAGCACTAATAGATTGTTCCCGTAACATGACTAGCAGCGACAAGAAAAGGAGGAAACGGGCGGCCTAATCTACGCGATCGCCGTCAACCCTCTTGACCTCGTTCACCTTGTCCACAATGGGTGCGACAAGGGCCTTGAGTGCTTCCAGATCAGCATCCGGAGGCAGCTTCCTGAGGATGTTGGTGAGGTTGAGGCCTGGGTTGCGGAAGGCCACCTTCACCAGCACCTTTTCCAGAACTCTTGCGCAGATCGTGCGCGACTCGTCGGCCAGCTGCTTTGGGATCCTTTCCCGGAGTCGCTGGAGGGCCGTCGCCACGCCCTTGAAGAACAAAGTGAGCTTGGAGCTGGGATGGAGGTTCTCATCGGAGGAATACCCGAAATCCTCCATCCCCAGTTGCACCAGCTCCTCGTCGATGACCGCGGCGATGTTCACGAGACCTTCTGTCCAGAGCTCCACAGTCTCCCTGAAGATGTTCTGGGTTTCGGCGGCCCTCGTCAGCAGCGCTTCATTGGCCTTGATCACCTCCTTCAAGGTCACCTCCCGCTCCTTGGCGCCGTCCAGCGTCTCAGTCAGAGTGGCCAGCTTCAACTCAAGATCAGCGTTGGAGTCCTTGGTGGCGCTCAGCTCCTTGCCCTTCTCGACGAGACGACCTTGCAGCTCGCCATGGGCGTGGGCGTCCTTCTCGCGCTCACGCTTGAGCACGGCAATCTCTTCGCCGCTCGCCTTGAGATCGGCCTCCAGCTTCGTCACCTTCGTCTCCAGCTCCTTCTTGGCGGCCTCGGCAGCTGCGGCAGCATCCTTTGCCTCTTTGAGAGCCCCGCCGAGTGTTTGCTCGCGCGCGGCAAGATCCTCCTCATGGCTGTCAAGATTGACCTTCCGCTGCGCCAACTCGCCTTCCGTGCAAACAGCTCCTCGGCGGCAAGCCGCTGTTGCTCTTCGGCTTCGGCCTTCTCGAGGAGGAAAGCTTTCCGCTCCTCGGCGAGTTGATTCCGCTCCTCTGCCAAGGACCGGAGGGCTTCCTGGTTGCGACTCCGGAGCTCCTCCGCTCGCTTCTCGATGTCTGCTCCCGCCTGTGCGACAAGCACTTCTCGGGATTCCACCTTAGCTTGTCGGGCGCGGTAGAGCGACACCAGCTTCCGCAGCAGTTGCTCTTCCTCAGACTCGCCGCTGCTACTGCTTGGCGCGTCAACCAGCGTCAGCCCAGCAGAGGCGAGCACTTCTCCATCGAAAGTTTCTCCTTCGACCGGCGCCCTGGAGCTTGATGCCCAGGGGAGCTTGATGAAGACGCCATCGCCGGCCTTCAAGTAGGCGCAGGGCTGGGGCTCCTCGGAGCCTAGCGCTGCGCCAGCGGCGGAAGGATCAGCGGTCGGTGTAGCGCCTTGCGCTCCTGCGGCCTCAGGGTCGTCAGTGCGATCGCCGGACCCCTCGCCGGCTCCTGTGGCGGCAGCCTTGGCGGCCTCTTCGCCGGCAGGATCATCGGCGCCGGCTTCCTCCTCAGTGGCGCCGACGTCGTTGGTGTTGCCGCGCGTGTTCTCCTCGCCGGTGGCCTCGGTCTCCATCGGCTCCGTGGAAGATGGATCTGACGGCCGGGAAAAGAGAGAAAAAGTCAAGAAAATATTCAAAAAGAAAATCAGAAGAAGAACCCAAGGGAAGTTTTCAAGCAAGGGGATTACCTGTACTGGGATCTACAGTCATGGGCTCCGCCAATGGGGGGTCACTGGTGCTGCCCCTTGCCGGAGACTCCTCCCTTGCCGGAGACTCGTCCCTTGCCGGGGACTTCTCCCTTGCCGGAGAACGCTCCTTTGTCGGGGAATCCTCCCTTGGCGATGTAGTCGAAGCAGATAGCATCTCGGGGGTGGCTTCCGGATGCTCCTGGTGAGGCTGCTCTGCTCCTACACAAACCAACAGTCAGATATCAGCAAAGGAAAGAACACCCATGCGCGCCCAACAGCGAGAAGTAGATCATATACTTACGCTGGGGGCTGCGCTGGGGGCTGCTTCGAGGAGTAGTTGCCAGGTCCGGCAAGGTGGTCTCGGGCGCGTCCCCTGCTCTCGCGGTGGGCTCATCCTTGATGACAATCACCGGAGCCTTGGCTCTCTTCGCCACTCTCTGGGCCAGGGTCCTGAAAAGGAATAAGTTCAGAGTAAAGCAAATCAGAAACAAGACAAAAACAGCAAGAATTGAAGAAAAACAAGTACAACAGAGATTCTTACTCTTCTTCTTCCTCGTCGGAGCTGAGCGCGGAGAGGTCGAAGTCCGGCCCACCTTCGGCGCGACGAGGCGGAGGAGTAGGTTCCCTTGACCGCTTGGCGGGGACAGTGGCGGTGGTCCGGGAAGACCCCGCTCCAGTTGCCGCAGCGACGTGAGGCACTCCCGTGGCAACATCACTTGTCGCGGTGGAGCGTGTCGCGCGGCGCGACGGCTGTTGACCCGTCTGCCGCCCTGCTACGTCCCCAGCCCTGCGGAGATGCCTTCTTGGTGGAGCTGGGGGCTCTGCCTGCGGCAAGCCGCTTGAAGATGGCGGGCCGCTCGCGTCCTCGGCGGGCTTGCTCGACTCAGATTCAGGCTCGGCAAGCTCTCCCTCACCGGCAAGCTCATCTCGATCGGCAAGGCTTGCCGCCTCTGCTGCCTCTGCCTCCTCCACGGTGAATCCAAACTCGCCCGCGGCGGCGGCTGCCGCCGCCTCTTCCTCCCTGGTGGCGATACGCCGCATCTCCGCATCGGTGGTATCGCGGGTGAGGCTTCTCTGCTCGTCGGAGCGGACCGCCACCTCCACCAGGCCGTCGAAGAACTGCTGCACAACGTCGTCCGCAGGCTCTTGCCAAGTTGGGACAAGACCATGCGAGTCGCACAGCGGCATCATTGCACGGATGCGGTCGAGCGAGGAATTGTTGCATAGCGGAACGACACCCGCCGGCAACCTGAACCATTCGGGATGCTGAGGGTCATGCTTGAACAACTCCTTGAGCATCGCATCTAGTTCCAGCACAGTGAAATTGAAGTTGAGGCCCGGGCGCAGCCTCATGATATCCGCCGGACCCCCGAACTCCCAGGCGGGTCTCCTCCTCTCTTGCAGGGGGGCGATGCGGCAGCGGAGAAAATCCGCACCAACGGCGCCTATAGTGAGCCCGGCAAGCCTGAGGCGCAAGATCCGGGTGATGGCAATCTTCAGCTTGTTGTCTTCCGCGGCCAAACTGCTCCAATCGCCGCAGCGCACTACTGGGGCTTGGCGTTGGGCGGTGAATGGCTGCGGGTTCTCCTCGATGATCCAGCACCATTCTGCTCTCCACTCATCCCACTTGCTGTCGAGCTCTCCTTCCAGATACGCTTCCTTCTTGCTGGCCCTCGAGATCCAGGCGATTCCGCCGGATAGGGTCTCCCCTCTCTCAACTCGAGGCATAAAGAAGTGACGAAAAAGGGCTACGTTTGGGTGGACTCCGACAAAGTTTTCACAGAGATGTGCGAAAACTGCCATGGTCAGAACATCATTGGGGGTGAAGTCAAGGAGGTGGAACCCATAGGTGTTCATGATGTCGCAGAAGAACTCAGAGAAGGGCGGGCAGAGCCCGCAGTAGAAGAATAGTGCGAAGAAGGGGTATCCGTTTGGAGCCCGTTTCGAAGCGGCGGCGGAGAGTACCTTCGTGCACGGATGCGCTCGCGTCTCCGTCGACCAGAAGAGGTAGTACCACTCCCTCAGCTCCTTCGCGGCGAGCTCGGGGGGGGGGGGGAGTTGCCCGCTCCTTTCGCAGTGCCTCGAGCCGTAGCGCCTCGGCCGACTTCACGCCCTTCCCGGCTTTCGGAGCCATGGCGGAGGTGGTGGGGGAGATCGACGGCGTTGGTGGCGACGGCGGCGATGGGGGGCGGAGCGCTGCTCTCTTTCGGTTTTGGAAGAAGGGGGGAGCGGCGGAGATTTCTGAGATTGGAACAGCAAATGGCGAGGTGGACGAACTGCCCCTGTTTCCCCTGCTTATAAAGGAAGGAGGGGCGGACATTACGCTTTTCCGAATAAAGGACCACCCACGATCTCTCCCACGACGCCGCATTCGACGCGTGCCGTTAGGAGAGGGCGCGGTGGATACGGAGTAAGATACGGCGTAACCCAGGCCGCGTGTGCCCGTGCCCTGTCTTGGGCCTGGCCCAACAGCGCTCGGCACCGTGTATGGCCCAGGCCCGGGGGCTCCTGTCGGTGTACTAAAGTAGGGGTACCTTAGTATCCCGAACTTGTGCACGGGCAGTCGCAGCGCCCTGCGGCAAGGCTTGCCGGGTGACCGCCAAGGCCCTCCGTGGTTCCTTTGGAGCCATTCAAGAACAAAGTCTTCAAGACAAGAAGACAAGGCCCCAGCAAGAGGAGCTTGCCGGGAAGGCCAAGCAAGGCATCTCAAGGAACTTGCCGCGACGCGCCGCGCGTCCCGGCAAGACCCGGTGAGTGACCAGCTTCCAGACGCGACAGGACAACGACCGCGGCAAGGCGCTTGCCGCGGCAAAGCTACCACTCTATACCCGCGCTCCAGCGCATCCACCAACGTGTCGCCCTGGGGCCTTCCCAGGCGCGCGTGGCAAGAAGCTGTGCAGCTAGCAGTGCGAGGTGGCAAGCGGAGATGACAAGATGGCCATCGTGGCGAGCGGTGGCGCCCCTGACGGTGCCTTTTTGCACTGTTTGGGCAACACAGACGGGCATTTAATGCCTTTGTCCCCTGCCGTCAGGGTTAGGTACGATACACTGTAGAGGTAGTTGTACCAACTGCAACTCTTTTTACATTTTTGCCCTTGTCTACGTTGCCACCTGTCGGTGACCCCTTGAACATATAAAAGGAGGCCCATGCGCAACGTAGAGGGGGGTTTCGAAACCAGAAAACACTCACGCTCGGTCTCGCAGCTAGTGTACTGTAGCATCCAGTGCTCCCGAGCAAGAACACAATACAAATCAGACAAGTAGCAGTAGGAGTTTTATCTCTCCGGAGAGCTCCAAAGCTGGGTAAATCGCTCGTGTGCTTCGCCTCGATCTGCTCTTTGTGCGATCTCCGCCCCCCGCCGGACCGAAAGGGGCCCTGCCCCATAGGTGTTCGTTCCCACGACAAAAAGCCTCCCACTTTCTGGGCCAAATCACGGCCCAGATCAGGTCCGGCCCTTTAAGAGGCTTTGGGCTCAATTATGGCCCATATCAGATTCGGCCCGTTGACTGGACGCTATGCTTTTGGGCCCACTTGCTAAAGGCCCATTTAGTAATTCGGCCTGATATTAGTTTCGGCCTGTTAAGGGCCCATTTAACATTTCGGCCCTATATTAATTTCGGCCTATTAAAAGCCTGTCATATAGTTGGGCCTAACTACGGCCCGGTTTGCATCCGGCCTGCTCGCAGCCGATATCTGATTGGGCCAAACAAGGACCGAGACAACTTTGGCCTGTTAAAAGCCCGTGAATTGATTCGCACAATCATGGGCCGGGGTCCATTTCGGGCTGCCGCCGGCCCGTGAACTATTCGGCACATTTCAGGCCCAGCCTACTTCTCAGCCTCCTAAAAGCCCAGTGAGTTTTCTTGCGAAAATAAGGCCGTGGGTTACTCGGCCTATTAAAGGCCCGAATCTACTAGTGGGCCAGTTTGACGGGTCCCATGATGCGGATCATACATCGTGATTGCATGACGGCCCGATTATGTACCGTAATTTTACGGTTTGGCTGGTTTACTGCGAAGACAAGATATATATATACAGTAAAATAACTGCAGCATCGTGAATAAGAAAAAACCTAGACTATACAATAAAGAAATTACTGCATATTACATCCACTGGGCATCAAAGTTCGCCACTCTGATAATAAAGCACAAGCAGACAGTATATTACATACACTGGGCATCAAAGATCGCCACCAGTGCAAATAAACACGCCAACAAAATAATATACAAAACCGATAGCACTTCAATAGAGTTCAAGAAATGTTAGCCCTGCTGGGGAGCTGCAGCGCAAGCAGCTGAGCAAGATGATGAGATTGCGCTTGTTCAACACTTATATCTTCGTCACTCTGAAAGATAAACAAGCAAACAGATGACAGATTTTGCACATAAAAGTATCAGTGCTGACAATTCATCACATTTCTTACTGACGAATAAAGTGAGACAGTTTAAAATTGCATTAACACAATATGGTATTGTTCAGGTCAAGACATGGCAGGAATTGACATTGTGAAGGAGTTGGCAGCTTCACGACACCACTGGATTACAGATCAAGAACTCATAAGTATCAATGGTTAGTGTGCTGTCAATTTATCCCATTTCAGATTGGCAAATAAAGAGGTGGTTTAAATAATAGTAGAATGATAGGACATTGTTCATAGTTAAGACATTGCAGAATATGACATTGTGCTGTAGTGGGTAGGTTCACCACACCACTGGATTACGGATGAAGAACAAAAGCATACATGCAGTGCAAAAGAAGATCACTTGCTCTGTATAGTTTAATTTACATGGTATGAAGAAGGAACTTGGTTGTACAACTGAAAACTTAAATTGAGAACGACAAACTTTTGTTTATGAACTACATAATAAACTTTAAACATGCAATTTGATGCAAACACCAAAAATAAACACCTGTTGCAGTCATGCCTAACCAAATATACACAACAAAGTTTGAAGGCTTGAGAAGGACAAACTTACATTACTGGTGAAGACAGGCTCTATAAAGCCCTTGTCCATGCTGATGGGGGGCAATTCAAGAAGTTTAGCACAGAATGTTCTTCATAAGCATTGCCTTTATTCTACATTTTGTTAAGAGTAAATATAGATGTGATAATATACAAAAAATGGAGAATATTTAAGATAAGATGAAGAGCGATGCTACATAACCAAGTAGCTATAAATGTATGTGCAGCTATACAGGCAAAAGGCACAGCCAAGAGCAATGCACAGCTAAACTTCTTCAGTACCAACCTTACGGTAAGAGTAAATATAGATCTGAGGTGTAGAAAATGGAGGGCAAAGGAAAATAAGCTGCAGAGTGATGGTACATGAACAACTACCTCTCAATATAAGTACATTGATAAAGGACAACATGTACTTACAAGAACAATGCAGAGCTAAAAAAATTCATTGGCATTGGATATATTCTACACTAATATAACCATTCATACAGATCAGATAATTTGGAGCGAACAATGGATAAGCAAGCTATCATGCATACTGCTGTCACATAATGAACTAGGTATGTATGCAAGTACAGTGATACAGGACAACAGGTACTAACAAGAGCAAAGCAGCGGGCAGCATATTTGCGATATCCTGTCGTTCTTTTCAAACCGGAATTCTTCTTCGAGCTGATTTCCTGCAAAAAAGATCCATAAGGCACATGCGCAAAAGTAGAAGTTCAAATTGTCATGTGATTTCATAGACAGTACCTCATCCTGGCAACGAGACCAGTGCATAACAAGGTTTTTCCATTCAATGTCTTCTAAATTTAGCACAGGAGACTTCACCGGAAATTCGTTTATAGACTTGCCATCAAAGTGTGATTTCCTCAGGTAACACAGATACTGCTGCAATGCTTCCTTGAAAAGCACAAGCAAGCTTTGCTCGTCATGACTATCCAGATTGACCCTCACCTAGTTACAACAATGTAATGTAAATCATTGATGTGTTCGATCAGCAGAAAACAGGAAAATAATAACCATGAATAATAGCACTTACACGTAAGTTGGACAGGAAGATGTGAAAATGGTGTTTGTCTTCACTATAATCTTCCCGTGATGGGAATATATGCACGTAGTCCCTAACAACATTGACAGCATTGTCTTTTAAACTGGGAATAAATGGAATGGGGTTCCAATCTGCAGGAATTGGCCGTCTCTGCAGTTGGGATAGGTCTTCGGCTGGTGGACTTGCTGTATTTGCTGCAGTGGGATTTTTCTGTGGTACGGCTGGTGCTATGGAAAATGAAATTGGTATAGCTTTTGCTGGAGTGCAGGTCCTATGTGGTGGGGCTAGTGGTGTGGCCAGTGAAGTAAGGGTACAGTCTGCTAGAGTCGGTCCTATGTTTTGTGTCACTGGTTGTACAGCCAATATAAGTGGGGCGCTGTCTGATTTCTCCGGCACCACCATGTTTTTCAAGGACTTTGCTGGTGCTCCTTCAGGTTTGGCAATCACCCTCTTCCTTTTTGATGTCTGATGCACAAGAACAGCATTTAAGTGGAAAAACATGGTATGATGACAGATGGAATATGTATTGATAATTGATGGGCATGGCATCTCGAGTTATATGATGAGTAAACTAAGCATATGGTGGTGCCACAAAGTAGAAGAAATGCATGCAAGATGCACGCAATCAATAAAACCTTGCCAAATTAGAACAGGCACCTTGATGGGTGAACAGGACAGGCCATCTGCCTTTGACTCCTCGAGGTTAGAATAGTCATTAGAATGATATTCTGAACAAGAATCAACAGGTGGGGAGCGTACGAGTTTCATTGCTTCCAGAATGGCACTCAATTCCTTGGTGGGGAGCGTACCAGTTTCATTGCTTCCAGAATGCCATCTGCCTTTGACTCCTCGAGGTTAGAATAGTCATTAGAATGATATTCTGAACAAGAATCAATAGGTGGGGAGCGTACGAGTTTCATTGCTTCCAGAAAGTCATTGCAGTGTTCCACAATATTCTTCTGATGCGCGGATTCTGATATTCACTGTAATTGCGTATAATATCTGAGAACCATGAAAACATAAATAGTTGTGAGATTATCTTTGTAATGCAGATAATATTCTAATATAGGGGCGCCCCTGTAAACACTTATGTGCTATCACTGGATTCTGATGAGAGAGCTCATGTGTGCTGTAATATCGTGTGTGCATTTATATAATCTGGCACAAGTACACAAGAAAATAGGCTCCAGAAGTAAGGATAGCTGGCAGATGATAGGTTCATAATATACTGTATAGATAGTTTATTGCCAAACCATGATAACAAGAGCACACAGCAACTAGGCAGATCATAGTGTACATAACAGGGGTACACCATAACCACGATATATAAATCGGGAAAGTGGAACTGGCTTGAAAATACGGTGTTGTATTGCCGCTAGTAATTGAAAGCCTATCGATCACGTACAGGCCAGCACTATCGAACATGGTAAAGAAGAGCAAGCAGATTTTGGATAATAAAATGTTGGTTGCACAGTGCCCACACATGATGAACCAGAGCGCATTAAGAATGCAACTCCCAGCTGTCTCTCGACCATTTTAGGCGGTTGGATGAAGATCCTACATCTCCTAACCCTTCTTCTTCCTCGTCTCTGATTCTTCCCATACTGAACACCGCACGGGCCGCCGGCCGGACCACCGGCCCCCACCGCCTGTGTTCCTCCGCCATCCCCACCCCCCACCCGCGTCGAGTTTTCTTCGTTCCTCACTCTGAAAAATTGACTGACCCAATTATGAAATTTAGTCTACTATGATTTAACTAGTGTAGAATATAAAAGGGGAAAACCATAAGCATTGGGAGTATAGTGTTGAGCGTGCCATGGCGGATCTAAAGGTGCAAACCGGACAAAGGCAACTTCGCAACCAAGACAAGAAATTAGAGTAAAGCAGTGGCGATCTATTTTCTTGCTGCGATAACTAAGTTGAGCAGATACGAAAGAGTACCGCCTCTGGTGCGGCGCCGTGTACGCATCTGGTGAGAATTTGACGGTGCTGCGGTAGCGATGGCTGTCGGTGGCGTGGAAGAAGATTTAGGAGGGTAGACAGTGGCGGCGGGGCGCGGTGGACGAGACGGTCATAGGAGCAGCGCCGGCAAGGTGGACGACGGCGGGGATGAAGCGAGAGGACGGGATGCAAGGATCCCGGTCCGAAGGCGTGGATGAGAGAGGTCGATCTCTTGTAATGGACGGTGACATCGGGGTATCAGCTCCGGCATGGTGGAGGAGGACGGCGGTGGATGGGGTGGCGGACGGCGGCGGACGGAGGAGGGTGGGGTGGAGAGGGTGTTTTGGCGCCCACGGAGTATGAATGGGGAAAAGGGAGGTAGAGAGGAAGGGGGGAACCATGTATTCAGGGCGCGCTTGTCTCAAATGCGAGGAAATCTACAAACTTAGCCCCCGTTTCAAATTTCTACTACATCACAACAACATTAGTCGGTTGGGGATAGGACGGTAATCTCGCATACACAGAATATTTGCCGATGAGAGTTTGTTTTTGGCGCCCACCGTGTATGAATATGAATCGGGGAGGGAGTCGATTTCGGCCGAGGGAACACTGTGTTTTGGCGCCCACCGTGTATGAATCCGGGTGAGAGGCGGTTACGTCACGTTTGGGTGAAATTACAAACCTACCCCTATCGAAACCTATAGAAATCCAGTAGATAGGCTTTGCGCGGCACGGATAGGCAGTAGTGATTTCCATCTCGCAGATTTTGGTTTCGGGCGGTTACTGCGACTTTCCCTGCTTCGTTCAAATTTTGCACAGTGCACGTTTACCATGCCAATTCAATTCGAATCCCGTTGGTATTCTACTATTATTTTCGGGCGGGATCCATTTTCAATTGGAATTACATTCTATATACATCATTTTTTTTATATATATACTTTCAAAAGCACAACACCATTTATACATAAATATGGTTTACAAATGGCATGATCTCAGATTCATAAGGTTGTATCCATCAATTTGGATTTTCAAATATTTGAAACCACTTTATGTTGAAATCCAATGTATGCATTCCTCGCTAACTGTCTCCAATTAATGTGTGTTTCATGCGGGTTTTTTTTAACTTCTCAAACATGTATAATGTGTTTCACACACGCAACATATAGTGTAATCCTGTTTAGACATTAATTGCATATAAACCATGCATTATTTGTAATTGAAGAATCTATGGATCACCAATATTGATAAACTATATAACATTACACGTGTGCCCAAATTCAAATGAATATGCATATTTGATACACCAATTTGCGTTATGATATTATCGATGTCGTGATCTCCAGTTTAAATATTTGAATCCCCTTTAATCCAGATATTCGTCTCATATAGCTAGCACTCATGCTTATATAGGACTATCTCTCTGGACCTATAGGCGTTCATCGTCTCTCAGGCATCTCTCGTGCTACCTGTATGTCGACAATGATCTTTTATCTTCGTAACACACTGACGGTACTCTCTCCATCGACCTTCATCACTCTATCTCTCTCTAAGTATATCTCGCTCCCTGCTATGTGTCTCTAGATATGATTCTCCATAAAACTTTGTCTCCCAGGGTCTCATTTCTCTCACACAAACACAAAACACAAAACTTTCTCTCACACAAACACAAAACTTTGTCTCCCGGGGTATCATTTCTCTCAACCATTCCCATGTGTGCCACACGCACACCCCTCATACAGAGATGTCTTTCGCTCCTTAGATACGAGAACCTATGACTCTTCCTCTTCAATATCTCTTTCTCACACACAAACACAAACTCTGTCTCCCAGGGTCTCATATTTCTCCATTGTTCTCTTGTATGTCGCTCAAACACACCCTCTCTCCCTAGAGATATCTTGCGTTCCCTCATATGTCTCTCTAGCTATCACACTCGTTGTGAAATATCTTTCTCTCTCGCAGACAGAAAACTCCATCTCTCTGGATCTCATTTCTCTCTGATATTTGTTTGTATGTGACTCACATGCACCCTCTCTCTATCTCTCTCACACCCACACACATAACCCAGCCTTCTAATCCACTTGACTCCTATCTCTAGCGCACACTAGCTAGCATCTTTATCTTTCTATTTATCTGTTTCTCCATCAACCTTCTTTCTCGTCCTCACTCTTGATTCCTATCACGCACACTACATATGTTTCTCTCTACATGCAGTCCAGTGCTCTCTCTCACACATATATAACTTCACCCTTTGAACCACCCAGCGGTCATCTCTGACACCCAAACTAACGGATGTCTCTGTAGCTAGCATCTCCATCTCTATATCTATCTGTAGTTTCTCCATCAACATTTCTTTCTCGCACGGAGTCTTGCTTCCTATCACCCACACTATATATGTCTATCCATACATATGCATTGATAGGTTGATCTCTTTTGCACAATCATTGTGCCTCACCCCCTCTGCTCGCCATAGATGCATGCTCCAGCCCACGCCACTATCTCTTAAAGACAAAAACACATGCTCAATTGTCGGGCCTTCTTCCCTGCATTCTCACATGCATGCATATTGTCATACCGATCCGTCTCTCCCATGTCGTTGATCTTAGGACTTATGTCTTCTTTCTTTTATCTCGATCATGCGCGCGCACACACACACACATCCCATGTATACATGTATACCTCTCACACATGCACGTTCAAGGTCTCTATGTGTCCATACGTAGTTAATTACCCTCAATCCTAATGCCACATCAAATCGTTCTCCTCTTTTGTGCACATAACTTCCGCCTGGATGGGCAAAACACACACTCACACTTAACAATCTCCTTCTAGCTACCCCCCCCCCCCGCCCCGCGCGCCTCTCACTCTTCCCCTGTATCCCCGAAACCAATAAGACCATCCCTTTGTTTAATTCCCGCCTACATGCACCATCGATATATAGTAGTCTTCCATGGTGTCTCTCGAACAAACACGTTCTCTCGATGTCGACTCCTCTCACGCGCACGCACCTTCTCTTCCCTCCTACGGGCATTTTCTCTCTCGCACCCCATCGTTGTTGACCTCTGCCATACACATCACCTCTCTATGATGAAGCCATGCACACTTAAATTACATCCGCCACAGAGGACCCCGCGACACACACACACGCGCGCGCGCGCACGCACGCACACCCCCCCCCCCACACACACACACTAAGACTCCATCTCTCTCTCTCACACACACAACACACACACACACACACACAAACACAAACACACGCACGCACCCCCCCCCCCACACACACTTAGACTCCATCTCTCTCTCTCTCTCTCACACACACAAACTAAGACTCCATCTCTCTCTCTCCTCTCTCTCTCTCTCTCACACACACACACCACACACACACACTAAGACTCCATCTCACACACACATGCTCTAGGCGAAGCATTTGTTCCTACCACCTTTCATCCAACCTTACCCGTATGATAAACAATCACCTTTATTTACTTGCATAACATGGACAGATTCCACTTTACTATAGTAGTCAGCAAACTTATCAACTGTATACCCTTATAAAAAAACGAGTTGGCGATGATGGTCTGCCTGCCATCTTGTAATACAGACCGTATGATCTATATCTGACGGATAGGAAGCAAACTATAATAATTTTACAAAAGATACCCGCACCTCTCTCCACATCATTATCTCCCGCAACCTCATTGCTCAACAATTAAAAAAGGAATAAGTCTCTGGAACAATCTAGCATGCATGGTGGCTGCTGCCGCCTGCCGGCGCCGTCCATCCCCATGCCTCCGCCCATTCCGACCACCAGTCACCACCACGCTCCACTCCTCCTCGCCTTATCTCTCATCTTTCATTTTTTCGATGACATTCTCGAGATACCAGTTTTCCAATAAAATTCTCAAGATATCATTAGTTTTTACACATGGGATTACTCCTGCATGGGTCAATCACAACAGGTGTTTTGTAAAAAAATGCATATTGATGTTCTGTGCAATGCACGAGAATCTTGCTTGTAATTATATAACGCAAATTACGAGCAGGAAGTGACATTTTTCTGACACAACCATGTTAACATGGCCATGTAAATCACGAGCAGGAAGGAGAAGGGAAGCGGGCTGTGGAGTAACGTTTTTACCACAATTTCTTAGGAAACTGAGTGCAATAATTGAGTAGTTTTGCAAACTACCATTACTACTACACCTGAAACGGTTCAAAACCTATACTCCCTTGCCAGCGCGCGCTTCCCGCGCGAAACGGTCAGCGTCGCCCTAGAGCGTCAGTGCCGCATTAATGCCCGGCCAGAGCGGAGGCGACCTCTCACTGGCGCCGGCTTTGAAGTGGCGCGACGGCTGAGAGAGCGCCACTTCCCGGTGCACGCGACTGCTCCGCGTCGAGATTGGCCATAGGCCCTGTTTGGATCCATGGGTTAGAGTTAGTTTGAGCTAGTTGGGGCTCAAATAGCCCTAAAGTATCCAAGCATGAGGGTTTAAATTGGAGCAAGTTGCACCGAACCCACCAAAAAAACTATCCCACCCAAGAGGTGCTAACTGGAGATAGTTCTCATTGGGACCACTGAAAAATCACTTTTCTCTCTCCATGAAGTGCATTTATTGTCAATCTAACCCTGTCACCCAAACACCTCTTTGGCTACAGTTAGTTCAGGGTTAGTCATGAGTTAGTCTAACCTCTAGCTAAGTTAGAGTATCAAACAGGAGCAGTATAGGACATGCAATTTGCTCAAAGCATACAGGCAAATTCGTACGTGAAAGGATTTTTTTCTTTTTGAAAACGGAACGTGAAAGGAATTTTTTTAGAATGCTCTTGGCATGTCGCTAACATGTGATAGTTAACCGACCTCGATAGACGGCAGAAACGCCATCCCGTCGCACTTTGATAGAGATGAGGAGGGAGAAGCGATACAGGCTGCTGGATTACTAGAGATAGGTGTCGCACGGAAGCCAAGAAATATGGTGATAGCGTGGGTTAGCCATGTACTAGTATGATGTAGCTACACTGGGCTGCCGTGTTTCATACTCTTCCAGTCCACTGTGGAGATGATTGGTTCATCCTTTTGCCAACACGCGAGACATCTAGCATCAAGGCGCATGTGTTATGCAACGATCGTTCCATCTATATGAAGAACACGTGGCACTGGAACTACGAGACGGACATGTACCCAGGAGTGAACGTACGAACCTGAGTAATGTAGCGCAGTAAGTGAAGTAGAAACGCACAAATGGTATGAACATGTGTGGCATACAGGGTGTGTTTGGTTGCGTTCTCGTCTCAGCATAGTTGTTCCCTCTTCATGCATGCTCAACTCAATACCCCTCTTCATGCATGCTCTCTTCATGCATGCTTCTAGTGTATTTGTGCTAAACTAGTGTGGACTCATGCATCCTCCATACACTCTACCAAACACCCAAAAGTAGGTCGAGAAGGGAACTCTTGGGTGGCATTTGTCTCTTACTACGTACTACCACTAAATGTTGTACGTGCAATGCACGGTGATGTTATGGAGTACGTGCCTAAGTACTCTACTACTACTATATTAGCTGGAGGCACATATTAACTTTTATATTTGTTTACGTGTATGCCCCGAGACCTTCCAACTAGATGTGTCTTTCTCTCCAGGTCGCACTTTGTATCGTTCATCCAACTAAGTACTACTACATGTGGTCTCCGACCCAGAAGTGGAAGAAGTGGAGACGCTCTACCACGCTGTTTTTTTATGCTGGGCTCTACCATGTTGTTCATGTCCCACTCCTTTCGCTGACGTGTGGGACATCCAGCACGTGCCGTGTTTGGCACCCTTCGTTGTAAGAGTTGAAACGCTAGCATTCATCAGAAATAAAAAATAATTATAAATCGGCAGTGATACTATTTTTTTGCGAACCAATCAGCATTGATACTATACCACGCGGTTTCCTTGCTCCTCGATATCGAAAAGAATACTTCCGTTCGCCAACATGTGAGACGTCGACCATCCTAGTCCACTTGCCATGCACGCAGAACTCCAAGGGAGAGTCACCCAGGTCATCGCGCCGCAGTAACAATGACTAATGAGCTGTCAAATCACAGGCCCACTTCCCACTTTGAAGTTGCTCGGACGAAGGAACCATCATGACTTCGTTGAATTCCGCTTCTTGAAGAAAACTACTGTACCAGCAGTACTGCTAGCTACAGTATTTACTCCAACAGAGGCCTCCTTTCGTTCATAGGATAGGAATATGAAAATCATAGGAAGTGAGATGACATGCATCTCAATTCCTATAGAGAAAGAGATGCCAATTGATGCATAGGATAGGAATTTTTCCATTTAGTCTAGGCTAATGTACTGGTAATTTGCTCTAAAAACTACACTAGTAACTAGTAGTACTGGTACATGCTCGTACTCAGACACAGACACACACACTAACTACTAGTACTACTACTTCTCACATGCTGGCGAGATGTCGTCGTTCTCCTTCCCGGCTTTGTCGGCAACACCCCACCGTTCTTGGATCTCCACCGACCTCTCTGTAGCAGCGCGTGCATCCTTTTCTTTCTTGCGGCGGCAGGCCTCTCTTTTCTTGAGTGCTTTCTGACTTTTCCGCTCCCTCTGTGCGGCTTTGGCCGCCTCTTGCTCTACCGCCCATTCGGCCTTGGCATCTTCAAATTCCTCCAACATAGTTGTGAGATCGCGAGCGGTGATGAACTCGGCACGGCGGGATGCCATCGCTTCCCTACCATTTTGTGTGCGTTCGTGGGCGGCGAGGAACTCGGCGCGACGGGATGCCATCGCTGCCTTACCGGTTAGTGTGTGGCGCGGTGGCATGAACGACGCTTGGTGAGAGCTCTGGGATGGAGTGGCCGGACAACCGTATAGTGCATTGGTTTGTCAAGAGCTCAAGGACAGAAGACGAAGCAAATTAGGATTCCCGTTCAATCCTGGTCATTTATTACCGAGTAAAACGCATTGGCAGTCATCGAACTTGTCTTGATAGCTCACTTTGATCATTGTATACGAGATATGGTGATTATATGGTCGCTGGCTCAGCGTATAGCTCCGTATTTGTAGGGTTGACCAGTCAAACAATCTGCATGCGCCTGAAACGGTCACCGTCTCTCCAGAATGTCAATGCCACATTCACTGGACTTAACTGCAGGTCCAATTGGTGTGTCACTGGCATGCGGGCCAGACGCCCGTTGGGCCCACATGTCAGACACCCAAACGCATGTGCAGTTAAGTCACTGAAGCAGCGTCCGCATTCACGCCCGACGAACCTACTCCAGCGCCAGTTGTCCATCCGTCTGTCGCGGCTCATTGCCATTCGCCCGCTATATTAACTTGAGCCCCAGCTCCCAGCCATAGCCAAAGACCCACACTTATTCTCCTCCGGTCCCTTCCTTTTGTCAGCACCACTTCAACCATGGCCTCCTGGCGCTCCGAAGCTCTCTTGGACATACTATCGTAGGAGCAGACGAGGGACATCGGCAGCTCCACTCCGGGCGTGCTCTAAAGCTCTCTTCGACATACTGTCGCAGGAGCAAACGAAGGAGATCGCCGGCACCGGCCGGGTTGCCCTCCGCCGCCACGACCATGAAGCTGGCGTGCGTGCGCGGGCGCAGCCGGCAGCGAGGAAGAGTAGTACACGGTAGGTCACCGTCGCTCTGGTCCCGGGAAGGCCACCGCTACTCCACTCAGTCCACGCCAAGTTTGGTGGGGTAAACATCAGCGGCCGATTAGCCACTTGACGGCGACATGGAGGCGGAAATCTTCATAACCTTGTGCTCCGGACGGAAGAGGAGGTTATCGAGGCGGATGAGGAGGAGGAAAAGGCAATGGCTGGCTTTCTCGGGTTCATGGTCGGACATGGTGGTCGGGCGCCGGCGATCATTTAGATTAGGTTTATAGTAGGTTTAGTACGGTTTGTATGAAATATGTAATGAATTTCGTCCAGTTTGTAGGAAAAGTTTTCGAAATGTAATGAATTTCATCCGGTTAATTTCATCCGATTAATTTGAAATTTGCTTTGTTTGCACGAATTTCGTCCGGTTAGTTCATATAGTTGTCGAAAGGTATGCGGGCAGCATCGGATGGCATCCATCAGTGTCCCCGGACAGATGCCGGTGTAAATTGGTGGGCCAGTGCTGGAGATGCCCTTACTATCATGCTATAATCGATAACAATCCTCCATTATTTGGCAGGGAACAGTTATCCCTCGATCAAAATCAGATCCGCGGTGTTTCGCACTCCTCCCGTGTACGAGTGTAAACTCTTGCTTACATAAAAATGGAGCAAGTGGACGGCACTGTAGCACGTCATATCACTTGAACTAGCCCGCCTAACGAGCGGGAAAGCACCGCCCTCGTCATTTTGTTCTGGATTTCTATCAATTGATCGCGCGAAAATGTTACGCTTCGCAAGTTCTAAAGGAAAAGGCGGCACACTTACGACTCGTACGCGTCGCAACCCCGACAGTCCGGCTCGCACGCCGCTCACTAGAGGGGACACGCATTGTCTTGCAATTTCACTGACATGTGGGACTGTAATTGAATAAACCGTCAATAGCCGAAATCTAATCGCTCGGCGGGCGTCGGCTGAGAAGGGAGAAATGGGGGAGGGAGAAGAGATCGCCCGCCCGCCGTGCACGGACTCCAAGAAATATATGGTGATAATGTGAGGTGGGACATCCTGGAGTCCAGACCGCTTCCGGAGCCCACTCTCACCGCCCTGGCCCCTCAAGACGCCAGCTGCCCGCTGCATGCATAGCAAGTAGTCCCTGCTTAAGTGGAGGAGAGAGAGGCATTGACAAAGTCAAGGAGTAACAGTGGAGACAATAGCTTTCATCAAAAATAAACAATGAATACTCGTTGCTCGTCCTCTATATCGGAAAGAATACTTCCATTCGCCGACATGTGGGACGTTGACCATCCTGGTCCACCTGCCATGCACAAAATTATCCTGGTCTACCCCGGTCGTATCGCAGGCCCAACCTTTCCCACTGTAAGTTGTTCGGACGAAGGAACCATCATGACTTTGTTGAATTCCGCTTCTTCAGGAAAACTTACTGTACCCGCAATACTGCTACCACACGCGAAGACTGGGCGGCACTGTACCACGTCATATCACTGAAACCCACTAGGCCAAACTAGCCCGCCTAGGTCATCTATTTTGGAACGGAGGGAGTACGTCTCTGCACTGCTATGATTTTGTGTTGCACGTTCTCTATACTTTTGCTACGATTTTCCTACCCTATGAACCAAATGAGGCCTGAATGTATGTCGACTATTGTCTGATCGATCACTAAGCCTACAATTTTAGGACCTAGGGCTATTGGTCGATCAACGAGGGATAAGTATAAGCGTACCATGAGCTCATCAGCCCCAACGTTTCTCTTCGGTGAGTGTTTTGCAAGTACTATAGCTCGCACAGTAGCTAGCCTACTAACACCAAGAATCATCAAACAAGCCCTGCTGATATGATAAACAGTTCAAACTTACATCTAAGCATGCCATATATTACATCAAAAGCTGGTGAGGATACATCTATTTCCATAACTCAGAGAGGGTTCACATGATTCACTATCAAACAAAAGTAGCAAGATCCGCCCACACAAGACAGTGCACTAGCCCTAAGATGGTTTGATAACACGCATCGTTCTGGTAATTAAACAAAGGGCAATGCAAACTACCCTGAAGGATTAGTGTGACCAACTATTTCTTGTCATCGGTCTCTCGGGCAATGACCATAGCACGGACAGCGGCATGGGAAACGATTTCTGGGGCGATGTCCACAGGACTGACCGCGACATCGGAATCGATCTCTCGGGCGATGTCCACAGGATGGACAGCGGCATCGGAATCGATCTCCGGGGCGATGCCAACAGGACGGGCCACGACATTGGAATCATCAAGGACAACCACCGGCACCTACACAACACTAACATATTAGCAAGCACATTGCAAATAATCAAAAAGCAAGCACATTGCAAATAATCAAAAACCACAACTATGGTAATAAGCCATTATTTTTTACCTTGTGCAGCTCACTGGGGGATCTCATCCCTCCGGGGGGCCATCTCCTCGTCCTCGATGGGGGCCATCACCTTGCCAGGGGAATACTGCTTCTCAACGACGACTATCTCCTCAAACTCGGTCTTGAGCCTCACATAGGTGGCAATCAGAGCTCCTGGGGTAGGCACGGTGGGGCCCTTGCTGTTCTTCCAACTTTCTTTGAGGAGTTCGTCCACCAACGTCCTCAACTCTTTGGCCAGTGCTTGATTCTTGGAGTTCTTCGTCTCCATGGGTTGGCCTGCCAACATGGTCAACTCGTTGGTCGGTGCTCGCTTCCTGGTGATCGCTTTCTCCAGTGGGTTGTCCGCTGGTAACTCTTTGCCTAATGCTCCAGGATCCATCAATGAACTGACAAACAAAAAGCAATCAAAAGGAAACCACAATCACAATGAAAACAGGAAAAGAATAGGATGTGAGAATCGGTTGGTGCTTCGCAAAAATAAGATTATTGGAATGAAAATATAGCAGCATAACTGATTCGCCCACCATTCCTTCGTCGGTAGAGAAGAAAAATGGCAGAAGTGAGTAGTCTGGAGTGAGGTTTTCTTCAAGAAAGGTAAGAAAGGGCTTGAACGAGCGTTCCAATGAAATGATGGTTGCTTCGTCCAGTCCAACTTGGAGGCCACCTTACCACTGCTGGTAAAGGTGTGGGTTTTGTGATATGATGGGTCATGACGGCCACACCGGGGTGACAGGTGAGTCTCGACTCTGGGACCTCGCTGTGATTTGGTGGATGGCACGCGGGCCCGGATGCTTTGAAATGTCATTAACTTGATTTTAGTCTCTTTAGTATTTGGATCCAAGCATGGATGAGGCTAACAAGTTATAGTCCCACTACTTTTAGTCATGAGACTAAAACGTATCCAAGCACTCTCTCAATATTGTGCACCGCGACCAAGGCGGAGAGGAAAATGAGAGAACTACGTAATTAATGCATGAGTTTAATTAGGGTAGTTTTGTAAAGTACGAGATGCATTCCTCCAATCGCAAAATGCCTTGGTTCATGAGATTTGAGTTTTGAGCCCTATAAACCGGAAGGGACGGGGTACTGCACACGGTGTAGTCTAGTCACTTTTTTTTGAGCCGAAGTCTAGTCACTTGTTGAAATCTCTAGAAAGGCAAATACTGCTTTCCGGTTTATAGGTCTATACTACTCCCTCCGTCTAGGTGTGTAAGTCATCTTACGAAAACCAAATAGTCCCAAAACATTTAGGCGCGGTGCATTAACTTCTACCTTGTTTCTTGTTTCTTGACATACGTATCAACCAATAAGAGATGAGAGGTGTGCATGCTTTTAATGACTTGCAATGGCTAGTTCATTGCATGGAATGCTATTAGTTAGCAAATAAACATTGGTGACCCTAGGAGGAAACGGTGCTAAGCGCGTGGACCTATGCAGAATGAGTATCAACCAATGGATAATGGAGTTTAATTGTTAAACAATAGCAATTTTGTCTCATGCAAGAGCCTGGCTAGTACTCCAAGGAACCGCACCACGCGAGCGTTCGCAACTGCCACGTTCGGTTTGCACTTGGCTCTTCGCCTCCTCGAGAAGACGAACAATGATGTTACTCCTACTTCTACAGTATCGAATCCACTACTGCATGTCCGTCCACCTCGTGCGGGAGGGATAGCGTGTAGCGAAAGCTTCTACATACTGCTCCTGCCTTTGCGTCCATGACAGGTGGGCCCAACAGGTGGTTGGCCCACCTGTCATGCAGCCAAAGGCAGGTGAAGTTAAGGCACCGGAGATCAGTCCGCGAGGGATAGGGCGTCGTAGTAATCAAATTTCTCGGTCTTGTACGAGTTGACGCGACACATCAAAGAACTGCATTCGATATAAGTCTTTTTACACATTTCAAATGGGCTACTTCGTATGTAGGAGTAGACATATTCTGCTTCGTATGTACTCCCTCCATTCCAAAATATAAGTCTTTTTAGAGATTTCACTATGAACTATATACAAAACAAAATGAGTGAATCTACACTCTAAAATATGTCTATATATATCCGTATGTAGTTTGTAGTGGAATCCCAAAAAAGACTTACATTTAGGAACGGAGGGAGTAGTCACTTGTTGCAATCTCTAAAAAGACTTATATTTGGAAATGGAGGGAGCACAACGCATGCATGCATGACGTGACTTTCCTTTTGATACTTTCATGTGTTGATTTGATGCACCTTGCCAAATTTTGACTACAAATTTAACTAACCAAATGTTCATGCATGTCACAAAAAATCACAAGGCTGTTTAGATTGTGACTATGTTTGTCTTATGTTGCCACATTATTTTTCCCACACTTGCCACACTTGCCTAACCTGAGTTGCTCAAATTGTTAGACACACTTTGGCTTGCCTAAGGGAATCTTGCCACAATTTTTGTGTCTATGACATGTGGGGTTCACTGCTAACAAAAAATTCTTGTCTTAGGTGTGGCTAATAAAAAAGACTTATATTTAGGAACGGAGGGAGTAGAAAATATAAATAATAATGCATGTTGGGGCAACCCACGTTTCCGCTAATTTTAGCCGTGGGCTTGTTCACAATTTTTACGAGGGGTGGTTGTTCATTTAAGGGAGGGACTTGTAGTACTACCAGACTTGAACGATACAAAGTGCGACCTGGCACACTGAGGGAGTCCTGGACTAGGGGGTGTCCAGACAGCCGGACTATCATCGTCCGCCGGACTCCCAGACTACGAAGATACAAGATTGAAGACTCTGTCCCGTGTCCGGATGGGACTTTCCTTGGCGTGGAAGGCAAGCTTGGCAATACGGATATGTAGATCTCCTACCGTTGTAACTGACTCTGTGTAACCCTAGCCTCCTCCGGTGTCTATATAAACCGGAGGGCTTTAGTCCATAGGACACAACATACATTACAACAATCATACCATAGCCTAGCTTTAGGGTTTAGCCTCCTTGATCTCGTGGTAGATCCACTCTTGTACTACCCATATCATCAATATTAATCAAGCAGGACGTAGGGTTTTACCTCCATTGAGAGGGCCCGAACCTGGGTAAAACATCGTGTCCCTTGTCTCCTGTTACCATCCGCCTAGACGCACAGTTCGGGACCCCCTACCGGAGATCCGCCGGTTTTGACACCGACATTGGTGCTTTCATTGAGAGTTCCTCTGTGTCGTCACCGATAGGCTTGATGGCATCTTCAACCAACAACGCTGTCCAGGGTGAGACTTTTCTCCCCGGACAGATCTTCGTATTCGGCGGCTTCGCACTGCGGGCTAATTCGCTTGGCCATCTGGAGCAGATCGAAAGCTACGCCCCTGGCCGTCAGGTCAGATTCGGAAGCCTAAACTTCACGGCCGACGTCCGCGGAGACTTGATCTTCGACGGACTCGAGCCACAGCCGAGCGTGCCGCACTGTTACGATGGGCATGATCTAGCTCTGCTGCCGAACAGTGCCTTGGTGGACGCACATGAATCCGCTTCGGCCATTAGTCCGGAGCCGATCGCCCAGATCAAGGATCGGTGGATAGACGCCACCTTGGGGGCTCCAACTTCCACGGCGATGGAGCCGAACATAATCTTGTCCCTCGCGAAACTCGTGATTCCGAGGTGCCGGACTCCCTTGCCGGACTCCGAACCTCCCACGCCCCTACCAATCGATTCGGATTGGGCGCCGGTTATGGAATTCACCGCCGCGGACATCTTCCAACACTCGCCCTTTGGCGACATCCTAAATTCGCTAAAGCATCTCTCGTTATCGGGAGAGTCCTGGCCGGACTATGGCCAGGATGGTTGGGACACGGACGACGAAGAAATTCAGAGCCCACCCACCACCCACTTTGTAGCCATTGTCGACGATCTAACCGACATGCTAGACTACGACTCCGACGACATCGACGCTATGGACGACGATGCCGGAGACGAACAGGAACCAGCGCCTACAGGGCACTGGAAGACCACCTCGTCATACGACATATATATGGTGGACACCCCAAAAGACGGGGACGGCGAAGAAGCAGCGGAGGCAGACTCTTTAAAGAAGCAGCCCAAACGCCGGCGTCAGCGGCGCCGCTCTAAATCCCGCCACAGCAAGAATGGAGATTCCGGCACAGGAGATAATAATACTCCAGAGAGTGCCGAAGACAATCCCCTCCAGCAAGACTCAGCGCAGGAGGATGCAGAAGCAAGCCCTCACGAGAGGGCGGCAGACGAAGAGGTTGAGGATCATAACTATATGCCTCCCTCCGAAGACGAAGCAAGCCTCAACGATGATGAATTCGTCGTACCTGAGGATCCCGTCGAACAAGAGCGTTTCAAGCGCAGGCTTATCGCCACAGCAAACAGCCTAAAGAAAAGCAGCAACAGCTTCAAGCTGATCAGGACCTGCTGGCCGATCGATGGACCGAGGTCCTCGCGGCCGAAGAGTATAAACTCGAACGCCCCTCCAAAAGCTACCCAAGACGCAAGCTGCTCCCCCGATTAGAGGAGGAAGCATACATACCTCCATCACCAGCGCACGATATGGCTGACCGACCACCCCGTGGTCGTGACAGAGAGGCATCCAGGCCCCCAGCCAAGACCGTACCCCGGCATCGCTCCAAAAGTACGAAGCCAAGAGGGAACGCGCCGGACTTGCGAGACATATTGGAGGACAAAGCAAGGCAATCCAGATCCATCTACGGATCACGTGGGCGCCCCACGACCCATGACGAATACCGTCGCGCCGGATACAATAACCCCGGCCGGGCCGAACACAGCAGACAGCGCTCTCTCGAGCTGCGTCGTGATATTGCTCAATACAGAGGCGCCGCACACCCGCTATGCTTCACTGACGAAGTAATGGATCATCAAATCCCCGAAGGGTTTAAACCCGTAAACATCGAATCCTACGATGGCACAACAGACCCCGCGGTTTGGATCGAAGATTATCTTCTCCACATCCATATGGCCCGCGGCGACGATCTCCATGCCATCAAGTATCTCCCACTCAAGCTTAAAGGACCAGCTCGGCATTGGCTAAACAGCTTGCCCGCAGAGTCAATTGGGTGCTGGGAAGACCTGGAAGCCGCATTCCTCGACAACTTCCAGGGCACGTATGTGCGACCACCAGACGCCGATGACCTAAGCCACATTATTCAGCAGCCAGACGAATCGGCCAGACAATTCTGGACACGGTTCTTGACAAAGAAAAACCAAATCGTCGACTGTCCGGATGCAGAGGCCCTTGCAGCCTTCAAACATAACATCCGGGACGAATGGCTAGCCCGGCACCTGGGGCAGGAAAAGCCGAAATCCATGGCAGCCCTCACATCATTAATGACCCGCTTTTGCGCGGGAGAGGACAGCTGGCTAGCTCGCAGCAACAATCTCCGTAAAAACTCTGGCAGTCCGGATACTAAGGACAACAACGGCAGGTCACGTCGAAACAAAAACAAACGCCGCATTAACGGCGACGATAAGGAGGATACGGCAGTCAACGCCGGATTCCGAGGCTCTAAACCCGGTCAACGGAAGAAGCCATTCAAAAGAACCACTCCGGGTCCGTCCAATTTGGACCGAATACTCGACCGCTTATGCCAGATACATGGCACCCCCGAAAAACCAGCTAATCATACTAATAGAGATTGCTGGGTGTTCAAGCAGGCAGGCAAGTTAATTGCCGAAAGCAATGACAAGGGGCTAAACAGCGACGACGAGGAGGAGACCCGACCGCCGAACAATAGAGGACAGAAGGGTTTTCCCCCACAAGTGCGGACGGTGAACATGATTTACGCAACCCATATACCCAAGAGGGAGAGGAAGCGCGCACTAAGGGACGTCTACGCGATGGAGCCAGTCGCCCCGAAGTTCAATCCCTGGTCCTCTTGTCCGATCACTTTCGATCGAAGAGACCATCCGACCAGCATACGCCATGGCGGATTCGCCGCATTGGTTTTAGACCCAATCGTCGATGGATTTCACCTCACGAGAGTCCTGATGGACGGCGGTAGTAGCCTGAACCTGCTTTATCAGGATACAGTGCGCAAAATGGGCATAGACCCCTCAAGGATTAAACCTACAAAGACAACCTTTAAAGGTGTCATACCAGGTGTGGAAGCCAACTGTACAGGCTCAGTAACACTGGAAGTGGTCTTCGGATCCCCGGATAATTTCCGGAGCGAGGAGTTAATCTTCGACATAGTCCCGTTTCGCAGCGGCTATCACGCTCTGCTCGGACGAACCGCGTTTGCAAAATTCAACGCGGTGCCGCATTATGCATACCTCAAGCTCAAGATGCCAGGCCCTCGTGGAGTCATCACGGTCAACGGGAATACGGAACGCTCCCTCCGAACGGAGGAACATACAGCGGCTCTCGCGGCAGAACTGCAGAGCAGCCTCTTAAGGCAATTCTCAAGTCCGGCCGTTAAACGGCCGGACATAGCAAAACGCGCCCGCAGCAATACCAACCAAGACCACCTGGCGCGATCAGAGCACGCGTAGCAATGCGGCTCCAACCCTCGCCCGCGCATGATCGCAAGAATAACACTCCGCGTACATCATTACGCTTTGGAGATACCATGGGCACAGGGGAAGGGGCACGATCGCAATGGACCCAGAGTGCGGTTCGACCACACCAGGGGCTCGCAAGCATGCCCCCCTTTTTTTATTATTTTATTTTCCTTCTTTACGTACACAGGACTCCGTTAACCAGCGACCCTGTCCGGCGGCAAACCTGCCGAACTCATGATGCAACAGCCAGGGACGAAAGAAGGCTGCGACGAACACTCAGGTGGTCTCAATCACGAGCATTAAATTCGATTATATACACCAAGTCCGCAGCCCACCCCTGGAGCGGGACATGTTTACTTAGTCCAAATCCCTTGCTTACCGCACTACTTGTATCAGTCTGCATTCATAGCAGATTTTCTTTCATAAACAATGCAGCACCTTTTTGACTGCAATTACATTACCTTTTATATATATGCTCATTACATGACATCTTGCACCCGTATATTTTGGTACGGCCGAATACGCCAGGGGCTTCTGTTCCCCAAATTATGGTGTGATAAAGTCCGAACACTTTCATAAGTACGGCACCCCGAACTTATAGCATTATATGAATCGGCTCCGAATCATGTCTTGGGTCAATAGTTGGGTTTGCCCGGCTCCCACGTTTTGGTGCCTTACGTTCCGTTCTGTCGGCTAAGGTGGCACTGGGAGAACCACTGCGATTGCGCCCCGGTTGAGCCGGGCGAGCGCCTTAGTGGAGAAAGCTAAAACTGACTGGCATGATAAGGCGAGAGACTGGTCGCTGTTCGAGAGGTTTTTTCGGGTCCTTAAAGACTCACGCCGCTTCGAGCGAAGTTCCGGACCATGTCCGACGAAGGCGTGGATAGCGCCCCGGATTCGGTCTTCCGAATACCAGGGGCTTCGCCGAAATTTAAAATTATAGAATTCTATGGCTAAGTGAGAGTGTTCAAGCATTATAAGTCCGGTTGCCTTGTTCGTTGTGTTGAGCGCCTCCCTAGATGGACCCAAAAATGGGAACAAGAGTGCTCAAGTTTATCCCGAACACCCCAGCACTCGTGGCTTGGGGGCTGAAGCCAACGACTTGCCATCTCTCAGATTTTATAAACGGCCGCACAGAAGGTAATATTTTAAATTAGACAAGCGTTGCTTAATGCGCACATGAACAATGTTTCAGCGCACAGGATAATACATAACGAGTTTACTCAAAGATTACATTTCTGGGGCACTCATCCGCAATATCGCGGGCTCCCTTCAGGACAGTTTTATAATACATTTCGGGCGTGCGATACTCCTTGCCCGGTGGCGGTGGGTCCGTGAGAAGCTTCTCCGCATCCAACTTGCCCCAATGCACCTTTGTGCGGGCAAGGGCCCGACGAGCACCTTCAATACAGGCGGAGCGCTTGATGACCTCCACCCAGGGGCACGCATCCACCAGCCGCCGCACGAGGCCAAAGTAGCTCCCAGGCATGGCCTGTTCAGGCCACAGCCGGACTATAAGGCCCTTCATGGCCTCCTCAGCTACCTTGTGGAGTTCGACCAGCTGCTTCAGCTGGTCGCTTGGGGGCACCGGATGGCCGGCCTCAGCGTACTGAGACCAGAAGACCTTCTCCGTCGAGCTCCCCTCCTCGCCACGATAGAATGCGGCGGCATCAGACGCACTACGCGGCAGATCTGCAAACGCCCCTGGAGAGCTCCGAATGCGGGTAAGTGTCAGGTAGTTTACATTAACATGCCTGCTTTGCATGAAAAATGCCTTACCCGCCGCTATCTTCTTTATATCTTCAACCTCCTGAAGGGCCTTATGGGCCTCGGCCTTGGCGGACTTGGCACTTTCGAGAGCCGAGGCAAGCTCGGACTCTCGAGTCTTGGAGTCACGCTCCAAACTCTCATGTTTCTCCATGAGATCCTGGAGCTCTTGCCAAAGTTCCGCCACCCGTGCCTCCTGCTTTTCTCGCTCCGCCCGTTCCGCGGCCGCACTGCGTTCAGCCGCGGACACAGCCTCCTTCAGGGCTGCCACCTCGTTAGTGGCCCCTGCAATACCCATATTATCCTTATTAACTTTATTGCAACCAAAACCCTTTTCTGTAAGGTAACTATTCAAAGTGGTGTTACTCACCTTCTTTGTCCTCGAGCTGCTTCTTGGCATGGCCGAGCTCTTGCTCGGACCGCTCGAGATCCTTCTTCAACACATCGACCTCCGCCGATAGTGCGGCAGAGGTCAGCAGCGCAGCCTGCAAACCCATATTGACATATTTTAAGCAACCCTGCGTATATCTTGTTAGATCCTCAGTCCGGCTTTTCTTTCCGAACACCGAACTGAGCATCAGGGGCTACTGTCTATGTGGTATTACATTACATAATTTTAACTTCTTACCTCAAAGCCTGTTAAAAGGCTGCTGCAGGCTTCGGTCAGCCCGCTCTTGGCGAGCTGAACCTTTTGAATCACCGCACTCATGATAGTGCGGTGTTCTTCCTCGATGGAAGCGCCTTTAAGCGCCTCCAACAAGTTATCCGGCGCCTCCGGTTGGACGGAGGTCGCCGGTGTCACGGTCTTGCCCTTCTTTCGAAGGGGCCGCCCGCCGGACTCTGGAACCACTGCGGGTTCCGATGTAGAGTCCGGCACGAAGTCCGGGAGGCAACCTGACGGCGCCTCCGGAGCCTCCTCCTGATGGGTCCCTCTCTGGGATCCCACCTCGGCGTCCTCGCCGGCGCGGGGGTAGTGGCAGTCGGAAGTGAATCCACATCCGACGGGGCCAATGACCCGCTTGATGAAGCGGGGAGATCATCATCAGCCGGACTACGGACAGAATGCGGCGTTAGAAGGACACTACGTGACACGAAAGAAATTGCATATCAAGGATCCGGATACTTACGATCTTGCCGGACGCCTGGCCCTTGGAGGCCACTCATCCTCGCCAACGGTGGAGTTGGCGAAACTGTCCGGGGGGATAGTCCTCCCCCTCTTGGACCCTTCGGCCTCCCCTATTGGGGAAGCCTTCCTCTTCTTCTCTCCCTCCTCCGGGAGAGAGTCCTCCTCCTCCTCCTCGTCTTCGGGGGAGGAGTCCGCCTCGTCGTCGGACACCTGATTGCGGGAACTCTTTCGAGTCCCCGCGGCCACCTTCTTGGCCTTCTTCTCCGGCACCACATGTGGTGCCGGAACCAGCAGCCCTGCTAAACGGGCGTCCACTGGGTCTTCTGGCATGGGAGCCGGGCTGATAAGCTGCTTGGCCTTCTCCATCCATTCCTGTCAAAGGAAAAGAAAGAATGAAACCCTCTTAGAATCAATTCGATTACTACAAAGCGTCCCGTAATGGGGTTGAATCGCTTACCTCGTCAGTTGGATGCTACGAGCTAAATCCGCGATCTTCCGTCGCGGATGCGGGGGCTTCGGCGCCCTGAAACAGCACCCTCCAGGCGCCTTCGTGTGTCGTATCGAAGAGCCCGCTCAGCGCCTGGTGCTGTTCCGGATTGAACTCCCACAGATTGAATGCCCGTTCTTGGCATGGGAGAATCCGGTGGATGAGCATGACTTGGACCACGTCGACGAGCCTGAGCTTATTGCTCACCAGCTTCTGGATGCAGGCTCGGAGTCCCGTCACCTCCTTCGGATTGCCCCACAGCAAGCCCTTCTCTTTCCAGGAGAAGAGCTGCATGGGGACGCCAGATCTAAACTCGGGGGCCGCCGCCCATGTGGGCTTGCGCGGCTCGGTGATGTAGAACCACCCCGATTGCCACCCCTTGACGGAGTCCACGAAGGCCCCTTCGAGCCAAAGGACGTTGGGCAGTTTACCCAACATGGCGCTTCCGCATTCCGCTTGCGTGCCCTTCACAACCTTCGGCTTGACGTTGAAGGTCTTGAGCCACAGGCCGAAGTGGGGCCGGATGCAGAGGAAGGCCTCGCACACGACGATGAACGCCGAGATGTTGAGGATGAAGTTCGGCGCCAGATCGTGGAAATCCAGGCCGTAGTAGAACATGAGCCCCCGGACGAATGGATGGAGTGGAAAGCCCAGTCCGCGGAGGAAGTGGGGAAGGAAGACGACCCTCTCATGAGGCCCAGGGGTAGGGATGAGCTGCCCCTCGTCGGGCAGCCGATGCGCGATATCGCCGGAAAGGTATCCGGCGCTGCGCAGCTTGGTGATGTGCTCCTCCTTAACGGTGGAGGCCAACCATTTGCCTCCCGCTCCGGACATATTCGGAGAAGGTCGAGGCGAGATGCGCGAGCTTGGGCGTTGGAGCTTGAGTGCGCGGAGATGGATAAGCAAAGGAGGAAGAAGGCGTAGGTGAGAAGGTAAATCCTTATCCCTTATATATAGGCGGACGAAACTGTGCGTCCCCCACCTGCCTGGTAAAACTCGCTTATCTCCCAAGCGCCACCATCAATGGCGCGGTTGGGTTACCCACGTCCGTATTGATGAGAATCCCGGAATAAGGGGAACACGATCTCTGCTTCGACAAGACGTGCCAAGGAAACCGCTTCGCTAAACGTGCTGAGGTGGTATAAGTAAAAAACGATTCAAACAGTGGCTTGGTAGCGGTGTGATGTCACGCCGCATAACACGTCAGCAGATTGGACTAGTGTACATTTTATTCTCTCTACGGTGGAATGTGGAATTTATTTTGCAGAGCCGGACACTATCCTGCTGTTCATGATCTTCTCTGGATTATTCAAGGGAGGAACCCGCCTTGCAATGCCGAACATTATGCGCGCCGGACTTATCGTCATTGAAGCCTGGTTCAGGGGCTACTGAGGGAGTCCTGGACTAGGGGGTGTCCGGACAGCCGGACTATCATCGTCCGCCGGACTCCCAGACTACGAATATACAAGATTGAAGACTCCGTCCCGTGTCCGGATGGGACTTTCCTTGGCGTGGAAGGCAAGCTTGGCAATACGGATATGTAGATCTCCTACCATTGTAACCGACTCTGTGTAACCCTAGCCTCCTCCGGTGTCTATATAAACCGGAGGGCTTTAGTCCATAGGACACAACATACATTACAACAATCATAACATAGGCTAGCTTTAGGGTTTAGTCTCCTTGATCTCGTGGTAGATCCACTCTTGTACTACCCATATCATCAATATTAATCAAGCAGGACGTAGGGTTTTACCTCCATCGAGAGGGCCCGAACCTGGGTAAAACATCGTGTCCCTCGTCTCCTGTTACCATCCGCCTAGACGCACAGTTCGGGACCCCCTACCCGAGATCCGCCGGTTTTGACACCGACACACACCGTAACACCACTTGGAACAAGCGGCTAGCTATCTCAAAAAACAATCAACAACTAAAAAAACCGTGACCTGGCATGTAGTAGTACACAATTTTAAACGATTGTTTTGATGGAGTAAAAAAGGAAAACTACCTCACTACTTATATATAGGCCGAAGCCTCCGCGCTTCCTTGGTAGGGATGCTCTATTCACACACTCTCATCCTCTCCAGATCTAAACAAGATAGGGGTAGTAACCCTGTCTTTCTCCATTCGAAAAGCACTGGCTTTCTATCCTCACCGCTGGTTACAGATCCGGACGTATCCTCCTCCGCCGATGAAGGGGAGGAGGGGCAGCGTTTAGGCCATCATCGACAGCGAGGGAGGAGACCCACTGCCGGCCGCACCGTTATCTCTGGCCGAGCGCCGGCGCGGGAGGTCCTCCGATCCCTTCGTCGTTGCCTGTGGGCGGATCCGGCCTCCCGCCGCCCAACTATCCACACCCCGACGACCTTCAGGTATATCTTCGTTCGAAACCGCTTACCTCTACTTCCCCAGCTCGCTACGTCGCTGCATGTGCATCATTTTCTACCTCTCAGCCCCTCTTGATCGGATGGTCCAACGTCACCTATTTTTTTTCTATTGTTAGAGGTAAAGCTACTTCATTGAGTCAAATCTTGTACTCCCTCCGTCCGAAAATACTTGTCATTGAAATAAAGTGGGGGTGGGGGAATTTAGTATGTACATCGGACTTGGTACAAACAGGAAGGAAAGGGGATGAAAGTAGTACAGACTGGTCATCCAACCGGTCTCTTGGTCGAAAAGGGAAATATAGGGGTAACGTTGTACACAGTGGTATGACCAGGACTAGATTTGCTATCCACACATAGGAGTAGGTGGCTAGAGTGGACAAAAATGGGACCAACCCAGATATGTTTCTTGGATGTTTGTTTCTCGGGGCAACAAACTATGAATCACCACTTTATGCCCCTGTTTACGTACATGCTGCTGTACTGCTGGTGCACCCACTGTCCCATGCCCTTATACCAAATATTTAGGCCCGGTCGGAATAAAGGTGCAGAAAACATAGGTCTTGATGAAAATAGAGGAATAGGAAAGGAATGTAGGTATAAAACTATGGAACAGCGAACCGGAGGAAACTCTCAAGAGAATGTGTTCGGATGGACTACAAAATGTTCAGATTTGTTTTTTTAGAATAGCATGCTTGGCAGTATGAGATGCTATTTGTTTATTCAGCTGCAGAGTGACTACTCTTGTCCTCACCTCACGTACCACACATAGGTTGATTTTTTTATTCCGGCAAATACAGCACAGCAACCTGTCTAATGCATGGCAGTGAGCGCCTGCCTCGGGCTTCTGCCCAAAAAATGAGCAGCGCATGGATGTTTCTAATCCGATGGAATCAGTACTACCAGACCAGCTTTCCTATGAAACACTATTCACCTTTCCCGTGTTCCGAACGGTTGGAAGGGAAAGAATACCATAGGAATTGTGTTCCTACGAGAATCCTGCACCAAACCTGAGAACCGAATGCAGCCTTAGATGTTCTTAATATAATGTCCCTGGTAAAAATAAAGCCATGCCACTATTTTTGCCTGTAATTGTTTGAGACTCTCACAAGTTTGGCCAAATGTTTTTGCCTGTAATTGTTTGAGACTCTGCCTGTTTCCTCTATGCCTTTTTGTGCAAACAGGGATATCCAATTCACCTAGTTGTTGTTGTGACCTTTTGGTGCACTGCACAAAACTCTTCTTAAAAGAAGTGACTTTTGTGCTGTTTAACTGGAATGTCAGATGGAACAATTGGTTCATTTTGGTGGAACTGCACAAAGGGAGATCTGTGTTCCAATCCTCATCATCCATATTGGCGCCATAACCTTCCTTTAGGTAAGAATGATATTTAATGCATGTGTTCATCTCTATTTTCCGACTGCCATGAGAAAATAATGTTGTTTTTTACTAGTACACTTGTAGTCCCTCACTGACAAAACCAATTCTGAATTAGAAGGCCAATCATGTACTTGGTTTCACCAACTGGTGAGGAGAAAGAGAAACAGAGCATGAAGAGGAAGAAGAAGAAGAATAAACAGTGCCAAGGCGATCTTGCTGAAGCCAGAGGCATCAGTCGAGGCTATTCAAGGGCTCCGGCAACAACTACCTTACATGTGAGACGATCCTCCAGGGAGCCCTTCCACTTCTGTTGTCTCACTTAATTAATTAGGAGTACTTAAGTACTACTAATTTATTACTGCCTAATTTTCCTGTTGGAGTTAAACAAATCTTTAGTAGGACCCTATGCTGAATCATGTACGTGTGAATGTTTGTCTATGGAGGTGAATCATGTGGTGGAGCAAGGAGGGAATATTATTAGTGTCATGACATAATAGTGCTATTGTTTTGCATGTCAATTTATTGCCATTGGTTCAATGAGCCAATGTTTTGCGTATTGTGCATCATGAATTTGATGCAACTGTTTGAGTAATATGCTAATGTCTTCCTATCCTTTCTCACTAAGCTAATGAAGGTTTCACCTTGTTCCTACTTGTGCAAACAGGGATCATGTTGTGCCAATCATACATTTTAGTGGAACTACACAAGACAATACAATGAACTGTATCCCAGCCAGTGCTTTAACTCTGCTGGAAGTTCTTGATAATCTTTCGATATAATCTGAGCACTGGTAAACAAGAGTGATTTAAACCATACATTTGCAGTGCACAAAAATATATACTATTGTGTGATTCCAGTGAGTGCTTTATCATCTCTTATGGGACTACATGAATAAGATTTTTTTTCTCAGGTTGGTACGGGCCTAAGGCCTTCATCCATATTAGTTTGCTGTCATCTCTATTTGTATCGTGCAACTGTCATGAGAAACTCCTTTATCTTTGCACTTTTCAGTTTTGCAACCTATGATAAATGGCAATGCTTTGAGTGTTGAGTTGAGCTAATTGGCACTGATTAAATAAACTAATACCTCTCTTTAAGCAAGACTACTATGTTGCTAACTTTACCCATTAAGATAGGGCCAATTCCAGTTCTGCCCTTAACTCGAACCCACTACTCAGTTTTGCCCTTGATTTTCGGGTATGCTCAGTTTTGCCCCTCTGCCGTTAGTGCCACTTATAGAAATGCCCCTCCGAGCCGTTACCGTCAAGTCAAAGGGCGTTGACCGTTTTCTAGGCGTCTACTGGATATTTTTGCCCCTGGAAAAAATAAAATAGAAATTAAAAATAAAAGAGAAAGGACATTACCTTTTGGCCCAGTCTGGCCCAGCCAGCCTAGCCCACTGGCTGGTCATCCTCCCCCTCTGCCGATGCCAAGGGCATGTCGCCCATGTGCTCACCTGAGCCTCGCCGCTCCCGTGGCCAATGCCGTCGAGAGGCCGCGCCGCCATGTACCCAATGCCCGTCGTCAAGCTGTGAATCACCACACCAGCGATGGAGACGTTGGGTGCCCTTCAACTTCTCAACCGAGGCCATCTCCGCTGCATCTGTTCGCCGGCCGCCATCTTCGATTCGCTGTCGTCCGAGATCCCCTGACGCTAAATTACCGTCCTTGAGATCCATGTGTCGTCGTGGATCTTCCAGACAACTCGCCGATGAGCTCCTCTTCGTATAACCCCCTCCTCACATTACCTCGCTCAGGCGGCCGTAGACGGGGTACATGTGCTCGCCATCAGGCCTCGAGAGTCCTTTCTACCACTCTGGCATGCACGCCGTGAGGCCCTATTCCCCGTGCCTTCTATCCCCTCTCCCCCGTGTCTTCCAGCCCCTCTGCCACCATGCTTCGACTGGCACCGCCGCTGGCCTCGGCCATGGCCGACACTCCGGCCGTCCCTGCTCGCCCTGCCACTTCAGTTCGAGCCCGAGCAAGCCCAGGCGCGCGCGCAGGATTAAATGATCGCCGTTTTGGTCGCCGGACAGAGCTCCCACGCCCTTTGTCGTGGCTCGCCGGCGGCTTAACGCCGGTGGTTTGACTAGGATTAGTGCGCTTCCTATGACAGTGGGGCCTATTAATTAGTTTAACTCTAACCCTAATTAGCAATGATAACAGTATGATTATTAGTGAGACTAAGCCGTGTGTCCTAACAGTTAACAAAACTACTAATCATTTAGAAAAATAACTAGACACTTACATGTGGGGTCCCACATGTAAGTGAGAGAGAGAGAGAGAGTTTTTTTCTTTTTTCTATGATGGGTCCACGTGTAAGTGAGTGAGAGTGGATATGGTTTTTATTTTTATTTTTCTTCAGTGGGCCCCACCCGTAAGTGACACATGTAGTCAGGGGCAAAATGTCCGACAAACGCCTAGATAGCGGTCAACGCCCTTTGACTGGACGGTAACGGCTCGGAAGGGCATTCCTATAAGTGACACTAACGACAGAGGGGCAAAACTGAGCATACCTAAAAATTAGGGGCAAATCTGAGTAGTGGGTTCGAGTTAGGGGCACAGGTGTAAATATCCCATTAAGATAATGAGGGTGCTTCTATTTGTTAGTGTATGTTTCATGAACTAGTCCCACTATTACAGTAATCTCACTCTCTCAATATATGTGCCAACAGGGTGCTTGATTTTGGTGGAACTGCACAAAAACTTTGGGTGCTTCATTGCCTCGACAGCTTCCGTCCTTTCCTGTCAGTTGCTAATCTCCGCTTGCTTTCTTCCTTTGCTGTCAGTCGCTTAGCTTATCTCGGCTTCCAGTCAAAGGAAATAGTAATTGATATGCTACCTCACACAGGTTGGTACTGGTCTTTATCTTGATTATTTTTCCTGTCATATGTATTGGTAATTTGGTATTGTGCTACTGTTTGCCGATTTCATAAAGGAGTAATTTGGAGCCTGAACTCGTAGGCAAATCATTACATCGGGTGATTTCAGTAGAACTGCACAAAATGATCAGATGGACAGGTACTTATGCTGCTGCTATGTACTCCAAAGTTCACTCAGACAAGCATCGATGTTGACAAGAAGTGCCTTTATTCATTCGAGTATCAACCGGCGTCAACCAATTGTTAAACTCCAAGTATTAGGAGAGTGAACGTGAAAAATATTGCTTGGTGCATAGTCCAGAAAAACGCAGTCCAGTCTTTGGTCCCAACTTGTGCCTTTTGGTTACCGGCTCATATGGTAGTGAACTATATGGCATGGAGTCTAAATATTCCAGACAAGTTGGTTGACGCCTATATTCATCTGGGACTTAATCAGTCTGCACGCCAAGGATGCTCCATTTCAGTTGAATTACACAAAAAATTTGGGTGGTTCATTTTCTCAACCGCCTCCTTTCTCGTCTGCAATGTAGAATTTTGGCGAGATACAGGACCAAGATGAGCCAGTAAACTAGTTGGATGAAAGTAGTGGCCAAGTTGCTCAAACCTCCGTCAGCACGAGGCCACTATTTGAGGATAAACCTACAAGCAAAGTTCAGATTGTCTGTGCTGCCTCTTATGTACTCGAAAGTTTACTCGTACAAGAACTAATTTTAGAAAGAAGTACCTCTGATTGAACACCATTTACCAGTCTGTACCCTAGGTAATTAAAGTTCGTCCATGGATCATATTGGCTGTGATCTCAATCATCTGGATGCGTAAACATACTGAACATGTGTATATCTGAATCTTTTTGTGAATTATGTATGAATATTGTCGTGTGATTTATCAATCATTTGGATGCATAGATATGCTGAGCTTGTGTATATATGAATCTTTTGAGTTGTTGATAGTGAATGTTGGCTATGAATATGAACTTGTCCTGTGAACCTGAGTTTGATATGAATTGCAACAGAACCAGTTATAACCCTTCTCCTCCTCTCAATCTACGACTCCACTGCCGCGTTTTCCCATCTCCGAGTCATTCCCGTCCGGGGCCTCACCGTCGTCCACCGCCTCGCTGTGTTCGGTGCGGCGTGGTCAACAAATGAGAGTCATCGGAAGAGGACTGTACATGGAGAGCCTGACGGCTGGGACCCACGAGGTCCATGGTCGCATGCAAGGAAAGTTCCTCCTTATTAAGCTGAAAAATTGTTTCCTCCACCTGACAGCTGGGACCCACCGGCTGTATCTTCGCACGGAAGGAAGTGCCTCCTTGTTTTGCAAAAAAAATTATTCATCCCGTTGACATTTGGGACCCGTCAGATTTGGTGACTGACTTGTGGGCCTGCTAAGCGGACATGTACGCACGGCTTTGTCAACTTAATCAACAAATGATTCTAGCAGCTGGACCGTTGGATATTAATCCAACAGCCGTGCTCCTTCTTCAACCTCTGTTCTTGCTCCTGTCTCCCGTGGGCGGCACCGCAGCTGTGGTACCGCGCACCCGAACCAGTGAAGTTTCCCACTCCTCTCCATCTGCGACTCCACTGCCCCGTCTTCCCCATCTCCGGGTCGTTCCAGTCTGGGTGCGCTCGACACGGTGTGGTCAATGTGGTCAACAACCGAGAGTCATCGGAAGATGAATGTATGTGAGAGGCTGACAGTGGCGACGCACCACGCCCATGGACGCATGCATGCAACGGAATGCGGCGAGGTCAACGTGGTCAAGGAATGACTTCCATCGGAAGTATACTGTACGTGGAGAGTCTCAGCTGGGTCCATGGCCGCAGCAAGTAAGTCCCTCCTTATTACGCGGAAAATAATGATTCCTCCAACTGACAGCAGGGACCCACTGGACGGGCCACCTTATTTTGCGAAAAAAACGTTTGCCCCCTGACTGCTGGGACCCACCTGACGGGCCACCGTATTTCGTGAAAAAAACGTCCCCCCGCTGTCAGCTCGGACCCATCGGAAGTGCCTCCTTATTATGCACAAAAAAAATGAATACTCCCCCTGCTAGCTGGGACCCACCTTGGTGGGAGGCTAACTTGTGGGCCTACTAAGTTGACAGGGACGAAGGGCTTTGTCAACTTAGTCAATATGAACGATTCTAGATCCAGTGACCGTACGATGTCCATCGAATGGCCGTAGTGCTTCTTCAACCTCTAGTCTTCTTGCTCCAGCCGCCCAAACCAGTGCCGGTCGTGCCTCATACTCCTGCCTCCCCTGGCCGGTTGTGCTGCCGCGGAGGACTCACGGCCCCCTACTATTCCCACCGCTGGCCAGGCCCTGCCGCGACGGCAGCCTCACACCACAGCCGAACCAGTGAACCCTCGTACTCCTCTCCGCGCGGGCTTCCACTGCCGCATCTTCCCCGGCTCCGCGTCGTCCCCTTCCTAGGCCTCGCCGTCGTCCACCGCCGTGGTGCCCTCCGCGCGGCGTGGTCAACGTGGTCAAGGAACGACTTCCATCGGAAGAGTACTGTACGTGGAGAGGCTGACAGCTGGGTCCACGGCCATAGCCCAGTTTTTTTGTGATTTGCCAAGTCGCTTTGTCAGGCTTGTTGGGCTGCAAATCTTTCAAGACGAGGAGAGCTTTCATTCGGCTCGCCGAGAAAATGGCCCATCAGTAATGAGAAATGGGCTGTACATTTTTAAAACACATCAAACCGGCAATTAGTTTCAAATATCTTTTTTTTCATTTCGAGATTTTAAATTACAGTAATTTTTATGCGTGGAGAATTTGTTGGATTTATATTGATATACATTTATTTTTAAAATCCGTTTGACTGTGAGTCAAAATTTCGGGATTAAAAACAGTTCGGACCGCACCGAAATATGCAAAATTTCGTATAATTTTTTAACCGTGGCCACAGTATGGGCTGTAATGCTAACAAAAAGAATATGGGCTCCAAAAAAAACCTTACGAATTAGCAAATGGGCTGTAAATTATCAGAAATAATGGCAGATGGGTTGTATGCTGTTTTCCACATATTTGAGGCTTTCCTAAAAAAAGGTTGACGCACAAGCAGTGACTGTTGGATTGCCATCCAACGGCCATCGTGCTTCTTCAATCTCTGCTCTTTCTGCTCCAGCCGCTCAAACAAGCGCCGGCGGGACTGCCTGCTCCCTCCTCCCCGCGGTCGGCTCTGCTGCCGCGCAGGCCTCACCGCCCCACCGTACTCCCATTGCTGGCCTAGCCATCCCTCTACTCACCCACACCTGCTGTTATTCTCCGGCGACGGCAAATGAACTAGTTAACCCTCGTACAGTCGTACTCCCCTCCGCGTGGGAAACAACTGTCGAGTCTTCCCTGCCTCCGTGTCGTTCCTTTCCTAGGCCTCGTCGCCGTCCACCGCCCTGGTGCTCTCGGCGCGACATGGTCAACGTGGTCAATGACCGACATGCATCTGAAGTGGACTGTACGTGGAGAGGCCGACAGCTGGGTCCACGGCCGCACGCAAGGAAATGCCTCCTTATTACGCGCAAAATAATGATTCCTCCACCTGACATCAGGGACCCACTGAAAGGGCCTCTGTATTTCGTGAAAAAAAACATTATCACCGCTGATAGCTCGGACCCACTAGCTATATCTTCGCACACAAGGAAGTGCCTCCTTATTACGCACAAAAAAATGAATACTCCGCCTGTTAGCTGGGACCCAGTATAGTGGCAGGCTAACTTGTGGGCCTACTAAGTTGATGGGGATGGAGGGCTTTGTCAACTTAGTCAATAATATGCACGATTCTAGCTCCAGTGACCGTACGATGTCCATCCAACGGCCGTAGTGCTTCTTCAACCTCTGGTCTTCTTGCTCCAGCTGCCCAAACCAGTGTCGGTCGTGCCTCGTGCTCCTGCCTCCCGTGGTTGGCTACGATGCGGCGGAGGCCTCACCGCCCCCTACTACTCCCACCGTTGGCCAAGCCATCCCTCTACTCACCCACACCCCCTGTTATTCTACGGCGACGGTTGCCTCACACCGCAGCGAACCAGTGAACCCTCGTACTCCTCTACGCATGGGCATCCACTGCCGCGTCTTCCCCGGCTCCGTGTCGTCCCCTTCCTAGGCCTCGCCGTCGTCCACCGCCCTGGTGCTCTCGGCGCGGCGTGGTCAACGTGATCAAGGAATGGCTTCCATCGGACATGGACTGTAGTGGAGAAGCTGACAGATGGGTCCACGGCCGCAACAAGGAAGTGCCTCCTTATTACGCGCAAAATAATTATTCCTCCAACTGACAGCGGGGACCCACCGAACGGGCCACCGTATTTCGTGAAAAAAACATTTCCCCCTGACTGCTGGGACCCGCTAGCTACATCTTCGCACGCAAGGAAGTGCGTCCGAGCAAAAAAAACGATTCGCTCCCCTGACTGCTGGGACCCACCAGCTACATCTTCGCAGGCAAGGAAGTGCCTGACAGTCGGGACCCACCTGGTCGAAGTGTACGTAGGGTTGTCATTCTGGTCGTGAATGTGTACGTACATACTAGTCGTTGTAAATGCGCGCACGTGTCATAGTAGAGGCGCGCACGTAGCATGTACACGTACGTACAACGACGAGGGTGCAAGAAAGAAAATACGGCCACGTATGTACATACGGGCAGGGTCTCGAACGCCTACTCGTGCATACGTACATGGCTGGGTCGGAACGGAGAAACAGCGTCGTTGTCATGTTCATGGGGAGGCAATGGAATGCGTCGTGTTCATGGGGAGGCAACGGAATGTGTCGTGTTCATCGGGAGGCAACGGAACGCGTGGGAGCCAACCGGCTGGGTCGGAACGGAATGCGTGGTCGTGTTCATCGGGAGGGCTTGGATGGAAAAGGCGATGGAAACGAGGTCTGGCGTACCGCAAGACGGAGGAAACGGACCTCCTACGGTCGAAACGGGGGTCCTGTTGATCGGGAGGGGTGTGGCTTACCGCAAAACGGAGGAAACGGACCTCCTACAGTCGAAACGGGGGTCCTGTTCATCGGGAGGGGTGTGGCGTACCACAAAACGGACGAAACGGACCTCCTACGGTCGAAACAGGGGTCCTGCTCATCGGGAGGGGTGTGGCGTACCGCAAAACGGGACTCCACGGGATACTGTTCATCTCCACCGTCGACCTCCTCTAGCCTCCACGGGCTACCGTCGACCTCCTCCACCCTCCATGGGCTCCTGTTCATCCAACCTCCACCGCACGCTACTCCACCGGCTACTGTTCAACCACCCCTCCACGGGCACCCCTCCACCGTCTACTGTTCATCCAGCCCTCCACACCACGGGGTCCTGTTCAACCACCCCTCCACGGCCACCCCTCCACCGTCTACTGTTCATCCAGCCCACCACACCACGGGGTCCTGTTCATCCAGAGGCAACGCCACCGCTCACTGTTCATCCAACCCCCCCCCCCCCGCAACGCTCATTGTTCATCCAATCGATTGGCTTTAGTTAGCAGCAGTAGCGAAGGAATCGCTCCATCGGGTTTAGTTAACAGCCATCGATCGATCGCTCGAGTTCAGTAACGCGTAGCCTGCAGTGCAATCGCTCGGGTTCAGTTAGAACCCAACGCCTCGCTCGGGTTCAGTTAGAGCCAACGCCTCGCACGTGTACGAGAGAAACGCGCATAGCTCGGCCCCCGACCTCCCACCATAACCGGCAGCTCCCCGAAATTTTCCTCCCCCTCGCTTCTACCACAATTTTTTCCGTCATGGACGGCCCAAAGAATGTCATGCAGCTGACAGGACGAAAATCCCATTTTCTGTCATGATTTTTTTTCATAGAAGTAGGAGCCCGCCACATCTATGATGATACCGGGTTTTGTCACAATTATCGTCATAGAAGTGTCATATGTATGACAGAAAAAAAATTCGTTCGGCCCAAAATGTCACGGATGTGTCTTTTTTTGTAGTGCATGTGAGTTCTTTATAACTAATGTTGAGTCCATGTATTATACGCACTCTCACCCTTCCACCATTGCTAGCCTCTCTAGTACCGCACAATTTTCGTCGGTACCATAAACCCACCATTTACCTTCCTCAAAACAGCCACCATACCTACCTATTATGGCATTTCCATAGCCATTCCGAGATATATTGTCATGCAACTTTCCACCATTCCGTTCATTATGACATGTTCCATCATTGTCAAATTGCCTTGCATGATCATGTAGTTGACATCGTATTTGTGGCAAAGTCACCTTCATAATTCTTTCATACATGTCACTCTTGATTCATTGCACATCCCGGTACACCGCCGGAGACACGCATATAGATTCATATTTTGTTCTAAGTATCGAGTTGTAATCTTTGAGTTGTAAATAAATAAGAGTGTGATGATCATCATTATTAGAGCATTGTCCCATGTGAGGAAACAAAAAAAAGAGAAAGGCTAAAGAGGCCCAAAAAAAGAGAAAGGCCAAAAAAAGAAGGCCCAAAAAATGAGAGAAAAAGAGAGAAGGGACAATGCTACTATCCTTTTTTCCACACTTGTGCTTCAAAGTAGCACCATGATCTTCATGATAGAGAGTTTCTTATTTTGTCACTTTCATATACTAGTGGGAATTTTTGTTGTAGAACTTCGCTTGTATATTTCAACAATGGGCTTCCTCAAAAGCCCTAGGTCTTCGTGAGCAAGCAAGTTGGATACACACCCACTTAGTTTCTTTTGTTGAGCTTTCATATATTTATAGCTCTAGTGCATCCGTTGCATGGCAATCCCTACTCACTCAGATTGATATCTATTAATGGGCATCTCTATAGCCTGTTGATACGCCTAGTTGATGTGAGACCATCTTCCTCTTTTTTGTCTTCTCCACAACCACCACTCTATTCCACCTATAGTGCGATGTCCATGGCTCGCGCTCATGTATTGCGTGAAAGTTGAATTTTTTTTTGAGAATACTAAAGTATGAAACAATTGCTTGGCTTTTCATCGGCGTTGTGCATGATTTAAGCATTTTTGTGTGAAGAAGACGGAACATAGCCAAACTATATGATTATGTAGGGATGATGTAACATCCCAAAATTCTAAATTTTGTATTGTTACATTAAATAAATAGTTTTGGTTGTTTGTTTGATTGTGGTGTGATTGCTTGTGTGAAATTGAGTGAAATTTGAAACTTTTGAAAGTTAAATGAGAGGGAATAAAAGGGCTTTCCCCAACTTTAATTTTTCATTTATGATCTCCATGAATTCAAATTCTTTTCATCACAAAACCCTGGAGTGAAGATGATATGACTTCTTTCGTTTAATTAAATGAAAAAGGGTTTTGAAATTATTTGAATCCCATTGGAAATATTTCAAATTCAGAAACTTTAAGCAACTCAATGATTTTCAAGAGAGAAGATAAAATGACTTCTTCAAAACATATGAAATATGAGTTGGAAAGAAGAATCAAACTAAAAATCCCTTTGAGATTATTTTCAGTTTGGAGTTATTTGGGTTTTATTCAAATTATTTTTCTCCAAAAATAAAATATATGGAAATTAGGGTAAAATGATTCCCTACAGCGGAAAATAGGAGAGAAATAAATTTGAAATTATTTTACTATTTTTTAAAATGATTTTTGTTGGGTTTATTAAACCAGAAGCACTCTTTGCTTTATTTAAATTTTTTCGGATTTTGTTTAACGCTAGAAAAATGTTCATGTTGTAAAAAAAACTTTTTCTAAAAATTTTGATATATTATATGCCTATGTTAAATTTTATTTTATTTGGTTTTTTTTATTTTTGTCATGTTTGTTTAAAAAAAACTTTTCACCGACTGGGCCGAAGCATAGCTGGCCCAACTTGTCGCTGCCTTCCTCCCGTCGCCAAGCCGGACTCCTCCCGAGTCCAAGCCGCCCGCCGCCGCCCGCCGTGGTTGCCCAGGCCTCCTCCTGCCCCTTCCCCACGCCACCCCTCGCCCCCCGTCTTAAAAGGCGCCGCCCCGGACCCCTCGCTCCTCCTCCCGAGCCGCCCCGCCGCCCTCGCATCTCGCCGCCGCCCGCTAGTCGCCGCCACCGCCGCTGCCGAGCCTCGCCGCGCCGCCTCGCCATTTCCCCGCACCATTCCGCCGTCATGCTGCCTCGCCGGAGCCTGCCTGACGGTGTCCTGGACTAGGGAGTACTCACCGCGTCGTCTCCCGACCAGCTGGATTGGGCCGAGGACCCCATGATGATTCACTAATGGGCCATTTCGGGCAGCCCATGCCGAATACAAGGAGGATTCCAGAAGACTTGGCGCACAAGACAAGGACTCCTCTAAACCCTAGGACTATGATGCATATATAAACCGAGGCCAGGCTAGTCAATGAACAATCTCATATTCACTACTACAATCTCATGGTAGATACATGTACTCTGTACTACACCCATATGAATACAATCAAAATCAGCATGTAGGGTATTATCTCATCGAGAGAGCCTGAAGCTGGGTAAAATCCCATGTCCATGTTACCATCACTCCAAGACGCCTAGCTTAGGACCCCTACTACGAGATACGCCAGATATGGAACCGACATTGGTGCTTTCATTGAGAGCCTGCTGGGCGATCGCCGCGGATCGATGAGATTATCAGGTGATATTTTTTCAGATAGATCTGTTTCGCGTAATATGCTTTTTTCTGCAAATTATTGTCGTTGCGTCCGACTATTTTGTTTGCAGTACTAGATCAAGATCACGGAGTTTTTTATCGGCCGTGGACTTGTCCGGCGTCGGGTCATACATCAGATCTGAACCCCGCCGCTCTCATGTATTACGGGAAACATTGAGAAGCTCATGCATAGAGGCAACAGCCGGAGAAGGAACTACTTCGTGTGTCAGGGCAGAATCCGTCAGTGCGCATAGGCGCAACTAGCGCCACGCAGAGCTGGGATTAATCATGGACGAGCAGCGGTCGCCGGAGATTCGTTTTCCTGTCTTTAATTCAGCACATGATTACTGCTTGTCTCCTGCTCCTATTCCTATATTATATTATCCCCAAGGCATGCACAGACCAAGAGTAGTACGTACTACTACTAATGCAATTACGTGTCAGTTTTGCAGCCTTGCCTTTTAGGTCTGATTGAGGAATAGTGCAGACTACCTTTGCACTGACGTTTGAGGTTTGTTCGCGTCTTTGATTTTCGTCCGCGGCCTGACGAACGTCGCATCTACAGTTGAATATGACCTATCAAATATATTATGCCACCGCCAGGTGCTATCTCTCCAAATTAATTTTAATGCATAATATCTTTTCTTGAGAATTATTGCTGTCGGATTGCAGCTTTATTCCACAAGCTCGTCCAAGATCGATTTTGCTTAGGTCAGATCAGAGAATCCATACGCCGGCCGCCGCTAAGCATCACGTTCTGCCGAGCAGGTCGGCAGCAGCCGGGAGAAGCCCTCCTCAGGCAACGCGTGCACAGGGATGATCATCTGCTCTTCTGTTTTTTATTATTGTTGCTATTCAAGTAGCGTCTAATGATCCACCGTGCCAGTTTTCCTCATAAGTGTAGTGTATAGCTACAAGTCTCAAGGTTGCTGCCGCTCCTGTTCTACCAGACGTCGGGTGCTGTTGGAGCACCGTAATGACACGGATTAGTCCAACCTAATAGTAAACTTGACTGGTTTTAGTTTCTTCTGAATTAATGTACAATATTGCAACTCAGAGAAGAAGATCAATCACGCTTGCCAGCGAAATCTAGTTTTCCAAAATTAGTATTATTACTCTACATACACATTACTATTGCTTCACGAGACCGTTCAGGCTATATTTTTCCTTGATGGGAGTGCTTTGCTAGATTGCTCTAAAATATTTTTCTGGGGCTTTCGCTGTGTCGCTTTTCGCAGGAAATTTTCAAGCGGTTACACGAGTGTACGGCATTTGCAGTCTATCTGGTCCCAACTGTGCTGCAAGTTCAAGCCATCCTCTTTTCCCGTAGTCCGGTAGACACCGCTCCACACCTCACGACACTGACATCATCAAGCCGAGCTTGTCGGCCAAGCTATATTTCTAACTTTCTTCTTCGTTAAGTTAATTGACTAGAAGAATTTTATTTTAATATATATGTGCGTAAGAAAACTAGGCATCGTCGTGCCGTTGTTTCTTCCATGCCTTCTTTTTCTTTTAATTATTTACTTCACTTAAAAATTAATTAAGTGTAAGCCTTTTTTTAATATATATTATTATTACTACTATTATCGGCTTGCACTATTTTATGTGTGCGGGTAATCAGCTTCGACTGCGCTACAACATGCATGTGAGACCGGCGATAGTTTGGCTCAGCCGAGGAGATGGCGCAGTACCGTACACAACATGCATGTGAGACCGACGATAGTTCGGCTCAGCTCAGCCACAGGGAGATTTGATCTTTCTTTTTCCCTATCATTTAATTAAAGTTCGGAGGACGTCTACACTTTTCATTAATGGTCTCTCTTTCATGTGCTTCCCTGATGCAATTAGCACTATCAGTTGCTTCGCGTCCATCGAGATTGGATTGATGCCACAAGCAGCTTACGTGGTACCTTCCACATGAAGTTGCATGTGTACTTCCGGGGCGTCTCTTAACAACTGCTACATGCGGATTAGGCCGACACCCACCGCACCGACCGACACCTCCACACAATGAGTTCGGATCATACCAGGCCGATGTTGTCGCCCCGCGCATGCCGACCTGCATCGACGGGTCCGCGCTGCCTCTCCGTTGAACCAACCCTGGCGCATAGGCCAAACTTACCTCATGATTCGCTTCGCATATATTAATTATGCAAATTTTTTCTTTCAGTTATTATTGTTTTTTGCTTGCACTATTTTATGTGTGCAAGTAATCGAGTTTGACTATGTTATGCGGTCACTTCGGTATCACCAGCCGACCTGCATGAGACTTTGGCATTCGTCGATCACAGCTTCGCCATGTTAACTGGACCGAGAACTTCATCTCGCCACATCGGTCGCGCAGCGTCGTCACTTCATCAAACTAACGTCCACCATGCCAAACGGGTCGACTGGCATGGGGGCTTCATTGTCACCTTGCCGACCAACTCCGCCAGCTCGGCTAGACTGGGGGCTTCGCCTTACCACATCGGCCGAGCCGTGTCATTACTCCGGAGTGCCGAACTCCTTGCTCGGACACCTCGGGCTTGGAGGCTGGGACCTCGGCCATGCCGAGGACTGTGAACCTTGTCGGATCTGTCATAGATCAATGGGCGTATTCGTCCCGCCACAAGCCCGAATCGTGTCATCAACACCGAGCACATTAACCAGCTAAGTCGCTTTCATGCTCAAAGACTTTTAGTTTTTAATTTTGTTCGGTTCGACCAAGCATTATACTGTTTTGGCAAAAAGTTGTTTGTGAGAAACTTCCTTGTCAAAACTTTGTTTGTGACACACAAATTCAAATACTTCGCTTACTTGGGGGCTTCCTTTATGAAGCCTTTCCTCTTGCATATGATTATACTTGTATGGCTTCACTCCTTGTTCGTTTATTATGCCACAATATGCACCATGTTGACTTAAGTGTTCCGCAAGCTGGGTTGTCTTGCTCCTGTGTTTACTCCTACGTTCCCGATTGTTCGGCTAGGGAGTAAAAGGAGCACCTCTGCGATTGTCACGATCGGGTCATCCGAGCTCGGACCTCAGACTGGATGAAGCCGAAAGCTAGCGCTCTTATTGTTTTCAATCATGGTCGGCACAGAATGGAACTCATGAGTACAAAAAATCTATTGCACAAGTCTCATAGTAACAATGAGCAACCGAAGAAAGGTATCGGTGGGGGTACTATTTTCTTTGAAGATGCTTCTTACACTTCGTCAGTAATATAGCATAAGTTCCCTGAGCGCGCTTTGTCTGTTACAGCCTTATGGCCTGATTGCCTGGTTATCGGAAACACCGTCGATTTCTCGACAGGTAGAGTACATGACACTTTTCATCCCTTGACCGAAGAGGGAGAAGTCGATGGTCGGTTAAGACGCGTTTAAAGTTCGGGTGAACACAGATATGATATAAGTACTTGGTACATACAATCATTATACATAAAATTCTTTCACCCAAGTCACTTGGGGGCTCTTAAATTAGTATGAGCCGTTTTATAATAGATGTTTTCTTCTTAGTCGCTGCTGAGTCTTTTTGTATGACTCCTTTCTCGATTCAGGTGTATGATCAATAGCCGGGTAGCCTGTTTTCTCTCTAAAGCCGCTCGCGTTTAGTTCGCTGAACTAGCCTGAGAAACACTCCACCTTCGGGATAGGGAGGTTGAAGCCGAAGGCTGGCCCACTTGAAGTCTAGAGATCAGATGTGTCATGTCAAAGCACGACAAAATTACAATTTTAAGACCAATTTCGTATTGGCACCAAAACAACTTGATTCAATCTAGACGAAGCGGGACATTCTCTCGGTTGAGTTGTTCGGCATGAAACTCTTTTCTAAAACTACAGTTTGGCATCTTTCCTACTGAACTCCACCTCAGTATTGTCAGAACATACATGACAGTTGAACTTGTTCCCGAGGAGGTACGATCCTAGGGTCGGCCATTTTGCCCAACTCAATTCTCGGGGGCTACTTATTCACAATCTAATGTACAAAATTTAAGTGCAATATAGTTTTCGAGGAGATTATAATCCTCAGGTTGGTCGGCCGCACCCAACCTGAGTCTCGAGGACTTTGCACACCGCTTTTTGTGTCCCGAAGTATTATGCCGAGCTAGGAGTTGATCCTCAGGCTGATTTTGTGAATCAACCTGAGTCTCAGGGGCTACTGGGATGAGTGGTTTTATGTGATCCTTCAGGTACATCTCGGGTTTTAGACCGATACACACCTTGAGGGCTACTGGCTATATATCTCGGTAGAGAATAAATTGCACCAATCAAAAATATTGACAAAAAATTGGCCCGCGGTCGGGGTGGTGCACCACCTCGGAAGCAGTCCGGCATAAAGCTCGGGCGCCAGTGGCTGGCTCCATAGAGGGCATTTCCGGCATTAAACTCGGCTAAACTCCTTTAAATTTTTTGAACTAAGGTGATCTATGACACCTCGGATATAGTCCAGCGTTGGAGCTTGGAAACAGTCCGGCATTGGAGCTTGGACATAGTCCGGTGTTGGAGCTCGGATACAGTCCGACGCTGAAGCTCGGATGCAGTTCAGCGTTTGGAGCTCGGCTGTAACAATACTCTTCGGATACAGTCCGGCGTTGGAGCTCGGATACATTCCGGCGTTGGAGCTCGGAAGCGGTCCGGCGTTGGTGCTCGGCTGCAAAAGATACCTCGAATGCAGTCCGGTGTTGGAGCTCAGACGCAAGAGGACGCTGCCGCCCGGGAACAACTTCAAACCCGAGGTGTGGCATAAAAATAACAAGGCATTGATAAAGGCTGGAAACTTAAAGCGGCTCCTCGGATACCCGACGTGTAAACTCTTCGGATGCACTTCGGCGATCCTCAAGATCGAAGATGAGAAGATTCGTTGAACCAGTTTTCAAGACCGACGATCGAAGATGAAGAATAGTTCGGAAGAATCGAGGAGCGTCCCCAACTTGAAGACAGATTCGGGGGGCTACTGACGGTGTCCTGGACTAGGGGGTCCTCGCCGTGTCATCTCCCGGCCAGCTGGATCGGGCCGAGGACCCCCATGATGATTCACTAATGGGCCACTTTGGGCAGCCCATGCCGAATACAAGGAGGATTCCACAAGACTTGGCGCACAAGACAAGGACTCCTCTAAACCCTAGGCCTACGGTGCATATATTAACCGAGACCAGGCTAGTCAATGGACAATCTCATATTCACTACTACAATCTCATGGTAGATACATGTACTCTTTGCTACACCCATATGAATACAATGAAAAGCAGCATGTAGGGTATTGTCTCTTCGAGAGAGCCCGAAGCTGGGTAAAATCCCATGTCCATGTTACCATCGCTCCAAGACTCCTAGCTTAGGACCCCTACTATGAGATACGCCGGATATAGAACCGACACCGCCGCAGCCGCCGTAGCTGCCGCCGCCGACAATCCGAGGTCGAACCGCCGAACCTGTAATAAACCGCCCCTGTCCGGATTATTTTTTTAGGTTTTCTTCGATTTTTCCCGATTTGTTTATTTAGCGAGCGTTCGCTCGATAGCTTCTGGTAGCGAACGTTTTCATTCTGTAGGGTTTTATAGTGAACGTTCGTTCGATAGGATTTTTTTTCTTTTTATTTTAGTTTTCTCCCAGGGACCTATTCGCTAGTTTCATTTTACAGTTTAGCCCCGGATCTTCAAACCCTCAGAACTTTTTGCTCGCTTGTCCAAATCCAATGAAACCAATGGACACTTCATTGTTATGATCTCCTCTATCCAGACACTCAACTTAAACATGTTTTTGAAAGTTTAAAATTTGTTTTCAGACAGATTTGAATTTTGGTTTTCGTTTGATCATAACTCGAGTTCTATAACTCCGTCTGAGTTGATTCTTTTTGCGAATTGAAGCTCTTGACCTAAACCTTCCGATAAGTCCAAATTCACCCAATTTTGGTACTGTCAAAAATTGTTTTCTGTTGCAAGAGTTGTTTTATTGTTTCTGAAGTTTTCCAAGATCTTTTCTTCGATTCTTTTGCATGAGTGCTTATGTATGCAATTGCTTGCTTACGATAGTTTGAAAGGAGTGTGACGAGTAGAACTATCAGGAGTTATGAGTGTGAATCATCTTCATCAATAGTACAATGCAAGTTCACACTTTGATCATATCCCTTCATTACCCAGTTTTTATGCATTAGTTTCAACCCTCAAACATTGCATGAGTAGGATTGATAACATGTGGGTATTGGGAAGTAGTTGATGAGGTAGGAACCTATTATCTTGCATTCAACCCCTGGGTACTACTATGTTATGCTTATACTGCTATGCTATGCTCGTAGACATGGTTTGGTTTGAGAGAATTCATGACAGATGTGAGTTATTGTTAACTAAGGTTTAAACTTAAGGTGGCTAGTTTAATACACATCTGGGTGGACTGGTTGGGGCACTGGAGCACCCAGTGGTTTGTCCGGGCACCTGGAGAACCTAGTGCTTGCCCAAGGGAATCCCGGAGTACCCGTGTGATTACCCTATGGAATGCCACCCATGCTCAAAGGGATCAAAAGATTATTCATGCTAGAAACTTTCGTGTGCAGCCACAAGCCATTATGGGCTCTGGCATAGTTGAGTAAGTTGTGGGAATCCTTTCCAGATGGGCTAGCTGATGTAGGGGATTGTAGGTGTACTGGCCTATCTATCAGTTAAGGTGACCTCTTCGGAAAGACTGTGTCTCGGTCATCCGTTTCTCAAACATCATGAAGTGCAAGAAATACAACATAGGAGATCAAGTCTTGTGGGGAAAAGTGCGCAAACCTCTACAGAGTGTACAAACTAATCATGATTAGTCGTGTCCCCGGTTATGGACATCTTGAGTATCTGGTCTTTGAATTATTGATTTGATCTCATCACTTTACATAATTAATTTTTTGGGTTATAATTATTGGGACTGAGTTGGAGGAACTTTCTCAATGTTTTCAACAAACTCTGTAGTTAAATAAAACATATTCCTTTGTTGTAGGGAAAAACTAGCTTTATGCAAAATTAAACTTAGAGCCTCCACCAGCAAAATATGCATGTAGTGGTAGTTATTATTCAGCACTGCTCTATAATGTGAAATTGCCAGTACATTCAATGTACTGACCTACATGGCTACAACGTATCATGTTGCAGGAATCTTATGATGAGTAACTGATACGTTAGGGTTACGATTTCTACACTCAACTTTGCTGTTGGTGTTGATTGGAATTATCGGTGTCAAAACCGGTGGATCTCGGGTAGGGGGTCCCCGACTGTGCGTCTAGGCGGATGGTAACAGGAGACAAGGGACACGATGTTTTTACCCAGGTTCGGCCCTCTCGATGGAGGTAAAACCCTACTCCTGCTTGATTGATATTGATGATATGGGTAGTACAAGAGTGGATCTACCACGAGATCAAGGAGGCTAAACCCTAGAATCTAGCCTATGGTATGATTGTTGTTCGTCCTACGGACTAAAACCCTCCGGTTTATATAGACACCGGAGAGGGCTAGGGTTACACAGAGTCGGTTACAATGGTAGGAGATCTACATATCCGTATTGCCAAGCTTGTCTTCCACGCCAAGGAAAGTCCCATCCGGACAAGGGACGAAGTCTTCAATCTTGTATCTTCATAGTCTGGGAGTCCGGCCAATGATGATAGTTCGGCTATCCGAACACCCCCTAGTCCAGGACTCCCTCAGTAGCCCCCAAACTAGACTTCAATGACGATGAGTCCGGCGCGCATATTTTCTTCGGCATTGCAAGGCGGGTTCTCCTCTAAATTCCATGTGCTTGCCGAGTAGTGTCCGGCTTCCTTATAAATGTTGCACTCCTTGGCTTCCACGTCTAATAAAGGCCCTCTTCCACGTGTCGTGTGAATGCGAAAAGCCAGTGTATTTTTATGTTTTACCCCCTAGCTGCGCGAATAAGCCGCCTATAAGAGAGGCGAGGATCTAGATCCGAATCACACCATCCTCCTTCCGCGAGTGTTCATCGAAGCGCCTCTGACAAAAGATCCACTCCATCATGGACAGTCGATGCGGCTCCTCCTCCCGCGCTCCCAGCCCTCAGCCAGGAGATTGGGGGAGATGTTCAGTCCCACATAGCGAGCTAGTGACGCTCCAAGCAGAGGGATATCTTCCCCCAGCTTTTATGGTTCCGGTTCGAGCCGGACTGGCCACCTACAAGGGTGGAAAGCAGGCGGAGGGCATCCCCAATCCTTCCAAAGGAGACCGGGTATGCTTCGTCCCTTATCTAATAAGGGGACTCGGATTTCCCGTACATCCGTTTCTCCGGGGGCTCCTGGAGTTCTATGGGCTCCAGCTTCACCACCTTACGCCTGCCTCCATCCTGCACATCGCGGGCTTCGTGGCCCTTTGCAAGCTGTTCTTGGGCATCGAGGCACATTTTGCGATGTGGAAGAGATTGTTTTGCCTCGTACCCCGTTCTCACGAGGGGTCGATATATAAAGTGGGCGGAGCCGAAATATGGCGCATCGCCGGGACCGGATATCTATCCGGAACCCCGAAGAAGGCGTCCGAAGACTGGCCCTCGGAATGGTTTTATATGGAAGACACCCCGCTACCGGACCTAGTTCGGATCGGCCTCCCGGAGTTCAGCAACGCTCCTCTGAAGAAACGCCTGAGTTGGCGCCCGCGGAGCCCTCAACGGGAGAATGATAGGGACGTCCAATATCTGATGGGTCGGATAAGATTACTGCCTCATTTCGGATTGACCATGATTGGAGTCATGGCCACGTGCATCATGCGAGGGGTGTAGCCGCTCCAATATAGGGGCCACCCCATGTGGGATTTCAACGGGGAGGATGACGCCACCCGTCATGGCCGCAGGGGGCCGAGATCGGTTGTCGATCTGGTGAAGATCCTGTCCGGCTTGTACAAGGGGGAGAAGGAGGACTTCCTCTACACGAGTCCGTTGAATGGATTCTCCATGAATAACCCTCGGAGCTGGGTAAGCGGACGTTTATCTATCCGATCCATATTCCCAGAGTTAAGTATCTCACTTTGCGATTTCGACGCAGGGACTGCGCCGGGACGTAGAGGGCATACACAGCCTGACTCCACAGCCCGAGGATCCGGAACGATCCCTTGATCCGGCCTCCGAAGTGGATCCGGACATAAAGGTGGAGCTGATCGATGGGGTGTTCCACCAACTTAGCATGGACAATGCTTTGGTCGCCATTACGGCCGACTACCCCGGTTTATCTCTGGCTTCCCAGGTAACTGTGACCGGAGTCCTGCCATCATTACTCATCCATGCTTATTTCTGACCACCGTATACCAACGGTGCTCCGCAGGAGGTGCCTTTAAGGCGGGAAGCCGAACCCGCGGCGGCTGACCAACAAGGGTCAGTTCGGCCCAGTAGGCGGAAGAGGAGTGCGGCGCGAATCGAAACGTCGCCGCAACGGTATGACGCACCACCGTGTTTAAAGGAAAGATTCCTGGGAGGTATATTAACGCTTATGATTTTTCCAGGAGAAAGAGCGCTCGCCGGACTGTGTCCGGAGAGGTTGCCAATCGAGCCTCTGCCAGCCAGGCTCCAACGCCTGGTCCGGAGGGGGAGGCGAACAAAAGGCGTGCGCCGGATGCTCCTCCAACGGAGGATGCCGACAGGCTGTCCGCCACCAGGTCTGAGGTGGAGAGCGCCATGAATCATAGGCGCCGCCGGTCAGTTCTTCGTGACGCGTGTTTCTCCCTGGAGGCGTTGAATGCCTTTAATGCGGGAGACGCGCACCTCCGTGCCACTCGAGATGGTCTAACCAGAGCCACGGAGCAGTATGTGAAAGACATACGGGTGAGGAATTTTGCTAGTTATATATGCCAGTAGCCCCCGAGACTTAAAATAGTTAGAATAACTGATTTAAGGATCATTTGTTATGCAGGATCTTACGGAGAAGAATACCCACCTGTCCCAGGAGCTTCAAGAGTGCAAGGCCCAACTTGAGGCCGCACTAGCCGCCGCAGGGGGAGCCACAGGGACCCCCTCTGGTAATACATACTTCGAAAAGATAAGTAGTTTATGAAGTGTGGCGTGTGTATAAGTCTGACAATAATATTGCAGATGGCGCCGGACTAGATCCGGACAAGTAACAGCTACTGCGCCAGCTGAAGGCCGGCGAGAAGGTGCTTATGAGGGTGCAGCAAGAGAGGAACAAACTCCAAGATGCCAACACCTAGCTGGGCGAAGAACTAAAAGATGTTCGGGCCCAGCTGTCTGACTCCGTGAAGGAGAATCGGCGGCTTCGTCGCGGCATTTACAGTAAGTGCTTGAGAAAACTCTTTTGAAAAGAAGAGTTTGGCGAGGAAGTCGATTGACAGAAATGTGTCTGTAGGTGTGCTCACAGGTCGTCCTGCGGAGGAAATGCCCGGTTCAATGGGTGACCTACTTCCCGAGCTGCTGCAACTGCACGAACGTGTTCGGCAGGTGATGAACGGAGTCGCCCAGGCCTTGTGGCCTTCCGTGTCCTTGCCCGGAGGTCTTGGAGAGCTTGCGGAGAAGCTTCAGGGAGCACGGCAGCGCTTCCGGTTGTGGGAGATATCGGCCTGTCGTCAAGGCGCCAGGGAGGCCTGGGCCATGGTGAAGACGCGGTATGCGAAGGCTGACCCCAACCACATGGCCGAGGTCGGACCTGTAGGGCCTGATGGGAAGGAGATCCCTGTGAGCTTAGTATACGACCGAGTAGAGTTGGCCGCAAAGTATTCACAGCAGGACTGTAAACTAGACAGTTTATTAGATGGTATCGAAGAGGAATACCATCAGTCAACTTGACTATGTAATTTGAAATGACATGAAAAATGCCTTCTAGCCGGATTGTAGATCGTTTGTCATTGCGGACCTTTTCGCTTCAACCTCGGGACTCGACAGTCCGGAGTGTATCCGAATACCCTCACGGTTATATAAGAACCGGGGCATGCATGGAGACCAGGCGTAGGGGTCATTAGTGCTTTATCAGACAAGTGCCCAACTAGTTATGTTATATTACATGGTTAGTAAGAAACATCTTCCAGGGAGAATAGTTCCGTTAGGGGTTCGTTTCCCTGGGAGGCATGCCCTAAAGTGCATGTCCGGACTGCGAAAAAAGCAGGAAAGCATCTGGGGGCAGATAAATAAATAGGAAAGAAATCATCTTTCAATTCACCGACCGAATATTCCCTTAAGAACGCTAGCTTTCGGTTTCACCCAGTCTGAGGTACACATCAGGCTGACCCGGCAGTAACAATCGCAGAGGTGCTCCCTTTACCTCCTAGCCGAACAATCGGGAATGTAGGGGTAAGCACAGGAGCTAGGCAACCCAGCTTGGCCAAAACTTAAGTCATATCGATGCATATAATGGTGGATAAAAGGTACATGCGGAAGCGTGACACATGTGTTGGGTATAAGGCCCGTATAAATAAGCTTCTGTTAAAGAAGCCCCCAGGTATAATGAGTGCGGATAGCACGTCAAGTGTGTGCGAACCAAGCGCAGACGAGCCACCGAAGGCTCGTGAAAGAAGAATAGAAAAAAAAGGAGGAAGAATAGAGAGGAAAATAAAAGACAGTTAAATTATAAAATATAGACGGGGGAGGGAGACGAACTCAGAGTCCGGCGCTAGGCGTAGAATCTGCGGAGACGGGCTCCGTTCCATGGATTTGGCTCGAGTCGGTTATCCGATGCATTTCGCAGACGGTACGCTCCGCCGGTCAGGACCTGGTCGATGATGAAGGGACCTTCCCATTTGGGTTTGAGCTTGTCCTTTTTCTTGTCCGGCAGGCGTAGAACTATTTCGCCAACATTATAAGTTTTGGCCCATACTTCTCTGCTTTGATATCTTCGAGCCTGCTGTTGATAGAATGTGGAATGAGCTTTTGCCACGTCGCGCTCCTCTTCTAAGGCGTCCAAACTGTCCTGCCGATCCAGCTCGGCTTCTCTTTCTTCGTACATGCGCACGCGAGGTGAGTCATGAATTATATCGCAGGGCAAAACTGCCTCTGCGCCGTATACCATAAAAAATGGTGTGATCCGGTAGTGCGGTTTGGCGTGGTCCGCAGCCCCCAGAGTACAGAGTCGAGCTCCTCTACCCAATGCGTGTTAGATTCCGTGAGGGACCACACTAACCTGGGTTTGATGCCGCTCATGATTAGACCATTTGCTCATTCGACTTGACCGTTAGTTTGAGGGTGATAGACTGAAGCGTAGTCGAGCTTGATGCCCATATTTTTGCACCAGAGTTTAACCTCGTCGGCCGTGACGTTCGTGCCGTTATTAGTGATGATGCTATGGGGGACGCCATAACGGTGTACTACCCCAGATATGAAGTCTATCACAGGTCCGGATTCGGCCGTTTTAACTGGCTTGGCCTCTATCCATTTGGTGAATTTGTCCACCATGACCAATAGGTATTTTTGCTTGTGGGTTCCCCCTTTAAGGGGTCCAACCATGTCAAGCCCCCAGACCGCGAACGGCCAGGTGATGGGTATAGTTTTGAGGGCGGTGGGTGGCATGTGGCTTTGATTAGCAAAGAGCTGGCAACCGATGCATCGTTGGACTAAGTCCTGAGCATCTGCCCGGGCCGTCGGCCAATAAAATCCTGTACGGAAGGCCTTGCCTACAAGGGCCCGGGCTGCGGCGTGGTGCCCGTTGAGTTCGGCGTGAATTTCAGCCAGAAGATTTCGCCCTTCCTCTTCGGAGATGCACCTTTGAAGGACTCCGTTCTGCTTTTCTTATAAAGCTCTCCCTCATGGACCTTGTAGGCTTTAGATCGCCGTACTATGCAGCGGGCCTCGTTTTGGTCTTCGAGAAGTTCCTGCCTAATTAAGTAGGCTAGGAATGGTTCCATCCACAGGGCAATGACTGCCATTATTTCGTGGGCTGAAGGTGTTATTTCATTGGCTGAGCCACCGATTGTGTCCGAATGTTCGGTGTTGAGCGGTGCGGTTGGTTCCGGGTTGTTGTTTCCGGACTCCCCTTCCCATAATACGGATGCCTTAAAAAGCCGCTCCAGGAAGATGTTGGGAGGGACGGCGTCGCGCTTTGCACCGATGCGTGCCAACACGTCTGCCGCCTGGTTATTATCCCGGGCTACATGGTGGAATTCGAGTCCTTCGAACTGAGCTGACATTTTTAAGACGGCATTACGGTAAGCTGCCATTTTCAGATCCTTGGCATCAAAGTCTCCATTTATTTCGGATATTGCAAGGTTTGAATCCCCGCGGACCTCTAGGCGTTGAATGCCCATGGAGATTGCCATCCGGAGACCATGTAGAAGGGCCTCGTATTTGGCTGCATTGTTGGTGTCCGTGTACATTATCTGAAGTACATATTGGACTGTGTCTCTGATTGGGGACATCAAGACGACACCAGCCCCCAGGCCGGCCAACATTTTGGAGCCGTCAAAGTGCATGATCCAACTGGAGTATGCGTCGTACTCTTTAGGGAGTTCGGCTTCGGTCCATTAAGCGATGAAGTCTGCCAAAACTTCCGACTTGATAGCTCGTCGTGGTTTGTAGGTTATGTCGAATGGTAGGAGCTCAATGGCCCATTTTGCAATCCTGCCAGTCGCGTCGCGGTTGTATATAATGTCGTTAAGGGGTACTTCGGAGGCTACTGTTATCGATCACTCTTGAAAGTAGTGTCGTAGCTTCCGGGATGCCATGAACACCGCGTATGCTATCTTTTAATAATGTGGATACCGGGACTTGCATGGAGTTAGGACAGTGGATACGTAGTACACTGGTTTTTGCAGAGGGAATTTGTGTCCTTCCGTTTCTCGTTCGACGACGAGCACCGTGCTTACAACTTGATGTGTTGCCGCGATATATAATAACATTGGTTCGCCCAAGTTGGGCGCGGCCAAGACCGGATTTGTTGCCAATATGGCCTTTATTTCTTTGAGTCCGGCTGTGGTGGCATCCGTCCATTCGAAGTGTTCGTGTCGTGGGGGAAACGAGCACCTATGAGGCAGGGCCCCTTTCTGGTCTGGCAGGGAGCGGAGGGCGCACAAAGAGCAGATCGAGGTCGAGCACGCGAGGGATTTTACCCAGCTTCGGAGCTCTCTGGAGAGATAAAACTCCTACTGCTGCTTTGAGTTTGTATTTGTTCTTGCTTGAGAGCATGGGTGTGTTGTGATCTCGAATGAGTCGAACCCAAATGAGTCCAATCCCTTCTACGTGCGCATGGGCCTCCTTTTTATAGTTTAAAGGGGTCACCGACAGGTGGCACGCAGAGAGAGAGAGAGAGAGGGGTAGAAAAGTAAAAATGTGGTTGGTACAACCACTATCAACAGTGCCCCCTACCTAACTCTGACGGCAGGGGACAAGGGCATTTAATGCCCATCCGGTCGCCCAAACAGTGTAGGAAACGACCGTTAGAGGCGCCACCGATCGCCAGGATGGCCTTCTCGTCATCTTCATTTGCCACCTCGCACCGCTCGGCTGCACAGCTACCTGCCACGTGCACCAGGAGTGATCCTGCGGCGACACGTCGCTGGATGCGCTGGAGCGTGGGCGCTGAGTTGTGGCTTCGCTGCGGCAAGTGCCTTGCGCCGGTCTCTGTCTTGTCGCACCCGCAAGCTTGCCGCTCGTCGGGTCTTGCCGGGACGCGCGGTGCATCGCGGCAAGTTTTCTGAAGTGCCTTGGTTGGCCTTCCCGGCAAGCTCCTCTTGCCAGGTCTTGTCCTTCCCGGCAAGCTTCTCTTGCCGGGGCCTTGCCTTCTCGGTTAACACTTTGTTCTTGAATGGCAGTAATAGGAATGACGGAGGATCTTGGCGGACGCCCGGCAAGCCTTGCCGCGGGACGCTGCGACTGCCCGTGCACAAGTTCGGGGTACTAAGGTACCCCTACTTTAGTACACCGACAGGAGCCCCCGGGCCTGGGCCATACACTGTGCCGAGCGCTGTTGGGCCAGGCCCAAAACAGGGCACGGGCACGCGCGGCCTGGGTCCAAACCAAATCCACTCCGTATCCACCGCGTCCTCTCGTAACGGCACGCGTCAATCGTGGCGTCGTGGGAGAGATCGTGGGCAATACTTTAAGCCAGGAAATGCGTAATGTTCGCCTCGGTTCTGCATCCCCGCCACGCGGCTCCCATGCGCTTGGGGTCGCGGACGGTGGAAGTGGGAAACTGGGCCGTTGCGAGCAGAGGCAGCAGGTCGGCCCCGATTCCCTGCTCTTCCTGTGCCTTGATTCGCTGAGCGGGGCGGCCGAGCCCCCACCTCGCTCCTTTAAAAAGAGCGGAAGGGGGCCGCATAAGCCCACACTCTCTCATCTTCTCTTTCTTCAGCTTCTGCTCCCCTTTGTCTCATTCGCCATGGAGAAAGGGAACCCTGGCCCTTCATCGGTGGCGGCGAGGGTCGCCGCCAGACAGCGCACCCCTCCCAATCCCGCGCCCGCGGTGGCAGAGCCAGCCACGAGGGGAAGAGGGAGGGGGCAAGGTCGTCGACGAGGTCGAGGACGAGGTCGAGGCGCTCGGGGAAGAGGCGGGCGGGGCGGCGCGCCGGCTCCGCCTCCGCCGGCGGTTCCTCTCCCCACGACGGTCCATATAGGGGACGACCCTTGCGAGTTCTTCGTCAGGATGCGCCGGGCGCCTCGTCGTCGCCTCCGGCTTCCAGCTCCGTTTGCGAGCGCAATGGAGTTGGACCCGCCCGAGACACTGAGACTGCACATGAGGGGCTGTGGGATCAGCGGCACGCGAGTCCGCGTTGTATTCCCAGCCCCTAATGTGATGTATCTTGATCGTGGGTGGAAGACGTTCGCCCGTATCCACAGCCTGATGGCGGGGTTTACCCTCCATTTTAAGTTAATGGAGGGCGATCTCCTCTCCGTCAAGGTCTTCGGGTGCTTCAGCACTCAGGCGAAGTGCTGCGTGGACAGCTCCTCCGATAGCGAAGGCTCCTCCTCGAGCGAGAGTGACGAGGAGGAGAGCGACAGCGATGATGAGGGTAGTGGGCGGCAGGATGGCGGGTCTGACTAGGTGTCGGGCGCCGCTTCGTGCGTCACCGGCGACCCCATCATCCGTGTCGCCGGCTCCTTGAACTCCCCGGGGTCGTCTCCTTGGGCGGCTGGCGTAGGGAGGCTGCGGAAGGGGAAGAGGGCTGGCGACAAGGCCGTCAAGTCGGAGTATGAGGGCGTAGTGCCCTCGACAGCGTGCTGACGTCCTGCCGCCCCGTCTTCGAGCCTCGCTTCCGGCGCCGTCATCACCATCCAGCCTTCGGACGACCCCTGGGATGTTCTCTTGGTGTCTTTTGGCACCTGTAGCTCGCCTAGGCGCCCCTTTTGCCCTTTTCGCCTCCTTGACCTACCTCCTAAAGAGAGGGACAGGAAAGGGATTACGGGCATCTTATCTTTTTAATTTGTAAGCCTCCGGGCCTTAGCCGCATCTAAAACTTGTAATCCTCTCTTTCATGTTTTTCATCCTCTATGGACTGTACCTGAGTAGGATGTTTTTTAATGAAAAGGGGATGCTTGCTATGGGACGAAAGACTTATCTGACATCGCAGCCCCCGGCAACCCTGGCTTGCCGTGGATGAATCTTGGTACTCGCAGCCCCCGACAACTCTGGCTTGCCGGGGCCCGGGCGCCGGCGCGCCCTTCTTCTCCTTTTCGCTGTTATTTCAGTTACGAGAACAATTTAATCAGTGCCGCAATAAGTTACTTTTGTAATATAACTTTATTCTGGGCAATGCTTGTTATGTTACATACTTTACTTTGCTCCATCCCTTGTATGTTTTTACCCTACGCTTTTAAGGAACTTGCCGGCGTAAGCGCACTTGCCGCGAGCGCTGAGTGCGGAACATCAGCAGCCTGCTGGCGGTGCTACCTCCGGCAAGAAAACTTGTCGGGGCTAGTTGCAGCGCACTTTTATTGTTGAGCGGACTCGAAACAAATTAAGGGCGCAACATAGCCATAAGTCGATTCCTCCGCGTACAGGTTTTCCATACAAGGCACGGTCGTTCAAGGAATATAACTTAAAATTTTTAAAAATGATTGTGCTCAAACTTTGGCGACTTAGCTTTTCCATCGCTTGTGTCCCGGCAACGCTTATGCTTCTTTGAATGACGCTCGGTCGCTGTCGGCCAAAAGAAACCTTGCCGGAAGGCTTTGCCGGCTAGTGCTTTTGCGCCAATGTGGTGACCACATATGGCTCCATGTATCTCCGCCAACAGCTTATGTCCTTCTTCCCGGGAAATGCACTTCAATTTCACTCCGTTGAATCTTTTTCTGTACAGTATGTCATCGACAAACTGGTACATACTTGATTGCCGGGCTACTTTCTCTGCTTCTTCCTGCTCTTCGGGAAGTTCTCCTGTCTGAAGGAAACGGACGATCTGCTGTGCCCATGCCGGAGCTTGTGGCTCGACGACAAGGACTAAAGGCGCAAATGCTGCTGCGGGAACATCTGCTTCTACGGCAAGAATCTGGGATCCTGCCGGAGCGTGATGCTCCCCGGCAAGCGTGTCGGGACACAACTTGTCGGGAGCGCCTGCTTCAATGGAACAAACCTTAGGGCTTGTCGGAGCAGACTGCTCCTCAGCACTCTTTGTGTTGATTCTGGAGACCTTCTTGGCGGCGGCTTCGGGGAGCTCTGCCAGAAAGTAGTCGCCAGTAACCAACTTTCTCTTCTTGCTCTGTCCAGTTGATGGTGTCACCGATGGTTGAGTCAACTTGAGCACAAAAATCCCTGGTTCCACAGGCAACTTGAGTGCGGCGCATTTCGACAGGCCATCTGCAATGTCGTTCTGAGCTCTCGAAACATGTTCCATTTGCAGGCCATCAAAATGCTCTTCCATCTTCCTCACTTCATCAATGTAGGCTTCCATCAACGGACTCTGATAATCCTTGTTAACTTGACGGACGACAAGCTGTGAGTCACCCCTGACAATAAGCTTCTTGATCCCAAGCTCTGCTGCAATCCTGAGTCTGGCAAGCAATCCTTCATACTCTGCAGTATTGTTTGTCGCTTGCTCCTTGGGGAAGTGCATCTGGACCACGTACTTGAGGTGCTCCCCGGTGGGTGCGACAAGCAGCACACCTGCACCGGCGCCTTGCAGCGAGAAAGCACCATCAAAGTACATGACCCATTCTTTGCTCGCTTCCTTGACGGGGATGCTCTTCTCCGGAGTTTCTTCATCAGGTGTCGGCGTCCATTCTGCTATGAACTCTGCCAATGCTCGGCTCTGGATAGTTGAAGTACTTTCAAACTTGAGGCCAAAGCTCGACAGTTCCAGTGCCCACTCGACAATCCTGCCTGTTGCTTCTGGATTCTGCAATATCCTCTTCAATGGAAAGCGAGTGACAACTGTGATCTCGTGTGCTTGAAAGTAATGGCGCAGCTTCCTCGAGGCCATGAGAAGGCCGAAAAGCAACTTCTGCACACCAGAGTACCTTGATCTAGCCCCCTGCAGAAGGGAACTGACAAAGTAAACTGGGCGCTGCACCATCTTCTTCTGTTTTTCTTCCGGCAGCTGCGCAGATCCATCCTTGTCGGGACCAAAGCTTGTCGGGGAAGCCCCCTGCTTGTCGCTGGACTCGCTTGCCGCGGTTGCTGGCTCATCATCTGCCTCCCTCTCCGCTACTAACGCAGCACTAACCACTTGATTGGTAGCCGCTAGATACAGCAGCAACTTCTCTTGTGGTTTAGGTGCGACAAGTACCGGAGTGGAGGATAGGTATCTCTTCAAGTCCTGTAGCGCGGCCTTCGCTTCCGGAGTCCATTTCATTGGACCTGCCTTCTTCAAATTTTTGAAAAATGGCAGGGCGCGCTCAGCAGACTTTGAGATGAACCTACTGAGAGCAGCAACGCAGCCGGCAAGCCTTCGTACATCCTTGACGCGCTTCGGGGCTTCGATCTGCTCGATAGCCTTGATCTTGTCGGGATTGGCTTCAATCCCCCTCTGGGATACAAAGAACCCGAGAAGCTTGCCGGAAGGAACTCCAAACACGCATTTCTCGAGGTTCAATTTGAGATTGATCTTGCGCAAATTTGCAAATGTCTCGTCCAGATCCTGGATCAGAGTTGCTTTGTCCTTGCTCTTGACCACTATATCATCCATGTAAGCTTCTACATTTCTGTGCAGCTGTGGCTCAAAAGCATGACTGACTACCCTTGCAAATTTTGAACCGGCATTCTTTAGTCCGAAAGGCATTCGTACAAAGTAGTACGTGCCACATGGAGTAATGAACGCGGTTTTCTCTTCATCCTCTTCTGCCATGAAGATCTGGTGATATCCTGAGTATGCATCAAGAAATGAAAGCAGATCACATCCTGCTGTGGAGTCGACAATCTGGTCAATGCGCGGCAAGGGAAATGGATCCTTGGGACAAGCTTTATTAACATCGGTGAAGTCAATACAAAGCCTCCACTTCCCATTCGCCTTGCGCACGACTACTGGTTTGGCTAACCATGTTGGATGGAGTACTCCTCGGACGAGGCCTGCTGCTTCCAACTTCTTGATCTCTTCTGCAATAAACTCTTAGCGTTCCACCGCTTGCTTCCTGACTCTTTGCTTGACGGGCCGCGCGTGAGGACAGACGGCAAGGTGGTGCTCAATTACTTTCCTGGGAACACCGGGGATGTCAGATGGTCGCCATGCAAACACATCGACATTCGCCCACAGGAAAGCAACGAGCGCGCTTTCCTATTTAGGATCAAGCGTGGCACTGATGGTGAAGGTACCACCAGTGCCGTCCTCCTTGGCGGCCACTTTCTTGGTCTCTGGTGTGGCTGTCTTCGCTTTCTTGCACTTGCCGGTGGAGCTCGATGGTGCGTCCTCGACGGTAGCGCAGCACTCCGAAGAGGTGCGCTTGCCAGAGTGGGCATCAGAGCTACTCTTGCCGGACTTGGTCTTCTTCTTCTTCCCCCGGGGAGCTTCAGCGGCAAGTGGTTTGCGCTCTGCTGCGGCTGCTGCTTCCCGGTAGATCTTGTCGGTACAGATAAGTGCATCCTTCTTGTCGCCTTGGACAGAAATGACACTTATTGGACTGGCCATCTTGAGCACATTGTAGGCATAGTGAGAGGCTGCCATGAACTTGGCAAGCGCTGGATGGCCGAGTATCCCATTGTAGGGCAATGGGAAATCAGCAATGTCAAATGTGACTCTCTCTATCCTGAAATTCAGCTCGCTGCCAAACGTCACTGGCAGTGTAATCTTCCCCTTCGGCTTGCTCCTTCCCGGGTTGATTCCTTGAAAGGTACCAGTCTCTTCGAGCTTGCTGTCGGGGATTTGGAGCTTCTGGAGCACCGCGGAGGAGATCAGATTTAGGCCGGCCCCATCGTCAACCAACATCTTTGTGACCTTGAGGTTGCGGATGGTTGGTGATACCAACATCGGCAAGCACCCGACCACAGTGATGCGATCAGGGTGATCCTCAACATCAAAGATGATGGGCGTGCTGGACCACTTCAGGGGCTTGCGCGATTCGACCGACGGTTCTGCTGCAATAACCTCTCGCACCCACTGTTTAAGTTGGCGGTGCGAGGTGTGCAGAGAAGCACCGCTGTCAACGCACAAAACCTCCATTACCCTCTGAAATTCCTACTCGTCGGTCTCGTCCTCATCTATTTCATCATCTTCATCTTCGTCTTCGTCCTTGTCGCGGCCACGGGGTGGTCTGTCTCCTTGCCGCTGCTTGACCTTGCCGCGCGCCCTCCCCGGGCGGGACGCTTCTTGCCGGATCCTCCGCCACCTTCCTCGGCCTTCTCCTTGTCGCGACGCTCGTATTTGGCTTTCTGTAGCTCTGCCATCTGCTCAACCTTCTTGCAAGCTTGGAGGTCATGGCCCTTGGTGCGATGGATCTTGCAGTACTGCTTGCCGGAGCCGTCCTGCTTGTCAGCGGCCACAACAGCCTCGCCGGAGTCACCAGCTTTGGCCTTCTCGGTGCCGCCTCCGTTGCCGGACTGCTCGACGACTAACACATCCTTAGCTTTCCTCTTTCTGTTATTCCGCCTCCGGTTCCTCTTTGCCGGAGGGGCGTCCTCACTGTCAGATCCTTCTGCTCCTGCATTCTCTCCGGGGAGTTTCCTCCCCTCCTCAGCACGTGCACACTTGTCAGCCAAAGCATATAGCTCGCTGACATCTCTGATCTTGCACATCGCCATCTCCTCCCTCATCCTGCGGTTACGCACGTTCTGATGAAACACGCTGATAACCGCGGCAGGGTGGACGTCTGGGACGTTGCGCTGCACCTGGCTGAATCTCTGTATGTACTTGCGCAAGGGTTCTCCTTCTTTCTGGGCGAGCAGATGAAGATCGCTCTCCTGGCCATGGGGTTTGTGGCCGCCTGTGAAGGCGCCGACAAACTGATGACACAGGTCCGCCCATGAAGAGATGGAGTTGTCCGGCAAGTGCATGAGCCAAGATCTGATGTTGGGCTTGAGTACCAGCGGGAAGTAGTTGGTGAGGATTTTCTCGTCGCGCCCCCCGGCAGCCTGCACCGCTATGGTGTAGACGCTGGGGAACTCTGACGGATGTATCCTGCCATCGTACTTCTCGGGCACATCTGGTTTGAAATTCTTGGTGCTGGGCCACAGGACCTGTCGCAGCTCACGAGTGAACGCAGGGCAACCTACCGCGTACGGCAAGTCGCCTGGCTCCCCTGGCGCATGCATATCAACGGTGGGCCCAGCGCGCTGGTCAGACTGTCGTCGCGCTTCTCTTCGACGCTCGATGCGGGTACGAGCGTCTTCCTGTCGTCGTTCTTGGAGAACTTGCCGTTGATCGCGGCGAGCTCGCGGGTCCGATGATGCAGTGGAGTCGGTGTCGAGGTTGGCCCAGCGAGTCGGCGATCTTGGCCTTCTTGGCGGGGAGTGCACAGTGGTGGCGCCCCCACCAGTCTTGTCGCCATCGGCTTGCGCCTGGGCGTCTTGCCGCGGCTTCGACGTGCTTGGTTGCCGGGGCTTGTCGCCGTTGGCGAAGCTGATAAGGCTCTGGATGGTAATCCTCCAGTCGTCGATCTTGTGCGGCGCTGGAGGGTAGTCTAGTAGCAGTTGGGCTCGGGCCAGCGCTTCCTCTGGTGTCTTCGGCGGCGGGGGCGAACGATGCGAGGAGCGGGATACGCTCAAACTTCTAACGGTGTTAGAAGGAGCAGCATCCCGTCCAGGCAACCGCGCCGCGCTCATGTCAACGTGTTGACGTGCACGTTGGCCTTGAGCGTCCCGCGACCCGCCGGCCTGACCTTGTTCCAACGCGAGCATGGTGCCAGGAGCACCATGGCGTTGTTGATCCCGCACCTCCTGAGAGGGGTGCGGTGCATGTACGGACGCTGAAGCTTGCGGGGCCTTGTCCTTGGACCTGGTGACGATGTGGGACCCCCCGTCAACGCCCGTTCCTCCGCCGGCGTCTACCCCACCGCCCGTTTGCTCCGGCAGCGGCGGGATCGACATGGACGGAGCGGCCACCTCCGAAGCCTTCTTCTTCGGTGGCATGTCGATGAAGGTGTTGGTGTAGCGCGCGTGAAGACCGGATCAGGTTCGCACAACCTCGACGCCCCCTACCTGGCGCGCCAAAGATGTCGTGGGGGAAACAAGCACCTATGGGGTAGGGCCCCTTTCTGGTCCGGCAGGGAGCGGAGGGCGCACAAAGAGCAGATCGAGGTCGAGCACGCGAGGGATTTTACCCAGCTTCGGAGCTCTCCGGAGAGATAAAACTCCTACTGCTGCTTTGTGTTTGTATTTGTTCTTGCTTGAGAGCGTGGGTGTGTTGTGATCTCGAATGAGTCAAACCCGAATGAGTCCAACCCCTTCTACGTGCACATGGGCCTCCTTTTTATAGTTTAAAGGGGTCACCGACAGGTGGCACGCAGAGAGAGAGAGAGGGGTAGAAAAGTAAAACGTGGGTTGGTACAACCACTATCAACAGTGCCCCCTACCTAACTCTGACGGCAGGGGACAAGGGCATTTAATGCCCGCCCGGTCGCCCAAACAGTGTAGGAAACGACCGTTAGAGGCGCCACCGATCGCCACGATGGCCTTCTCGTCATCTTCATTTGCCACCTCGCACCGCTCGGCTGCACAGCTACCTGCCACGTGCACCAGGAGTGATCCTGCGGCGACACGTCGCTGGATGCGCTAGAGCGTGGGCGATGAGTTGTGGCTTCGCCGCGGCAAGTGCCTTGCCGCGGTCTCTGTCTTGTCGCACCCGCAAGCTTGCCGCTCGTCGGGTCTTGCCGGGACGCGCGGTGCGTCGCGGCAAGTTTTCTGAAGTGCCTTGGTTGGCCTTCCCGGCAAGCTCCTCTTGCCGGGGTCTTGTCCTTCCCGGCAAGCTTCTCTTACCGGGGCCTTGCCTTCTCGGTTAACACTTTGTTCTTGACTGGCAGTAATAGGAATGACGGAGGATCTTGGCGGACGCCCGGCAAGCCTTGCCGCGGGACGCTGCGACTGCCCGTGCACAAGTTCGGGGTACTAAGGTACCCCTACGTTAGTACACCGACAGTTCGGTGCACCGGAGGAGGCGATAAAGGGGTAATGCCTTTTCTCCCAAGCGGGAGATGAAGCGGCTTAGAGCCGCCATGCATCTAGTCAATTTTTGTATTTGTTTGAGGTCTTTTGGGATATCCAACTATGACAGAGCTTGGATCTTGGCTGGGTTTGCTTCAATTCCTCTACCGGACACAATGAAGCCCAAGAGCTTTCCGGCTGGTACGCAGAAAACGCATTTTTCCGGGTTGAGCTTAATGTCATATGCTCGGAGGTTGTCGAATGTGAGCCTCAAATCATCTACTAGAGTTTCGACGTGTTTGGTCTTGACGACCACATCGTCTACGTATGCCTCCACTGTTTTGCCGATCTGGGTTGACAGACATGTCTAAATCATGCGCTGATATGTTGCGCCGGCGTTTTTGAGCCCGAAGGGCATTGTGTTGATGAATGCCGTTGTGGCTTGGTCTGTCTCTGCCATCTTGATTTGATGGTAGCCGGAGTATGCGTCGAGGAAGCACAATGAATCGTGCCCTGCGGTAGCATCGATTATTTGATCGATGCGGGGAAGGGGGAAAGGATCCTTTGGACAAGCCTTGTTAAGGTCCTTAAAATCGACACACAGGCGCCAGGATTTGTCCTTCTTTGGTACCATTACCAGGTTTGCTAGCCAGTCCGGATGTTTTATGTCTCTGATGAATCCAGCTTCTAATAGTTTGGCTAGCTCCTCTCCCATTGCCTGTCTTTTGGGTTCGGAAAATCACCGAAGAGCCTGTTTGACTGTCTTGAATCCTTTTAGGATATTTAGGCTGTGTTCTGCCAACCTGCATGGGATTCTTGGCATATCCGAAGGTTGCCAGGCAAAGATGTCCCAATTTTCCCGAAGGAATTCTCGTAGTGCGGCGTCTACATCAGGGTTTAATTATGCCCCAATGGAGGCCGTCTTTGTGGGGTCCATTGGATGGACTTGGAATTTGACTATTTCGTCCGCTGGCTTAAAAGAGGTGGACTTGGATCTCTTGTCGAGTATCACATCGTCCCTGTTCACCGTGGAGCGCAGCACAGTGAGTTCCTCTACCGCTAGGGCTTCGGATAGTGCCTCTAGGGCTAGTGCAGCTGTCTTATTTTCGGCGCGGAGTGCTATATCCGGATCATTGACAAGAGTGATGATTCCATTGGGCCCAGGCATTTTAAGCTTCATGTACCCGTAATGGGGTATAGCTTGAAAAATTGTGAATGCCTCTCGCCCTAATATAGTGTGATATCCGCTGCTGAACGGGCCCACTTAGAATGTGACCTCCTCGGACCTATAATTGTCCGGCGAGCCGAACACCACATCCAGTGTAATTTTTCCTGTGCAGCGTGCTTCCCGACTAGGGATTATTCCTCTAAAGGTTGTGTTGCTTTGCTCAATGCGGCTCCAGTCTATTTCCATTTTTCGAAGGGTTTCCTCGTAGATGAGGTTTAATCCGCTGCCGCCATCAATGAGTACCTTAGTAAGACGAAAGTCGTCCACTATTGGACTAGGACCAATGCGGCTGGTTCTCGGGCTGTTCGGAATTTAGGTTCGTCGCTGGCGTTGAAGGTAATATCCGTGTCACTCCATGGATTTATTGTTGCTACTTGGTAGACTTCGGCGAGGCTGCGGAGTGTTCGTTTCCGCATATTATTTGATGCGAAAGTCTCGAAGACTGTTAATACCGTACTGGTACTGCTGGGCTGGTTCTCTGGGGCTAGAAGCTCTTCGCCACTTTTGGCCACCTGCCATAGTATCCAACATGCTCGAAGGCTATGTGTTGGAGTGGCGCCCTCTATACTATGGATTTTACAGGGTCCGCTGAGCCATCCCTCCAGTATGGTTCCGTGCCCTTTAGGGGGTTTTTGCTTTTTGGTTTTTATCCCAGGTGCCTGAGCATGATGCACCCTTTTATTTCGGACTAGGGTTGTGTTCGGAGCCGGATTGTCCCAAAACTTAGTTTCGGTTTTCCAGGCACTCTCCATCGCACAGTACTTTCGTACTATGGACGCCGGGTCGGCGAAGCGTGTAATTTCACGACGACTTATGGCGTTCATGATTCCCTTGTCCGTGCAATTGTTGCAGAAAATTGAGATTGCGCTTTCCTCACGGCAGTCCTTTATCCTGTCCATAACCAGGAGGAATCTGGCCCAGTAATGATGTACTGTTTCAGTGGGCTCTTGCCGGATTTGAGATAGATCGCTTGTGTTTGGGTGGGCCGGTGGAATTAAATTCGGAACCCCGCCCAATCTGAGGCTCAAGGGCCGAAAAGTTTACGAATTTGGAAGCTTGGATTGCTGGATGTTGTCCAACGAATCTGGTCCGCTGCCTGACTTTAGGTTCAGTGCTTGATCGACGTCCATCCCTCCACGGGAATCCGGCATGGAGGGATCAGGAATCCGGACATAACTGGTTTTTAGTATAGAAGAAGAGTCGCTGCACTGTTCCTCTACCACAGCAACGTGGTGGGTGGCCTGGGGAGAGTTGATCTCTCTCAGATCGGTTTTAAGCCCAATCTGATCGTGATCTGTAGCGACTCCCAGGCCGGCGATGCAATCCAAGAGCTCGTTTACGGAGGAGAGCTCCATTGGATCTAGCTGCTCGGCGAATTCCGAGCTAACGTGAAGATCGCTTTTGATGACCCGAGAGGTCATTGTCGGAGCGGCGGCGGAACAGGCGGTCATAAGAAAACCACCTAGCCGGATAGTTTGGTCGGTGGCCAAAGCTCCTTTGGCAACGGTACCGTCTTTAAAGACGGGAAGAGGCATCCTTCCTGATTGCGACGGCACAGAGGAACTCTCAATGAAAGCACCAATGTCGGTGTCAAAATCGGCGGATCTCGGGTAGGGTGTCCCGGACTGTGCGTCTAGGCGGATGGTAACAGGAGACAAGGGACACGATGTTTTTACCCAGGTTCGGGCCCTCTCGATGGAGGTAAAACCCTACTCCTGCTTGATTCATATTGATGATATGGGTAGTACAAGAGTGGATCTAAAGATCAAGGAGGCTAAACCCTAGAAGCTAGCCTATGGTATGATTGTTGTTCGTCCTACGGACTAAAACCCTCCGGTTTATATAGACACCGGAGAGGGCTAGGGTTACACAGAGTCGGTTACAATGGTAGGAGATCTACATATTCGTATTTCCAAGCTTGCCTTCCATGCCAAGGAAAGTCCCATCCGGACACGGGACGAAGTCTTCAATCTTGTATCTTCATAGTCTGGGAGTCCGGCCAATGATGATAGTTTTCGGCTATCCGGACACCCCCTAGTCCAGGACTCCCTCGGGAATCCATAACCTTGTTGTTACTTCCGCTATTTGGATTGAGGTAATAGAATTTACATTACTTATACATGTGATTTACCTCTGTTATAAATCCTCGAGTACTGTGTGTCACCATACTGATCCAGGGATGACACTTAAGCATAGAGACTTGACCATCTGAGGTCGGGTTGCTACAAGATGGTATTAGAGCACATGTTGACAGTAGGACGTGACCCTAGAAAATGGCAAGCCCATAGGAAAGATCTTCTCTAAAACTTTGTTTTCAAAAGATCCTTTCCTCTCTTCTTTTCTGATTTTTTTCAAAATTTCCATTTTAGTTAGACTATACCCCTTTCCCTTTTTGACCACATGAAGATTCGACTGATGAGACCACTACGAGGAGTACAAGATATCGGATAACTAAGACCACCTCGGAATAAAGAGGATTTTACCGTGCATCTGAATAATTGAAACTACAACGATTGAAGACTCCGAAGACTAGGAGAATTTAAGGCTCTAAAGAATTTCCTGATTTGTATGACCTAGGAAGGCTACCCTAATGGAACTTGTCAGACTATTGTAACTGTCAATACCCGAGATCAAGGTGTATCGGAGAAAGACCAGAACATGGAGCGTCAAAACTCAAATTTTTGGTCGTCAAGAAAACTCCAAGACATGAGATATCAACCATGGACTGTTAGTTCATGGCAATGACCAGGGGCAGAAACACGGCTAACCATGATGTTATCGCCCGCTTATGCTATTGTCACCGTGTGGAGATGAGCATGCATTTCTTCGGAAGGATTGGATGACAAAAGGGCTAATGGAGCACCTATCAGCAAGAGATGAAGTTTTAATCTTAGCTGGTGTATCACCAGGATATGGAGTATTACATCAAGAATTTTTAGATGGACTTTCAGGAAGCTGTATTTGACAGGGAAGCATTTCATGAAGAACTCAGGATACAGAAGTTGAAAATAGCCAACCTGGAGGAGCAAAACCTCGAGATACCGGAGATTCATCAGGAACTGAAGGATAGTAGGACCATGGTTCATGCCAAGGATGTTGAAACCCAGAAGTGTGGAACGCAACTACGGTATATTAAAGGACATCATGAGAGATTTTGCATCGATAGAGATGATGTGACAAAAGAACTTGAGAAGGACAAGCACGATCGAAAGAAGCCCATCGGAGACATGAACAAGACTTGAAGAGTTTGGCGACTTTGAAGATTTATTGACATTTAGAAGACCAAACCCCTGTTATGTACCTACGTTAGATCCGTCGTTTGTGAGTTGTCATTTGTTTGATGTTTTTCCGACAGCCACAAATAAAATCTGTCTTTTCAAAACTTTTGTTTGTATTGTGTGCATCCCTGTCTATCTCTCTTATCCCACCCCAAAACCCTTGGAACCAGTAGAGGATGAATGGAGATGAACCCATATTTTCTGGACCGATGACTCAATTGGAGAAAGACCAATGGATTCATGACATGGAAGATCATATGGAGAATAATACTATAGCTGGAAAGGATATGGCCCAGCACGCTCTTCAGTGCTTTGAAATAGGTGCTACTACTTGGTGGAGGATGTACCAAACCATCAATGGATGGCAAGGAGTAACCACTTGGGAAGAATTTAAGTTGGCTCTGCTAAAGTCTCGGCTTGTGTCCCAGAAGTTGAAGCCTTATGGAAATGATATGAAGAAACCTTGTGCATGCAAGCTCTGTGGAGAAATAGGACACAAACATAAAGAACACAAGGAGAAATGCCCTCATTGTGAAGAAAGTCACCCAGCTAAACAATGCCCAACTAGGCAGATTACTTGTTTCTTGTGTGAAGGGACTACCCACTACCCTGCTCAGTGTCACATTTACCCTGTGGTTAAAAGAACCATCCAGCAGGAGAAGGAAATTTTAGAAGAACATGTTATGAAGGAAGAGGTGGAGGACACACCCGAAGAATATCCAATTAAAACCTGCACCAAGTCATGTTATTCATGTGGAGAAGAAGGACACATCTCCCAAAATTGTCGGAATGGGGACCTAGTAGAATTACCGAGAAAGGAAGTATAGTATGTCCCACATGAAATAGAAGCCCTGATTGGAACGGAAAAGTCCAGGAAGAGAAATAGATTGGATTCCAAGAAGAACCTGCATCATATCATATGTTTTAGGTGCAGAGATTCAGGGCACTACTTCAACAATTGCCCTAAAAGGAAGCCGAGGACCCAAGGAGGCTATGTAACCACAAGGAAACCTCGAGACTTGTAAGAAGTAATATGTTTCTGCTGTAATGAAGCAGGGCACTTTGCGAGAGATTGTCCCATAGAGAAGGAGACTTGTGATAAATAGTTGAGTCTGTGAGAAATATAGTAGTAGTAGTGGGAACAATTCTTTTATATTGAGGTGTTGAGTTGAGGCATGTAATGGAAATGCAGGAGATTGAAATAATTTGAGAATTAATAAATTTAGCATCATTGGTACTGATGTGGATTTTATGAGTAGTTACCTTATGAAGAAAGATTTTGACCATTTTCGAAGATATGAGAAATATGGTCTATGGATGAATTTGTGCATTTCAAGGGTGGTAGTACCCTGTGAGGACAGTTGACCCCTGGAGAAGATAATGATATTCCATGGAGCGGACTTCGGACAAAATAAGTACGAGTTTTGTCTTGATATGTGGGGTATCCCAAGAATATGAAGGGAAGTACTATTGGATATAGAGGAGGTATAATGCTGGTAATATGGAGCAATGTTAACTCCATGATGAGTTTGAGTAATCACATCTTAGTTTAGCACCAATAGAAGAAAGGGAGACAGTAGAATTGGATGGATTTTAAAATGCTAGGAAGCTGGATGTTGGAATAGTGATCACTTGCCCCAATGATGAGTTCAAGGTTTACAAGTGATGAGATGGGCCATAACCCACAGGCTCCAGGACCTGCCAAGAAGCAAGCACACTCTTGCTGAAGGAAAAACCCTGGAAGAAATTATGACTTTATCAACAGACAATCTTATAGGAGTAACGAAAAACCTAAGAGATGTGAAGAAACGATAGATGTTCGTTTGGCTTGCGGAATCAATGGATTTTCCGACCCCAGTTCATCGACAAGAGAAATTCTGCAATTCTTGTGAGGATGACCGAGTGTTAGAATGCGAGATTCACTAAACCATGTACAAGGTAATGACTTGGGTGCGAGATGGATTGATCACCATACCGACTTACTCTTATTATTCGCCTTGCTATATGGAATTGTAAATCTGAGTGACTTACCCATAGTAGAGCGAAGATGATCAAAACCTTGTTTAAACCTTAGAATGGCATGACAATTTTCCCCTTGTAGAAGGCAGCTCTTGCCAACCGTAGGTCAAACGGTGAGGTTCAACCCAAACCCATTTCTTGCAGGGACCCCAGTCAAATTGTTTGATGACCACCATGAGATATCGATAGTTGTTCCCATCAGATAAGAAGGCCCAGTCACAAAGAACCGTACCAAGATGAAAGGACACGAGGATTGAGGAAAAAGGTTATGCCACTACTGGAAGAGCCCAGAGAAGGAATTATCCTGAAGATCTGAGAAGATCGACACTGTAAACAATAAGGATGGAGTATATGAGTATTGATGGAACCGTAACCATGCTTCTAAGGGTGGTAGCACCCCAGACCCCCTGTGATGATCGATGGATTTTGAGAAGACCCCGGAACCTAACCTATTTCTTGCTAGCCTCTCCGAATCTCGAGGACGAGATTCATTTTAAGGGTGGTAGGTTTGTAACATCCCAAAATTATAAATTTTGGAATGTTATATTAAATAAATAGTTTTGGTTGTTTGTTTGATTGTGGTGTGATTGCTTGTGTGAAATTGACTGAAATTTGAAAATTTTGAAAGTTAAATGAGAGGGAATAAAAGGACTTTCCCGAACTTTCATTTTTCATTTATGATATCCATGAATTCAAATTATTTTCATCACAAAGCCCTGGAGTGAAGATGATGTGACTTCTTCCATTTAATTAAATGAAAAAGGGTTTTGAAAATATTTGAATGTCATTGGAAATATTGCAAATTCAGAAACCCAGCTGGGCCGAAGCCCAGCTGGCCCTACTCGCCGCTGCCTTCCTCCCGTCGCCAAGCTGGACTCCTCCCGAGTGCGAGCCGCCGCCGCCGCTCGCCGTGGTTGCCCCGGCCTCCTCCTGCCCCTTCCCCACGCCACCCCTCGCCCCCCTCTTAAAATGCGCCGCCCCGGACCCCTCGCTCCTCCTCCTAAGCCGCGTTGCCGCCCGCTAGTCGCCGCCGCCGCTGCTGTCGAGCCTCGCCGTTGCCCCCACACCACCCCCACCGCCTCGCGGGAGCCCGTCACCGATGTTGTAACCGCCGCTGCCGACGATGCGAGGTTGAACCGCCGAACCGGTAATAAAACACCCCCGGTCCAGATTATTTTCTTAGGTTTTCTTTGGTTTTTCCCGATTTGTTTATTTAGTGAGCGTTCGCTCGTTAGCTTCTACTAGTGAACGTTTTCGCTCTGTAGGGTTCTGCAGCGAACATTCGTTCGATAGGATTTTCTTCTTTTTATTTTAGTTTCTGTGAGGGACCTATTCGGTAGTTTTATTTTACACTTTAGCCCCTGATCTTCAAACCCTCACAAGTTTTTGCTCGCTTGTCCAAATCCAACGACACCAACGCCCAATTCTTTGTTATGATCTCCTCTATCCAGATAATCAACTTAAACATGTTTTTGAAAGTTTAAAATTTGTTTTCAAACAGATTAGAATTTGGTTTTCATTTGATCATAACTCGAGTTCTATAACTCCGTTTGAGTTGATTCATTTTGCTAATTGAAGCTCTTGACCTAAACCTTATGATAGGGCCAAATTCACCCAATTTTGGTACTATCAGAAATTGTTTTCTGTTGCAAGAGTTGTTTGATTGTTTTCTAAGTTTTCTGAGATCTTTTCTTCGATTCTTTTGCATGAGTGCTTATGTATGCAATTGCTTGCTTACGATAGATTGAACGGAGTGTGACGAGTAGAACTATCAGGAGTTATGAGTGTGAATCATCTTCATCAATTGTACAAGGCAAGTTCACACTTTGTTCATATCCCTTCATTACCCAGTTTTTATGCATTAGTTTCAACCCTCAAACATTGCATGAGTAGGATTGATAACATGTGTGTATTGGGAAGTAGTTGATGAGGTAGGAACCTATTGTCTTGCATTCAACTCCTGGGTACTACTATGTATGCTTATACTAATATGCTATTCTCATAGACGTGGTTTGGTTTGAGAGAATTCATGACAGATGTGAGAGTTATTGTTAACTAAGGTTTAAACTTAAGGTGGCTACTTTAATACACATCTGGGTGGATTGGTTGGGGCACTGGAGAACCCAGTGGTTTGCCCGGGCACCTGGAGAATCCAGTTCTTACCCAAGGGAATCCCTGAGTACCCGTGTGATTACCCGATGGAATGCCACCCAGGCTCAAAGGGGTCATAAGATTGTTCATGCTAGAAACTTATGTGTGCAGCCACAAGCCATTATGGGCTCTGGCATAGTTGAGTAAGTTGTGGGAATCCTTTCTAGATGGGCTAGCAGATGTTGGGGATTGTAGGTGTACCGGCCTATCTATCAGTTAAGGTAACCTCTTCGGAAAGACCGTGTCTCGGTCATCCGTTTCTCAAACATCATGCAGTGCGAGAAATACAACGGAGGAGATCGAGTCTTGTGGGGAAAAGTGCACAAACCTCTACAGAGTGTACAAACTAATCATGATTAGTCGTGTCCCCGGTATGGACATCTTGAGTATCTGGTCTTTGAATTATTGATTTGATCCCATCACTTTAAATAACTAATTTGTTGGGTTATAATTATTATTTTGGGATTGAGTTGGAGGAACATTCTCAATGTTTTGAACAAACTTTGTAGTTAAATAAAATATATTCCTTTGTTGTAGGGAAAAATTAGATTTTTGCAAAACTAAATTTAGAGCCCCCACCAGCCAAATATGCATGTAGTGATAGTCATTATCCAGCATTGCTCTACAATGTGAAATTGCCAGTATATTCAATGTACTAACCTACATGGCTGCCATGTCTCATGTTGCGGGAATCTTACGACGAGTAAGTGATACGTTAGGGTTACGATTTCTACACTCAACTTTGTCGTTGGTGTTGATGGGAATCCACAACCTTGTTGTTATTTCCGCTATTTGGATTGAGGTAATAGTATTTATGTTACTTTATACATGTTATTTACCTCTGTTATAAATCCTCGAGTACTGTGTGTGTCACCATACCAATCCAGGGATGACACTTAAGCACAGAAACTTGACCGCCTGAGGTCGGGTCGCTACAAGATGGTATCAGAGCACTAATACGTCTCCAACGTATCTATAATTTATCAAGTATCCATGCTATTATATTATCCATCTTGGATGTTTTATATCCATTTATATGTTATTTTATATGATTTTTGGGACTAACCTATTAACCTAGAGCCCAGTGCAAGTTTCTATTTTTTCCTTGTGTTTGAGTTTTACAGAAAAGGAATACCAAACGGATTCCAATTGACGTGCCAATTTTTGATGATTTTTTATGGACCAAAAGAAGCCCCTGGAGTGAAAGAGTTGGGCCCGAAGAGTCTCAGGCTGCCCACGAGGGTGGGGGCGCGCCCACCCCCTGGGCGCGCCCTCCTGCCTCGTGGACAGCCCGGAGACCCCCCCCCCCCCCACGTGAGACCTACGCCAAAAAATCCTATAAATACTGAAACCCCTAGAAATAAACCTAGATCGGGAGTTCCGCCGCCGCAAGCCTCTATAGCCACCAAAAACCTCTCGGCACCCTGTTCCGGCACCCTGCCGGAGGGGGGATCCATCATCGGTGGCCATATTCATCATCCCGGCGCTCTCCATGACGAGGAGGGAGTAGTTCACCCTCGGGGCTGAGGGTATGTACCAGTAGCTATGTGTTTGATCTCTCTCTCTCTCTCGTGTTCTTGAGGTGATACGATCTTGATGTATCGCGAGCTTTGCTATTATAGTTGGATCTTATGATGTTTCTCCCCCTCTAATCTCTTGTAATGGATTGAGTTTTCCCTTTGAAGTTATCTTATCAGATTGAGTCTTTAAGGATTTGAGAACACTTGATGTATGTCTTGCATGTGCTTATCTGTGGTGACAATGGGATATTCACGTGATCTACTTGATGTATGTTTTGGTGATCAACTTGCGGGTTCCGTAACATTGTGAACTTATGCATAGGGGTTGGCACACGTTTTTGTCTTGACTCTCCGTTAGAAACTTTGGGGCACTCTTTGAAGTTCTATGTGTTGGTTGAATAGATGAATCTGAGATTGGGTGATGCATATCGTATAATCATACCCGTGGATACTTGTGGTGACATTGGAGTATCTAGGTGACATTAGGTTTTTGGTTGATTTGTGTCTTAAGGTGTTATTCTAGTATGAACTTTATGATAGATCGATCAGAAAGGATAATTTGGAGGTGGTTTCATATGCTACCATAATCTCTTTGTTTGTTCTCCGCTATTAGTGAGTTTGGAGTGACTCTTTGTTGCATGTTTAGGGATAGTTATATGATCCAATTATGTTATTATTGTTGAGAGAACTTGCACTAGTGAAAGTATGAACCCTAGGCCTTGTTTCCTAGCATTGCAATACCGTCTACGCTCACTTTTGCTACTAGTTACCTTGTTGTTTTTATATTTTCAGATTACAAATACTCATATCTACCATCCATATTGCACTTGTATCACCATCTCGTCGCCAAACTAGTGCACCTATACAATTTACCATTGCATTGGGTGTGTTGGGGACACAAGAGACTCTTTGTTATTTGGTTGCAAGGTTGTTTGAGAGAGACCATCTTCATCCTACACCTCCCACAGACTGACAAACCTTAGGTCATCCACTTGAGGGAAATTTTCTATTGTCCTACAAACCTCTGCACTTGGAGGCTCAACAATGTCTACAAGGAGAAGGGTGCGTAGTAGACATCAAGCTCTTTTCTGGCGCCGTTGTCGGGGAGGTGAGTGCTTGAAGGTATATCTTTAGATCTTGCAATCGAATCTTTTAGTTTCTTGTTTTATCACTAGTTTAGTTTATAAAAGAAAACTACAGAAAAATGGTATTGAGTTTGCCTCATACACTTCATATTTTTAATATCTTTCCTGAGAATGATGGAAAGGAAAATTTTGCTCAAGTGCTAGAAGAAGAAGTCTATAAAATGTTTGGCACTCAATCTTTGAATGATGAGCATGATTGCAATGTTGTTAGTATGAACTCTTTGAATATCCATAGTACTAATGATGATTGCACTAGTCATGATGAAAATGTCTCTTATAAGCATGTCAATTTTTGTGGACTGCATAGAGTTTGCCAGTACACACCAAATAGAGAAGATAGATTTTGCAAGAGGCATAAGTATTTAGAAACTAAATGGTTGCAAGAAAGGCTAGATGCTTGTGCTGAAAATTTAAAATTTCTTTGCCATCCTTGTGAACTTTGCAATGAACGTCATCATTTAAATCCCCAATGCAAATTGTTTCATGATCGTATCATGTCCAAAAATTCTGATGACTTGATTTCCCTTGCACATCATAATGAACTTAGTTTGCTTGTGGGTTATGAAGAAATGAAACGTATAACTAAGGATCTTCCAGAATTTGTCCTTGATAAAGTTCTTGATTTTGATCTAGAGGGAATTTATATGTATTGCGCGATGAATTGCATTGAAAATCCTTACATTGCCAATTACATAAAATCAAGAAAAAAATTGAAGACGAAGAGAATACTAATGAAAGGGAAGAGATTTCCAAATATCCTCCTATTCTTTCTTATGATGAATCAGGTAATGAGGAGGAGCTTTCCATTCAACCAATCTCATTAATAAGGAGCTCAAAAAAGAGGGTTAAACCCACATATGATGTGAAGAAGAAAAAGAAAAGATGGAGAAGCAAAGGTAGAAAGGTATCCCTCCCAAATGATGTTGCTCCTATTACTCATTGCAATGATGATAATTGCTATACTATTGGTGCTATCCATACTATTAATGATGGGAGGGATTATGCTTATGATATGAAAAGGCCCAAGCTTGGGGATGCTATGTTTGATGAGAATGACATGTTTGAGAACATATTTGCTGTAATTAATGTTTATCCCAAGCTTGGGGATGCTATGTTTAATGAAGATGATATTTTTAGCCTCCCAAGTTTTGATGAGCAAATTTATTATGATGATAGCATGCCTCCTATTTATGATGATTATTGTGATGACGCTTATGCTATAAAAAGTAGTAATGGTTATATTTATAAAACTTGTCATGATTATGATTACCTTTTTCTGAACATTACTCTTTTAATGTGGAAACAATTTATAGTATTTGAGTTTCTTATGATACTCCCACTATTCCGAATGAGAAGAATTTTGCTTATGTGGAGAGTAGTAAAATTTCTATGCAAGTTGATCATGAAGAGAATGCTTTATTTGCTTGTTATATTATTGAATTCATTCATGATGCTACTGAAAATTATTATGAGGGAGGAATATATGCTTGTAGGAGTCGCAATGATATCAAGTTTCCTCTCTATGTGCTTAAACTTTTAAAGTTATGCTTGTTTTGCCTTCCTATGCTAGTTGATTATTGTTCCCATAAGTTGTTTGCTCCCAAAATCCCTATGCATAGGAAGTGGGTTAGAATTAAATGTGCTAGTCATATTCTTCATGATGCTCTCTTTATGTTTCTATTCTTATCTTTTATGTGAGCATCATTGAAATCATCATGCCTAGCTAGGGGCGTTAAACGATAGCGCTTGTTGGGAGGCAACCCAATTTTACTTTTGTCCTTTGCTTTTGCTCCTGTTTAGTAATAAATAATTCATCTAGCCTCTGGTTAGATGTGGTTTTATGTTTTAATTAGTGTTTGTGCCAAGTAGGACCTTTGGGAAGACTTGGGTGAAGTCTATGTGATCTTGCTGTAAAAAACAGAAACTTTGCGCTCACGAGATTAGCTGCCATTTTTTACTGGAGAGTTATTTTAGGTTGATTATTTTTACAAATGTTTAATAGAAAAATTCCTCAGGTCCACAAACTTATTTCAGAATTTTTGGAGTTCTAGAAGTATACGTCTGATACAGATTACTACAGACTGTTCTGTTTTTGACAGATTCTGTTTTCATTGTGTTGTTTGCTTATTTTGATGAATCTATGAGTAGTATCAGAGGGTATGTGTCAGGACCCCGACTCGATGTCACATTGATCTAGCTGGTAACACCTCATATCACTTTGTGGTCTCACGCACGGTATTCCCACGGGTGTCGTCTTACCTTTTCCCGGGACCGTTTGCGCCTTTTGGCTCACGTATATGATAGTGTCGCTAGCATCCATATGATAAAGAGCCCGGGCTGACATGACTAGTCGTAAACCCAAAGTGGCACAGACTTACAGGGACAGGCATCCATGACCTAGCTTCGAACGTGTCGGTCATCAGCAAGTGGGTCCGGGCTGTAGCACTGGGCTAGCAGGACTCCGGTAAACCGGGCTGTAGCGGGCTAACAGGACTCCGGTACTCAAAGCGTGACATTTCCCCGAAGGGACAGACACAGGAACGAAGAAGGACACATGCCGGCCAGCCTAAGTGTTCCAGAGCAGTAGCAAGCTACCATGGCTCAGCGGTAACACTAGGAGACATTTCCCGGTAAGAGAGGCTACTAAAGATAAACAACTAGATAGTCAGATCCCACACATACCAAGCATTTCAATCATACACACAATATGCTCGATATGTGCAAATACAACGAAGCATCACAACATGACTCTATGACACAAGTACTTTATTTAAGGCTCAGGGAGCCATACATAACATACACAAAGGTACGGGTCTCACGACCCAACATACAAGTCATACAGTCATACAAACCAGCAGCGGAAGTAACTTGTCTGGGTACAGACAACTAGTAAAATAAAAGAGGCTTGGAAAGCCTAGCTATACTACGTGGTCCTTCACAAGCTCAGGGTCACCACCTGGGTCTTTAGCCTACTCGTTGATGTCAACGTCTACATAGAACCCATCAGAAGGGGTTGCAGCGTCTTCTGTAAAAATGTAGATTATAGCAACATGAGTACAAAGGTACTCAGCAAGACTTACATCAGATCCTACATACATGCATAGTATCAAGAAGGGTTGGTGGAGTTATTGCAGCAAGCCAGCTTTGACTCTTGGCTAGACTATCCTACGATACTCCAACTTGAAATGGTTTTGCGCACACGAGTCCACTACTCACCACTTCAATACACTACCGAGGATCCACCTCCGTCTTCCTACGGAAGAGCCATCCTCGGCACTCACACTTATCTTGAGGCTTTTAGTAGTTTCCATTTACTTGTCTATGAACTGTATAGGCAACCAAGTAGTCCTTTACCGCGGACGCGGCTATTCGAATAGATCATGTTAACCCTGCAGGGGTGTACTTCTTCATACACGCTCTCACCACTTACCGTCGTTTACACGACATGTACTCGGCAACCTTCAAGCGGAAGCCCAACGTGGGTGTCGGCCACGACCTACCTAATCACCTAAGCCTCCAGTCCAGGTTTATCGCCTATTCAGGTTCCATCCGCAGGGAGTCCGGCCGAGGTTTCCCATACGGCCCCGAACGATGTGAACAGGGTTCCCGAGATACCTAACGGGTATTCGGTACACCCGGCCACGTACCTACCGCATCACAGCCCACCCCTACGGTCAGCGCTGTCCACGGCCTCCAGTAGGCTACAAACACCAGAAACTACTTGCAACTCCTGGACGGAGAACTAGGGTGAATAAGAAGCCGAGAGGGTCCATTGGTTTCGGGCCCAATGCATGGTAGTAGCTGATTCTTAAATCACACATACAGATCTCAGTGCTTAAGGTCGGCTTCAATGAAACAACCCACCATGTACTCCTACATGGCCTCTCATCGATACCTTTACCAAATCGTGTTCACCACACCACTCTCATTACCGACATTAACATTTCACTCTAGCCCATCACCCAGATGAACCAGACCTGACACGACTCTAAGCATAGCAGGCATAGCAAGGTAGGAACAACACATACACATGGCTCAATCAACTCCTACACATGCTAGTGGGTTTCATCTAGTTACTGTGGCAATGACAGGTCATGCAGAGGAAATGGGTTCAACTACCGTGGCACACAGCAGTTTGAAACGCGTTGTCTTAATGCAGTAAAAGAGAGCAGGAGCGAGAACATGGGATTGTATCGATATGATCAAATGGTTGGTTGCTTGCCTGATGGTTCGATGCACTGATACGGTTCTTCGTTAGGGTAATCACGGTACTCCTCGGGGGCAGAACCTGTCGCAAAGGACATCGATACACAAGCATCACCAAACAATGTGCAACAATATGATGCATGCATGAAACATGGCAATATGAGTGTGTTGGGCTAATGCAACTAAAACCAGAAGGGTTTGAACAAATTTGAATCATAGATTCAAATTTCAAACTCAAACATGGCCTTTTAAAGTGCTTTTCCTTGTTCTGCTTAAAACATCAATTTAACTTGTTTGATCATGCATGAAAATAGTACAGATGGATAGATTGGATTTTTCTGATCATTTTTCATATATAATTTGTCCAATTTGGAGTTACAGAATAAAAGTTATGAATTTTTGAAGTTTAAATAATATTCTGGAATTTCCTGATTTAATTTAAATCCAGAAATATAAATATTGCGCCAGCATGACGTCAGCATGACGTCAGTGGTCAACTGCGACTGGCTGGAGTCAAACCTGACGTGTGGGGGCCACACGTCAGTGACAGGGGGGGTTTAACAGGTTTAATTTAATCCTAATTAGGGATTAGTGGCGCTGGGGCCCACTGTCAGTGTCAGGGGGGTTGACTAACAGTAGTTAGCGCTAACCTAACCACCTGGCCGACAGGGCCCACGCGTCAGTGACCCTGGGGGGTCAAACCCCCGGTCGGACAAGTCAAACCCCACCGGCGACATGACGCCGGCGAGGTCCGAGACGGCGGCGAAAGTGCTTTTTGCCATTCCGGCAACCAAATGGACGGCGGAAGGCATCTACGTGTTGCTGAGGTTGAGCCGCGACTATTGGTGGTGGTGGTTGGGCTCGGGGTGGCCGGAGTTGACGACGGCGAGCTCGGCTGCGGCGGCCGGAGTTCGGGTGCGGTCGGGATCAGTGTTGCAGGGGGTTTGGGGAGGCGTTGGTGCGTGCTGCGTGCTCCTGGTGAGGTGGGGAGCACGATAGTGCGCTCGGTTGGGTGCTACGGTGACCGTGGCCACGACGGCGACATCGCCGGCGGCGTGGAGCTCTCGGCCAAGGTGGGGCTAGGGCCTAGAGGTCGGGAGAGACCAGGGGAGGAGGGGGAAACGATCCGGGGGCTCACCGCGGAGCTGCAGGGATGGTTAGCGGGCTCGGGGACGCGCTGGAGACGACGAATTCGACGGCGACGATGGTCGGAGCCCGAAGAGGGGAACGGCGACGTGGCGGCGATGCAGGGCTTCCGGAGACCCGTGGAGCGGTGGGGAGGAAGAGGGAGTCGAGGCGGAGCTCCTGAGCTAGTCGGGGGAGCGAGGGGTGGTCGGAGACGGCGGCTATGGCGAACGGCGGCGACGGTGGTGTTCGGCCGTGAGAGAGAGGGAGGGAGCAGCACGGGAGAGAGAGGGGGATAAGGCCAGGGGATCGGGGCGGCACCGAGAAGAAGCGCCGCGGCGTCGCGCTGGCGAGGGAGGCAGGCAGACGAGCTGGTGGCGTGGCGCTCCGGCCGTGCGCGCGCGCCGGCCACACGCCTGGCCGACTGGCGCCAGGAGGACGACGGCGGTGGTGGGCTGGGCTGGCTTGCTGGGCCGGCCAGCTGGCTGGGCCGCACAGGGAGGAGCCCAGGTAAGTTTTCCCCTTTTTTTCTATTTCTGTTTTTATTTAATATATCTGCAACTTTGTTGAATTAAATAAAATACCTAGGCAACTTCAAAAATCACCAAACTATTCCTGGCCCATAGTTGGATTATTTCCAACATGAAACATTTTAGTTTGGAGATATTTGAGCATTTAAATATTTTATATTATTTTAAATGCCCAAATTCAAATATTTATGATTTAATTCAAAAACCCTAGGATGGCCTAGGAAAATGTGCACCACTTTTGGCAGAGGTTCTGAACCAAGACAAAAATGATGGGCATTTTAGAAGGGCATTTCAGGTTCATTGAAAAATTATTTTAGTAACCCTAGTTGGTTTCAGAGGGGACTGGGGGTTCTGTCATCCCCATTTCAAGTTTCTGATGAAAGAGTAAACATGATGCAACACTCTAATGCATGACTAGCTAGGGTGTGACAACTCACCCCCACTCAAAAGAATCTCGTCCCGAGATTTGGGTTCCTCCGAGAAGAAGGCGGGATATTCAAGTCGAAGACGATCCTCCCTTTCCCAAGTTGCTTCATCCTCAGAATGGTGCGACCATTGAACCTTGAGAAACTTGATATTATGACGTCGCGTGGTACGTTCGGCTTGATCGAGGATACGAATGGGGTACTCTCGATATGTAAGATCATCTTGGAGATCAAGCGTTTCGTGGTCCACTTCACGGATAGGATCCGAGAAGCAACGCCTGAGTTGAGAAACGTGGAAGACATCGTGAACTCTGGAGAGGTGCGGAGGTAGTTCCAACTGGTAGGCAACTTCTCCTCGTTTGGCAAGAATGCGAAAAGGTCCAATGTAACGAGGAGCCAATTTGCCTTTGATACCGAAACGATGGGTTCCCTTCAGAGGGGTGACCCGAAGATAAGCCTTCTCGTCAACCTCGAAAGTCATAGCCTTATGTTTTCGGTCATATTGACTCTTTTGACGAGATTGGGCTGTTTTCAACTTTTCACGAACGATACGAACTTGTTCTTCTGCTTCCTGAATCATATCCGGGCCAAAGAATTGTCTTTCCCCGGTCTCTGACCAGTTAAGGGGTGTTCGACATCGTCGTCCATAGAGAACTTCAAAAGGGGCTTTACCCAAGCTAGATTGATAGCTGTTGTTGTAAGCGAATTCGGCAAATGGAAGGCACTTCTCCCAGTCCATTCCGAAAGAGATAACAGAGGCTCGAAGCATGTCTTCTAGAATCTGATTGACGCGTTCCACTTGACCACTTGACTGAGGGTGGAAAGCGGTGCTAAAGGAGAGACGAGTTCCCATAGCATTTTGGAAACTTTCCCAAAATCGAGAGGTGAAAAGACTTCCTCGATCCGAGTTAATTTCCAAAGGAACACCATGGAGAGACACTATTCGGGAGATGTACAGATCTGCCAGCTGACTAGCGGTTATACTCTCACGAACGGGTAAGAAATGAGCTACCTTGGAAAGACGATCGACAACGACGAAAATAGCATTATTCCCTCTCTTGGTCCTGGGAAAACCGGTAATGAAATCCATACCAATTTTATCCCATTTCCATTCAGGAATAGCTAAGGGTTGAAGGGTGCCAGCAGGCCGTTGATGCTCTGCTTTTACACGACGACAGACGTCGCAATTTGCAATATACTGAGCAATTTCTCTCTTCATCCTAGTCCACCAGAACCTCTGGCGTAGGTCCTGATACATCTTAGTACTACCGGGATGAATGGTGAGAGGAGATTCATGAGCTTCCTTAAGGATCAATCGCCTCAGGTTGCGCACTTTGGGAACCACTAGTCGATCCCCGAAGTATACGACCCCTTGATCATTAATGGAGAAGCAATTCGCAATTCCTTTCTGAATGTTTCTCTTGATGCGGGAGATTCCCGGATCTACCTTCTGTGCTTTGATAATTTGATCCGTAAGGGTAGGTTTTGCCACCAAGGTGGAAAGAAAACCTTGAGGTACAATGTGAAGGTTAAGCTTCCGAAATTCCTCATGGAGGAGCGGTTGACTTTGTTGTAACATCAGGTTGTTACAATAAGATTTACGACTTAGCGCATCAGCCATGACGTTGGCTTTCCCTGGGGTATAGGTTATTCCTAAGTCGAAGTCTGTGATCAATTCAACCCAATGTCTCTGCCTGAGATTCAAATCCGGTTGGGTGAAAATATACTTCAGACTTTGGTGATCAGTGAATATTTCGCAACGATTACCGAGGAGGTAATGTCGCCAGGTCTTAAGTGCATAGACTACGGCTGCAAGCTCTAGATCATGAGTAGGATAATTCTCCTCATGTGGGTGCAATTGCCGTGAAGCGTAAGCAATTACGTGTCGATCTTGCATGAGAATGCAACCTAGTCCTTGTCGCGAGGCGTCGCAGTAGATAACAAAGTCCTTGGAGAAGTCTGGCGGTACCAGTACGGGAGCAGAGGTCAGGCGTCTTTTCAGTTCCTGAAAGCTGTGCTCACATTGTGGAGTCCATTCGAACTTCTTATCTTTCTTGAGGAGTTCGGTTAGAGGTTTAGCAACTTTGGAGAAGTTCTCGACAAAGCGACGGCAATAGCTCGCTAAGCCTAGAAAACTCCGAACTTGCTTGACCGATTCGGGTGGAGTCCAATTAAGGACGGCTTGAACTCGCTCAGGGTTAACAGCAATACCTTTACCAGATATTACATGACCCAGATAGGTCACTTCTGACAACCAGAATTCACATTTTGAAAATTTGGCATAAAGGCGATGCTCTCGAAGTTTCTTCAACACTAGCCTTAAATGTTCGGCATGTTCTTCCTCGTTCTTGGAGTAGATGAGTATATCATCGAGATAAACTACGACGAATTTATCCAAATACTCCATGAAGATTGAGTTCATTAACCGAGAAAAGGTGGCTGGAGCGTTGGTTAATCCGAAGGACATGACGGTGTACTCGTATTGGCCATAACGAGTAACAAAGGCCGTTTTAGGAATGTCCCCGTTTCTGATTTTGATTTGATGGTAGCCCAACCTCAAATCCATCTTGGAGAAGACTGAGGATCCAGCGAGCTGATCATACAGATCGTTGATCCTGGGAAGTGGATATTTGTTCTTGATTGTGACCAAATTGACAGGTCGGTAATCTACAACCATCCGGTCCGTACCATCCTTCTTCTTGACGAACAGGACGGGGCAAGCCCACGGAGATGAACTAGGGCGGATGAAACCCTTTTTCAAGGATTCATCGAGTTGCTTCTTAAGCTCGGCTAGTTCTAGTGGTGCCATCTTATAAGGTCTTCTAGCAATCGGAACGGTTCCGGGGATGAGGTCGATTACGAACTCAACATCCCTGTCAGGTGGAACACCTGGCAATTCCTCTGGAAAGACATCCGGGAAGTCACGGACTACCGGCACGTCCTCAAGGTCTGGCAAAGGGCTGGCGTTAAGAGAATATAATTGTCGCTTGGCTATTCGGGTCAAGACATTGACTATCTTCCCCGAAGGATGGGTGAGTTGAACAGTCCTAGAGAAGCAATCAATTTTGGCTTGATGAGCTGACATCCAGTCCATACCCAAAATGATATTAATATCTGAAGATTTAAGGGCTATCAAAGATGCGAGGAAAACAAGTCTGTCGACTTGGATTTCATTTCCATAACTTACCCTAGAGGTCTGCCATCTAGAACCAGGGGTAGAAATTTCCATAGTGGACGGCAAGTCACAGAATGCAACGTTATGCAAACGAGCATAATTTTCAGATATAAAAGAATGAGAGGCTCCTGTATCGAAAAGAACAGATGCCGGGTGGCAATTAACAAGAAGCGTACCGAGAACGACGTTGGGGTCCTCTTGAGCTTCTTCGGCAGAGATACAGTTGACATGGCCACGTGAAGCGGTGACCGGTTTAGCATGAAACACTTTCCCTGTCGGCTTGCCACGGCCAACAGCTTTAGCAGATTGATTGGGGTTGGTCTGGGGACACTCACGCATATAGTGACCAGATTCCCCACACTTGAAACAAGTCACGGAACTGGTACGTGGAGGAGCATTATTGGTTGGACCCCCATAGGGCTTGGCTGGAGCAGACTGTTGAACGGGGCGAGGCGCCTGGAAAGATGGCCTCGGTGTGAACCTGGGTGGCAGGGCGGTGTTGGGTACCCACACGCGGCGCTTCTGAGGACCAGCACCGGATGAGGAACCCATGTCACGTCCATGCTTGCGTGTTGCGTCATAGTCAGTCTGACCAGTTTCAGCACTGATGGCTTTGTTGACAAGTTTCGAAAAAGATGTGCACTCATGCAGACGGAGGTCGCGGCGAAGCTCAGGACTAAGGCCCTTACGGAACCTTGCTTGCTTCTTGGCGTCAGTAGACACTTCCTCAGTTGCATATCGGGCGAGATTACCAAACTCTCTGCTATAGGCATCCACAGAAAGTCGGCCTTGGGTGAAACTGCAAAATTCTTCACGTTTACGGTCCATGAGACCCTCCGGAATGTGATGTTCACGGAAAGCCTCGCTGAACTCAGCCCAAGTAGTGACATGGCCCGCTGGGCGCATAGCTCCATAATTCTCCCACCACAGACTGGCGGGGCCTTCAAGATGATATGCAGCAAAGGTGACCTTGTCAGCCTCCGCTACCAGCGCGGAACGCAGTTTGTGAGAGATACTGCGAAGCCAATCATCAGCGTCGAGAGGCTCGACGGAGTGGTGGAACGTGGGTGGATGTAATTTGATGAAATCACTGAGTGACACCACGTTAGCCCTCTGATGGTGTGCTGTATTCTGTTCAATACGCTCCAACAAACGGTTGGTCTCCCGCTTGTTTCTCTCAGCTTCCATCATAACCTCGGCTAGTGAAGGAGGTTGAGGCAGATTTGCATCCCTGGCTTCACTGCCTTCGGCCTGCTCTTGGGAAGCAGGGTTAGCGCGCGTGTTGACCATCCTAGGTAAACAAGACAATGATTTAGTCAGAATGATAAAATTCCGACATAGGATACATAATGTAAGGAATAACTCGGAATGCAAGATGATCATCCGTATGACATGGTAGATACAGAAACTGCTTCTTTTATTCCATCGTCATACACACCATACAGGGTTTAGTACAAGACCAAACAAAGTACTAATACGGTGAAAAGAGGATTACATCTCATCGGAGGCATTCCAAGCTCCTATACATTATTTTTCTACACCTCCGGAAGGAGTACAGACTAGGTCATATCCCACGAGTCACGCGGGACGATAGACGACACAGCTAGTGCGAACTAGTGTTACTACCACTAACTCAGACCGATCCGTAGTAGTCCTCGTAGAAGTCACCTCCATAGCCTGGAAGTTCAACATGATCATCCGGAAACAGACGGTCTCGCGGAGCTTGTGGACCATAGGGGCTAGGATGAGGCCTTGGACCAACAAACGGTGGCCTGCGGGGACCGCGAGGTGGGGTGATGCCTCCTACATCACGCCAAACCATCACGTCCGGCAGAGCAGATCTCACAGGATAGAGATCGCGCATATCCGAATATCCAGCTTGCACCGCCGGTGCGAACCGAGTCAAAGTAGCCCAGTGGTCAGCACGGGTATTGAAGAGCTCTAACCTTAAGGCCCGATTTTCACGGTCCTTATCCTCGAGCATCTCAGCAGTGGTGCGAGTCCGTGAATCCTCCTGAGTGGAGTCAGCATAGATAGCCTGGAGATACCCTTGTGCTCCCGGAAGTGATCCTGGCATATACCGGAAGTCAGAGTCCCGAAATAAACCAGATCTGACTCGCATAATGGTCATCATAGAGTAGGCGGCGTCCTGCACAGCCATCTCAATAGTAACCCCGAGTCCATAGGAACAGTGAAGAGGCTCGGTGGATCCAGGATAAGATGGAAATATCCTGACAGTGCAGAGATACTGGCTTTGATTGAAGTCTCGGAATTGCTCTTCGACCGTGTACTCAGGATACCAGCGGTATCCAGCCTCAGTCATTACCCTGACCAACTTAGCAGTATGGCCGGGTACATCTAGGCATCGAGTCAGGCGAACCACTTGATTGAGGTCGCGAGTGGCCATCTGAAAGCACAATCATAATGCAAAGGCATTAGAATTTCTAGCAAAATTTCGGCAGCATAACAGCTGTAAATGCTCAAAAAGGATTTTGAGACATTTGACAAAGGATTTCGTACACACTCAACATCATCATATCAAAGTTCTGAACCATTCTGGCTACATAATGTGGTAGTAGAACTGAACTAGGCTTGTAACCATCAAACTTATAAGGTACTACTGATTAGTAACACGTGATCCTGATAGAAAGAATAGATCCTAATTCCTTAACCCCGGTGGAAGAATGGACTGACTCAGATCAGAATGTCATAAGGTATAAGGAGTAAAAAGAGCCTTACGTTCCAACCCACAAACAATTCCCCTACATATAACTAAAGAATTTCTAGACTCAACATCGACCAGTTTGGCTTGGAGAACCTACAGGCAGTCCGGCTCTGATGCCAACGCTGTCAGGACCCCGACTCGATGTCACATCGATCTAGCTGGTAACACCTCATATCACTTTGCGGCCTCACGCACGGTATTCCCACGGGTGTCGTCTTACCTTTTCCCGGGACCGTTTGCGCCTTTTGGCTCACGTATATGATAGTGTCGCTAGCATCCATATGATAAAGAGCCCGGGCTGACATGACTAGTCGTAAACCCAAAGTGGCACAGACTTACAGGGACAGGCATCCATGACCCAGCTTCGAACGTGTCGGTCATCAGCAAGTGGGTCCGGGCTGTAGCACTGGGCTAGCAGGACTCCGGTAAACCGGGCTGTAGCGGGCTAACAGGACTCCGGTACTCAAAGCGTGACATTTCCCCGAAGGGACAGACACAGGAACGAAGAAGGACACATGCCGGCCAGCCTAAGTGTTCCAGAGCAGTAGCAAGCTACCATGGCTCAGCGGTAACACTAGGAGACATTTCCCGGTAAGAGAGGCTACTAAAGATAAACAACTAGATAGTCAGATCCCACACATACCAAGCATTTCAATCATACACACAATATGCTCGATATGTGCAAATACAACGAAGCATCACAACATGACTCTATGACACAAGTACTTTATTTAAGGCTCAGGGAGCCATACATAACATACACAAAGGTACGGGTCTCACGACCCAACATACAAGTCATACAGTCATACAAACCAGCAGCGGAAGTAACTTGTCTGAGTACAGACAACTAGTAAAATAAAAGAGGCTTGGAAAGCCTAGCTATACTACGTGGTCCTTCACAAGCTCAGGGTCACCACCTGGGTCTTTAGCCTACTCGTTGATGTCAACGTCTACATAGAACCCATCAGAAGGGGTTGCAGCGTCTTCTGTAAAAATGTAGATTATAGCAACATGAGTACAAAGGTACTCAGCAAGACTTACATCAGATCCTACATACATGCATAGTATCAAGAAGGGTTGGTGGAGTTATTGCAGCAAGCCAGCTTTGACTCTTGGCTAGACTATCCTACGATACTCCAACTTGAAATGGTTTTGCGCACACGAGTCCACTACTCACCACTTCAATACACTACCGAGGATCCACCTCCGTCTTCCTACGGAAGAGCCATCCTCGGCACTCACACTTATCTTGAGGCTTTTAGTAGTTTCCATTTACTTGTCTATGAACTGTATAGGCAACCAAGTAGTCCTTTACCGCGGACGCGGCTATTCGAATAGATCATGTTAACCCTGCAGGGGTGTACTTCTTCATACACGCTCTCACCACTTACCGTCGTTTACACGACATGTACTCGGCAACCTTCAAGCGGAAGCCCAACGTGGGTGTCGGCCACGACCTACCTAATCACCTAAGCCTCCAGTCCAGGTTTATCGCCTATTCAGGTTCCATCCGCAGGGAGTCCGGCCGAGGTTTCCCATACGGCCCCGAACGATGTGAACAGGGTTCCCGAGATACCTAACGGGTATTCGGTACACCCGGCCACGTACCTACCGCATCACAGCCCACCCCTACGGTCAGCGCTGTCCACGGCCTCCAGTAGGCTACAAACACCAGAAACTACTTGCAACTCCTGGACGGAGAACTAGGGTGAATAAGAAGCCGAGAGGGTCCATTGGTTTCGGGCCCAATGCATGGTAGTAGCTGATTCTTAAATCACACATACAGATCTCAGTGCTTAAGGTCGGCTTCAATGAAACAACCCACCATGTACTCCTACATGGCCTCTCATCGATACCTTTACCAAATCGTGTTCACCACACCACTCTCATTACCGACATTAACATTTCACTCTAGCCCATCACCCAGATGAACCAGACCTGACACGACTCTAAGCATAGCAGGCATAGCAAGGTAGGAACAACACATACACATGGCTCAATCAACTCCTACACATGCTAGTGGGTTTCATCTAGTTACTGTGGCAATGACAGGTCATGCAGAGGAAATGGGTTCAACTACCGTGGCACACAGCAGTTTGAAACGCGTTGTCTTAATGCAGTAAAAGAGAGCAGGAGCGAGAACATGGGATTGTATCGATATGATCAAATGGTTGGTTGCTTGCCTGATGGTTCGATGCACTGATACGGTTCTTCGTTAGGGTAATCACGGTACTCCTCGGGGGCAGAACCTGTCGCAAAGGACATCGATACACAAGCATCACCAAACAATGTGCAACAATATGATGCATGCATGAAACATGGCAATATGAGTGTGTTGGGCTAATGCAACTAAAACCAGAAGGGTTTGAACAAATTTGAATCAAGATTCAAATTTCAAACTCAAACATGGCCTTTTAAAGTGCTTTTCCTTGTTCTGCTTAAAACATCAATTTAACTTGTTTGATCATGCATGAAAATAGTACAGATGGATAGATTGGATTTTTCTGATCATTTTTCATATATAATTTGTCCAATTTGGAGTTACAGAATAAAAGTTATGAATTTTTGAAGTTTAAATAATATTCTGGAATTTCCTGATTTAATTTAAATCCAGAAATATAAATATTGCGCCAGCATGACGTCAGCATGACGTCAGTGGTCAACTGCGACTGGCTGGAGTCAAACCTGACGTGTGGGGGCCACACGTCAGTGACAGGGGGGGTTTAACAGGTTTAATTTAATCCTAATTAGGGATTAGTGGCGCTGGGGCCCACTGTCAGTGTCAGGGGGGTTGACTAACAGTAGTTAGCGCTAACCTAACCACCTGGCCGACAGGGCCCACGCGTCAGTGACCCTGGGGGGTCAAACCCCCGGTCGGACAAGTCAAACCCCACCGGCGACATGACGCCGGCGAGGTCCGAGACGGCGGCGAAAGTGCTTTTTGCCATTCCGGCAACCAAATGGACGGCGGAAGGCATCTACGTGTTGCTGAGGTTGAGCCGCGACTATTGGTGGTGGTGGTTGGGCTCGGGGTGGCCGGAGTTGACGACGGCGAGCTCGGCTGCGGCGGCCGGAGTTCGGGTGCGGTCGGGATCAGTGTTGCAGGGGGTTTGGGGAGGCGTTGGTGCGTGCTGCGTGCTCCTGGTGAGGTGGGGAGCACGATAGTGCGCTCGGTTGGGTGCTACGGTGACCGTGGCCACGACGGCGACATCGCCGGCGGCGTGGAGCTCTCGGCCAAGGTGGGGCTAGGGCCTAGAGGTCGGGAGAGACCAGGGGAGGAGGGGGAAACGATCCGGGGGCTCACCGCGGAGCTGCAGGGATGGTTAGCGGGCTCGGGGACGCGCTGGAGACGACGAATTCGACGGCGACGATGGTCGGAGCCCGAAGAGGGGAACGGCGACGTGGCGGCGATGCAGGGCTTCCGGGAGACCCGTGGAGCGGTGGGGAGGAAGAGGGAGTCGAGGCGGAGCTCCTGAGCTAGTCGGGGGAGCGAGGGGTGGTCGGAGACGGCGGCTATGGCGAACGGCGGCGACGGTGGTGTTCGGCCGTGAGAGAGAGGGAGGGAGCAGCACGGGAGAGAGAGGGGGATAAGGCCAGGGGATCGGGGCGGCACCGAGAAGAAGCGCCGCGGCGTCGCGCTGGCGAGGGAGGCAGGCAGACGAGCTGGTGGCGTGGCGCTCCGGCCGTGCGCGCGCGCCGGCCACACGCCTGGCCGACTGGCGCCAGGAGGACGACGGCGGTGGTGGGCTGGGCTGGCTTGCTGGGCCGGCCAGCTGGCTGGGCCGCACAGGGAGGAGCCCAGGTAAGTTTTCCCCTTTTTTTCTATTTCTGTTTTTATTTAATATATCTGCAACTTTGTTGAATTAAATAAAATACCTAGGCAACTTCAAAAATCACCAAACTATTCCTGGCCCATAGTTGGATTATTTCCAACATGAAACATTTTAGTTTGGAGATATTTGAGCATTTAAATATTTTATATTATTTTAAATGCCCAAATTCAAATATTTATGATTTAATTCAAAAACCCTAGGATGGCCTAGGAAAATGTGCACCACTTTTGGCAGAGGTTCTGAACCAAGACAAAAATGATGGGCATTTTAGAAGGGCATTTCAGGTTCATTGAAAAATTATTTTAGTAACCCTAGTTGGTTTCAGAGGGGACTGGGGGTTCTGTCATCCCCATTTCAAGTTTCTGATGAAAGAGTAAACATGATGCAACACTCTAATGCATGACTAGCTAGGGTGTGACAGTATGAACCATAGAGAAGTTGGAATACAGTAGATATTACACCAATATGAATTTAGAATGAGTTCACAACAGTACCGAAAGTGGTGATTTATTTTCTTATACTAACGGAGCTTACGAGTTTTCTATTGAGTTTTGTGTTGTGAAGTTTTCAAGTTTTGGGTAAAGATTCGATGGACTATGGAATAAGGAGTGGCAAGAGCCTAAGCTTGGGGATGCCCAAGGCACCCCAAGGTAATATTCAAGGACAACCAAGAGCCTAAGCTTGAGGATGCCCCGGAAGGCATCCCCTCTTTCGTCTACGTTCATCGGTAACTTTACTTGGAGCTATATTTTTATTCACCACATGATATATGTTTTGCTTGAAGCGTCATTTTCTTTTGTTAGCATTTGCTTGCTGTTAGTTAGAATAATGTTTTTCTTCTTTAGTTTCAATAAAAAAAGTCAAGGATAGCCTTTTCCATGCTTATTTTGCTAGTTTACATGTTGCTGTTTGAAAACAGAAAGTTTACCGCTGTTGCAAAAATTCCCTAGAAAAGTCAGAAAGTAATAAAATGTTCAGAATTTCTGCATATTGAGCTCTGATAAATTTTCTACAGTTTAGTATTTTTCTCATAATTTTTGGAGCTAGGTAAGTATGAGGAATCTTGCATTCTTTATAGACTGTACTGTTTTGGCATATTGCTGTTATGTTTGCATTGTTTGCATATGTTTGCTTGTTTAATGATTCTATTTGAGGATAGGAGTATTAAATATGAAGAGACATTTAGTATGAAATGTTGAATAATAATTTTTGTGATTTTTTACAGTAGAAAATGATAAGGTTTTTGCATTGGTTTAAACTAACTTATATCACGAGTTCTTGTTGAGTTTGGTGTGGATGAAGCTCTCGAGATTTAGGAAACTGAGATATAAAAGGAATTAAGGAGACACAAAAGATCAAGCTTGGGGATGCCCAAGGCATCCCTAGTTAATATTTCAAGAAGTCTCAAGCATCTAAGCTTGGGGATGCCCCGGTTGGCATCCCACCTTTCTTCTTCAACAATTATCGGTTCGTATCAGTGGAACCTAAGTTTTTGCTTCTTCACATGATGAGTGCTATCCTTGAATTGTCGTTTTATTTTGTTTTGCTTGCTATTTGAATAATATCCCAAGATCTGAAATTCTTAAAGGAGAGAGAGTCTTCACATAGCTACATAATTATTTAACTACTCATTGATTTTCACTTATATCTTTTTGGAGTAGTTTGTCACTTACTCGTGTGCTTCACTTATATCCTATGAGTAAATGGTTGAATTATTTTATTACCATAAATCTGAAATTATATATGTTTCATACGCTTATCTCATGGGGAATAATGACTTCACATATAAGAAGTAGAGGTGGTAAATTTATTGAAGGTTAGCAAACATTGTATTGGTCACTTGAGCAATTCATGAAAGAATATTGAAGGAAGAGAGATTTCACATATAAATATACTATCTTAGAGATCTTCTTTGATTGTGAGCCCCATTAATTATTTTCAAACCTGAGCAAATTTGTTAAGGTTGGACAAGGAAGACAACATAATGAGTTGCTTGGGTATATTTGTATAGAAGTTTTATTGTTATAGATCCTCCAACATGTGGTGCTTGCTATTTAGAATCCTTTGCTAGCCAAAATATCTGTACTAAGCGGGAATACTGCTTGTGCATCCCAATTCCTTGAACCAAGTTTCTGCCATGAGTGTCCACCATATCTACCTACATGCGATATTTACCTTCTGTTCCAAGTAAATTTGCATGTGCCAAACTCTAAACCTTCAAATAATACTCTGTTTTGTATGCCCGAATCGCTCATGTGGTGACTAGGGGCTGTCGGTATCTTCCATGCTAGGTGGGTTATTCTCACGATGAGTGGACTCCGCTCATCATTCATGAGAAGGTGGTTGGTAACTGGGATGCCCGGTCATATGATCAAAAGATCAAAAACAAAATCGCAGATAATTTAAACAAAACTCCCCAGGATTGTTCATAGTTGGATGGCACCCGTTGTTTCGGACAAGCCATGGAGTGTGATTGTTGGTGGAGGGGGAGTAAAAACTTTACCATTCTATTTGGGAACTGCCTATAATGTATCTAGTATGGAAGATATTGGGAACTCTTGGTCGTTATGTTGACAATGAAAGCATGCCTCTCAAAATTATTTTCATCTCCGATTTTAAGCTTCGAGCTCTGGCACCTCTGCAAATCCCTACTTCCCTCTGTGAAGGGCCTATCTTTTACTTTTATGCAAGAGTCAGTAGTATTCCTTCTCATTCCAACCTACTCTTTAGCTGGCAAGCATCATGTGATGGGGAAAGATCTAAGCATATATGGCCATTCAAATATATTTGATCATGAATTATTATTGTTGACAATTATCTATATGATAAGTAAGTTGGGAGGCAAAACATTAAGCCCCTATCTTTCTCTGTGTTCGATGGATGCTATTTATTCTGAAAATATGCTTTGAGTGGTAGCAATCATGGAAGACTATATGATAGTTGAGTATGTGGGATTTGCTAAATCAAAGCTCTTACATAGACCCTTCCTGAAAATAAGATGAATTGCAATTGTTTGATGACTGAGAACATAGTTTGTTAGTTTTCAAGGAAGTTTATGGTCTATGCTTTAACATGTGAATAGCTTGCTACTTGATCATGAGAAGCTTTATGATATGAGCTACTGTTATGACATATAATGATGCTAGAAAAGGTGATTGAAATTATCATTGATCAAACTTGTGCACCTGCTAGCATTCACACTTCATAAATTATTTCTTTTATCATTTACCTACTCGAGGACGAGTAGGAATTAAGCTTGGGGATGCTGATACGTCTCCAACGTATCTATAATTTATGAAGTATTCATGCTATTATATTATCCATCATGGATGTTTTCTATGCATTTATATGTTACTTTATATGATTTTGGGACTAACCTACTAACCTAGAGCCCAGTGCCAATTTCTGTTTTTCCCTTGTATTTGAGTTTTACAGAAAAGGAATACCAAACGGAGTCCAATTGACGTGCCAATTTTTGATGATTTTTTATGGACCAAAAGAAGCCCTGGAATGAAAGAGTTGGGCCAGAAGAATCTCGGGCTGACCACGAGGGTGGGGGGCGCGCCCTCCTGCCTCATGGACAGCCCGGAGACCCCCCTGACGTGAGACCTACGCCAAAATATTCCTATAAATGCTGAAACCCCCAGAAATAAACCTATATCGGGAGTTCCACTACCGCAAGCCTCTGTAGCCACCAAAAACCTCTCGGGACCCTGTTCCGGCACCCTACCGGAGGGGGGATCCATCATCGGTGGCCATCTTCATCATCCCGGCGCTCTCCATGACGAGGAGGGAGTAGTTCACCCTCGGGGCTGAGGGTATGTACGAGTAGCTGTGTGTTTTATCTCTCTCTCTCTCTCTCTCTCTCTCTATCTCGTTTTCTTGAGGTGATACGATCTTGATGTATCGCGAGCTTTGCTATTATAGTTGGATCTTATGATGTTTCTCCCCCTCTACTCTTTTGTAATACATTGAATATTCCCTTTGAAGTTATCTTATCAGATTGAGTCTTTAAGGATTTGAGAACACTTGATGTCTGTCTTGCATGTGCTTATTTGTGGTGACAATGGGATATTCACGTGATCTACTTGATGTATGTTTTGGTGATCAACTTGCGGGTTCCGTAACATTGTGAACTTATGCATAGGGGTTGGCACACGTTTTCGTCTTGACTCTCCGGTAGAAACTTTGGGCACTCTTTGAAGTTCTATGTGTTGTTTGAATAGATGAATCTGAGATTGTGTGATGCATATCGTATAATATGCTTTGAGTGGTAGCAATCATGGAAGACTATATGATAGTTGAGTATGTGGGATGGATGCTATTTATTCTAAAAATATGCTTTGAGTGGTAGCAATCATGGAAGACTATATGATAGTTGAGTATGTGGGATTTGCTAAATCAAAGCTCTTACATAGACCCTTCCTGAAAATAAGATGAATTGCAATTGTTTGATGACTAAGAACATAGTTTGTTAGTTTTCAAGGAAGTTTATGGTCTATGCTTTAACATGTGAATAGCTTGCTACTTGATCATGAGATGCTTTATGATATGAGCTGCTGTTATGACATATAATGATGCTAGAAAAGGTGATTGAAATTATCATTGATCAAACTTGTGCACCTGCTAGCATTCACACTTCATAAATTATTTCTTTTATCATTTACCTACTCGAGGACGAGTAGGAATTAAGCTTGGGGATGCTGATACGTCTCCAACATATCTATAATTTATGAAGTATTCATGCTATTATATTATCCATCTTGGATGTTTTCCATGCATTTATATGTTACTTTATATGATTTTTGGGACGAACCTATTAACCTAGAGCCCAGTGCCAATTTCTGTTTTTTCCTTGTATTTGAGTTTTACAGAAAAGGAATACCAAACGGAGTCCAATTGACGTGCCAATTTTTGATGATTTTTTATGGACCAAAAGAAGCCCTGGAATGAAAGAGTTGGGCCAGAAGAATCTCGGGCTGACCACGAGGGTGGGGGCGCTCCCTCCTGCCTCATGGACAGCCCGGAGACCCCCCTGACGTGAGACCTACGCCAAAAAATTCCTATAAATGCTGAAACCCCCAGAAATAAACCTATATCGGGAGTTCCACTGCCGCAAGCCTCTCTAGCCACCAAAAACCTCTCGGGACCCTGTTCCGACAACCTGCCGGAGGGGGGATCCATCATCGGTGGCCATCTTCATCATCCCAGTGCTCTCCATGACGAGGAGGGAGTAGTTCACCCTCGGGGCTGAGGGTATGTACGAGCAGCTATGTGTTTGATCTCTCTCTCTCTCTCTCGTTTTCTTGAGGTAATATGATCTTGAGGTATCGCGAGCTTTGCTATTATAGTTGGATCTTATGATGTTTCTCCCCCTCTACTCTTTTGTAATGCATTGAATATTCCCTTTGAAGTTATCTTATCAGATTGAGTCTTTAAGGATTTGAGAACACTTGATGTATGTCTTGCATGTGCTTATCTGTGGTGACAATGGGATATTCACGTGATCTACTTGATGTATGTTTTGGTGATCAACTTGCGGGTTCCGTAACATTGTGAACTTATGCATAGGGGTTGGCACAGGTTTTCGTCTTGACTCTCCGGTAGAAACTTTGGGGCACTCTTTGAAGTTCTATGTGTTGTTTGAATAGATGAATCTGAGATTGTGTGATGCATATCGTATAATCATACCCGTGGATACTTGTGGTGACATTGGAGTATCTAGGTGACATTAGGTTTTTGGTGATTTGTGTCTTAAGGTGTTATTCTAGTACGAACTTTATGATAGATCGATCAGAAAGGATAACTTTGAGGTGGTTTCGTACCCTACCATAATCTCTTCGTTTGTTCTCCGCTATTAGTGACTTTGGAGTGACTCTTTGTTGCATGTTGAGGGATAGTTATATGATCCAATTATGTTATTATTGTTGAGAGAACTTGCACTAGTGAAAGTATGAACCCTAGGCCTTGTTTCCTAGCATTGCAATACCGTCTACGCTCACTTTTGCTAATAGTTACCTTGGTGTTTTTATATTTTCAGATTACAAACAGTCATATCTACCATCCATATTTCACTTGTATCACCATCTCTTGGCCGAACTAGTGCACCTATACAGTTTACCATTGTATGGGGTGTGTTGGGGACACAAGAGACTCTTTGTTATTTGGTTGCAGGGTTGTTTGAGAGAGACAATCTTCATCCTACACCTCCCACAAATTGATAAACCTTAGGTCATCCACTGTCCTACAAACCTATACACTTTTACACTTGGAGGCCCAACAACGTCTACACTTGGAGGCCCAACAACGTCTACAAGGAGAAGGTTGCCTAGTAGACATCAAGCACATGTTGACTGTAGGACGTGACCCTAGAAAGTAGCAAGCCCATAGGAAAGATTTTCTCTAAAACTTTATTTTCAAAAGATCCTTTCCTCTCTTCTTTTCTGAACTTTATCAAAATTTCCGTTTTAGTTAGACTATACCCCATTGCCCATTTTACCACACGAAGATTCGATTAATGAGACCACTACAAGGAGTACAAGATATCGGACAACTAAGACCACCTCGGAATAAAGAGGATTTTTACCATGCATCTGAATAATTGAAACTACAACGGTTGAAGACTCCGAAGACTAGGAGAATTTGAAGGCTCTAAAGAATTTCCAGATTTGTATGACCTAGGAGGCTACCCTTGTGGAACTTGTCAGACTATTGAAGCTATCAATACTCGACATCAAGGTGTATCGGAGAAAGACCAGAACATGGAGTGTCAAAATTCAAATTTTTGGTCGTCAAGAAAACCCCAAGACAGGAGATATCGACCATGGAATGTTAGTTCATGGCAATGACCAGGGCAGAAACACGGCTAACCATGATGTTATCGCCCGCTTATGCTATTGTCACCGTGCGGAGTTAAGCATGCATTCCTTCGGAAGGATTGGATGAAAAAAGGGCTAATGGAGCACCTATCAGCAAGAGATGAAGTTTTAATCTTAGCTGGTGTATCACCAGGATCTGGAGTATTACATCAAGAATTTTTAGATGGACCTTCAGGAAGTTGTATTTGAGAGGGAAGCATTTCGTGAAGAACTCAGGACCCAGAAGCTGAAAATAGTAAAGCTGGAGGAGCAAAACCTCGAGATACCGGAGATTCGTCAAGAACTGAAGGATAGTAGGACCATGGTTCATGCCAAGGATGTTGAAACCCAAAAGTTTGGAACACAACTGCAGTATATTAAAGGACGTCACGAGAGACTTCGCGTCGACACAGATGATCTGGCAAAAGAACTTGAGAAGGACAAGCACGATCGGAAGAAGCCCATCGGAGACATGAACAAGACTTGAAGATTTTGGCGACTTTGAAGATTTATTGACCTTTATAAGACCAAACCCCTGTTATATACCTACGTTAGATCCGACGTTTGTGAGCTGTCATTTTTTTGATGTTTTTCCGACAGCCACAAATAAAATTTGTCTTTTCAAAACTTTTGTTTGTATTGTGTGCATCCCTCTCTATCTCTCTTATCCCACCCCAAAACCCTTGGAACCAATAGAGGATGAATGGAGATGAACCCATATTTTCTGGACCGATGACTCAATTGGAGACGGGCCGATGGATTCATAACATGGAAGATCATACGGAGAATAACACTATAGCCAGAAAGGATATGGCCCAGCATGCTCTTCAGTGCTTAGAAAGAGGTGCTACTACGTGGTGGAGGATGCACCAGACCATCAATGGATGGCAAGGAGTAACCACTTGGGAAGAATTTAAGTTGACTCTCCTAAAGTCTCGACTTGTGTCCCAGAAGTTGAAGCCTTATGGAAATGATATGAAGAAACCTTGTGCATGCAAGCTCTATGGAGAAATAGGACACAGCCATAAAGAACACAAGGAGAAATGCCCTCATTGTGAAGAAAGTCACCCAGCTAAACAATGCCCAACTAAGCAGATTACTTGTTTCTTGTGTGAAGGGACTACCCACTACCCTGCTTAGTGTCACTTTTACCCCGTGGTTCAAAGAACCATCCAGCAGGAGAAGGAAGCAATGAAAGGAGCCCTCATGGAAATTTTTGAAGAACCTGGGATGAAGGAAGAGGTGGAGGACACACCCGAAGAATGCCCAATTAAACCCTGCACCAAGTCATGTTATTCATGTGGAGAAGAAGGACACATCTCCCAAAATTGTCGGAATGGGGACCTAGTAGAATTCCCGACAGAGGAAGTAGAGTATGACCCGCATGAAATAGAATCCCTGATTGGAATGGAAAAGTCCAGGAAGAGAAATAGATTGGATTCCAAGAAGGATCTACGTCATATCATACGTTTTAGGTGCAGAGATTCAGGGCACTACTTCAGCAGTTGCCCTAAAAGGAGGTCGAGGACCCAAGGAGGCTATGTAACCACAAGGAAACCTCGAGACTTGTCAAAAGTAATATGTTTCCGCTGTAATGAAGCAGGGCACCTTGCCAGAGATTGTCCTAGAGAGAAGGAGACTTATGATAAATAGTTGAGTCTGTGAGAAATATAGTAGTAGTAGTGGGAACAATTCTTTTATATTGAGTTGTTGAGTTGAGGCATGTAATGGAAATGTAGGAGATTGAAATAATTTGAGAATCAATAAAGTTTGCATCATTGGTACTAATATGGATTTTATGAGTAGTTACCCTATGAAGAAAGATTTTGACCATTTTCGAAGATATGAGAAATATGGTCTATGGAAGAATAAGGGTGGTAGTACCCTGTGAGGACACTTGACCCCTGGAGGAGATAATGATATTCCACGGAGCGGACTTTGCACAAAATAGGTATGAGTTTTGTCTCGATATGTGGGGTATCCCAAGAATATGAAGGGATGAAATACTATTGGATATAGAGGAGGTATAATGTTGGTAATACGGAGCAAATTTAACTCCATGATGAGTTTGAGTAATCACGTCTTAGTTTGGCACCAATAGAAGGAAGGGAGACAGTACAATTGGATGGATTTTAAAATGCTAGGAAGCTGGATGTTGGAATAGTGATCAGTTACCCCAATGATGAGTTCAAGGTTTACAAGTGATGAGATGGGCCATAACCCACAGGCTCCAAGACTTGCCAAGAAGCAAGCACACTCTTGCTGAAGGAAAAACCCTGGAAGAAGTTATGACTTTATCAACAGACGATCTTATAGGAGTAACACAAAACCTGAGAGATGCGAAGAAACGATAGATGTTCGTTTGGCTTGCAGAATCAATGGATTTTCCGACCCCAGTTCGTCGACAAGAGAAATTCTGCAATGCTTGTGAGGATGACCGAGTGTTAGAATGCGAGATTCACTAAACCATGTACAAGGTAATGACTTGGGTGCGGGATGGATTGATCACCATACCGACTTACTCTTATTATTCACCTTGCTATATGGAATTGTAAATCTGAGTGACTTACCCATAGTAGAGCGATGACGATCAAAACCTTCTTTAAACCTTAGAATGGTATGACAATTTTTCCCTTGTAGAAGGCAGCTGTTGCCAACCGTAGGTCATACGGTGAGGTTCAACCCAAACCCATTTCTTGCAGGGACCCAGTCAAATTGTTTGATGACCACCATGAGATATCGATAGTTGTTTCCTATTGGTGCCAGACCCGTCAGATAAGAAGGCCCAGCCATAGAGAACCGTACCAAGATGAAAGGACACGAGGATTTAGGAAAACGGTTATGCCACTACCGGAAGAGCCCAAAGAAGGAATTATCCTGAAGATCTGAGAAGATCAACACTGTCAACAATAAGAATGGAGTTATGAGTATTGATGGAACCGTAACCATGCTTCTAAGGGTGGTAGCACCCCAGACCCCATGTGATGATCGGTGGATTTTGAGAAGACCCCCGAACCTAACCTATTTCTTGCTAGCCTCTCCGAATCTCGAGGACGATATTCATTTTAAGGGTGGTAGGTTTGTAACATCCCAAAATTCTAAATTTTGGAATGTTATATTAAATAAATAGTTTTGGTTGTTTGTTTGATTGTAGTGTGATTGCTTGTGTGAAATTGAGTGAAATTTGAAACTTTTGAAAGTTAAATGAGAGGGAATAAAAGGACTTTCCCAAATGTTCATTTTTCATTTATGATCTCCATGAATTCAAATTCTTTTCATCACAAAACCTTGGAGTGAAGATGATATGACTTCTTACATCTAATTAAATGAAAAATGGTTTTGAAAATATTTGAATCTCATTGGAAATATTGCAAATTCAGAAACCCAGCTGGGCGGAAGCCCAGCAGGCCCAACTTGCTGCTGCCTTCCTCTCGTCGCCAAGCCGGACTCCTCCCGAGTCCGAGCCGCCGACGCCGCTCCCCGTGGTTGCCCTGGCCTCCTCCTGCCCCTTCCCCACGCCACCCCTCGCCCCCTTCTTAAAAGGCATCGCCGCGGACCCCACACTCCTCCCGAGCCGTGCCGCCGCCCTCGCATCTTACCGCCGCCGCTGCCGAGCCTCGCCGCGCCGCCTTGCCGTTGCCCCGCACTATCCTGCCGTCATGCCGCCTGGCTGGAGCCTGTCGCCGCCGCCGTAGCCGCCGCCGACGATCCGAGGTCGAATCGACGAATAGGTAATAAACCGCCCCGGTTTGGATTATTTTTTTTTTGGTTTTCTTCGGTTTTTCCCGATTTGTTTATTTATCGAGTATTTGCTCGTAGCTTCTGGTAGCAAACGTTTTCACTCTGTAGGGTTCTGTAGTGAACGTTCGTTTGATAGGATTTTTTCTTTTTATTTTAGTTTTCTTCCAGGCACCTATTCGCTAGTTTTATTTTACAGTTTAGCCCCTGATCTTCAAACCCTCACAACTCTTTGCTCGCTTGTCCAAATCCAACGAAACCAATGCCCACTTCTTCGTTAGGATCTCCTCTATACAGATAATCAACTTAAACATGTTTTTGAAGGTTTAAAATTTGTTTTCACACAGATTTTAATTTGGTTTTCGTTTGATCATAACTCGAGTTCCATAACTCTGTTTGAGTAGATTCTTTTTGCTAATTGAAGTTCTTGACCTAAACCTTCTGATAAGGCCAAATTCACCCAATTTTGGTACTGTCAGAAATTGTTTTCTATTGCAAGATTTGTTTGATTGTTTTTGATGTTTTTCGAGATCTTTTCTTTGATTCTTTTGCATGAGTGCTTATGTATGCAATTGCTTGCTTATGATAGATTGAACGTAGTGTGACGAGTAGAACTATCAGGAGTTATAAGTGTGAATCATCTTGATCAACAGTACAAGGCAAGTTTACACTTTGATCATATCCCTACATTACCCAGTTTTTATGCATTAGTTTCAACCCTCAAAAATTGCATGAGTAGGATTGATAACATGTGGGTATTGGGAAGTAGTTGATGAGGTAGGAACCTATTATCTTGCATTCAATCCCTAGGTACTACTACGTTATGCTTATACTGCTATGCTATGCTCGTAGATGTGGTTTGATTTGAGAGAATTCATGACATATGTGAGAGTTATTGTTAACTAAGGTTTAAACTTAAGGTGGCGACTTTAATACACATCTGGGTGAATTGGTTGGGGCACCTTGGAGCACCCAGTGGTTTGCCCGGGCACCTGGAGAACCCAGTGCTTGCCCAAGGGAATCTTGGAGTACCCGTGTGATTACCCTATGGAATGCCACCCAGGCTCAAAGGGATCATAAGATTATTCATGCTAGAAACTTCCGTGTGCATCCACAAGCCATTATGGGCTCTGGCATGTTTGAGTAAGTTGTGGGAATCCTTTCCAGATGGGCTAGCAGATGTAGGGGCTTGTAGGTGTACCGGCCTATCTATCGGTTAAGATGACCTCTTCGGAAAGATTGTGTCTCGGTCATCCGTTTCTCAAACATCATGCAGTGCGAGAAATACAATGGAGGAGATCGAGTCTTGTGGGGAAAAGTGCGCAAACCTCTGAAGAGTGTACAAACTAATCATGATTAGTCGTGTCCCAGGTTATGGACATCTTGAGTATGTGGTCTTTGAATATTTATTTGATCTCATCACTTTACATAATTAATTTGTTGGGTTATAATTATTATTTTGGGATTGAGTTGGAGGAACCTTCTCAATGTTTTCAACAAACTTTGTGGTTAAATAAAATATATTCCTTTGTTTAGGGAAAAAATAGCTTTATGAAAACTTAAACTTAGAGCCTCCACCAGCCAAATATGCATGTAGTGATAGTCATTATTTGGCATTGCTCTACAGTGTGAAATTGCCAGTACATTCAGTGTACTGACCTACATGGCTGCAACGTCTCATGTTGCAGGAATCTTATGACGAGTAAGTGATACATTAGGGTTACGATTTCTACACTCAACTTTGTTGTTGGTGTTGATGGGAATGCACAACCTTGTTGTTACTTCCGCTATTTGGATTGAGGTAATAGTATTTATGTTACTTTATACATGTGATTTACCTCTGTTATAAATCCTTGAGTACTGTGCGTGTCAGGGTACCGATCCAGGGATGCCACTTAAGCACAGAGACTTGACTGTCTGAGGTTGGGTCTCCACAGATGAACTTTCTTTGGCCATGTTATTTTGGGAGGACATAATTACTTTGTTAGTATGCTTGAAGTATTATAATTTTTATGTTAATATTAAACTTTTGTCTTGAATCTTTCGGATCTGAACATTCATGTCACAATAAAGAAAATTACATTGATAAATATGCTAGGTAGAATTCCACATCAAAAATTCTGTTTTTATCATTTACCTACTCGAGGACGAGCAGGAATTTTTATTTTATCTATAATATTTGTTATTGTTCCATGATATTATATTACCTATTTTGGATGTTTAATGGGTTTTAATATGCTCTTTTATATTATTTTTGGGACTAACCTATTAACCGAAGGCCCAGTGCCAGTTTCTGTTTTCTTGCCTATTTTAGTGTTTTGCAGAAAAGGAATACCAAACGGAATCCAAATGAAATGAAACCTTCATGGTGATCTTTCTTGGAACAAACGCAATCCATAAGACTTGGAGTTGAAGTCTGGAGCTCCGCAAGGCGGCCACGAGGCAGGAGGGCACGCCCAGGGGGTAGGTGCGCCCCCACCCTCATGGGCCCCACACAGCTCCACCGACGTACTTCTTTCTCCTATATATATACTCTTATACCCTAAAAACATCAGGGGGAGCCACGAAACCACTTTTCCACCGCCGCAACCTTTTGTACCCGTGAGATCCCATCTTGGGGCCTTTTCCGGTGATTTGCCGGAGGGGGAATCGATCACGGAGGGCTTCAACATCAACACCATAGCCTCTCCAATGAAGCGTGAGTAGTTTGCCATAGACCTTCGGGTCCATAGTTATTAGCTAGATGGCTTCTTCTCTCTCTTTGGTTCTCAATACAAAGTTCTCCTTGATGTTCTTGGAGATCTATTTGATGTAATACTCTTTTGCGGTGTGTTTGCCGAGATTCAATGAATTGTGGATTTATGAACTTGATTATCTATGAATATTATTTGGTTCTTCTCTGAATTCTTATATGCATGATTTGATATATTTGCAAGTCTCTTCGAATTATCGATTTAGTTTGGCCTACTAGATTGATCTTTATTGCAATGGGAGAAGTGCTTAGCTTTGAGTTCAATCTTGCGGTGTCCTTTCCCACTGACAGCAGGGGCAGCAAGGCACGTATTGTATTGTTGCCATCGAGGATAAAAAGATGAGGTTTATATCATATTGCTTGAGTTTATCCCTCTACATCATGTCATCTTGCTTAATGCGTTACTCCGTTCTTATGAACTTAATACTCTAGATGCATGCTGGATAGCGGTCGATGTGTGGAGTAATAGTAGTAGATGCAGAATCGTTTCGGTCTACTTGACACGGACGTGATGCCTATATTCATGATCATTGCCTTAGATATCTTCATAACTATGCGCTTTTCTATCAATTGCTCGGCAGTAATTTGTTCACCCACCATAATACATGTTATCTTGAGAGAAGCCACTAGTGAAACCTATGGCCACTGGGTCTCTTTCTTATTATATTGCATCTCTTTTATTTACATCACATCTCGTTTACTATTTTGCAATCTTTACTTTCCAATCTATAAAACAAAAATACCAAAAATATTTATCTTACTATATTTATCAGATCTCACTTTTGCGAGTGGTCGTGAAGGGATTGACAACCCCTTTATCGCGTTGGTTGCAAGGTTCTTGATTGTTTGTGCAGGTACTAGGTGACTTGCACAATGTCTCCTACTGGATTGATACCTTGGTTCTCAAAAACTAAGGGAAATATTTATGCTACTTTGTTGCACCACCCTTTCCTCTTCAAGGGAAAACCAACGCATGCTCAAGAGGTAGCACGATGCGGTCCAGCCAGTCTTTGTAGAGGTCGTCGACAGGGCGGTAGCGCAGGAGCTCCCGCGCCATGAGTAACGCAGCCTGCGCGTTCGCCGGGCCGTGACGGGCGTGGAACGACGAGCCGACCGGAGTTAGCGATGGGGTGGCGGTGCGTCCATCCCGCAGCATGGAGGGGTGCGGCGACGAGGCTTGCTGCTCGTGCCCCGCCGGGCCGATGGAGGCATAGGCGGCAGGTGATGGAGAACGACGGGGAGGCCCGCCGATGGGCGCCGTCTGGGTGACGCGAGCGGCGAGAGCGGCTCGACACTCAGCACGGGCTCGACGAGCATCAGCCATGGAGACAGTGGAGCAGCCGCGAGTTGATCGACGGAAGAGAGGCTTCGACGCCCCCCCTACCTGGCGCGCCAAATGTCGAATTCGGGTGTAACAGCCTGGTTTTTGGCCCTTTTCTTTTTCTTTTGATTTATTTGATTTTTGCTCTGTTTTTTTTGGAGTGGTTATGTGGCCTTGCAACCTGGGAGATCATCATTTCTTCTTATCCCAAGTGACTCATCATCCTCAAATCTAGCCCTAGACCATGACATTTCCATTCTAGCCCAACCCTAAAATCCTTTTTCTAGGGAATATTCCTTTTTTCTATTAAAGGAATAACCCTATTTGCCATAGGTTGTGAAGCAACCTATATTTCTGTCATTCCCAATATTCCCAAATAATTCTCATAAATCCTTTTGGTCATATGTTGCTCAAATATGCCCAAACTTCCCTGTCCTAGCCCAAGAATTATTCCCAATTATTCTTCATTGTTGTCCAGTGTGGCTTTCTATGAAGGAAGTGCCACCTATACTTTCTTGATTGCTCCCAACCCTTTTGGGCATGCTTCTAAATCCAAATCATTGGCTCATGCAAACACTCAACTTTATTTGCCTAGCCAATCTTCCTCAGAATTTTTCAAACTTTCTGTCAGACAGAAGGCATTGTGAAGGAAGTACTAGCTAGGAGTACCAAATGAGTTGAAATTTTGCACACTCCTTCATGTGCTCATATTAACCCCTTCCTGCAAATTTCAACTCCATCCCTTGATCTATGTGAGCACAGGATCAAATCTTTGCTTCTGTCAATATTTTCAGGTTGTGAAGCAAGTATATTTTATGTTGCTTCACTTTGGCTGAAAATTTACCAGAGCATTCTCATGACCATAAAACATCTCTCCACCAAAGTTGGGACCATTTCATCAAGCCAATATTTCTCCAAAATTATTCCAAGTTTCTGGTCAGTGAGGATGTTTGTGAAACAAGTACCACTTTGGCTTGTCCATTTGGTATGAAATTTTTACAGCATATTCTTATGACCAAATCATCATGATATACCCAATTTCTGCTCAAGTGGCCACAACATTTGAGCGCATCATCTTGATCCATTTTCTGGACCATTTTGATCAGTTGCAAAGCAACTATATTAATGCTTGGTCATTTTCTCCTCAAAATCCCCAGGATCATAATGTTCCCTAAGCTAATCATCCCAGACAACAGCATTTGCCCCAATAAGTTCTCTGTTGATCACCAGTATGCAGCCAAGTTTGCTGCAGCAAACTTTAGAGCTCAATTCCAACCAAACCACTGTGATCCAGACCAAGCCATAGCCTCATTTATGATCTATGTTGGAAGGACTATCAGCTAGACAACATTTCGGGTGCCAGTAAGCATTGAATGCCCCGGTTCATGTGGTGACTACGACGATGGCAAGCCTGTGCACGCGCTCGGTGCACTGTGGCACGTCCAGGACGTCGTTTGTGCTTCAACACCTCTCCCACTCGTCGTTGATACGTCTCCGTCGTATCTATAATTTTTGATTGTTCCATGCCAATATTCTACAACTTTCATATACTTTTGGCAACTTTTTATATTATTTTTGAGACTAACATATTGATCCAGTGCCCAGTGCCAAATCCTGTTTGTTGCATGTTTTATGTTTCGCAAAAACCCAATATCAAACGGAGTCCAAACGGGATAAAAACGGACGGAGATTATTTTTGGAATATTTATGATTTTTGGGAAGAAAAATCAACATGAGACGGTGCTCGAGGGGGCCACAAGGTAGGGGGGCGTGCCCCTGACCCTCGTGGGCACCCCTTAAGGCAGTTGATGCTCTTCTTTTGCCGCAAGAAAGCTAATTTTCGGAGAAAAATCTGGGCAAAAGTTTCAACCCAATCGGAGTTACGGATCTCCGGATCTAAAAGAAATGGTGAAAGGGCAGAATCGGGGAACGTAGAAACAGAGCGAGGCAGAGAGACAAATCCAATCTCGAAGGAGCACTCGCCCCTCCCATGCCATGGGAGCCAAGGACTAGAGGGGAAACCCTTCTCCCATCTAGGGAGAAGGTCAAGGAAGAAGAAGAAGAAGAAGAAGAGGGGCTCTCTCCCCCTTGCTTCCGGTGGCGCCGGAACGCCGCCGGGGGGCCATCATCATCACCGCGACCTACACCAACACCTCCTCCATCTTCACCAACATCTCCATCACCTTCCCCCACCTATATTCAACGGTCCACTCTCCCGCAACCCGCTGTACCCTCTACTTGAACATGGTGCTTTATGCTTCATATTATTATCCAATGATGTGTTGCCATCCTATGATGTCTGAGTAGATTTTCGTTGTCCTATCGGTGATTGATGAATTGTTGTGATTGGTTTAATTTTCTTGTGGTTATGTTGCTATCATATTGTGCCCTTGATACGTCTCCAACGTATCTATAATTTATGAAGCATTCATGATATTTTATTATCTGTTTTGGATGGTTATGGGCTTTATTATACACTTCTATATTATTTTTGGGACTAACCTATTAACCAGAGGCCCAGCCCATATTGTTGTTTCTTGCCTATTTCAGTGTTTCGAAGAAAAGGAATATCAAACGAGTCCAAACGGAATGAAACCTTCGAGAGCGTTATTTTTGGAACGAACGTGATCCAGGAGACTTGGAGTTGAAGTAAAGGAAGTTTTGAGGTGGCCACGAGGGTGGGGGGCGCCCCCTACTAGGCGTGCCCACCTGTCTCGTGGGTCCCTCGAGGCTCCCCCGACCGACTTCTTTCGCCTATATATTCCCAAATACCCTAAAACCTTCAGAGACAACAATAGATCGGGAGTTCTGCCGCCGCAAGCCTCTGTAGCCACCAAAAACCTCTCGGGAGCCCGTTCCGGCATCGTGCCGAAGGGGGGATCCCTCACCAGTGGCCATCTTCATCATCCCGGCGCTCTCCATGATGAGGAGGGAGTAGTTCACCCTCGGGGCTGAGGGTATGTACCAGTAGCTATGTGTTTGATCTCTCTCTCTCTCGTGTTCTCTCTATAGCACGATCTTGATGTATCACGAGCTTTGCTATTATAGTTGGATCTTATGGTGTTTCTCCCCCTCTACTCTCTTGTGATGAATTGAGTTTTCCTCTTGAAGTTATCTTATCGGATTGAGTCTTTAAGGATTTGAGAACACTCGATGTATGTCTTGTCGTGCTTATCTATGGTGACAATGGAATATCACGTGATCCACTTGATGTATGTTTTGGTGATCAACTTGCGGGTTCCGCCCATGAACCTATGCATAGGGGTTGGCACACGTTTTCGTCTTGACTCTCCGGTAGAAACTTTGGGGTAGTCTTTGAAGTACTTTGTGTTGGTTGAATAGATGAATCTGAGATTGTGTGACGCATATCGTATAATCATGCCCACGGATACTTGAGGTGACAATGGAGTATTTAGGTGACATTAGGGTTTCAGTTGATTTGTGTCTTAAGGTGTTATTCTAGTATGAACTCTATGATAGATTGAACGGAAAGAATAGCTTCATGTTATTTTACTACGGACTCTTGAATAGATAGAACAGAAAGGATAACTTTGAGGTGGTTTATTACCCTACCATAATCTCTTCATTTGTTCTGCGCTATTAGTGTCTTTGGAGTGACTCTTTGTTGCATGTTGAGGGATAGTTATATGATCCAATTATGTTATTATTGTTGGGAGAACTTGCACTAGTGAAAGTATGAACCCTATGCCTTGTTTCCTACCATTGCAATACCGTTTACGCTCACTTTTATCATTAGTTACCTTGCTGTTTTTATATTTTCAGATTACAAAAACCTATATCTACTATCCATATTGCACTTGTATCACCATCTCTTCGCCGAACTAGTGCACCTATACAATTTACCATTGTATTGGGTGTGTTGGTGACACAAGAGACTCTTTGTTATTTGGTTGCAGGGTTGTTTGAGAGAGACAATCTTCATCCTACGCCTCCCATGGATTGATAAACCCTAGGTCATCCACTTGAGGGAAATTGTCTACTGTCCTACAAACCTTTGCACTTGGAGGCCCAACAACGTCTACAAGAAGAAGGTTGTGTAGTAGACATCAAGCTCTTTTTTGGCGCCGTTGCCGGGGAGGTGAGTGCTTGAAGGTATATCTTTAGATCTTGCAATGGAGTCTTTTAGTTTCTTGTTTTATCACTAGTTTAGTCTATAAAAGAAAACTACAAAAAAATGGATTTGAGTTTGTCTCATACGCCTCATCTTTTTAATATCTTTCGTGAGAATGATGAAAAGGAAAATTGTGCTCAAGTGCTATAAGAAGAAATCTATAGAATGTTTGATACTAAATATTTGAATGATGATCATGATTGCAATGTTGTTAGTATGAACTCCTTGAATATCCATAGTACTAATGATAATTGCACTAGTCATGATGAAAATATCTCCTATAAGCATGTCGATTTTTGTGGAGAGCATTGGGTTTGCATGGACACACCAAATAGAGAAGATAGATATTGCAAGAGGCATAAGCGTTTAGAAACTAAATTGTTTCAATAAAGGCTAGATGTGTGTGCTAAAAGATTCAATATTTTTTGCGCTCCTTGTGAACTTTGCAATGAACATGGTCATTTAAATCTCCAATGCAAACTGTTTCATGATCGAATCATGTCCAAAAATTGTGATAACTTGATTACCCTTGAGCATCATAAAGAGCTTAGTCTTCTTTTGGGGTATGAAGATATGAAACGTATAACTGAGGGTATTCCAAAATCTAATCTTGATAGATTTCTTGATTTTGATCTAGAGGATATTTATATGTATTGTGCAGTGAATTGCATTGAAAATCCTTATATTGCCAATTACATAAAGAAAAGAAAGCAAATAGAAGATGAAGAGAATACTAATGAAAGGTAAGAGACTTCCCATTATCCTCCTATTATTTCTTGTGATGAATCAGGTAACAAGGAGGAGCCTTCTATTCAACCAATCTCATCAATAAGGTGCTCAAAGAAGAAGGTTGAACCCACACATAATGTGAAAAAGAAAAGGAAAAGAAGGAGCAACAAAGGTAGAAAGGTATCTCTCCCAAATGATTTTGCTCCTACTACTTATTGTGATGATGATAATTGCTATACTATTGGTGCTATCCATACTATTAATGATGAGAGTGATTATGCTTATGATATGAAAAGGCCCAAGCTTGGGGAAGCTATGTTTGATAAGGATGAAATATTTGAGAATATATTTGCTGAAATTAATGTTTGTCCCAAGCTTGGGGATGCTATGTTTAATGAACATGATATTTTTAGCATCCCAAGTTTTGATACGCTAAGTTGTTATGATGATAGCATGCCTCTTACCTATGATGATTATATTGATGAAAGTGGGTTTGGAAGAGTGTCAACTTTAGGAAGTAGTGATCCCACTATTTTGGTGGATGTTGAATCTTATTGTGATGAATATGAAAGTGGATTTGGAAGAGTGTCAACTTTATTTAGTGATGATTCCACTATCTTGGAAAAGGTTTCGATCGATTATGATGAGAACAAAGTTGCTACCTATGATGATTATTGTGATGAAACTTATGCTATAAAAATTAGTGATGACTATATTTATAAAACTTGTCATGATTATGATTACCCTTTTTTTGAACATTACTCTTTTAATGTGGAAACAATTTATAGTATTCTAGTCTCTTATGATACTCCCACTATTCTGAATAAGAAGAATTTTGCTTATGTGGAGAGTAGTAAATTTTCTATGCTTCTAGATCATGAAAAGAATGCTTTAGGTGCTGGTTATATTGTTGAATTCATTCATGATGCTACTAAAAATTATTATGAGGGAGGAACATATGCTTCTAGGAATTGCAATAATGTCAATCTTCCTCTCTATGTGTTGAAAATCTTGAAGCTATGCTTGTTTTACCTTCCTATGCTAGTTGATTATTGTTCCCATAAGTTGTTTGCTCACAAAATCCCTATGCATAGGAAGTGTGTTAGGCTTAAATGTGCTAGTCATATGCTTCATGATGCTCCCGTTATGTTTCAATTCTTATCTTTTATGTGAACATCATTGTCATCATCATGCCTAGCTAGAAAGGCATTAAAGAAAAGCGCTTGTTGGGAGACAACCCAATATTTACCCTTACTGTTTTTGTGTGTTCACATGATTATGCTACTGTAGTAATCATGTTTTATAGGTTTTGTTTCAATAAAGTGCCAAGTAAGACCTTTAGGATAGCTTACGGTGATAGTTGTGTTGATCCTGCTGAAAATCAGAAACTTTTGCACCTAGTAAATTAGTTTTGGTAATTCACGGAAACGTGCTTATGATCTGATTCTTTTTGTTCTGGATTGGTATACAAATTTCTTAGGACTTACTAATTTGGTAGGATTTTTGGAGTTCCAGAAGTATACGTTTGATATAGATTTCTAAAGATTGTTCTGTTTTTGACAGATTCTGTTTTTCGTGTGTTGTTTGCTTATTTTGATGCATCTATGGCTAGTATGTAAGGGTATGAAACATAGAGAACTTGGAATACAGTAGGTTTAACACCAATATAAATAAAGAATGAGTTCATTACAGTACCTTATGTTGTGGTTTTATTTTCTTATACTAACAGAGCTTACGAGTTTTCTGTTGAGTTTTGTGTTGTGAAGTTTTCAAGTTTTGGGTAAAGATTCGATGGGCTATGGAATAAGGAGTGGAAAGAGCCTAATCTTGGGGATTCCCAAGGCACCCCAAGGTAATATTCAAGGACAACCAAGAGCCTAAGCTTGGGGATGCCCCGGATGGCATCCCCTCTTTCGTCTTCGTCTATCGGTAACTTTACTTGGAGCTATATTTTTATTCACCACATGATATGTGTTTTGCTTGGAGTGTCATTTTCTCTTGTTAGTATTTTCTTGCTGTTATTTACAATAATGTTTTGCATCCATATTTTCAATAAAAATGTCAAGGATAGCCTTTACCATGCTTATTTTGCTAGTATACATGTTGCTGTTTGAAAACAGAAAGTTTACCGCTGTTGCAAAAATTCCCTAGAAAAGTCAGGGAATGGTATAATGTTGAAACTTCTTTCATATTGAGCTCTGATAAATCTTCTACAGTAAGGTATTTTTCTCATAATTTTTGGAGTTAGGGAAGTATGATGAATCTTGCATTCTTTACAGACTATACTGTTTTGGCAGATTGCTGTTATGGTTGCATTGTTTGCATATGTTTGCTTGTTTAATGATTCTATTTGAGGATAGGAGTGTTAAATATGCAGAGACATTTAGTATGCAATGTGGAACAATAATTTTAGTGATTTGTCACAGTAGAAAATGATAAGGTTTTGCATTGGTTTATACTAACCTATCTCACGAGTTCTTGTTGAGTTTGGTGTGGATGAAGCTTTTGATAAAAAGAGAAACCATGATATGAGAGGAATTAAGGAGATACAAAATTTCAAGATTGGGGATGCCCAAGGCACCCCAAGATAATATTTCAATAATTCTCAAGCATCTAATCTTGGGGATGCCCCGTAGGCATCCCACCTTTCTTCTTCAACAACTATCGGTTAGTATCGGTTGAACCTAAGTTTTTGCTTCTTCACATGAGTTGTGCTATCCTTGCAATGTCATTTTATTTTGTTTTGCTTGCTGTTTGATTAGAATACCAAGATCTGAAATTCTTAAATGAGAGAGAGTCTTCACATAGCTACATAATTAACTACTCATTGATCTTCACTTATATCTTTTTCTAGTAGTTTGTCGTTTACTCGTGTGCTTCACTTATATCCTATGAGTAAATGGTTGAATGAGTTGAATGTCATAAATCTGAAATTATATATGTTTCATTTGCTTATCCCATGGGGAGTAATGACTTCACATCTAAGAAATAGAGGTTGTAAATTTATTAAAGGTTAGCAAGCATTGTATTGGTCATTTGAACAATTCATGAAAGAATATTGAAGGAAGAGAGATTTCACATATAAATATACTATCCTAGACATCTTTTATAATTGTGAGCACTCATTAAGTATGACATGCTAAAGAGTTGATGTTGGACAAGGAACACAACGTAATGGGTTATGTTTTCTCACATCTCAGTTAAAGTATATTGTCATGGATCATTCAAACATGTTGAGCTTGCCTTTCCCCCTCATACTAGCCAAAATTCCTTGCACCAAGTAGAGATACTACTTGTGCTTCCAAATATCCTTAAACCCAGGTTTTGCCATGAGTGTCCACCATACCTACCTATATGCGGTATTTACCTGCCGTTCCAAGTAAATTTGCATGTGCCAAACTCTAAACCTTCAAATAATAATCTGTTTTGTATGCCCGAATCGCTCATGTAGCGACTAGGGGCTGTCAGTATCTTCCATGCTAGGTGGGTTATTCTCAAGATGAGTGGACTCCGCTCATCATTCATGAGAAAAATGGCTGGTAACGGGATGCCCAGTTCCATGATCAAAAGATCAAAATCAAATCAAAAATAATTAAAAAAAACTCCCTCAGGACTGTTGTTGGTATGGACGGTACCCTCGTTGTTTCGGATGGCCGTGGAGTGTGATTGTTGGTGGAGGGGGAGTAAGAACTTTATCATTCTGTTCGGGAACCGCCTATAATGTATGTAGTATGGAAGATATTGCGAACTCTTGGTTGTTATGTTGACAATGAGATCATACCACTCAAAATTATTTATCTCTATTTCAAAATCGAGCTCTGGCACCTCTGCAAATCCCTGCTTCCCTCTGTGAAGGGCCTATCTTTTACTTTATGTATTTTACTTTATGCAAGAGTCAAGGTGATCTTCACCTTTCCCTTTTTCATTTTATCCTTTGGCAAGCACCTCGTGTTGGAAAGATCGGGAGTTCCGTCGCCACAAGCCTCTGTAGGCACCAAAAACCTCTCGGAAGCCCGTTCCGGCACCCTGCCAGAGGGGGGATCCCTCACCGGTGGCCATCTTCATCATCCCGGTGCTCTCCATGATGAGGAGGGAGTAGTTCACCCTCGGGGCTGAGGGTATGTACCAGTAGCTATGTGTTTGATCTCTCTCTCTCTCTCTCTCTCTCTCTCTCTCTCTCTCTCTCTCTCTCTTCTATTCTCTCTATGGCACGATCTTGATGTATCGCGAGCTTTGCTATTATAGTTGGATCTTATGATGTTTCTCCCCCTCTACTCTCTTGTGATGAATTGAGTTTTCCTCTTGAAGTTATCTTATCGGATTGAGTCTTTAAGGATTTGAGAACACTTGATGTATGTCTTGTCGTGCTTATCTGTGGTGACAATGGAATATCACGTGATCCACTTGATGTACGTTTTGGTGATCAACTTGCGGGTTCCGCCCATGAACCTATGCATAGGGGTTGGCACACGTTTTCGTCTTGACTCTCCGGTAGAAACTTTGGGGTAGTCTTTGAAGTACTTTGTGTTGGTTGAATAGATGAATCTGAGATTGTGTGGCGCATATCATATAATCATGCCCACGGATACTTGAGGTGACAATGGAGTATCTAGGTGACATTAGGGTTTTGGTGTATTTGTGTCTTAAGGTGTTATTCTAGTATGAACTCTATGATAGATTGAACGGAAAGAATAGCTTCATGTTATTTGACTACGGACTCTTGAATAGATAGAACAGAAAGGATAACTTTGAGGTGGTTTCGTACCCTACCATAAGCTCTTCGTTTGTTCTCTGCTATTAGTGTCTTTGGAGTGACTCTTTGTTGCATGTTGAGGAATAGTTATATGATCCAATTATGTTATTATTGTTGAGAGAACTTGCACTAGTGAAACTATGAACCCTATGCCTTGTTTCCTACCATTGCAATACCGTTTACGCTCACTTTTATCATTAGTTACCTTGCTGTTTTTATATTTTTAGATTACAAAAACCTATATCTACTATCCATATTGCACTTGTATCGCCATCTCGTCGCCGAACTAGTGCACCTATACAGTTTACCATTGTATTGGGTGTGTTGGGGACACAAGAGACTCTTTGTTATTTGGTTGCAGGGTTGTTTGAGTGAGACCATCTTCATCCTACGCCTCCCACGGATTGATAAACCTTAGGTCATCCACTTGAGGGAAATTTGCTACTGTCCTACAAACCTCTGCACTTGGAGGCCCAACAACGTCTACAAGAAGAAGGTTGTGTAGTAGACATCAGTCCTCCGTGTCGCGCAAGCGTGAGGGATTCCCACTGTAGGGTGTTGCAATACGTTCATGATTCTCTTATAGTGGGTTGCTTGAGTGACAAAAGCATAAACCCGAGTAAGGGGGTTGTGGCGTATGGGATAAAGGGGACTTGATGCTTTAATGCTATGGTTGGGTTTTACCTTAATGATCTTTAGTAGTTGCGGATGCTTGCTAGACTTCCAATCATAAGCGCATATGATCCAAGAAGAGAAAGTATGTTAGGTTATGCTTCTCCCACATAAAACTTGCTATCGGTCTAGTAAAGTAGTCAATTGCTTAGGGACAATTTCACAACTCCTACCGCCACTTTTCCACACTCCCTATATTTACTTTATTGCTCCTTTATCTAAACAGCCCGTAGTTTATATTTTTGTGCTCTTTATTATCTTGCAAACCTATCCAACAAGAACTATAAAGTCCTTCTAGTTTCATACTTGTTCTAGGTAAAGCGAACGCTAAGCATGCGTAGAGTTGTATCGGTGGTCGATAGAACTTGAGGGAATATTTGTTCTACCTTTATCTCCTCGTTGGGTTCGACACTCTTACTTATCGAAAGAGGCTACAATTGATCCCCTATACTTGTGGGTTATCAAGACCCTTTTCTGGCGCCGTTGCCGGGGAGTCATAGCGTGGGGTGAATATTCTCGTGTGTGCTTGTTTGCTTTATCACTAAGTAATTTTTTTGCTGTTCTTAGTTGTTTTCTATCTTTAGTTGTGGGTAGGAAATGCAAAATACCAAAAAAATTAGTTGTACCTACTGAACCAATGGTTGAAGAACCACTCAAAATCTATCACACTCCTGAAGTTTTTTACTTGGATCATCTTTGATCCCTTTGTGCTCGTGCTGAAACCCCAACTAGCTTAGTTGAGGGCAAATCTTTAGATGATCATGCTTGTTATGTGCGACACCGTATATCTTAAAAAGGGAAACTTTTACTGGATCAAATTCATCGTTTGCAATGCTATGCTTGGAATCTATGTGAATATATGATGTTACTTGTTGTTCTGAAAACCCTAAGAAACACCTTCCCTACCAATGTGAGTTTACTGATAATGGAATCGTATCTTTGTATGCTAAGGGTGTTTATAATTACTATGATGTTCAACAAATTGAAGAATTTGTTGCTTTTAAGGGTGCTTATGAAATTGCTTCTTTGATTGAAACATATGATGCTACTCTTTACAAATCTAAAAAATTTGCCATACTTAAATATTGTTATGATAATTATGCTTCTAATGCCTATTTAAACCATATATTGAGCACTACTCCGCTGTCCAAGAACAGATTAACATTTTGCAGGAGTCTATGGAAGAAGAAATTGATGAAATTGTGAGCTCATTGAATGAAAAAGATGATGAGGAGAGCGAAGAACAAAAGGAGGAAGAGCGGATTAGCTACCCGTGCCCACCTTCTAATGAGAGTAACTCTTCAACTCATACATTGTTTAATTCCCCTTCGTGCTTACCGAAGGATGATTGCTATGATGATTGTTATGATCTCGTTCATTCTCTTGAAATATCCCTTTTTGATGATACTTGCTATGCTTGTGGCCAAGATGCCAATATGAATTATGCTTATGGAGATGAACTTGCTATAGTTCCTTATGTTAAACATGAAATTGTTTCTATTGCACCCACGCATGATAGTGTTATTATCTTTTTGAATTCTCCAAACTACACTATATCGGAGAAGTTTGTGCTTATTAAGGATTATATTGATGGTTGCGTTTTACTACTACACATGATGATTTTGATAGATATAATATGCATGTGCTTGCTGCTCCTACTTGCAATTATTATGAGAGAGGAACTATATGTCCACCTCTCTATGTTTCCAATATGATAAAATTGCAACAAACTGCTTATACTATGGATTGGCCTTTACTATGTGTGCATGAATTGTTCTTTTATGACATGCCGATGCATAGGAAGAGAGTTATACTTAGTTGTTGCATGATATATGTTATTTTGTGCTCACTACTAAATCACAAATCATTGTTAATTAAAATTGGCTTTGATATACCTTGGGATCCGGGTGGATTCATCACTTGAGCACTATATGCCTAGCTTAATGGCTTTAAAGAAGGCGCTGCCAGGGAGACAACCCAGAAGTTTTAGAGAGTAATTTATTTCTGTTGAGTGCTTTCGTAAAGTTTAAAAACAAAAAAAGAGTGGAACCCAAAACTTTTCAAAAAGGAAAGCGAAAGTGAGAAAGACGAGCATTGTTAAAGTGGGAGCTAGCCTTAAACTTTGTTCATGCTCACGGAAACTTTGTGAATCTTAATTACAGAAACTTTTCATCAAAAATAATTATCCCCTTGTACAATTACATTATATTATATAAAAATAATGTGCCAAGGTTTGCCTTTAATTAGGATGTTTACAATGCTCGTTGGTTTGTACGGTGCAGGACAGAAACTTTGGTTGTAGTGCGCGATTTTACGTTTTTTACTGGAATGCCAAACATTTCTAATTATTTTTGCACTGTCTTTATGCACAAATTTTTTATTTTTCCTAATTTTGGTAGAATTTGTGGGGTACCATAAGTATGGTGAATGTTCAGATTGCTACAGACTGTTCTGTTTTTGACAGATTCTGTTTTTGATGCATAGTTTACTTGTTTTGATGAAACTATCAATTTATATCAGTTGATTAAGCCATGGAAAAGCTATATTACAGTAGACACAATGAAAAAACAAAATATGAATTGGTTTTCTACAGTACTTAGAGTAGTGATTTGCTTTATTATACTAACGGATCTTACCGAGTTTTCTGTTGAAGTTTTGTGTGGATGAAGTGTTTGATCGAGGAGGTATCGATATGAGGAAAAGGAAGAGAGGCAAGAGCTCAAGCTTGGGGATGCCCAAGGCACCCCAAGTAAATATTCAAGGAAACTCAAGCGTCTAAGATTGGGGATGCCCCGGAAGGCATCCCCTCTTTCTTCAACAAGTATCGGTATGTTTTCGGATTCGTTTCGTTCATGCGATATGTGCAAGTCTTGGAGCATCTTTTGCATTTAGTTTTCACTTTTATTTTATGCACCATGCTGGTATGAGATAGTACTTGGTTGATTTATAGAATGCTCATTGCAACTCACTTAAATCTTTTGAGTATGGCTTTATAGAATGCTTCATGAGCTTCACTTATATCTTTTGAAGTTTGGATTGCCTGTTTCTCTTCACATAGAAAACCGCCATTTGTAGAATGCTCTTTTGCTTCACTTATATTTGTTAGAGCGTGGGCATATCTTTTGTAGAAAGAATTAAACTCTCTTGCTTCACTTATATCTATTTAGAGAGATGACAGGAACTGGTCATTCACATGGTTAGTCATAAAATCCTACATAAAACTTGTGGATCACTGAATATGATATGTTTGATTCCTTGCAATAGTTTTACGATATAGAGATGATAATATGTGGGAGGTACTAGTAGATGGTTGTGTTTAGTAAGGATATTAGTGTTAAGGTTTGTGATTCCCGAAGCATGCACGTATGGTCTACTAACTATATAACCAAATTGGCGTGCATTGTATTTTGATTATTTATCTTTGCGTGAAGGTCGGGGGCGCGCGATGGTTAAATCCTACCAACCTCCCCCCTAGGAGTATGCGTGTAGTACTTTGTTTCAAGGGCTAATAAATTTTTGCAATAAGTATGTGAGTTCTTTATGACTAATGTTGAGTCCATGGATTATACGCACTCTCACCCTTCCATCATTGCTAGCCTCTTCGGTACCGTGCATTGCCCTTTCTCACTTCGAGAGTTGGTGCAAACTTCGCCGGTGCATCCAAACCCCGTGATACGATACGCTCTATCACACATAAGCCTCCTTATATCTTCCTCAAAACAGCCACCATACCTACCTATCATGGCATTTCCATAGCCATTCTGAGATATATTTCCATGCAACTTCCATCATCATCATATACATGACTTGAGCATTCATTGTCATATTGTTTGCATGATCGTAAGATAGCTAGCATGATGTTTTCATGGCTTGTCCGTTTTTTGATGTCATTGTTATGCTAGATCATTGTACATCCGGTACACCGCCGGAGGCATTCATATAGAGTCATATCTTTGTTATAGTAACGAGTTGTAATATTGAGTTGTAAGTAAATAAAAGTGTGATGATCATCATTATAGAGCATTGCCCCATATATAAGAGAGAGAGGCCAAAGAAGCCTAAATAAAAAAGGGGCCAAAGAAGACCGCAAAAAAAAGAAAAAAAAGAAGAAAAAGAAAAAAGGGGGCAATGTTACTATCCTTTTCCACACTTGTGCTTCAAAGTAGCACCATGTTCTTCATATAGAGTCTCCTATATTGTCACTTTCTTATACTAGTGGGAATTTTCATTATAGAACTTGGCTTGTATATTTCAATGATGGGCTTCCTCAAATGCCCTAGGTCTTCATGAGCAAGCAAGTTGGATGCACACCCACTTAGTTTTAGTTTGAGCTTTCATACACTTATAGCTCACTAGTAGAAAAAGGGCCATTTGTCCCGGTTCGTAAGGGCCTTTTGTCCCGGTTTAAGAACCGGTACTAAAAGGTCGGTACTAATGCTCCTGGCCTTTAGTCCCGGTTCTTACATGAACCGGGACAGATGGGCCTCCATGTGGCCGTTGTGGCCAGCCCAGGCACGGGGGCCTTTGGTCCCTGTTGGTGACATAAACCGGGACCAAAAGGCATCCACGCGTCAGCAGCTGGCTGGAGCTGAGGTTTTTTTTGAAAGGGGCTGGTTTAGGGGTTTTGGGGGTTAATTTAGGTTGTTATTAGCTAGCTAATAGAGAGAAGTGTCCTCTCTTATATCTTCGTGCTTGGTTTACCAACACTACTACTATGTTCATTTCACCCGCTGATATATAATAACTCTTCATGCTCGCATCATGCATCATCATATATAATAACAAGTCCTACTAATCATGCATCATCATACAACTTCTACTCGTTATTAATAACAAGTCATACGATCATCATCCTCATAGTCATCGAACCAGCCCTACTTAATTGTTCTTAGCACATGATCATCGGTATCAGGTAGGACCTAAATACCCTTAAGGTAAAATAGCATAAAACAATATAGACCCTGACTCTCCATTATGGAGAATGGAGATCATCCTATCTCCAATTCTTGCGCTTCGCTTCCTTTTGCTTCCAAGAACCTCCTTACGACTGTCCATACATTTTTTCCATTCTTTGATTGTCATGTCTCCACTTCTTTTAAAATCTGGTATGGACAGTTGAGATTTGTAGGATGGCCTGGTTGTATGTTCAAAACATCAAGGAGACCATGCTGATACATCAGATGAGTCACACAATCATCCAGGATTATCTGTTGAAAAACATAGTAATAACTTCGTAGTTAGCAATGATGTACAAGTTTTAGAAGTATGCAAAAGATGCACAGATGTCGTAATAGTAAAAAATCTTACCAGGGTATCTCCATGGTAGTTACCGTAGTTCAACACGTGCACTAGTGGCACATATTGACCATAATGTTGAGGAGTTCGATTGTAGATATTGTAATTCTCAAGATCAGCACAAAATGCAATCAGATGATTTTTCTCCTGATAAGTAAATTCGGAGCCATCAGTGTAGTGAGTTTTGTCTACCATCTTCCGCACATTCTTTGAAGAATGAAAATAAGCTGTCAATGGAAATAAGTTGTCAACTATTTTGAAATAAACAATATAAATTACTTAATAACTATGTTTGAGAAGCTCACATAGGGGAAGAATTGGAAGCGTATCAACAAGGACCCAAATGTCCATATTGTCTTGCTCGATTTTAGGATCACCAAGATCCATGGTGACAAGCATACCCTCATCAAAACCATACATCTTGCAAAGTGCGATCGAACTTCAGCTTCTCCTTTTGACTTTCTCATTGCGTCCTTGCATCGACAATGACCCAGCGGAGATCATCATCATCGGGCACATCGTATGGTTCCTCTTGATCTTCAGCAGCTTCCCTCGTTGCAGCATCATCGGGCACATCGCCTGGTTCCTCTTGATCTTCAGCAGCTCCCCCCGTTGCAACATCACTGTATTCAGGGGGCGCATAGTTGTCATCGTCCTCTTCTTCTTTGTTGTCTTCCATCATAACCCCTATTTCTCCGTGTCTCGTCCAAACATTATAGTGTGGCATGAAACCCTTGTAAAGCAGGTGGGTGTGAAGGATTTTCCGGTCAGAGTAAGACTTTGTATTCCCACATTTAAGGCATGGACAACACATAAAACCATTCTGCTTGTTTGCCTCAGCCACTTCGAGAAAATTATGCACGCCCTTAATGTACTTGGAGGTGTGTCTGTCACCATACATCCATTGTCGGTTCATCTACGTGCATTATATATAATTATGTGTGTCAAAGGTAAGAAAATCAGATAAGTATCAATCTAAAGTAAGAAAATTAGACAAGTATCTATCTAAAGTAAGAAAATCAGAAAGAAGATAAGAACAAGAGGCTCATCACGGTGGTGCCGGCGACGAGATCGGCGCGTGCGATCAACGGCGATGAAAACGGGGACGGGGCGTGACGGACCGCTAGATCTAGACAAATCTCAGGAAAAATGGAGCTCCGAGGTCGAGCTTCGTGTGGAGAAAGCTTAACTAGTGTGGCTCGGGCATTTCATCGAACACCTCATGTGCATAGGAGGTGAGCTAGAGCACCCAAATGCCCTCCCCTCACCGGCCAGAAAAAACAGAGCACTGTGGAGTGCTCTGCCGCGGCGATGGGTATATATAGGCAAATTATTTGTCCCGGTTCGTGGCATGAACCGGGACTAAATTAGCCCTTCTACACCAGTTCAAGGCACGAACCGGCACCAATGGTTGTGGGCAAGGAGCGCGGCCCATTGGTGACAAATGGATCCAGACGAACCGGGACCAATGCCCACGAGGCCTCGGCCGGCCCCCTGGGCTCATGAACCGGGTCTAATGCCCCCCATGGGTCCCGGTTAATGAAGAACCGGGACTAATGGGCTGGCTAGGCCCGAAACAAAGCCCTGTTTTCTACTAGTGGCTCTTAGTGCATCCGTTGCATGGCAATCCCCACTCCTCGCATTGACATCAATTGATGGGCATCTCCATAGCCCGTTGATAGCCGCGTCGATGTGAGACTTTCTCCCTTTTTGTCTTCTCCACATAACCTCCACCATCATATTCTATTCCACCCATAGTACTATATCCATGGCTCACGCTCATGTATTGCGTGAGAGTTGAAAAAGTTTGAGAATACTAAAGTACGAAACAATTGCTTGGCTGACACCAGGATAGGCATGAGGGGTACCTTGTGTTAAGAAAAGGGAGCATACAAGACTATATGATTTTGTAGGGATAACATTCTAAAGCATTGATATTTTGAAAGGCATGATTGTTTGTTGGGATGCCCTAAGTATTATTGTTTTTATGTGAAATGATAGACTATTGCTTTGAATCACTCGTGTCTTAATATTCATGCTATGATTAGATATATGATCAAGATTATGCTAGGTAGCATTCCACATCAAAAATTACCTTTTTATCATTTACCTACTCGAGGACAAGCAGGAATTAAGCTTGAGGATGCTGATACGTCTCCGTCGTATCTATAATTTTTTTTTGTTCCATGCCAATATTCTACAACTTTCATATACTTTTGGCAACTTTTTATATTATTTTTGGGACAAACATATTGATCCAGTGCCCAGTGCCAGTTCCTGTTTGTTGCATGTATTATGTTTCGCAGAAACCCAATATCAAACAGAGTCCAAACGGGATAAAAACGGATGGAGATTATTTTTGGAATATTTATGATTTTTGGGAAGGAAAATCAACGCGATACGGTGCCCGAGGGGGGCACGAGGCAGGGGGCGCCCCAGGGGGCGCGGGCGTGCCCCTGACCCTAGTGAGCACCCCATAAGGCAGTTGAAGCTCTTCTTTTGCCGCGAGAAAGCTAATTTTCAGAGAAAAATTTGGGTGAAAGTTTCAACCCAATCGGAGTTACGGATCTCCGGATATAAAAGAAACGATGAAAGGGCAGAATCGGGGAACGCAGAAACAGAGAGAGACAGAGAGACAGATCCAATCTCGGAGGGGCTCTCGCCCCTCCCATGCCATGGGAGCCAAGGACTAGAGGGGAAACCCTTCTCCCATCTAGGGAGAAGGTCAAGGAAGAAGAAGAAGAAGAAGGGGGCTCTCCCCCTGCTTCCGGTGCCGCCGGAACGGCGCCGGGGGCCATCATCATCACCGCGATCTACACCAACACCTCCGCCATCTTCACCAACATCTCCATCACCTTCCCCCACCTATATTCAGCAGTCCACTCTCCGGTAACCCGCTGTACCCTCTACTTGAACATGGTGCTTTATGCTTCATATTATTATCTAATGATGTGTTGCCGTCCTATGATGTCTGAGTAGATTTTCGTTGTCCTATCAGTGATTGATGAATTGCTATGATTGGTTTAATTTGCTTGTGGTTATGTTGCTGTCCTATTGTGCCATCCGTGTCGCGCAAGCATGAGGGATTCCCGTTGTAGGGTGTTGCAAATACGTTCATGATTCGCTTATAGTGGGTTGCTTGAGTGACAGAAGCATAAACCCGAGTAAGGGGGTTGTGGCGTATGGGATAAAGGGGACTTGATGCTTTAATGCTATGGTTGGGTTTTACCTTAATGATCTTTAGTAGTTGCAGATGCTTGCTAGAGTTCCAATCATAAGTGCATATGATCCAAGAAGAGAAAGTATGTTAGCTTATGCCTCTCCCATATAAAACTTGCTATCGGTCTAGTAAAGTAGTCAATTGCTTAGGGACAATTTCACAACTCCTACCACCACTTTTCCACACTCCCTATATTTACTTTATTGCTCCTTTATCTAAACAGCCCCTAGTTTATATTTTTGTGCTCTTTATTATCTTGCAAACCTAGCCAACAACAACTACAAAGTCCTTCTAGTTCCATACTTGTTCTAGATAAAGCGAACGCTAAGCATGCGTAGAGTTGTATCGGTGGTCGATAGAACTTGAGGGAATATTTGTTCTACCGTTAGCTCCTCCTTGGGTTCGGCACTCTTACTTATCGAAAGAGGCTACAATTGATCCCCTATACTTGTGGGTTATCAGTCGTCTTCGCGCGTGTGACCATGTCCAGTGGCTTTACCTCATCGTCACCGTTCCCCTGGACCCCTCTCCCCCTCCGTCCGCTTCCTCACTGATTCTCGCCGCCAAACGGCCAAGAGAGCACAGTAGCTGACATGGCATTGAATGCGCTCGTCCGCTTCCTCCTCGTGACTGTGGTGTCATTTACCTCTCCGTGAGCCTCCCCTGTTCCTCCATCATCGCCTACCATTGAGCTCGCGTGCGTGCACATGCGTCCGCTACACCGGCCATGCGTCCGCGGTGATGATAGCGCGGCACACCCCTCCCCTCGGCTATATAAGCCACCCCACCCCCGTTTCTCTTCGCCATTGGCCTCCACCACCTCCCAGAGCCCCGCGTAGTCCCTTTCCCGAGCCTCGGATCCCCTCCCTTCTCGCCATCACCGTCATGGCCGTCGCGACCAACCTCTTCAATTAGCTCAAGCCCGAGCTCTTCTTCTCATTCCTCCTCCACCAGAGCTCCACCTAGTCACCGGTGAACCTCCCCAGCATCTTCCCCTCTCCTTCGGTGGCCTCTGTCTGCAAGCTCCATCATTGCCCAACGACAACATCCGCCGCTGCGGGAGCCCTGCTCGACCCTGACCCCTCCAGCAAGAACCAAGGGTCCAGGGAGATGCGGCTCATCCCGTTGATCACTCCGGTAGGTGGCACAGCGTGGGAGGTGGCTGCAGCTACCTGCAGTCGCCGTCGGGCACCGACTCTGTCTTGTCCAGGTGCGGGCGCGAGCAAGGAGAAGAAGGAGATGATGCCCCTCCCTGCCAGCTGGCCGTGGGCCCCGCGCCCCACTCGTCGGCCACTCCACACGCGGATCCTAGGTATGCTGACGTGGATAAGTGGAGGCGTAATCCTCCGGATTACGTCTTTAGTTTACCGAAAGCATTTTGTCGTGTTCCTTTAGATGAAAATGCATTTTCACTTCTCGGAAACGTATTTCATTCTAATACGCTTTCTGTTTTTCTGTCCAGGCCATGTTTGAAAATATTTTCATTACAGATAGGTCCCTTGCAGAAAACACTTCATAACTTTTTGATCCTAACTCCAAATGAGGTGATTCCAAAGCCCACTTCTTTGTTTCGTCGAGCCCATTCTGTTGGTATCATTTTCACCATGTGTTAACATTTTGAAAATGACCATTTTGCCCTTGCGCTTAATCAGCCCCCTCTGAGAGAGAATGTTTTCCAGCGATTCTTTCTACGAGCTTCTCGCACTTCTTCCCGGTGATTTCATCTACCCCAGGCAAGCCATACCCTCCATTTGCATGATTGCAATGCAGTGACATGGTTTAAATTATTTGAACTTGTTTAAAATTTGTATTAGCTATGTATGATTTGTTCATGGCATTTCTCGGAGTATTGTTTGATCTTGCTATTGCCATGATATTGTTTGGAGTTCTAGGACTAATATTTTGCAGCTTATGAGGATGACATGTTGCCTTTGTATTATTAGTGGCCCATGTTATGATTATTTTCATGTTGAAATCTGGTATGATATTTTGGAGTATTACTTTGGATGTCATGTTGCCTTTGGATTACTAGTGGCTAGTATTATTTTCATCATGATGCTAGTTGATATTATGCTTTGGAGTATGATTTCGGAGATGATGCTTGCATGTGGATCTTAGTTGGATAGCTTGTTATTGCTATTGGAGTAGTAGTATTATCGTTCTTGGATTCAACATGATAGTAGTGTTATGCTATCCTCGGAGTAGTTTGATATGTTGATATTATGCTTTGGTTTAGTTGTTGGATATTGCTATGACTTGGATTACATGTTGATAGATCATATCGGAGTATCACTTATCACTGTTATTTTTGGGGACAAATTCTGTCATTAAGTTGGTCCGGTGCCACTGAAATAGGCTTTTTCTAGTGCAACCACATTTGCCTTTATGGGAAGGCCCTAATGCGGTCTATTGTCATGCCTCTCGCCGGTGCCTCCAACAAGGGAAGGTTATGGGTGTGCGGTACCCTGGCCCGGTAAGCAGACATAACCTTGTGTGCCCGTAGTTGGATAGGGCCCTTTTTGTCCCTGTTTGGGACCGTTTTTGTTTTGCCATGATGGTGGTCGTTGATGCCTTTGGTAGGCACGGGGCCACCCAGGACTGAACCCAAAAAGGGGTGTTGGTCGGAGTGGCCGGGAGAGTGTCATGGCAGTAGGTTGGTTTTGTCGGAACGCGATTGGTCCACCCGAATGGGAGTGCGAGGCCATGGGTTCTGCGGTGTGGGTAAAGTGCGCTACCTCTATAGAGTGTGTGTGTTTAATCTATTGATAGCCGCGTCCTCGGTCATGGGCATAAGTTCGTACTAGGTCACACCGTTCGATCAACACTCACATGACAGAATGACTTATAGGTGATTTATATGTTGTTACATTGTCAGCAGTAACAGTTTGGCAGGATGTTGATGATGATGTTGGATGATCTTGAGGATGATCATTCAGTTTGTGATGTGGACACGAGGTGATCATGTGGATGTTTTGATCACAAGGTGATCAGGTGGATCATGAGTTGATCGAGATGGTATATTGCTTGGCCGGATAGCCAAGAGTGAGATGGTTATTGAGATCTGAGATGTTGGTTTACCAGTAGTGTAGTAGTTTCACATCAGGTTTAGTAGTTGTTTTCTTATCATGGTAGTTGTTCATTAATTTAACCTACTTAATGCTATGTTGTTGTCTTGCCTTGATGCTTTTGGTTGTTGTGAGCTTGCAAGTACATTCAATGTACTGACTTAGCGTGTCATGCCAGATTGCAGGTGATGCCATGATTGCATGATTGCTTATCGAGGTTGCCGTGCATGCGAGCTAGATCGTGTCCCAGCCAGAGTCCCTGCGGAGTGGAGTTCACCACCTTCATCATTGTTCCGCTGCTAGATGTATTCCACTGCTACGAGGTGTTCCGCTGCTAGCATAGAGCAAGGGTAGTATCGCAGGTGTAGTGTCGTTGTGCTAATGTGATCTTTGTAACATTAGACCCTTGTATTATTATCCTCGTAATAAGAGTTGATTTGTTCTATGTCAAGCAATGTCGTATTCCAGATACTTCTCCTTGATCTTTGGGCTGGAATACGGGGCGTTCTGGTTTCTCTGAGCCGGGGTGACACATCGGGGTTCCGCAGACCCTTGAGAGGTTCGAACTCTGGGGTGCGTGCGAAGAACTCCCTCTTCCCAGCCTGCCTGCTCAACGATTCCACAGCCTAGCTCGACGAACCCAAGGGACAAGAGGCACAACAGTTTATCCTGGTTTGGGCCACCTTGCGTTGTAATACCCTACTCCAGCTTTGGGGTGGATTGCGTCGAGGGGCTGAGGATGAACTTGTACAGTGGGAGAACAGCCTCGGGGGAGGCGAGGTGTTCTTGAGCTTGATGAGTTGGTGGGTGAGTGGATGATCCGAATGATTTGTCTCCCTCTATTGTGGTGGCTAGGTCCTATATAGTGCCCTTGGTCCTCTTCCCAAATGTAGGCGGGAAGGGATCCCACAACGGCCAAATTTAAAGGAGGACAAGTAGTACAAGCTATCCTAACAAAAGTAGTCTTCGCCTGCAAAAGGCTCTAGCGGTGACGCTGCAGTGGGCTCCATGATGACCTCCATCCTGCCGCTCTGGCGGTCTTGGTCTTGTTGCACTAATATGGAAACCTTTAGCCGATTCCTCGGGACCCTTCGCATGCGCTTGCCTCCTTAGCACCGAAGAGGAAACTGGCACGCTGCGCCTGCTGGCGCCCGCCTAGCCTTGGTCGTCATGGCTCACGTGATGCGAGCCTCGTGAGGTGCACCTTGCATAGATATCTCTGCTCCTCGGGAGCCAGCCTAGTGAGGCCGCCCCTAGGGAGGTCTTGGTGCCATCCGCCTCGCGAGGCTTGGCCCCTCATGAGGGTCTTGAGTTGTTGTTGCAGAAGTTGGGCCGAACCAGGCCTACTGACCGAGCCACGCCGTGGGCTGCATGCAGGAAAGTCTGGGTGCCCCCATTCCCAGGACGCCGACAGCAGCATTCCACATCAAAATTCTGTTTTATCACTTACCTACTCAAGGGCGAGTAGGAGTTAAGCTTGGGGATGCTCATACGTCTCCAACGTATCTATAATTTTTTGATTGTTCCATGTTCTTATATTATCAATCTTGGATGTTTTATAATCATTTTATATATTTTTTGGTACTAACCTATTGACATAGTGCCAAGTGCTAGTTGTTGTTTTCTACATGTTTTTTACATCGCGGGAAATCCATACCAAACGGAGTCCAAATGCAATGAAACTTTACGGAGATTTTTTTGGACCAGAAGACACCTAATGGGACAAGGCTGCGCCTGGGGGGGGGTGCTCCGAGGAGAGCACAACCCACCAGGGCGCGCCAGGAGGCCCAGGCGCGCCCTGGTGGGTTGTGCCCACCTCGGGTGCCCCCCGGACTGCCTCTTTGCTCTATAAATACCCCACTATTCCAGAAACACTAGGGGAGTCAATGAAAATCAATTCCAGCCGCCGTAGAGTCCAGAACCACCAGATCCAATCTAGACACCATCACGGATGGGGTTCACCACCTCCATTGGTGCCTCTCCCATGATGCATGAGTAGTTCTTTGTAGACCTTCGGGTCTGTAGTTAGTAGCTAGATGGCTTCCTCTCTCTCGTTTGATTCTAAATACAATGGTCTCTGGGAGATCCATATGATGTAACTCTTTTTACGGTGTGTTTGTTGGGCTCGGATGAACTTTGAGTTTATGATCAGATCTATCTTTTTATATCCATGAAAGTATTTGAGTTTCTTTGATCTCTTTTATGCATGATTGCTTATAGCCTCGTATTTCTTCTCCAATATTTGGGTTTTGTTTGGCCACAAGAGGTGCTTTGTAGTCGGTTCGATCTTATGGTGCTTGATCCCAGTGACAGAAGGGGAACCGACACGTATGTATCGTTGCTACTCAGGATAAAACGATGGGGTCTATCTCTACATAGATAGATCTTGTCTACATCATGTCATCATTCTAATTGCATTACTCTGTTTCTCCATGAAATTAATACACTAGATGCATGCTGGATAGCAGTCGATGTGTGGAGTAATAGTAGTAGATGCAGGCAGGAGTCGGTCTACTAATCTTGGACGTGATGCCTATGTAATGATCACTGCCTGGATATCGGCATGAGTATTTGAAGTTCTATCAATTGCCCAATAGTAATTTGTTTACCCACTGTTTGCTATTTTTCTCGAGAGAAGCCACTAGTGAAACCTACGGCCCTTGGGCCTTCTTTCTCATATTATTTGCCTTTGCGATCTACTTTTCCTTTGCATTTATTTTCAGATCTATTAAACCAAAAATACAAAAATACCTTGCTGCATTTTATTTCTATTTATTTTATTTGGCGTTTGATCTATCAATTTACTACAATTTTATTCATGTCCGTTTGCCTATCTTGAGGCGCCGCTACCCGAAAGGGATTGACAACCCCTTTACACGTCGATTTGCGAGTAGTCGTTATTTGTGTGCAGGTGTTGTTTATGTTGTGTTGCTTGGTTCTCCTACTGGTTTGAAAACCTTGATCTCATAACTGAGGGAAATACCTACCGCCATTGTGCTGATCATCCCTTCCTCTTTGGGGAAATACCGACGTAGCTTCAAGCCGCATCAGCCGCCGACGAGGCCTGCATGCAAGAGCTCCGTCGGCAGCACCCGGAGCTCGTGGAGGCGGAGCGGCTGATCTTTGCTGGCATGGAGGGCGGTGAGGTTATTGTTCTCTCCTCCTATGATGAGGTCGAAGGCAGCGAGGACGGCGGCGCAGAGGGCATCGAGGTGGGCGGCGAGGACGAGGAGATCGACATCGACGAGTGGAGGAGTGTCTTCCCCAACGACCCCGACAACAGCACTGGCCCGGACCCGGCTCGCGGCACACCATACCTGACTAGGAAGGAATGGCTCGACCTCCACTTCGACCGAAAGTAGTTTAGCTTAGTTTAAATTTATGTTTTATGTTCGGTTATGTAAAACTATCTATGTTTATGTTTGAATGCATGCTACTTTTGGTTGAACCTACTTTGTACTTGATCAAATTGAACTTTACAATGTTAAGTTTAGGGGATCGACTAGAAATGGCCAAAAATTGTTGGAGTATATATATATCCACTAAGGGTTTTAGTCCATTAACTTTTAAAGGATCGGCTAGAGATGGCCTTATGCCTTGTTTATTTCAGTTCTTCACAATGTGATGCTCTATATGTGCAACTATTTGCCGTGTAGTTCAATTTCATCAATAACAGTTTCAAAAATAGCACTATGAATTACGATATTTGGTTGTTGTTAAGGATGTTGCAGTTAACATGCCTTTTCATTTTTTTAACAATAACTAGTGTACTTTAGACCGGCACAATACCAATTGGAATGATTATTTGCTTGTTTTTAAATGTTATGCCTGATGCAGTTAACTCACCTTTCCACTTCTTGTTTTGCTTAGCTAGCATGTTTAAACCCGCACACTGAAGCTATCATCTGTAGATTATGTTGTCTACCATGGATATATTTCGTTGATGTTTAGCCTGTTGTGCTTAACATGCCTTTATATGTACTCATACAAGACAATACTGAGAACAGTGTTGTTTCCATCGAGGTTAGTTTCATCACATTGCTTATATGTACTTATTGTTCATGACATCGGTAGCTGGCACCATATAGCCTGGGGGCTGATAAGGGATTAATCGTCGAATCGGAAATTTCAATGAATATATATGTAACCCATTTATCAGTAGGTTAACTAGGGCCATATTTAATATATATGGGGCTACATAGCAACATGCATTGTACTGAATAACTAAATATACAATCCCAGGCTACATAGCAACGAAAAAGAGTGCTACCTTAATGTTATGATGATGTCTAGATATACATGTAATAAAATCTTATATAATGGGATGGAGGGAGTGTTGTACTACATCATTTTGCAATTATTGTTTAGTTTCTAATATTAACTTGGTGCTTTTAGGTACATATGTCATTGCCAAAGATCCACACTTCGACCCTTTCTGCGTATAGGGCAATGAGATATTCATGAACCAGCATCAAGTGAGGAAACTTATAAGGATTGTTATTAAATGGGTCAAAAGATGTCAATCAAACTATTTGTTTACACTTTATGCAAGACAACAGTGAACTGCAGGATGGTAAGTAAGAACTCTGTTGCCTTCTTTTTACTGCCCGTAATGAGTTGTGTTAGATGACAATGTCTGGATCTTTTTCCTTTTCAGTGGATCCTGAAGCAGTTTACTCAAGATTACCTCTCAAAATACATGATTGGTGGCCGGCCATCACAAGGGGTTGGACTAGAGTCGTGCGTGCCTTCTGCATCTAGGAGAGCACAATAGGGCCATTCCGCTTCACCTTGTTCAGCAACCAGGATGTATGTCGCCTCTTTCTTTACCATCTGTAATAGTACAAGTATAGAACCCTGGTTCATCAATCTTTATTTGGTGCTTATGTAATTCTTGAACATATGTACTTGTGAATCAAATACTGCATTGGTTGTTTGAACCTGATGGATATGAATAAAGCTATAGCCTACTTTCAGTTCAAATTAGGTACAATTTTAAATAGCGGCAATTAAATTATGGTGAAATTACGGTCTGTAGGTCGTTACAGCACACACGGTCTATAAAGAACAGTGTGTGCGATATACATCATAAGCCAACATGGTTCAAAGAGAGGAAACGTGTGTAACAATGCACACAGTTACCGTTTGCAAAGCGTGTGTGATGTTAGACACTATCACAAATGGTGCGGGAAAACTAAATGTGTGTAATTGTCTACCCATCGTACACAGTTTACAATCATGAACTGTTTGTGATGTGCCAGGCATCGTAAACATAGAGCCAGTTCGGTACGTGCCTGGAAAACTCTCGTGCCTGGAATGTGCCTCGTTTTAGGTAAAACCACAGAACTCCAACTGTGAGGGCAATGCGAGCACAAACGAGTAGCAAGGATGAAGCATTTGGGATATTCGAGATATCAGAAACGGTATAGGGACAACTGTATGCATCAAGGCTCCCTATCCCCGATGGTTTCTGGGTCGTGTGGGAAGGACCCCCCCCCCTATCGCAGTCACTCACTAGGCGACGGTTCAAAACGCCATCGCGGAAAGGGGTTAAAAACCGTTTGTATAGCACATCGTTGTACTAGTGTGGAAGTATTCCCACACGACGCAAATCCACGATTCCCTCTTAATAGTGAGGTTTATCCTATGACTCAAATCGAACCAAAACGAAGCCCTTCACATCACCGGTAACCACGCCTTCAACCTTTTTGAATTTGGGGGTCACACAACTCCATCATAATCTTCATGATAGTGGTGCACCCACTAGTTTATCTCAGGTTAGCACCCACACTGAACCAGTCTTCCAAGCTGAGGACAATCCTCGGACGGCTTTGTTCTTCGTTGTTTGACTTCAACCTTGTAAACTGTTTCAACACCTTCTTCGCGCATCTCCCTCAAAAGAAACCATCGTTTTGTCCAAGGAATAGTATTACCTCGGACCTTCGAGAATCCCCAACTGAGCTTCCCGAGAAGCACTTTTCTTTTTCATCGGATCCGAAGATCCTTCCCACACCTAGTTATCTTAATGGTGAAGCCTTCCTGTGCTGGAATGGGTGCTCTTGTTGGGTCATGTTCTAACAGCTTTCACCGAACACAAACCGCCACCACATACTACAGAGCTGAAAGGTCCCATCGGTAGTCATTATGACGTGTTTAGCGTAGCTCGAGGTTGTTCTATTGTCACTTCTTGTCAAATAAAGAGATCATCCCCTGGATTTTCGGTGACATCATCAATAAAAACCCCTCGATTCACATGAGCACATAATGCACATAGCGTCGGAACTTGCGAAATTACTGCAACACAGTACACCCCTTAGGTGTTTTTATTGGCTTATAAAAGGTAAATGATAGAATCAATCATTTTCATGCCATTCCTCTCTCTCTCTCTCTCTCTCTCTCTCTCTCTTCGCTCCTGCCATCCCCAAGCTCCAGCGCCCAGAGAGTAGAGCCCTAGCAAAGCCTTCGGATCCCCTTTTGAAGCAGTGATTTAGGTAGCATAGTCAATTAGTGTGAGTTGTTTGTGTTTTGGAATAAAATAAAAAAGAGTAACAATATGTTGAAATAAAGATTAGGCTGAGGAAATTGGCCTTGAAAGGTAGGTTTTTAATGTAACTATTTAATTGTTAAATGTGGACAAAAGAGAAAGAATAGAAAATGATCAACACATGGCTTAGTTAGAAGTGTTTGGGCAATGAAAGAAGGTGGAATCAATTGGTGATCGAATGGTACATACAGTTGAGATCCTTAGAAATGAGCTCTTAAGTGTAAATAAACAACATTATAAAAGAAGGCTTCTTGGATGGCAAACACAAATCCACTCTAGCGGTTCACTTGCCCAACATGGAACTAGAAGGAGAAACAAGACCTAACAAATGATGGCGAGGTCTACTTGTTTTCATCAAAACAAGTTGTACCCTATCTAAATATTAACAAGTTATTGGGGCTCGTAGTTGTCTATGATCTAGGCAACATAACATGCATAATGAGTTATGTGTCTTGTGATTATGTTTCCCGTAAAACAAGATCACACTAAAAATTAAGAAAATAATTAACACAACAGCCACCAAGTTTAGTCACCAAATTTGCATAATCCATCATCCATTTTTAGAGACAACAAAGCCAATAGTCATATTCCTATGGGAAAAGATCGGGCCATAAAAATTTAAGATAAACATACAAGCACTAAAGTATATGGCACGTCCTTCAAAAATTCAGTGCACACATATGGGTACCGTCTCTGATTCGGAATCTTAGATCAAAGATTGGAGAAGCTAACATGGATAGGCATGCAATTCCAGGGGGCAGAGTAGTTGTCATGACATCAAAGTCTTTGCAGTATCTTCATGAGCTCAGGAACACAATATATCTCTTAGTCGAGATAAATGCAACAGCATTGATTCAACAATGTCTCTCACAGTGTACAATAGTAAACTGAGCAGCCAGGTGTGGCCAGTACAATATCCAATAGTTTTTGTTCCTAGAAAGTGAACTAACTGAGGTAACTACTTACGTTATGTTCTAGTAAATTGACTTAGATCTTATGGTCTAACAATTGACCAACCTATTAGAAGGCATAGATGAAAAGAACTGCTAGTAGTACAATATATTACTCATACCGTCCTTTGGTCTGCCCACTATGAGTGACCAACCTATTAGAAGATATAGATGGGACAAAGGAAGACTTTGTCAGACAATCTTGTGAGAAATGTTATATTTTCAAGATACTAACATATAACTATAATTTATGATAAGCACAAAATATCGAGAGAGCCAAGGAGTAAGTGCAAACCTTATCGTCTTTAAGAGGATATTAAGCACATGAACATTAAGACAATATTGCCATGTCTCTAGGGATCCATCCATGCATAACAAAGAACCATGTTTTTGTGATTTTATCCCACATCATGTCTTCACACAAAGCAACATAGACATCATGAATGATCTGAACTCAAAGCAACGTAGTGGGATGGGTATTGAAGTTGGCCCTCATTATCAATCTTCCTATTTAGTGGACCCACAGAATCATCTTCCAGTTGCAATAGTTGATTTTCATAAGAAAGCATGAGAAGGACGCTAGGACAGTAATCACAAAAACAAAGCGATCAAATAAAACTCACGTAATTCAAATCTTGGGGCACACCAAACAAATTTTAGATATACAAACAACAAAGAAAGTAAACTACGCCGGTTCACACTTCCATACTTTGGAGTATCTGATAATTAATGCTTAAAGTCATTTGACAAGAATGTGAATAATAAGAGATATACCCAATCCCAGAAGTAAAACCATGTATCTTTTCCCTCTATATTTCTCATGCAATAATATGAAACTCTTCCAATAAAAACAACAGGAATTGTGTGGTGAACTGAATCTTTACCTTTATAAAGCAAGCGCATGAAAGGAAGGTGACCGCTTTCAAACTCTTCTAATCTAGTTATCCATGTAGCCATTCTCTCTAGTTTTATCCTCTTTTTCAGCTCATTTCTTATCTTCTTCTCTTCCTAAAGAATAGTTGTGTATCACATATAAGGTTTAATAATACATGTTCTTTACTGTTATAGTGAATACATAAATCCGTAAAAACCTTACTTGCATCCGAGCGTTATGCCTAATTTAGTTAACTAAAGTGAAGTGAACACAGAGGGCTGGGGACACTACTAGGGAAATCCCTAGTAGTAGCGCGGGTTTTGAGGCTAGCAGCAGCGCGGGTGGCCACGCTACTAATAAGGCGCTACAGCTAACTTATAGTAGTAGCACGGTCTGCACCCGTGCTACTACTGTTGACGATATCAGCAGCGCTTTTGCGGAACGCGCTACTATTAGTTAGATGTAGCGTTTTCCTTGTCCCTCGCTACTGCTATATCTTGTTTCATCATTTTCCCGTTGTACCCCTTTCCCTTTCGGTTTCAATACACTGCAATTTTCAGATACTAGCTACTACTAGATATCAAATTCATAAACCATTATAAGTACTAGGTAGTACTCCCTCCATTCCAGATTACTCGTCGTGGTTTTAGTTCAAACCACGATGAGTAATTTGGAACAAAGGGAGTACTAGATAACAATTTCATGCATAGTCAACATGCATCCTCAAGCAGTACAAGGTCATATCGACGACGATCATCATATGTAGTTCTAGATGATATCAACGATGATCATCATATGTAGTTCTAGATGATATCGACGACGATCATCATATGTAGTTCTAGATGATATAGCCACACACACATATGTAGTTCTAGATGATATCGAAGACAATCATCATCCTCAAGCCTGGGCGGTTGGTGTTCCTGATAGTAATTAGGATGGCCTGTCCAACACGAAGATTCTTGCCATCGAGGAATTTCTTCCACCCAACTGAGTTTAAGTGTGTGTGACCGTCCGTGTCCACGCGGTAAGTACAGGTTGTGACGGAGCCCCTTGCGGTAAGGCGTAGTCCAGCTGAGCCTTCTTCATTAGGCTCGATACCATAACTCACAGATAGGCTCTTTGCCAATTTCTAAATAAGAAAAGATATCAATTAATAATTAGCCTAGCACATACTCTCGCAAATAAGTATATATGGATTATCTACACTATTAATAGTTCCTTAGATTCTACACTAATAAGCATGTGATCGAACTCTACACTAAAACATATCATCGACTAGATTCCACACAACATACCATATCATTGGACTCTACACTAAGTATTTCATCGAATAATTTGTATTTGTAAGTATAATATACCATATCATGTTGATCAACCATGGTACTTGTCAGGCAGGTCACGAATGGCACCCCAACAAAGTCAGCACGTGGCGGAATTATGTCCCACAGGTTGGACACCTCCTCCTCGCCCAGCTTCATTCTTTGAGCTACGATGGCTTCATGAAGTGGGTCCTCATCATCTTCATCGAGTGGGTCCTCATTATCTTCATCATCTTCATCATCTTCGTCATCTTCATCATCTTCCACCAGTTTGATATAAATGACAGCCAGCTTGGGTCTTTCTGCTCTGAAGGAGAAGCTGATCAACTCACCACCAGTAAGACACATGCGGGCGAGGAAACGGGCCCATCCATCTCCTCCAATCCGTGACATATTGCGTTCTTTCTCGACCTCCATAGTGTACGGCCCCCCAGGAGCCTCAAATGTCACAGTGTCTCCTGTCAGCTTGTTGAATTTCAACCTCACATTGCATGGGACGATCTGTGTAAAATAAGCAAAATTACACAATGCAGTAATGCCAACACTAAAAATAAAATAGTTGTTACATTTCATATAATTTCTTACCGCCGCATGACGAAAACTCGGCTAGAAGTAGATGCCGAACAGCTTGCCAGTTGCAAGGCTGCTGGCGCACCTTGACTTGCACAGTCGACATGGTGGTGGTGTGGTGGCGCCGTTTTCCTAAAGCAATATGAGCAAAGGATTAACGATCTTCACAGGAAAGAAAAACAATAGCATGTGCTATTTTTGGTACTTCTTCAGTCATATTTTCATAGTGGAACCCGATCCCAAAAAGTAAACAACAAGCTCTCAATTTGATGAAGAGATTCTTCTGCGAGAAGCAATTTGATGGACAATTATAATCCTAAGATCTAGTAACATACAAGATGACAAGGTATCACCTACGAAAGCATTTCAGTGGCACCTATTGCCGAAAAAACTATTTGGCCCCTACCAAAGGTATAATCCTAAGATCTGTAATAAGTTATCTACCAAATCAAGGTACCACCTACCAAGACACATTTCATCTAATTTGGCCCCTATTGCCTAAGATAATTGATTAAAAAAACAAGTGGCAAATTTAATTGGGATTAACTTAGCACTTGCAAACTAAATACTTGTATTAAAACCAATATCTAGCAGATCACGGTACCACCTACCAAAGCATTTCAACTAAATTGGCACCTACATTTTGCAAAAAATAACTTATGATAGAAAAACAAAAGCATCTAGTTATCCATATGAAATTCGTAAGCCCTCGCTGCATCTAGGTAGGGCAACCCTCGGGGGGTGCTATCGAGGAGGGGGGATGGCATGGTGACCTCGGTCGGGGGTGCTGACGAGGGGAAGGTCGGTGACTTTCCTACGAGATGGGGCGACGACAGCGGCCGGCGAGGGGATCGAGGGCGGTCGGCCAAAGGCACCCGGCCAAAGCTCGCGGACAGCGACAGAGTGGGCGGCGAGAGGGTGGAGGAGCAGCGGAGGGGCGACAAGAGGGGGAGGAGCATTACCTGCGGCGGCGGTGGTGGAGGAGAAACCCTAACAGCAGCTGCCGGCGTCGGGCGAAGGGGGACGATTGAGAGATGAGCGTGTGGGGGAGGGGGGCAGCCGAGCCGTGTGTTTTGTGTTGCTTTAGCAGTAGCGCGGGTACGGGGAGCGCGCTACTGCTAAGACCTATACCAGCAGCGCTTTGTCAAGAAAAAACGCTACTACTAAGTCTAAGCATGTAAAAACATCAAAAATATACATTGGTCATCATTGAAATTTTTGTGTAGAATCTAAATAGTCAACATGAATCCTCACTGTACCTGTATAGGTACAGGCGAGGATTCATATTGCAGCCACAAATCCTACACATATAGTTCAATGAAGAACAAGTGCTCGAGATAGTTTGAGAAGTAACATATTTAAGGTGGTAGACATCTTGTTCGCTTAGCAGTATGGGACTAAACTTAATTAGTCGCCAGGGGTGATACTTAGCAGCAGCGAGTTTTGGGGGAAAACGATGCTACTAAGTACTTTAGCAGTAGCACATCCGGAAGAAGGGCGCTACTACTATATCTAGCTTGGAGGCAACGCCGTGGCAACTGTAGTAGTAGCGCTTGTTCCACCTAGAGCGCTACTGCTACTGAGCTGTTAGTAGCGCGGTTTCCTGAAGCCCGCTACTGCTAAGCATCTGTTTTTAAACCACGCTACTGCTAAGATTCTGTGTATAAGGTTTTCCCTAGTAGTGGGATGAATTATACCGAGCTGACAGACTAACACAGACATAAAGTAGGACATTACTTGTTGCCTCTGATCTTGAACCAGGTCTGCTAGTGGGAGTAGAAAATGTCGTTGTTGCAAGAGCAGCAGAGCGTGGGACTTGGATTACTACACACTGAAATCAATCATCAAAATCACAACAAATCTTTCAATAAATCTGATCTATTTGGTCTACAACACGACGAGTGGAGAATGAAATAGCAAAAGAATTCATCTCACCTGACGGGTTCAAGGACGTCCATGCAGACTTGGTGGCGCCCTTGCGCGGATCTTCATTGCAGGCCAGCTGCAGCTCGATGGTTGGTGCCTTCATAGCCGATCCCCTGGACGCCTCCCGATGTCAGCGGCAGCGGTAACATTGCCACCGGCCGAGATCATTGGCATATGCGGGGATGACGTGGTCAAGCCGCACCGAGCGCGCCGCCTTCCCCATGCCCGCCTCCTTTCCCAACGCCCTCGGCCGGCCACCAAACCAAACCGCGCCGCCATCACCATGCCAAGCCGTGATGCCATCCGTGAGACCACTTGCCGTGACAACCCTACGAAGAAGAGAGGGGGGTGCGTGTCGTGGGAGAAAACGTAGGCCTAGTTTGGGAGCACAGTATTTCTAAAACCACAGTAATCCAAAACTATGTATTGTAATGTGCAATGAATACCCCAGTTTCTAAAACCTGCAGTTTTCCTCTGCTTTACCAAAACTACAGGGCGTTTGACAAGCACAGTCTTTCTAAGACCGTGAGTGTTTCTCGGTTTGAAAAAGAAGGTCCAGACCCCTTTTTAGATACTGCAAAAAAAACCTCAGTTTTGAAGATACTACGGTTTTGTAAACTAAACTAAAGTATTTGTTAAAGCCAAACAAATCAAAGTCTTTTAAACCATGGTTTTTTGAAGAAAACCATGGTATTCTCCTAAAACTTCAAAACCGTACAAGGACAGATGGACAATGCCAGCGCCCAGCGACATCCTCTCTTGCTGGGGTTAATAACCCACTTCTCCTGTTTACGGAGCGGCTCATTTCCTTCTATCAGACCGAGTTGGTTGGTTCGGCGAGGGAAACCCCCGTCCAACCGCCGTATCTATGGCCGCCAACGGCCAGCCGGCGGCGGCGGCCGCCACCATCGACGACCTCCCTGAAAACCTGCTGCTCGATATCTTCCTCCGCCTTGCCTCCCTCTCGGACCTCGTCCGCGCCGCCTGCACCTGCCTGGCCTGGCGCAACCTGGTGACCAATTTTCCCCCCTTCCGCCGTCAATTCATCGACCTCCACCCGGTGCCCCTCCTCGGCCTCTTCTTCGACACACCATTTCATGGTGTCCCCTGCATCCCCGCCTTCGCCCCCGCCCGCCGGAATGATCCGGAGCTCGTGGCCGCCATCTTGAGCGGTGACTTTTTCCTCACCACCCTCCAGGCGCGCGATGGACCGGAAGCTAACTGGATCGTCTACGACGCCCGTGGCGGCTACCTTCTCCTCAAGAAACTGGGCGAGCTATTGCTCGCGCTGCTAAACCCCTTGGCACGGTGGTGCGAACGGTTCTTTGATCTGAGTGACGCCCACATCTTCGACGACGACGACGACCGCGAAGGCGATGGTCAATTCCTTCACGCCGGCCTGATCTGCGATGACGAAAACCCCGAGAGCTTTCGCATCTTCTGTCTTGTTGCCCATGGAAAGTTCAGGTTGCGGGCTGCGGTCTTCTCCTCATTCTTGGGAATAGGCGGCGATTGGTTCCTCTCCCCATGGTTGGATGTCCCGCAGCCCGACCCGGAAGGCGGCCAAGGTGATCTTTTGCCTGAGAGCGGCATGCGAGTGGGTAATTTCATCTACTGGCCATATCGGGATCGTGCGTATGTGGTTGTCTTGGACCCCGACCCAAACAACCCGCGATTGTTTGTTGAGATGATCCCACCTCTCCTGAATCTGGATGGTTTTCCCAGCTCGATCCTTGGCCAAATTAACGGCGATAACATGTGCATTGCTTATTCAAATGGATTCAACATTGGTTTCATGCTGCGTCAAGAAGATGGCCTTGATGCTGGGGCATGGGCTAACATCAGGGTATTCGACCTGACTGATAAAGTTCGACGGAAGCTTGGGCACTTAACCAATGGGCTGGAAATTGCGGCAATGCGGGGTAGCATAGTGTACTTCACAACATCACAGATGTTCCATCCGCTCGAGTACACTTGTTGGTTTGCTTGTCTGTGCTTGGAGAGTCGCAGGCTGGAGTGGTTGTTTCCGAGGACGTATAATGGTCTCTTCCAACCATACCACCATTCATCGTGGAGTACTTTTCTGTTACCAGAGAATGAAAGATTTTATCCCTTCATATGAGGAATGATGACAACCAGAGAAGGATATTCTGTGAAAAGCATTGCCTTGTTCTCCTACTGAATCAAAACATCCAGCTACCATCCAGAACTGATCACGCCGAAGGTCCTGACGAAGTTCCTTCATATTCAGGATTCAATGACAAGTCAATCCTGTATTTTGATCGTTTATGGTAATTGTTGTTGTCTTCTGTTACCAAACTTACCATTTACATTCGGGGTGAATTATTTCCATCTGTTCCTTGACATTCAGGATTCAGTAACAAGTCAATCCAGTATTTTGATGGTTTATGGTAATTGTGTTGTCCTCTGGTACCAAACTTACCATTTACATTGTGGGTGAATTACTTATCTGTTCCTTGGGTTCGCTACTGTCTCTTCTCGGTGTTGGGGCAAGGCATCAGGACCTTGGAGCCTCTTTTTGTTTTGTCTGCAAGATCAGTATTCTCAACCGGTTGTAGCCTGTTTACCAATTATGAAAAAAACCATCTGTGTTATTTTCGGCACATCTGTAGAAGTACCTACTATCTCTATGATATGTTGTTCTCAGAATGATGATGTGTTCTATATGATTTGTTTGCATGAGTGATTTTTCTTTTGGAATGCTTTACTTAAGCAAGTTATTTCTTATATATTTGCAGTGTTTCTTGCACTGTATTAATAGGTTGGCTAGTTATCTTGTTCTCTTTGTAAATTTAGACATCTCTTCAGGAATTTGTGTCAAAAGCTGAAACAGGCAAACAAGGTTGTCAGTGTTAAGGCATGCATGTTGGCCATGTTACAGCAAAGTTCAGGGATAAATGACATGTACTTATAATTTTCGATGGAGTATAACATAGGGCTCATATATGATTATTTTCTCTTACTTAATATTCACTAGATAAATTCCTGAAGAGAGATGCTCAATTGCTCGGTTGGTCAATCTGATTTCCTTTTTCTGTATACATGTCCAGCAAATACACAGTGGTATTAGATAAGATTGTTCTCTTACAGTTATCCCAGCCTGAAAACTTCTATACCAACCAGCATTGTGGTGGAATCCTGTGGAGTTTATTTAACTACCATCATGGTTTAATATGAACTATGTGATTAGTAATATGCTCAAGGCATTAAACTGGCACCCTGAACCCTTGTTATTTGTGTAGCTGCCATTGTTGGTCTTTGTAGGCATCCTTTTGAAAGATCTGTTCAGTAATATCATAAGTCAAGGTGATGTCATGACAAGTTATGGGAACTGACTGCTTGGTAGTATTGTTTCTATCTTGCCTTAATGTGAGATTTCTTCTGAGACATTTCAATTTCAATTTTTACAAGAGGGTTGCATTTTTGCCCCCTTACTGTTCATCTCTTCCTGGTGTCTGCTTTTAATACCTGCCAATTTGATGCGAGCGGTCTTGTCGAGGTTTACCAAGCCAAGCTAGCCTCTGATATAAGTGAATATCATTCTCTTGTTCAAATAGTAATTAGTAGCTTTGATTAACTTGTCTCTTATTCTTTTCCGTTGAAATCAAGTTCTATGGAATTTGTGTGGTCATATTGACCTTCTGTTTGCTATTGATTGGAAATTCGATCTATGTGTATAGTGGCGGCCTTGTTCATTTCATGCAGTTATATTATACAGGAATGACTCATGTTAGTTTTTTTTTTTTTGAGAATCATGACTAATGTTAGTTGGACATGAACATTTGGCAGATGTTGCAGAGAGTCTGGGTTCAGGATGACATGATCATAGTGTTTTTTGTTGGTTCAAGCTGTTATATCTCATGAATGTTAGTATAGACAGTAGTGTCCTGCCAAAATGAGTTAGGCCTGCAAACTCTTCTTAACCTTTCATTAGGAGCTCTACCACCATATGCACATTGTCGCTGACAGGAAATCGCCATTGAAAAATAATGGCGACAGAATGCACATATGCACTATCGCGTACGAAATAACCGAGCATTAGTTGCTGCCGCTGTTAGACCTATCTCGTACTGTGGTAGAGTAAGATCTGCTGCATTGTGCATAATTACTCCTTTTCTTTTTGTCAGTTTTGTGTGTTATTACTCATTGATGTCGAATACTCTCTTTTTTTAGATGCCGAATACTCTACCACACTATCTGTGGTTCGTGAGGCACTTAGTCATCTGAAGATGGCAATGAAGACGGGTGCAAGATACTACGGTCCTCTTGTTCATACAATAAACCCCACGTGTTGCTACGGAAATTTATAGCACAAAATTACTGAAAATAAAATTGAAATATATGAGAATAATACCGCATCATATATTTTTTTGTCATATATATGGTAGCAAACCTAGAGGTAAATAGAGGGTGGATGTATTGTTATATAGCCTTCTGACATTCCAGTTCAATTGTTTGTTGCTATAAATTGATGATGTAAAGGGCTTGCATACTTGATGATGTAGAGGGCTTGCATGTGGTGGAAAGTGAAAGATTGTATGCTACTGATGTGAGGCGGAGCCAGAAATTTTGTGAAGCCTGGGCAAATTTTATCCTAAGTGTATAATATAAAAATCAAAACCGGGTATTCGGATCAAGTCTTTTTTTTTTGCCTGACACCGATTTTTTCCGATAGGCACTAGAAGAACTGTTTGAAAAAACTCAAAAATTCGGCATTTTCACTTGAACGCATTTAAATGAATTTTGAGTTCAAACACTTCCACCGACAACCCTTTCCCTAATGCGCGGGTTTGAGTCCTCCCTAACACATCGCGGCCACAATTTTTTTAAACACTACTAAAATTAAAAATCAGACTTGCAAGACATAGTCGATCTTGTGACATCAAAAACACTTTCCACCATGCTAGGACCTATTTTGTGTTAAATTATGCATGCGGCTTCTATTCCACACTATGTGAGCTTGTAATGAAAATTTCTAGGTCCGACAAAATATCCGGTTGGTTTCTAAAAATTCTGACCGGTAAAAAAACCTTGATTCAGGTATGCAACATATAAAATAGTACCAAAATCCCAAATCACAATCTACTCCCTCCGTCCATCCAGAAATATTTGTCATCAAAATGAATAAAATGGGATGTATTTAGATGTATTTTTGTTCTGGATACATTACTTTTTGTCAATTTTGATGGTAAGTATTTTCGGACAGAGGAAGTACATTAATAATGAAGTAGTCATACAAATTTAATTTATAGCGAGGTACTCAAAATTTAAACCCCTAGTAAGTCTGTCGAACACCCCGCACTTTGACCTCAAAATTTCAACCCACAAATAAGTCTGTCGAACAGCCGAACAGGCAGATCGTGGCGAGGGGGAGCGATGGACCAATCATGGTCCTTTTTTTTAGAAAATATCACGGTCATGCTAATCCTTTTTTTCTTGTCCTTCTAGTCTTTTTTTTTTTGAGACACGTCCTTCTAGTCTTCTATAGAGTAAACAACAGCGCAACAGGCTGCTTGCTACTCCCTCCGTCCGGGTTTATTAGGCCTAAAGACAACTTCTCTGAGACCAAGACACATAGTAATTTGCTCACATTAATTTTTCCATTCCACTCCCAATGCACTCTCTCACATGCATGCAGCCAATGAAAAAGCACACATGAAGTGTATTAACTTTTCAGCCATGGCACCAACAACAATAGCTTTCAATACAACCAATGAAATGGTTGCATGCATGCACCTTTCCAACGCGGGGCCTTATAAAAGGGGACATGCTTGTGATGCTGAGAGGCCTAATAAACCCGGACGGAGGGAGTAGGCCGGTAGGCCAGTGGGCCTACTTCTCATCGTACCACTCCACCACACACGTTCGTTAGAGGGCGTGAGCCATAACCAGCCCAGCTGGCCGGGTAAAACACAATTGCGTTTGACGATTTTTCCTTGATCTTATGGAGGCCATCATAGCTGGCGCGTCCTAGCGAGCCCGGGCAACTGCCCAGGTGGCCGGGCGCTGGCTCCGCCACTAGTCTGATGGTGTGGATGACTTGCCTGTGCATTTAAATGGGATCGCTTACTTAGATAACTAGAGATGATACCTTGAGCATTGCTGCTGGAATTAGTTGTAATTATTTCAACGAGATTTAATTGTATGAAACATTGTTTTTACTAACAATATAAGAACTGAAACTAAAATAATATGATTTTATATACTTAAGTATTGTATACACTTGTAGAATATTTGTCTTTCCCATGCATGGCATGGCACAATGAGTTGGCAATGTTGTATGTCGAGATAAGGTAGGTCTTTTTCTATTCGTAGAAGTAGTGGGGGTCAATTATTTAGATATATAGAGAAGGGGGGAAATGTCCAAGAAATGTTCGTTAGACAGTCAAAGGCCTTTGACCGGACGAAAACGTCACAGAAGGGTATTTTCATAAGCACACCAGACGAAAGAGGGGCAAGGTTGAGCACATGATTTTTTAGAGGTAAAGATGAGAGTGGGTGCAAATTAGGGGGGAAAAAGAAATTGTCCCATAAAAAGTATGAGCTCACCTCAAGCAACAATATAGCCACCAAGCAATGAGAAGAAGAACTCGAAAGACCTAAAAGAATGAACGGAGAGAGTGAGAGGGGGCACAATTAAAGAAGAAATGAAGATGGATAGAGAGGAAAGAAGAAGAACTTCAATCGGCAGGAAAGGAGGCCACACCAACAGGAAAGAAAAATAGGAAGACGCAGCCAAATGGCAGGGTCGAGCTCGAAGAGGACCTCCCACACAGGGAAGAAAGAGATGTGTGGAGTGAAAAGTAAGGCGGCGACGACGAGGTAACGAGAAAGAAGGAGGAGAAATGCAAAGGTGACCACATGCTTTTTTTAGGGACTCGAGTATATACAAAATACTCAAGTAGAAGGCGTACATCCAGTCTGCATATGGTTTTTCAGTCTGTCTGGGACCCTAGCTAGGAGCCGGAGGTCACCATGTTGTCTTGCCTCTGTAGCGAGTTCGTGCGCCAGAGAATTGCACTTTGTACCAACATGATTGATCTTGAAGGAGGAGAACATCGCCAGGACATCCCTGATGTCACATAGAATGCCATAGCATGCTGATAAACTCTGAGAGTCCTTTCTTAATTCAGTGGCTAGTGCCATCCAGTCTATCTCCAGCTCGATTGGTCCTCTGTACAGTATGGCCAATTCTTTAAGCCTAGCCAGTGCGGCCTTTGCCTCTGCTTCCTCAACGCTTCCTACTGACCCAATCTTCTTTCCAACTGATACAATCGGCAGGCCTTTGTAGTCCCTAGCGATCGCTCTCGCCCAACACTGTCCATTGTCTAGTAGGAAAGCTGTGTCAGAATTTAATTTCACTGTACCTCGTATCGGGGCAGACCACTTCATGGTTGGCTGAGCTGCTAGATGCGGCTCGGTTTTGGTCAGTGGCCAAAAAACTTTCCCAGCCTCCGATACATGGAGTGAAAAGGATAGCTGCACCTCTTCCTCGTATCTCCACAGAAACTGTTCGGATCGGCTAATTGATTCCTTTCCCTTCCCATGTACACAATCATCACGCAGAAACCATCATGTCCATAGTACCGTTAACACCTTCGCCCGCATGTCATCCAAAACTGTGCCTAGTAGCAGTTGCAGCCAGTCAGGGCCTATGTATCTGAAAGAACTTTCTGGTGGTAACTCCCATACTTTCCTCATTTCATGTCTAAGTGCTCTGCTTTTGGTATAGGCTACCGCCGCATGGAACTCATCTTCCTCGCGACAACCACAGATGCTGCACGTGGCATCCAACTCTAACGACCTCTTCCACTTATTCTTCTTCGTGGCCAAAGTGTTGGTTGCAACTCGCCATCCAAAAATCCTAACTTTTGGTGGTACCTTGGATTTCCAGATGAGTTCCCAAATACTCCTATCTTTTGGCTCCCTCGATGAGCTAGACAGGGCCTGCAGAGTTTGGCCATGGGTTGTTGCTGCCAGTTTATACGCACTTCTTACAGTGAAGACTCCATTCCTTTCGTAGTGCCAAGCAATTCTGTCCTTCGAAGGTGAACTAGGGACAGGAATTTTGCAGATTTCATCCGCATCAAATGGCTGGAAGATTTGCCTAATGAGCTCCTCTTTCCACTCTTTACTATCTGGCTTCGTAAGCTGGTTCACCCAACGCAATCTGCACCTCCTAATGAAAGTTGCAGTCCTTAGGCCTTCCTTATGAGGGATCCATTGATCTCATTGGATCTGGATGTTTGTGCCATCTCCCACCCGCCAAATTATGCCTTCCTGCAAGAGCTCCAAACCAGCTTCAACTCCTCGCCAAACCGGTGACGCGTCGGAGGCAAACACCGTGTCTAGAAGATTTCCGTGCGGGTAATATTTTGACTTTAGTACTCTAGCACACAAGCTGTTCGGGTTCTGTAATAGTCTCCAACCTTGTTTCGCGAGCAACGCAATGTTGAACTGGTGTATATCCCTAAATCCAATACCACCTACCCTCTTGGGTTGAGTCATGCGCTCCCACGACATCCAATGCACTTTTCGATGGCCTTCTTCATGCCCCCACCAGAAATCACAAATCAACTTCTCGTACTTCTCACAAAAGTTTTTTGAGAGTAGGAAGACGCCCATAGTAAAGCAAGGGAGGGCCTAGACTACATACTTGACATGTACTTCCTTCATCCTTCATCCTTCCCTCTGGAGTTGGGAGGCCCAAATTCTTACTTTCAAAAGAAGAGGACACCACTCCCAGGGTTCTCTTTATTTCTTACCTACTCTCCTTTGGGCACTGCTAACTGAAAAGTAAAGAACATTTATTCTCGCTCAATAGTTGCCCCGTACCCCTCTGGAAGGAAGACAATACCCTCTTCATAACTTGTGCCTACTCCACGGATGCTGTTGAGGATATAACTATTGGGTATGACCCACCCAGGAGGGGCCGGGTCATACCGCTGGCGACTTAAGGTTGAAGATGGCGGGTTATGAAACAAGCCTATTGAAGGGCCAAGATCCATTGGCGACTTGAGGCCCAAGAGGATGAACGCCATATGTTTAACTTGTATTGTAAGGCAAGCTTAGGTAGTCACCGAGCCGGACACGTTGTGTATGAGCTGGCCGGGACTCTGTAAGCCGTCGGGCATTAGCCTGTGTATATAAAGGGGTGACCCGGCGGCGGGTTAGGGCAAGAAACAAGAGATCGAGAACTAGGTCAAGCGCATTCCTCCTTTATTGGCCAGTAATTGATTCCTTTTTTGCATGTGTTAAAACAGGGATATCTATTCAACTTGTTGCTATTGCGACATTTTGCTTCGCTTAATTTTGGTGGAACTGCACAAAATGAGACCGGATTTCCATATATGTGTTGAGATCTCTCTCAGGTCTTCCTCACGAGTTGTTTCAAATCTTGGTCTTGAAAGGTTAGTACCGACTTTCAGTACCGACTTTCCTCAGAATTAACTACTGAATCTTAGTTCAAAACTGCAACACTTGTTAGGGATCGGCGGGAGTACCATTTCTGTTAGGGATTGGTCGGAGTACATGTTTAAGAAATGTATTGTTCAGATAATGTCTCTGTTATTATATATCAGTTACAGTGCTTTACAAGTGGTACTATCCTCCTTTGTAGTTCTTTCTACATGTTTAACCAAGGTATTGTTAAGATAATGTCTTTGTTAAAATGAATCAGTCGCATTGTTTTAGGAATGGTACTTTTCTGCTTTGTTGTTCTTTATACATGTTGAAAGAAGGCATTGTTAAGATAATGTCTCAGTTAATATGAATGAATCACACTGATTGAGAATTGCTACTCTCCTACTTTGTTTCCCATTAAGATAAGGTAGATCAGTATATGTTTTTCTTCTGGGAGTACAAGTCATCAACCGTTATTTCTCAGTAACTGTTTCCCTTATACCTATTGTTGCTTACAGGGATATCAAAATTAAAGCTCGGTTTTATTCCGACTTTGATTTTAGTTGAACTGCACAAAAGGAGCCAATGTGTCTAAGGCAAACTGCTGCATTAGTGGGTCCAGTTGGTCTTACCACTTTGCAGAAAGAAGCAATCATTATTTGTGCTACATTACACAAAGAATGATCGAGAAGCTTTACAGAGTATTAGTAGACGCTGGTGACATGACTAGTCTGCAGAGAGCATATGCAACTCTACAACACGTGGAGTGCACTGGGCAAAAAGTGCCCAAACAAGTACAAGAAGCCAGGCCAGGACTCCAAGTCTGTCAATGTCATTCTAAGCAACAATGATGGGGCATCTGGGTATGGTAATCTATTTACCGTACTTTCAGTTTGTTAGTCCACCGATTGGTGGGTTGACACTTTGGCCAATATTCATGTGTGTGCTGATGTGTCTTTGTTTTCTTGCAGCATATAAATACGAAATCCACAGGGATGCTCAGCTTGATTTTAGTGGAACTGCATAAAATGTTGAGATGGTTCGTGTCCTCCATAATACTTCATCATGCACAATACACCAAATGGTTCTCTAATCATTCATTGTCACCTTGAGCCACAGGACTATCAGGTGACAAACTGATGACAAACCCTGCCTGTTCCACAATCATAGGCATTACATATTTTGAATGGGAAAAGCTTGTCAAAGTTTAATCATTGATGTTAGCAAGAAGACATTAGTTTAATATATTGGAATTGGAAAACCTTGTCAAATTTTGCTCATTGATGTTAGCCAGAAGACATGCATTTGATATTTTTGAGTGGGACGCCCTTTGTTGTGAGCAACGTCGATCGTTTTTCCTACTCATGTCTTCAGATCGGAAATATTTACTCTGCTGAGATGCATAGTCACATGAATGTTGAGTTATGTAAGGTATTTTAAGAGTTTATTCTGAATGTTGTCTATGTAATGCCAGGCCTTGTGAGTTTGATTGCAAAGTTGAGCTTGGAATGCTGTGGCATGCGGCATCACGAGTTGTTCACCGTGCCTCCTGAGAATAATGCTTCATATTGTTTTGCATGTTGAGCTAATGCCTGTGATTTGCATGTTATGAAGATCATCCTCTTCTGTTGTTTCTGTGCTTAAGAAGTTCATTGTCTTGTGTTCGTTCATAGCCTATACGACAACTCGGGTAGGTTAGAGATGAAATTATATGATCTTCCGACCAACTCATCATCTTAGGCCGTGATTGGATCATCATTGTCCAACCAAAACCGCTTGTAAAACTGACGGTTGTAAATAAAAGCAGATGGTCTCGGGCGAAACGCTTGGTTGGTCGATTTTGACTAGTAAAATATACATTGGTCTCTCAAATTACACGTGTAACACGCAGGTTTTCGTTACAAACCTCGGGCCCTCGGTTTCATTACGCCTGTATTTTACGCGTTGTTTCCGATGACGAGTAAATTACACTTGTATCTTAATAGATGTGTGAAATAAACCAGAGCTCCCAAGCGTGGCCTTACCGTTTCATGCCGTCTCAGTCTCTCGAAGGTGCTCATAGGTGTCAGATGATCCTGGCTTCCTGAATGAGCAGCGGCGCTGTATCAGACCATCCGTAGGGCCCGCGAGGCCCTCTCCGTCATCCTTCGAGTTGTTGCGCTCGCCATGGCGCTGCCGTCTCGCGTTGTCAACATGGTCAACAAACATGAGGAATGAGGAGATGACTTTACTTGGAGAGGATGACAGTGGGGACCCACCAGGGCCATAGCCGCACATACGCAAGTGCCTCCTTATTATATACAACTATAACTTTTTTTGCTTCCTCCTGGTTTCCTGACATCACGGTCCCACACCATTGTCAACCTATGTACTACAGCAGGGACCGACAGCAGTAGTCAATAAACGAGAGAATTGCACAAGGAGTGGCCGACAGCAGGGACCAAGCAGCTCGAGCAGTATTTGTGTTTTTGAGATGTGAGCACTGTAGAGTTTTTCTTGAGCGATGTTTTCATTGTTGTTCAGAGGAGAGTAAGGTATTAACTGGGTGGGCTATGGCCCGTCTAGCCCAGGCCAGATATCCAGCCCAGGTACTAATTTTTTTCAAACTGAAAATGGCTAGCACAGCTATACTTTTTTTGAGGAATACCGAGGCAAGGTCAACTTGTTATTCTCCGCCCCACTGGGCTGCAAATCTTTCCTAGGAGGGATGCATTAGGCTTAACAAGAAAATGGGCTTTAAGAAATAATAAATGGGATGTAATTCTAAAAACTGGGCAGTAACTATAAAAAAATGCAACCAACACGTAATTAGTTTATAAAATGTTATTTTTGGATTTTGAAAATTTTAAATTCATTAATTGTTGCGCGTGCAATGTTTCATTGGATTTTTACGTAATACAAATTATATTGAAATTGTATTTAATCTGACTAGAAATTTTGGGATAAAAATATTTCGGATCCCATCAAAATGTGGGAAATTTTATTGAACTCTGTTTTGAACGGTTGGTTGAAATTATTAATCGTTGTCCTAGCTAAAAAATAGGATGTACTTTTAACAAACTGTAAATGGGCTGTAGTAAATTCCATTAGAATTCAAAAATGGGCTGTACATTCTTACAAAACGCAAATGGGCTATAAGTTCTCTGCCACGCACTTGTGGGCCTACTAAGTTGACGCGTCCCCTAAAAAAATAAGTAAGTTGACGCGTATGCAAGGCTTTGTCAACTTATAGTCAACACACGGTTCTAGCAGTAGTGGCCATTGGATGTCCATCCAACGGATGTTGTGCTTCTTCTTCAATCTAGGATATTCTATCTTCAGCCGCCCAAAAAATGATTCCTCCCCCTGACATCTGGGGCGCACCATTTCGGAGGCTGACCTGTGGGCCTACTAAGTTGACGCGTACCAAGGGCTTTGTCAACTTAGTCAATATAAACGATTCTAGCTGCACTAACCATACGATGTCCATCCAATGGCCGCCGTGCTTCTTCAACCTTTGATCTTCTTGCTCCAGCCGCCCAAAGCAGCGCCGGTCATGTCACGTGCTCCTGCCTCCCGTGGCCGGCTGTGCTGCCGCGTAAGCCTCACCTCCCCCTACTACTCCCACTGCTGGCCAGGCCATCCCTCCGCTCTTCCTGCTCCAGCTGCTCAAACAAGCGCCGGCGGGACTACCTGCTCCCTCCTCCCGCGGCCGACTGTGCTGCCGCGCAGGCCTCACTGCCCCACCGTACTCCCATCGCTGGCCTAGCCATCCCTCTACTCACCCACACCTGCTGTTATTCTCCAGCGACGGCAGACGAACCAGTAAACCCTCGTACTCCCCTCCGTGTGGGAAACAACTGCCGAGTCTTCCCTGGCTCCGTGTCGTTCCCTTCCTAGGCCTCACCGTCGTCCACCGCCCTTGTGTTCTCGGCGTGCCGTGGTCAACATGGTCAACGAACGACATCCATCAGACGTGGACTTTACGTCGGGAGGCTGACAGCTGGGTCCACGACTGCACACAAGGAAATGCCTCCTTATTACGCGCAAAATAATGATTCCTCCACCTAACATCTGGGACCCACTAGAAGGGCCTCTGTATTTTGCAAAAAGATGTTACCCCTGCTGATAGGTCGGACCCACAAGCTATATCTTCGCACGCAAGGAAGTGCCTCCTTATTACGCACAAAAAAATGAATACTCCCCCTGCTAGCTGGGACCCAGCATGGTGGGAGGCTGGCATGTGCGCCTACTAAGTTGACGGGGACGGAGGGCTTTGTCAACTTAGTCAATATGAATGATTCTAGCCCCAGTGACCGTACAATGTCCATCCAACGGCCGTAGTGCTTCTTCAACATCTGGTCTTTTTGCTCCAGGTGCCCAAAACAGCACCGGTCGTGCCGCCTGCTCCTGCCTCCCGTGGCCGGCTGTGCTGCCGCGGAGGCCTCACCGCCCCTACTACTCCCACCGCTGGCCAGGCCCTGCGGCAATGGCAGCCTCACACTGCAGCTGAACCAGTGAACCCTCGTACTCCTCTCCACGTGGGCATATGCACTTCCGCGTCTTCCCCGGCTCCGTGTCATCCCCTTCCTAGGCCTCGCCGTCGTCCACCGCCTTGGTGCTCTCGGTGTAGCCTGGTCAATGTGGTCAACCATCGACTTCCATCGGAAGAGTACTGTACGTGGAGAGGCTGACAGCTGGGTCCACGGCCGTAGCAAGGAAGTGCCTCCTTATTACGCGGAAAATAATGGTTCCTCCACCAAACAGCAGGGACCCACCGGACGAGCCACCGTATTTCATAAAAAAAGTGTTCCCCCTGACTGCTGGGATCCACCAGCTACATCTTCACACACAAGGAAGTGCCAGACAGTCGGGACCCACCTGGTCAAAGCGTACGTAGCATTGTCATTCTGGTCGTGAACGTGTACGTACATACTGGTCGATCGATCTCTCTGCAAGTATGAACCATGGCCGAGTAAGTAGCGGCACGTGTGTCGTTGTAGAGCACCCAACATAGCAGTTCACGCAGTCCCGTCTAAGTCCTGTACACGTACGTACAGCCGCAGGGCAAAAAATACGGCCATGTACGTACATACGGGCGGGGTCTCGAGCGCGTACTCACGGACGGCCAGGGCTTGTGTACATGGAGAGGCAATGGACAGGAGCAACAACATCCTATTCATCAGGCAGCGAACCAGCTGGGTCAAAACGGAGAAACAACATCATGTTCATCGGGAGCCAGCCGGCTTGGACGGAACAACCGATGGAGACGAGGCCTGGCATACCGCAGAATGGAGGAAACGGCCTTGTGTTCAATCGGCCACAGTTGAAACGGGATCCTGTTCATCGGGAGGGGTCTGGCTTACAGCAAACGGAGGAAACAGACCTCCTACGATCGAAATGGGGTCCTGTTGATCGGGAGGGGTGTGGCATACCGCAAAACGGAGGAAACGGACTTGTGTTGGAGCGCTACGGTCGAAACGGGGGTCCTGTTCATCGGCCCTCCCCCCCCCCCCCTCAATGGGCTACTGTTCATCCAGCCCTCCACCGGCCACTGTTCAACCAGCCCTCCACGGGGTCCTGTTCATCCAACCCTCCACGGGGTCCTGTTCATCCACCCCCCAACCAGCTCGATCGATCGGGGTCCTGTTCATCCAGTGGCAACACCACGGGGTCCTGTTCATCCAACCCCCCACCGGGAACTGTTCATCCAAACCCCCCAACAATGCTCACTGTTTATCCAGAGGCAGCATTGATCGGCTTCAGTTAGCAGCAGTAGAAAAGGAATCACTCGGGTTCAGTTAACAGCAAGGGATCGATCGATCGCTTGGGTTCAGTAATGCGTAGCCTGCAGTGCAATCGCTCGGGTTCAGTTAGAGCCCAATGTCTCGCTCGGGTTCAGTTAGAGCCCAACACCTCGCACACACGCGCGTACGTACGAGAGAAACGCGCATCGCTCGGCCCCCGACCACCCACCATAACTGGGAACTCCCTGATATTTTCCTCGCCCTCGCTTCTACCATGGTTTTTCTGTCATGGACGGCCCAAAGAATGTCATGCAGTTGCGTCTCCGGTCCGCCGAGGATGAAAAGCCCATTTTCTGTCATGATTTTTTGTCATAGAAGTAGGATCCCACCACATCTACGATGATACCGGGTTTTGTCACAATTATCGTCATAGAAGTGTCATAAGCATGACAGAAAAAAATTCGTTTAGCCGAAAATGTCGCGGATGTGTCTTTTTTTGTAGTGCAACCAGTAAGCTTCTAAACATCATGCACACACACAGGGCATTCATTCAGAGAATTGCTCCAATCTTTTCCGAGTTTGCGTCTATCCCTCGTTCGGAAACGAGAAAACCGAGTAACTTTCCTCCTGGGACCCCGAATGTGCATTTTGACGGATTGAGATTGATATCATATCTTCTTAGGTTGGCAAAGGTCAATCAGCAGGACGGAACCTTTGTGTAACTTGACCACGATATCATCCATCTAGGCTTCCACATTCTGACCGATTCGAGTGAGCGGGCACTTCTGAATCATGCGCATGAATGTGGCACCAGCATTCTTGAGACCAAAAGGCATGGTGACATTGTCGGCGTTCTGGGAACGGGGGTCCCCAGACTAGCCTGCCTGCGGCCTGCGGCGTGGCTCAAGTGGTGGCCCAGTACGGCCCATCTTCATCAGCGCAAGACTCAAAACCCTCGCGAGGGGCCGAGCCTCGCGGATCGGACGACTTATGACTTCCTCAGGGACGGCCTCACCAGGCAGGCTCACGACGAGGCGGAGAGATCAAGGCAGGGTACCTCGCGAGGTGCTCGTGATGCAAGCCATGACAATTGAGACCAGGCAGGCGCCAGGCGGGCGCCGGCCTGCGCAGTGTCCTTGTTTCCTCTTTGGTGCAAAGGGGGCAAGCACAGGCATGGAGCACTGAGGCATCAGGCAAAGGTTGCCATTTCAGTGCAACGAGACCAAGACCAGCAGGGCGGCAGGATGGAGGTCACCGTGGAGCCCAAGACGGCGTCATCGCTAGTGCCTTTGGCAGCTGAAGACCAACTTTAGTCAGGATAACTTGTACTAGATGTTCCCCTTCAAAATGGCCGTTGTTGGCGCCCTTCCTGCTCAATATTTAGGAAGAGGACCAGGGCCTCTATAAATAGAGCTAGCCACCACAATAGAGGGGGTGGATAGGGTCCTAATCAGAGAGAGGCGATCGAGCTCATCCAAGCAGTTCATCGCACCAGCTCAAGAACACCTCTCGCGAGGCTGTTCTTCTCTTGTACTGTTCATCATCAGCCCCTAAGGCAATCCACCACACCACACACTGGAGTAGGGTATTACACCACAACGGTGGCCCAACCAGTATAAATCTCGTGTCCCTTGTGTTGTTCATCGTTTAGCTTAGATTCTCGCGAGGCAATCGGACGTGGATTGGTAGGAGGAAGATCTTCGTGCGCACCCCAGAGTTAGAACCTTAAGGGTCTGCCAGAACCCAACATTCGACATTTGGCGCGCCAGGTAGGGGGTGCGACGAAATCTTTCTTCCGCTGTTTCGCGTTCGATCTTCCGTCGTGTCCATGGCTGACGCTCGCCGGGCTCGCGCCGAGCGTCGGGCTGCTCTCGCCGCCCGCGTCGCCCAGACGGCTCCCGTCGGTGGGTGTCCCCATCGTTCCCCGTCGCCTACCGCCAACGCCTCCACCGGCCCGGTGGGGAACGAGCAGCAGGCCTTGTCGCTGCATCCTTCGGTGCGGCGGGAAGGCCGCACCGCCACCCCGTGGCTGACTCCAGCTAGTTCGTCGTCCCACGCCCGTCGCGCCCCCACGGACACGCACGCCGCACTGCTCCTGGTGCGTGAGATCCTCCACTACCGTCCCGTCGACGACCTCTACGAGGAGTGGCTCACTCGCATCACTGAGCTTGTCAGCACCGCAGGGGGCTCCCCTACGGCGTCCCTCTCGCTGCCTCGCCCTCCGTCCTGCGCAGGAGGCGCAGATCAGGAGGTGCCTCCGCCACCTCCTCCCCAAGAAGGCGCCCTGACTCCAAGGCGCGCGGCCCCAGGACGAGATCCACCGCGTCCGGCGGCCGCGCGACAAGAAAGGAGCCGCCAAGAAATCCCTCGTCCCCAAGAAGGAGCTCGTGTGCTCCCGGCACCGGCGCGCCACGACCGCATCCCTGCACCAGCACGTCAAGACCCCGCGTTGCTCCAGGCAGTGGCGCGCGGGAGTCCCCAGAAGCAAGCCCCACATCAGCAGAGAGCTCCGGTGGCCACCGCAGGCTGCCGTGCCTTCACCATCGATCTACGCAATGTCGCCTGGCCAGGCAAGTTCAAACTTAACCTGCCTCCTTGCTACGACGGCACTGCCGACCCTGCAGAGTTCCTACAGCTCTACGAGCTGGGCATCGAAGCCGCCAACGGGGAGGAAAAGATCATGGCGAGCTGGTTTCCCATGGCACTCAAGGATGGCGCCTGCAGCTGGCTCCTGAACCTGCCTCCTGGCATGATCTCCTCCTGGGACGAGATGCGCACTCGCTTCATCACCAACTTCCAGGGCACTCGCGACCGTCCACCGGCCGTGGGTGAGCTGCGTCGCATCAAGCAACAGCTCGGAGAGACCTTGCAGAAGTACATCCAGTGCTTCAACAGCGCTCGCCTCAAGATTCCCAGGGTAACCGAGGAGGCCATCATCTCGGCATTCTCTGATGGCGTCCGCGATGTCAAGATGAAGGAGGAGCTAGCGATCCACGAAGATCTGTGTACGTCTCTAGAGTTGTTCAACCTGGCGACCAAGTGCGCAAGGGCTAAGGAGGGTTGCCTCTCCCTTCTCGAGCTCCCAGCAGCAGACCCAGAAGAGAAGAAATCCAAGGCCAAGGATGTGAAGCGCAAGGGACCAGCTGTGCTCGCAGCAGAGCCAGACATGAAGCGGGGTAGGGACCAGCCGGAGTCGTCCAAGGGCAGCCGGTACTGCGTGTACCACGATCTCCATACCCACAACACCAACGAATGCCAAGAGCTCAGGCCGTGCGAGAAGGCCGTGTCGGTCGACGTCCCGAGCGCAACGATCGGGGCTACGGCCGAGGTGGAGCAAGAGGTGGAGGACGATGGGACGACCATGGCCCTCACCAAGGGTGGCGTGATCGGCCTCGCAAGGACCGCTGGCTAGACCAGCCTCGCGAGGGGGCTTGGAGGGATCAGCCTCGTGAGGATCGCCCGCAAGGCAACACAGGACTTCCTCCTCTGCCACCACCGCCAAGAAGGAATGACGACCATCATCAGGATGAGGGGGCTGAGGGCTTCCAGGAGCCGCGTGCGATCGCTTGCATCTTGGGCGGCGCTCAGGCCCCAGCATCTCAGCGCATCTTCAAGCAGTTTGGCCGCGAAGTGAATGCAGTCCTTCCCAAGCTTGAGGCCACGCGCCCTCTCAGGTGGTCCGCGTGTGCCATCACATTCAGCTTAGCGGATCAGCTCAAGTGCGCGGCAACGGCCGGTGTCCTCTCGATGCTCTGCTCCGCAGTCATCAGCAATGTGCAAGTTATCAGGACCCTCATCGATTGCGGAGCAGGGCTCAACGTCCTGTCCGTCGAGACATTCAACAATCTTCAAGTGCCATACGATCAGCTTCAACCCACCAAGCCTTTCTCAGGAGTCACTGATGGTTCCACTATCCCGATAGGGTAGGTCCACCTCCCTGTCACCTTTGGACAGCGCAAGGACTACCGTACCGAGCTCATTGACTTCGGCGTCGCCCACATTTGCCTGCCATACAATGCCATCCTCGGGTATCCAGCCCTGGCCAAGTTCATGGCAGTGACTCACCATGGTTACAATGTCCTCAAGATGCCAGTAAGTGGCGGAGTCATCACGGTCCCCTGTGAAGAGAAGGATGCGGTGTGCTCTCTCGAGCGTGCCTTCCAAGCTGCGTCAATCGAGGACCCAGAAAGCAAGAGTGGAAACCTTCCTGAAGCAGCTCCCAAGAAGAAGACGACGTCACCTGGCCCAAGGCCTCAGGAGGCAGGCACCTCCGGAGGCGCCACATCCGGACATGCGCCCATCCAAGGGGCGCCACCCTCCGTCGCATAGGGAGGCGCCCCTGGCGCCCTCCTGAGCAAGGCTCGGGGGCTCTCTCCTGGGGAGCCACTGACTTTGCCAAGGTCACGAGGGAGGCGCTCGGGCACCACCTGGAGGCGTGCTTCACGGCACGTTTCCCTCAGGAAGGCGTGAGGCAAGGAGGGCCCAACCCTCAGGTGTTCATGACCAAAGTCGTTTAGGAATTACAGGAATCGAGAGTCATGCGCGGCAACCGCTGCCTGCCCGGTGTAGCTCCCCATCCAAGCGAGGATGGCGGGCTGCATGTCTGCATCGACTACCCAGGCCTCAATCGAGTCACGTCTCAGGAGCGCTTCTGGCCTTCACGCGTGGGGCGTTGATACGTCTCCAACGTATCTATAATTTTTGATTGCTCCATGCTACCTTATCTACTGTTTTGGACTATATTGGGCTTTATTTTCCACTTTTATATTACTTTTGGGACTAACCTATTAACCGGAGGCCCAGTCCAGAATTGCTATTTTTTGCCTATTTCAGTGTTTCGAAGAAACGGAATACCAAACGGAGTCCAAACGGAATGAAACCTTCGGGAACGTGATTTTCCAACCGAACGTGATCCAGGAGACTTGGACCCTACTCCAAGAAGTGCCAGAGGCGGTCACGAGGGTGGAGGGCGCCCCCCTGGGCGCGCCCCCTACCTTGTGGGCCCCCTGATGCTCCACCGATGTACTCCTTCCTCCTATATATACGTATGTATCCCCGTACGATCAGAACAGGAGCCAAAAACCTAATTCCACCGCTGCAACCTTCTGTATCCATGAGATCCCATCTTGGGGCCTGTTCCGGAGCTCCGCCGGAGGGGGCATCCACCATGGAGGGCTTCTACATCATCACCATAGCCCCTCAGATGAAGTGTGAGTAGTTTACTTCAGACCTTCGGGTCCATAGCTAGTAGCTAGATGGCTTCTTCTCTCTTTTTGGATCTCAATACAATGTTCTCCCACTCTCTCGTGGAGATCTATTCGATGTAATCTTCTTTTTGTGGTGTGTTTGTTGAGACCGATGAATCGTGGGTTTATGATCCAATATTAATTATGGAAAATATTTGATTCTTCTCTGAATTATTTTATGTATGATTGAGTTATCTTTGCAAGTCTCTTCGAATTATCCTTTTTGGTTTGGCCAACTAGATTGGTAGTTCTTGCAATGGGAGAAGTGCTTAGCTTTGGGTTCAATCTTGCGGTGTCCTTACCCAGTGACAGAAAGGGTTGCAAGGCACGTATTGTATTGTTGCCATCGAGGATAACAAGATGGTTTTTTTATCATATTGCATGAATTTATCCCTCTACATCATGTCATCTTGCTTAAGGCGTTACTCTGTTTTTAACTTAATACTCTAGATGCATGCTAGATAGCGGTCGATGAGTGGAGTAATAGTAGTAGATGCAGAATCGTTTCGATCTACTTGTTTTGGACGTGATGCCTATATACATGACCATTGCCTAGATATACTCATAACTATGCTCAATTCTGTCAATTGCTCAACAGTAATTTATTCACCCACCGTAGAATACTTATGCTCTTCAGAGAAGCCACTAGTGAAACCTATGGCCTCCGGGTCTATTCCCATCATATCAGTCTCTATCACTTTATTTACTTGCTTTGCTTTTACTTTGCCTTTTACTTTTTACCTTGCATCTATCTATCAAAAATACCAAAAATATTATTTATCATCTCTATCAGATCTCACTATCGTAAGTGATCGTGAAGGGATTGACAACCCCTAATCGCGTTGGTTGCGAGTTGCTATCGTTTTGTGTAGGTACGAGGGACTTGTGTGTGGTCTCCTACTGGATTGATACCTTGGTTCTCAAAAACTGAGGGAAATACTTACGCTACTTTGCTGCATCATCCTCTCCTCTTCGGGGAAATCCAACGCAGTGCTCAAGAGGTAGCAAGAAGAATTTCTTGCGCCATTGTCGGGGGGGGGGGGGCTCACGCAAGCAAGTCAACTATACCAAGTACCCATCGCAATCCCTATCTCTCGCATTACATTATTTGCCATTTGCCTCTCGTTTTCCTCTCCCCCACTTCACCCTTGCCGCTTTATTTGCCCTCTCTTTCCCAATCTCCTCCTCTCTTTCTCGTTTGCCTTTTTCTCGTTGCCTTTCTGTTTGCTTGTGTGTTGGATTACTTGTTGCCATGGCGCAAGATAATACCAAATTGTGTGATTTCTCGAATACCAATAATAATGATTTCCTTAGTACTCCGATTGCTCCTCTTAATAATGATGAGTCTTGTGAAATCAATACCGCTTTGTTGAATCTTGTTATGAAAGATCAATTCGCCGGCCTTCCTAGTGAAGATGCCGCTACTCATCTAAACAATTTTGTTGATTTGTGTGATATGCAAAAGAAGAAAGATACGGATAACAATATTGTCAAATTGAAGTTATTTCCGTTCTCACTTAGATATCGTGCTAAAGTTTGGTTTTCATCTTTGCCTAAAAATAGTATTGATTCTTGGAACAAGTGCAAAGATGCTTTTATCTCTAAGTATTTTCCTCCCGCTAAGATTATCACTCTTAGGAACGATATCATGAATTTTAAACAACTTGATCATGAGCATGTTGCCCAATCTTTGGAAAGAATGAAATTAATGCTTCGCAATTGCCCTACTCATGGTTTGAATTTATGGATGATCATACAAAATTTTTATGCCGGATTGAATTTTGCTTCTAGAAATCTTTTAGATTCGGCCGCGGGAGGCACATTTATGGAAATTACGTTAGAGGATGCTACCAAATTGCTTGATAACATTATGGCTAATTATTCTCAATGGCACACCGAAAGATCTTCTAGTAAAAAAGTGCATGCTATAGAAGAAATCAATGTTTTGAGTGAAAAGATGGATGGATTTATGAAAATGTTTGCCCCTAAAAATACTCCTCTTGATCCTAATGACATGCCTTTGTCTACTTTGCTTGAGAATAATAATGAATCTATGGATGTGAATTTTTTTGGTAGGAATAGTTTTGGAAACAACGCTTATAGAGGGAATTTTAATCCTAGGCCTTATCCTAGTAATCCTTCCAATAATTATGAAGTTCCTACAACAAATCTTATGGAAATTTTAATAATATGCCCTCTGAATTTGAGAGTAGTGTTAAAGAGTTTATGAATTCACAAAAGAATTTTAATGCTTTGCTTGAAGAGAAATTGCTTAAAGTTGATGATTTGGCTAGGAACATTGATAGAATTTCTCTTGAAATTGATTCTTTAAAGCTTAGATCTATTCCTCCTAAGCATGATATCAATGAGTCTCTCAAAGCCATGAGAATTTCCATTGATGAGTGCAAGGAAAGAACCGCTAGGATGCGTGCTTCCAAAGATGCCTTTATTAAAGTGTGTTCTTCCAATTCCTATGAAAATCAAGATGAAGATCTAAAAGTTATTGATGTGCCCCCCATTAAATCTTTGTTTTGCAATATGAATCTTGATGAAACTGAATATGATCTTCGTTTACCTAGAAGGCGTTCTAAGAATTCGGAGTTTCTAGATCTTGATGATGAAATTGATGAAAGTGGGATTGAAATAAATAAAAACTGTGATGTTGCTAAACCCACTATTTTGGATCTCAAGGAATTTAATTATGAAAATTGCTCTTTGATTGGTTGTATTTCCTTGTTGCAATTCGTGGTAGATTCTCCTCATGCTTATAGTCAAAATAAGGCCTTTACCGAACACATTGTTGATGCCTTGATGCAATCTTATGAAGAAAAACTTGAGTTGAAAGTTTCTATCCCTAGAAAAATCTATGATGAGTGGGAACCTACTATAAAAATTAAAATTAAAGATTATGATTTTCATGCTTCGTGTGATTTGGGTGCAAGTGTCTCTACTATTCCCAAAACTTTATGTGATTTGCTAGATTTCCGTGATTTTGATGATTGCTCTCTAAACTTGCATCTTGCGGATTCCACCATTAAAAAGCCTATGGGAAGAATTAATGATGTTCTTATTGTTGCAAATAGGAATTATGTGCCCGTAGATTTTATCGTTCTTGATATAGATTGCAATCCTTCATGTCCTATTATTCTTGGTAGACCTTTCCTTAGAACGATTGGTGCAATTATTGATATGAAGGAAGGGAATATTCAATTCCAATTTCCCTTAAAGAAGGGCATAGAACACTTCCCTAGAAAGAAAATAAAATTACCATATGAATCTATCATGAGAGCCACTTATGAATTGCCTATCAAAGATGGCAATACCTAGATCTATCATTGCTTTTATGCCTAGCTAGGGGCGTTAAACGATAGCGCTTGTTGGGAGGCAACCCAATTTTATTTTGTGTTTTTTGTTTTTTCTTCTGTTTAGGAATAAATAATCCATCTACCTTCTGTTTGGATGTGGTTTTATGTTTTAATTAGTGTATGTGCAAAGTAGAACCTATAGGATAACCTACGATGATAGTTGATTTGATTCTGCTGAAAAACAGAAACTTTGTGCGCACGAATTTAGTTATGGTAAATCACAGGAACGTTCTTTTGCGTTGATTCTTTTTGATTATGTTCAATAAACAAATTGTCCAGGACTTCCTATTTTGGTAGAATTTTTAGAGTTCCAGAAGTTTGCGTTAGTTACAGATTGCTACAGACTGTTCTGTTTTTGACATATTCTGTTTTTCGTGTGTTGTTTGCTTATTTTGATGAATCTATGGCTATTAAAATAGTTTATAAACCATAGAGAAGTTGGAATATAGTAGGCTTAACACCAATATAAATAAAGAATGAGTTCATTACAGTACCTTGAAGTAGTCTTTTGTTTTCTTTCTCTAGCGGAGCTCACGAGATTTCTGTTGAGTTTTGTGTTGTGAAGTTTTCAAGCTTTGGGTGAATTCTTTTGATGGATTATGGAACAAAGAGTGGCAAGAGCCTAAGCTTGGGGATGCCCATGGCACCCCCAAGATAATCCAAGGACACCAAAAAGTCAAAGCTTGGGAATGCCCCGGAAGGCATCCCCTCTTTCGTCCACTTCCATCGGTAATTTACTTGGAGCTATATTTTTATTCACCAACATGATATGTGTTTTTCTTGGAGCGTCTTGTATTATTTGTGTTTTTGCTTGTTAGTTTACCACAATCATCCTTGCTGTGCACACATTTTGAGAGAGCCATATATGAATTGGAATTTGTTAGAATACTCTATGTGCTTCACTTATATCTTTTGAGCTTGATAGTTTTGCTCATAGTACTTCACTTATCTCTTTTGAGCGTGATAATTTTTGCTCTAGTGCTTCACTTATATCTTTTAGAGCACGGTGGTGGATTTGTTTTGACGAAACTATTGATCTCTCATGCTTCACTTAGATTATTTTGAGAGTCGTTAATAGCATGGTAATTTGCTTAATGTTAATATACTTGGTGTTCAAGATATGTGAAACTTTCTTTTCAGTGTGTTGAATACTAAGATAAGTTTGATGCTTGATAATTGTTTTGAGATATGGAGGTAATAATATCAAAGTCGTGCTAGTTGGGTGATTATGAATTTGAGAAATACTTGTGTTGAAGTTTTCAAGTCCCGTAGCATGCACGTATGGTTAAAGTTGTGTAACAAATTTGAAACATGAAGTGTACCTGGCTTGTGCATCCTTATGAGTGGCGGTCGGGGACGAGCGATGGTCTTTTCCTACCAATCTATCCCCCTAGGAGCATGCGCATAGTACTTGATTTTTGATGACTTCTAAATTTTTGCAATAAGTATATGAGTTCTTTTGACTAATGTTGAGTCCATGGATTATACGCACTCTCACCTTTCCACCTTTGCTAGCCTCTTCGTGTCGGATTTCAGGTTCCGGCAGACCCTTGAGGTTCGAACACTGGGGTGCGCGCGAAGATTCAACCTTCTACCGTCTCACACCTCGCCGAATCGCTGGGACCTAAACTACTAAACAGAACAGCACAAGAGACACAAGATTTATACTGGTTCAGGCCACCATTGTGGTGTAATACCCTAGTCCAGTGTGTGTGTGGTGGATTGCCTCTCGGGCTGATGAGGAACAGTACAAGGAAGAACAGCCTCGCGAGGGTCTGTTCTTGGCTGGTGCGATGAACTGATGAGAGGGGTTCAGTCGCTCTAACTACTGGTTTCTTGATGAGGATCCAGATGCCTCTGCCCTGGGGGTGGCTAGTCCTATTTATAGGCGAAGGCCCTGGGCCTCTTCCCAAATATAAGCAGGAAGGGCGCCAACAATTAGCCATTTTGAAGGGGAACAACGGGTACACTTATCCTGACTAAAGTTGGTCCTCGCCTGCCAAAGGCTCTGGTGATGACGCCGGCTTGGGCTCCACGATGACTCCCTTCCAGCCGTTGGGCTGGTCTTGGTCTTGTTGCACCGAAATGGATGCCTTTGCTTGATACTCTCGCCTGCGCTTGCTCCCTTTGCACAAAAGTGGAAGGGAAGACACTGCGTGGGCTGGCGCCCGACTGGCGCCCTTGGTCGTCATGGCTTGTGTCATGGGCACCTCGCGAGGTACCCTGCCTTGAACTCTCCGCCTCCTCATGAGCCAGCCTGACGAGGCCGTGCCTGAGGAAGCTCCTTGTCGTCCGCCCCGCGAGGCTTGGCCCCTCGCGAGGGTCTTGAGCTTGCGTTGATGAAGATGGGCTGTGTTGGGCCTCCTTTGAGCCACACCGCAGGCCGCAGGCAGGCAAGTCTGGGGACCCCCATTCCCAGAACGCCGACAGTAGCCCCCGGGCCCACGACGCGCCCGAACTTGGCCGAGAAGAGAGGCGAAAGGGCAAGTGCAAAGCGTCGCCGGCCCTAACAGCCTGCGGCCTTGGGCGCCGCGTGGTGGTTGATTGGACGTGGGCGGCTCTGCTTCCCCACGACGCCTCAGTAACCGCCCGGATTCGACTAGTCCCTGCATGCAAAGACGGTCATGATTACCGGTGATCGTGGAGGCCGACGGTTGGCCTTCGCTGGCTATAAGTACGGAACGGCGCGCGCCCTTCCAGTCTATCCTTATGCTTCACCTCCTCCTTGCTTCGTCTGGCTGCCATGGCTCCGATCCGCCGGTTCTCCGCGGAAGAGAAGGGAAAGGCTCCCTAAGAGGATCTTGACCCGCTCCCCCCAAAGAAGCGACTTGCCCTATGGTGTCAGGGCGAGAGCGCTCGCCAGGAGGCGTCCATGCCCTGGTGTGAGCGGCCGCCTCCAGGGTTCCCTCTTCCCTTGCACGCGCACATTGGTGGCTCTGAAGGAGTCGACGCCGAACGCCACGAGCAGCGCCGCAGACGATGCCGGCGGGTCACGAAGGTGTGCATCTTCCCCCCTGGAGTCCACACCGAGGGCTCCTGCCGGGAGTTCGTGCTTCACGCTACCACGCCTCCTAAATCTTGGATTCGTCTTCCTTCTTTCTTCGCCTCCGTCGTCCGGCAGGGGGAACCCTTGGGACTCTGGCTGCAGCACGCCAGCTGCGGCACCCTCGCGACCGGGGCAGAGGTCGCGGTAGTTGCCCCTGGCGAGGTCTTCATGACTCGAGGCTGGGGCGAGGTCGCCCGGGTCTGCAGGACGAGGGGCGCCCTCACGATCCACCTGGAGTACGATGGTGCTTCGGTGGTGTCCTTCAAGGTCCTCGACGCAGAGGGTCGTCGGCTGGAGTGCTGCCCCGGGAGAGGTGGTCGGGATCCTGCTGCGGCGAGACAGAGGCCGGCCGATCGCCCCCTTGGCCGCTCCTCAGGCGACGAAGGCACTGAAGGATCCAGCGACTCCGCCGAGCTCTTCGCGACGCCGGAGACGAGCGACGACAGCTACGAGCCCCCGAGCCTGTGCCGTTCCCAGAGCAGGGCGGGCTCGTCAGGTCGTCGCCGCCCCTGATCTGGATGGGGTTGGCGCCAGACTGGGCGGCCCACTGTTGATGATGGCATCCGCTGCGATGCCCCTGTAGTTAGGACTCCTTAGGATGCGCGCCTTTTGTTCCTGCGAGGGGCCAAGAATATACCCCATGGGGGCTTGTAAGATGTTTGTAGCTCCCTCTGTCAATATAATCCTTTTTATGAAGCAATGCGAGATGCTCATTCCTTTCTAGCTTAGTTTCCTCCTTTCAGTCCTCACGAGGGCCTGATGCTCTGCGCCGACAGGTCCCAGTCCCAAGGCGGCTTCAGCCATCGCTGGTATGCCAGGTCGCGATGCCGTGGTCAAGGCCAGGAGGTGAGCGGCCCGAGGTCCGGTAAGAGCCCCTGAGTCGCGATGCTCAGGGGGTCCCCCTTGGCACTCAAGCAGCCATCATTCGGTGAGAAAGGAGAGCGACGTTGCTAACACGAGGTTGCATTGAGTGCGGGGATGGTATTGCGATAACTAGTGTGTCCGGAGGGTGACTTATCTCGAGGGTCGGGACAATGCTTCCTGGTGCGGCGCTAGGTCCGTGCCTTGGCCGGTGAGAGATTGCGTGGCGAGGTCGTTGCGTGCTCCTTGGAGGGACCCTGCAGGTTCATCACAAACGGAACGAGAGCTCGCCGTGGCGATCATCAGTCAGCCGTTAGTTGCTTGGGAGAGGCGTGAGAGGCCTTGCGAGGTGTGTTGGGGTACCCGTGAGCCAGCGCAGGGCTCACGGGGCCCTACCTCAAGGCGGGTTGCGCCTGGCTCTGGGCCTTATCTTCCAGTGTGTTCCTGCAAATTTGGCCAGATGCCGGTGCTCTACGTCTTCGGGTCCCAGTTCTCGGGCTGGTCTCAGCCGTCACTGGCAAGCCAGGTCGCGATGCCATGGGCAAGACCAGAGGGTGAGGGCTGGAGAACCGGTAGGAGCCCTGAGTCGCGATGCTCAGGCACCCCCCCCTTTAACGCGCAAGCTGGGTTAGATGTAGCAACTATACGTCCTCGGGTCCCGGCTCTCAGGCTGGTCTCAGCCGTCGCTGGCAAGCCAGGTCGCGATGCCATGGACAAGACCAGAGGGTGAGGGCCGGAGAGCCGGTAGGAGCCCTGAGTCGCGATGCTCAGGCACCCCCCCTTTAATGCGCAAGATGGGTTAGATGACGAAACTCTACGTCCTCGGGTCCTGGCTCTCGGGCTGGTCTCAGCCGTCGCTGGCAAGCCAGGTCGCGATGCCATGGACAAGACCAGAGGGTGAGGGCCGGAGAGCTGGTAGGAGCCCTGAGTCGCGATGCTCAGGCACCCCCCCCTTTAACGTGCAAGATTCCGTCACCCAGAAAAAGGCACCAAATAACAAGCATGGTGGAGCGAAAGCATAGTCCTAAGAAAAACGCAAGAAGGGTACATGCCGCTGGGACAGGCCCGAGCGGCTTGGGGATGATGTTGCCCGAGGGGCGCCCCCAATAGGATAAGCTAAGGACATGAAATAAAAGGGATACATGCCGCAGGGACGGACCCACGCGGCCTGGGAATAATGCGGCCCTGAAGGCGCTCCCAGCCGGAAACGAAACTTAAAGATGTCACCTGATGATGTTGGGGACGAAGGGGTGTTGGTGTAGCAGACTCAGTGGGCTGCAGGAGCCGATCCTCACGAGCCCCCAGGCCCGGGGGCCTCGGGAGGATCCGGAGGCGCTGGCGGCTCCTCGCGGGCCATATCCATCTCCGTCAGGGCTGCGGCGTGCCTGACCTCTTGAGCCTCCAGGATGGCCCTCATGAGATGCTGGTGCGCAGCAACCGCGTTTGGCAGGTCGTAAGGCATGTGCATGTAGCTGTGGGGTGGACCCTCGCAACGTCCCACTCGCGAGGGCCAGAGGCGCTCTTGAGACACGGCTCGGTTGAGCCCTGGTATGTCGATGCAGACGCGCAGCCCACCATCCTCGCCTGGATGGGGAGCCACAGCGGGTAGGCGGCGGCTGCCTCTCATGACCCTCGACTCCTGTAACTCCTGAATGGCCTTGCTGACGAACTCCTGAGGGTTTGGCCCTCCTTGCCTTGCTCCTTCTTGAGGGAAACGTGCTTCGAAGCACGCCTCCATGTGGTGCCCAAGCGCCTCCCTCGTGACCTTGGCGAGGTCGGCGGCCCTCCAGGGGAGAGCCCCCGAGCCCGGCCTGAGGAGGGCGCCGGGCGCGCTTCCCTATGCGATGGAAGGAGGCTCCTCCTGGCCAGGCGCGGGCCCTGAGGGGCCTGCCTCCTGAGGAGCCAGGCCGGTCGATGTCTTCTTCTTCTTGGGTGCGGCCTCGGAAGGCCTCCTGCTGCTGCGGTCTGGGTCTTCTAGTGATGCGGCCTGAAAGGCTAGCTCCATGGAGCACACTGCGTCTCTCTCTTCGCAGGGCACCGTGATGACCCCGCCGCTTCCTGGCATCTTGAGGACGTTGTAGCCGTGGTGGGTTACGGCCATGAACTTGGCCAGCGCCGGGTACCCGAGGATGGCGTTGTACGGCAGGCGAATGTGGGCGACGTCGAAGTCGATGAGCTCGGTGCGGTAGTTGTCGCGAGCCCTGAAGGTGACAGGAAGGCGGACCTGCCCGATCGGGACCGTGGAGCCGTCGGTGACTCCGGAGAAGGGCTTGGTTGGCTGAAGCTGACTGTAAGGCACTTGAAGATTGTTGAATGTTTGCACGGACAGGATGTTGAGCCATGCCCCGCCGTCGATGAGGGTCTTGGTGACTAGCACGTTGCTGATGATTGGGGAACAAAGCATCGGGAGGACTCCGGCTGTGGCCGCGCACTTGAGCTGATCTGCTGAGATGAACGTGATGGCGCACGCCGACCACCTGAGAGGGCGCGTGGCCTCGAGCTTGGGGAGGACTGCATTCACTTCACGGGCGAACTGCTTGAAGATGCGCTGAGAGGCTGGGGCTTGAACTCTGCCCAGGATGCAGGAGATCGCACGCGATTCCTGGAAGCCCCCAGCCCCCTCGTCCTGATGACGGTCCTCATTTCTCCTTGGCTGCGGCGGCAGCGGGGGGAGGCCTACGTTCCCCTGTGAGCGATCCTCGCGAGGCTGATCCCTCCAGCCTCCCTCGCGAGGCGGGTCTTGCCAGCGGTCCTCGCGAGGTTGGTCGCGCCACCCTTGGCGCGGGCCGCGGTCTTCCCAGCGTCTTGCATTCCTTCCTCCTCCTCGGTCGTAGCTCCGGTCGCTGCGCTCGGGGCGTCTGCCGACCCTTCCTTCGCGCACGGCCCGGAGCTCTTGGCATTCATTGGTGTTGTGGGTGTGGAGGTCGTGGTACACGCAGTACCGACTGCCCTTGGAGGACTCGGGCTGATCTCTGCCTCGCTTGGTGTCTGGCTTGGCCACGAGCACGGCAGCCCCCTTGCGCTTCACGTCCTTGGCCATGGGCTTCTTCTCTTCGGGGTCCGCGGCAGGCAGCTCGAGGAGGGAGCGGCGCCCCTCCTCTGCCCTGGCGCACTTGGTCGCCAAGTTGAACAGCTCCAAGGAGGTGCACAGATCTTCATGCATCGCCAGCTCCTCCTTCATCTTGACGTCACGCACGCCGTCGGAGAAGGCAGAGATGATGGCCTCCTCCGTTACCCTGGGGATCTTGAGGCGCGCGTTGTTGAAGCGCTAGATGTACTTCTGCAGGGTTTCCCCTGGCTGCTGCTTGATTCGGCCCATGTCGCTCATGGCGGGTGGCCGGTCGCGAGTACCCTGGAAGTTGGCGATGAAGCGGGTGCGCATCTCGTCCCAGGAAGAGATCGTGCCTGGGGCCAGATTCAGGAGCCAGGTGCAGGCTCCGTCCTTGAGCGCCATGGGGAAACCAGTTCGCCATGACCTTTTCGTCCCCGTTGGCAGCCTTGATGCCCAACTCGTAGAGTTGGAGGAACTCCGCAGGGTCAGCTGTGCCGTCGTAGCGAGGAGGCAGGTCTGGCTTGAACTTGGCGGGCCACGCGACGCTGCGCAGCTCGGAGGTGAAGGCGCGACAACCCACCGTGGCTGCGGGGGGCCTTGGATGACGGAGAGCTTGGTCCTGCGGGTCTCCATGCGCCGCAGCTGGAGGCAGCACAGGGTCTTGACGTGCTGGAGCGGGGAGCGCTCGGGCAGCTTCTCGTGGGCGAGGGACTTCTTGGCAGCTCTGCTCTTGCCGCGCTGGCGCCTGGCGGAGCGGGTTCCGCCCAGGGGCCGCGCGCCTTGGGGCCAGGGCGCCTTCTTGAGGAGGAGGTGGCTGAAGAGCCCCAGGAGCTTCATCGCCCGCGTGGGGCGGGGTGCGGTGCAGCGAGAAGGACGGTGCAGGGGCGCCTCCAGCAGTGCGGACGAGCTCGGCGACTCGGTCGAGCCATTCTTTGTAGACGTCGTCGATGGGGCGGTAGCGCAGGAGCTCGTTTGCCGCGATGAGTGCGGCTCGGGCCTCCATGGCCGTGCGGGGCGCGCGTGACGAAGAACCAGCGAGGGTGAGCGAAGGCGTGGCGGTGCGGCCGTCCCACCTCATGGACGGGTGCTGGGATGATGCCTGCTGCTCGTTCCCCGCTGGGCCGGTGGCGGCGTTGACGGCAGGTGACGGGGAACAACGAGGGCGCCCGCCGACGGGAGCCGTCTGGGCGACATGGGAGGCGAGGGCGGCTCAGCGCTCGGCGCGAGCCCGACAAGCGCCAGACATGGTTGCGGTGGTCGGGAAGAACGAGGCGACGGAAGGCAGATTCCGGCGCACCCCTACCTGGCGCACCAAATGTCGGATTTCGGGTTCCGGCAGACCCTTGAGGTTCGAACACTGGGGTGCGCGCGGAGATTCAACCCTCTACCGTCTCGCACCTCGCTGAATCGCTGGGACCTAAACTACTAAACAGAACAGCACAAGAGACACAAGATTTATACTAGTTCAGGCCACCATTGTGGTGTAATACCCTTCTCCAGTGTGTGTGTGGTGGATTGCCTCTCGGGTTGATGTGGAACAGTACAAGGAAGAACAACCTCGCGAGGGTCTGTTCTTGGCTGGTGCGATGAACTGATGAGAGGGGTTCAGTCGCTCTAACTACTGGTTTCTTGATGAGGATCCAGATGCCTCTGCCCCGGGGGTGGCTAGTCCTATTTATAGGCGAAGGCCCTGGGCCTCTTCCCAAATATTGAGCGGGAAGGGCGCCAACAATTGGCTATTTTGAAGGGGAACAGCGGGTACACTTATCCTGACTAAAGTTGGTCCTCGCCTGCCAAAGGCTCTGGTGATGACGCTGGCTTGGGCTCCACGATGACTCCCTTCCAGCCGTTGGGCTGGTCTTGGTCTTGTTGCACCGAAATGGATGCCTTTGCTTGATACTCTCGCCTGCGCTAGCTCCCTTTGCACCAAAGTGGAAGGGAGGACACTGCGTGGGCTGGCACCCGACTGGCTCCCTTGGTCGTCATGGCTTGTGTCATGGGCACCTCACGAGGTACCCTGCCTTGAACTCTCCGCCTCCTCATGAGCCAGCCTGACGAGGCCGTGCCTGAGGAAGCTCCTTGTCGTCCGCCCCGCGAGGCTTGGCCCCTCGCGAGGGTCTTGAGCTTGCGTTGATGAAGATGGGCTGTGGTGGGCCTCCTTTGAGCCACGCCACAGGCCACAGGCAGGCAAGTCTGGGGACCCCCGTTCCCAGAACGCCGACACTTCGGTACCGTGCATTGCCCTTTCTCACCTTGAGAGTTGGTGCAAACTTCGCCGATGCATCCAAACCCCGTGATACGATATGCTCTATCACACATAAACATCCTTATATCTTCCTCAAAACAGCCACCATACCTACCTATCATGGCATTTCCATAGCCATTCCGAGATATATTGCCATGCAACTTCCATCATCTTCATCATGACATACATTACTTTTGTCATATTGCCATTGCATGATCATGTAGTTGACATCGTATTTGTGGCAAAGCCACCATGCATTATTTTTCATACATGTCACTCTTGATTCATTGCACCATCCCGGTACACCGCCGGAGGCATTCATACAGAGTCATATCTTGTTCTAAGTTTCGAGTTGTAATCCTTATGTTGTAATCAATAGAAGTGTGATGATCATCATTATTGGAGCATTTCCAAAATAAAAAAAGAGAAAGGCCAAAAGAAAAAAAAGGCCCAAAAAATATATAATAAAAGGGCAATGCTACTATCTCTTTTTCCACACTGGTGCTTCAAAGTAGCACCTTGTTCTTCATGTAGTGAGTCTCATATATTGTGCTTCAAAGTAGCACCTTGTTCTTCATGTAGTGAGTCTCATAAGTTATCTTTTTATACTAGTGGGAATTTTTCATTATAGAACTTGGCTTGTATATTCCTACGATGGGCTTCCTCAAATGCCCTAGGTCTTCACGAGCAAGCGAGTTGGATGCACACCCACTAGTTTTCTTTTGTTGAGCATTCATAGCTCTAGTGCATCCGTTGCATGGCAATCCCTACTCCTCATGTTGACATCAATTGATGGGCATCTCCATAGCCCGTTGATTAGCCTCGTCAATGTGAGACTTTCTCCTTTTTTGTCTTCTCCACACAATCCCATCATCATATTCTATTCCACCCATAGTGCTATATCCATGGCTCATGCTCATGTATTGCGTGAAGGTTGAAAAAGTTTGAGATTATTTAAGTATGAAACAATTGCTTGGCTTGTCATCGGGGGTATAGAAGTTGGGAACATCTTTGTGTGACGAAAATGAAGCATAGCCTAACTATATGATTTTGTAGGGATGAACTTTCTTTTGCCATGTTATTTTGAGAAGACATGATTGCTTTGATTAGTATGCTTGAAGTATTATTATTTTTGTGTCAATATGAACTTTTGTCTTGAATCTTTCGGATCTGAATATTCATATCACAAATAAGAAGATTTACATTGAAATTATGCCAAAGTATCACTCCGCATCAAAAATTCTTTTTTATCATTTACCTACTCGAGGACGAGCAGGAATTAAGCTTGGGATGCATGATACGTCTCCAACGTATCTATAATTTTTGATTGCTCCATGCTACTTTATCTACTGTTTTGGACTATATTGGGCTTTATTTTCCACTTTATATTACTTTTGGGACTAACCTATTAACCGGAGGCCCAGCCCAGAATTGCTGTTTTTTGCCTATTTCAGTGTTTCGAAGAAACGGAATATCAAACGGAGGCCAAACGGAATGAAACCTTCGGGAACGTGATTTTCCAACCGAACGTGATCCAGGAGACTTGGACTCTACTCCAAGAAGTGCCAGAGGCGGTCACGAGGGTGGAGGGCGTCCCCCCTGGGCGCGCCCCCTACCTCGTGGGCCCCCTGACGCTCCACCGACGTACTCCTTCCTCCTATATATACCTACGTATCCCCGTACGATCAGAACAGGAGCCAAAAACCTAATTCCACCGCCGCAACCTTCTGTATCCACGAGATCCCATCTTGGGGCCTGTTCCGGAGCTCCGCCGGAGGGGGCATCCACCACGGAGGGCTTCTATATCATCACCATAGACCCTCTGATGAAGTGTGAGTAGTTTACTTCAGACCTTCGGGTCCATAGCTAGTAGCTAGATGGCTTCTTCTCTCTTTTTGGATCTCAATACAATGTTCTCCCCCTCTCTCGTGGAGATCTATTTGATGTAATCTTCTTTTTGCGGTGTGTTTGTTGAGACCGATGAATTGTGGGTTTATGATCCAATATTATCTATGGAAAATATTTGATTCTTCTCTAAATTCTTTTATGTATGATTGAGTTATCTTTGCAAGTCTCTTCGAATTATCCTTTTTGGTTTGGCCAACTAGATTGGTAGTTCTTGCAATGGGAGAAGTGCTTAGCTTTGGGTTCAATCTTGCAGTGTCCTTACCCAGTGACAGAAAGGGTTGCAAGGCACGTATTGTATTGTTGCCATCGAGGATAACAAGATGGGGTTTTTATCATATTGCATGAATTTATCCCTCTACATCATGTCATCTTGCTTAAGGCGTTACTCTGTTTTTAACTTAATACTCTAGATGCATGCTGGATAGCGGTCGATGAGTGGAGTAGTAGTAGTAGATGCAGAATCGTTTCGATCTACTTGTTTTGGACATGATGCCTATATACATGATCATTGCCTAGATATACTCATAACTATGCTCAATTCTGTCAATTGCTCAATAGTAATTTGTTCACCCACCGTAGAATACTTATGCTCTTCAGAGAAGCCACTAGTGAAACCTATGGCCCCCGGTCTATTCTCATCATATCAGTCTCTATCACTTTATTTACTTGCTTTGCTTTTATTTTGCCTTTTACTTTTTACCTTGCATCTATCTATCAAAAATACTAAAACTATTATTTATCATCTCTATCAGATCTCACTATCGTAAGTGACCGTGAAGGGATTGACAACCCCTAATCGCGTTGGTTGCGAGTTGCTATCGTTTTGTGTAGGTACGAGGGACTTGTGTGTGGTCTCCTACTGGATTGATACCTTGGTTCTCAAAAACTGAGGGAAATACTTACGCTACTTTGCTGCATCATCCTCTCCTCTTCGGGGAAATCCAACGCAGTGCTCAAGAGGTAGCAGGCGTTGCGCGGGTCCACCGCACAGCTACGTTCGCATGCCCTTCGGCCCGCCGAATGCGGCTGCAGCCCACCAGCGCTTGATGAGAAGCATTCTGGAAGCTCAGGTGGCCAAGCATCGCGCGGTTCTGGAGGAAATAGAGATGAACTTTGCCGAGCCGCCCGGACCTCACGAGCCTCCCAAGGCTCGGAGCTCCTAGGGCTCGTGAGGATTGGCTTCTTCACCGCGCACCGTCAGCTACTCCGACACTCGCTCTACAATGGTATCATGTGACTTCTTTCAAGTTTCGTTTCAGCTGGGAGCTCCCTCAGGGCTGCATCATTCCCAAGCCGCGTGGGTCTGTCCCCGCGGCATGTATCTGTTTTGCTTTTGTCTTCAGCTTACCTTGTTGGGCGCCCCTCGGGCTGCATCGTTCCCAAGTCGCTTGGGCCAGACCCAGCAGCGTTTGCCTTTCTCTACATCTATCTAAGTTGATTTGCTTCTTCATGCTTAACTTGCCTATGATTATCATCCGCTGCCTACGACGGGCCTCTCCTCTCTTATGCAAAGCGCTTGCACGTTAAAAGGGGGGCGCCTGAGCATCGCGACTCAGGAGCTCTTACTGGCTCTCCAACCCTCACCCCCTGGCCTTGTCCATGGCATCGCGACCTGGCATACCAGCGGCGGCTGAGCTTGCTCGAGAGCCGGGACCTGAGGACGTAGAGCATTTGCATTTTAACCACCTTGCAGGAATGTACCACCGACAAAGGCCCAGAACCAGGCGCAACCCGCCTTGAGGTAGGGCCCCGTGAGTCCCGCGCTGGCTCACAGGTGCCCAGATACACCTCCCATAGCCCTACCGTGCCGGCCACGTGTCAGGGCGAGGCTGTACACGCCCTGGGGGATCCTCTCGAGGGGGATCCCCCCTCCCACGTACCGGTGGAAGCACCATGCTCCGCGCTAGCTGACGACACTGCCGAGGAGCGGCTATGCCCGTACACATACGGAAACGCTATGCTCCACGCCAGTGATAAAAAACTGAGGGCAGCCCACGGCTGTATCAACCTCAGGGAGCCCAGAGCTCAGTGTCTGGCCTCATCGCAACGCCTCCCCTCCGGAGCGCCGCGCGAGGGGGCTGGGCACGGGGGTTGCGCCCGGGCCATGCCCGAGCACGCGCCACCCAGCCAGGTCCCTTGGACCTGGTCGTCGCACGCCCCTCCCCGAGCGGAGCCAAGGTATGAAGACCCATTTGAGCGTCAAGGGGGACTCCTGAGCATCGCGACTCAGGAGCCTAACTGTTCACGTATGCCGGCGTTCTGGGAATGGGGGTCCCTAGACTTGCCTGCCTGCGGCCTGCGGCGTGGCTCAAAGGAGGCCAAGCACAGCCCATCTTCATCAACACAGGCTCAAGACCCTCACGAGGGGCCAAGCCTTGCGGGGAGGACGACAAGGAGCTTCCTCAAGCATGGCCTCGTCAGGCTGGCTCGCGAGGAGGCAGAGAGTTCAAGGTGGGGTACCTCGCGAGGTGCCCATGACGCAAGCCATGACGACCAAGGGCGCCAGTCGGGCGCCAGCCCGCGCAGTGTCCTCCTTTCCTCTTTGGTGCAAAGGGAGCAAGCGCAGGCAAGAGCATCAAGCAAAGGCGTCCATTTCGGTGCAACAAGACCAAGACCAACCCAACGGCCAGAAGGAAGACATTGTGGAGCCCAAGCCGGCGTCACCACCAGAGCCTTTGACAGGCGAGGACCAACTTTCGTCAGGATAAGTGTACCCGCTGTTCCCCTTCAAAATAGCCAATTGTTGGCGCCCTTCCCGCTCAATATTTGGGAAGAGGCCTAGGGCCTTTGCCTATAAATAGGACTAGCCACCCACAGGGTAGAGGCATCGAAAGAACAAGGACAGAAAGACACAGAGTGAGAGAGAGAGAGGCGACTAAACTCCCCCTAGCAGTTCATCGCGCCAGCCAAGAACAGACCCTCGCGAGGCTGTTCTTTCATTGTACTGTTCCTCATCCGCCCAAGAGGCAATCCACCACACCACACACTGGAGTAGGGTATTACACCACAATGGTGGCCTGAACCAGTATAAGTCTTGTGTCTCTTGTGCTGTTCCGTTTGGTAGTATAGGTCATAGCGATTCGGTGAGGAGCGAGCCGGTAGAGGGTTGAATCTCCGCGCGCACCCCGGTGTTCGAACCTCAAGGGTCTGCCGGAACCTGAATCCGACATTTGGTGCGCTAGGTAGGGGTGCGCCGGAATTTGCCTTCCGTCGTCTCGTTCTTCTCCGACCATCGCATCCATGTCTGACGCTCGACGGGCTCGCGCCGAGCGCCGAGCCGCCCTCGCTTCCCATGTCGCCCAGACGGCTCCCGTCGGCGGGCGCCCTCGCCGTTCCCCGTCACCTGCCGTCAACACCGCCACCGTCCCGGCGAGGAACGGGCAGCAAGCATCGTCCCAGCATTCCCCAGTGACCTCTAGGGAGGAGCCGCGCAGCTTCTTCCTCACCCACCCCGTCGCGCCGGCTCCCTCGGTCCTCGCGGCCCTCCTGGGCGGCTCGCAGGCGCCGCCCTCCAGCCGCCGCGTCAAGCCATTCGTCCGCCGGGTCGGCGCCTCCTCCATGAGGTAGGGGGCTCCCTCGGGCCGGACGGAGCCGTCGGCCGGGCTGACCTTCGACTCTGAGGACCACCCCACCAACTCGGCCTGCTCGGGCGCGCTCCCCATGCTCTGCACACCCACCATCTGCCAGGTGGCCGTCACCAGGACCCTCATCGACGGTGGCGCGGGCCTCAACGTGCTCTCAGTTGAGGCCTTCAACCTCCTTTGCATACCCTGGGAGCAGCTGCAACCCAGCCGGCCTTTCTCGGGCGTCGGAGGCGGGTTGTGCAGCTCCTTGGGGCAGATCCGACTTCCGGTAACTTTCGGCACCTACGACAATTTCTGCACGGAGCAGGTCGATTTCGACATTGCCCCCATCGGCCTCCCCTACAATGCCATCCTCGGCTATCCAGCATTGGCCAAATTCATGGCCGCGACTCACCCGGGGTACAACCTCATGAAGATGCCCGGGAGCAACGGTGTCCTCACCGTGCCCGGGGACCGAAGGTGCGCTATGAGTACTCAAGCTCGCCCTCAAGACGGCGGTAGTGGCGCAGCCCGCCGACGCCGAAACCCCCAAGCCCAAGGGGACTGCGCCGACCAAGAAGAAGCAGTTGTTCACCCAAGACAAGGCGGAGACCAAGCAGGTACCTATCGACGAGCGGGTCCACTAACGCCACTTTCACCATAGGCGCCAACCTTGAGCCCGAGCAGGAGGAAGCCCTGGTCAAGTTCCTGCGTGCAAACAAGAAGGTGTTCGCCTGGGAGCCCGATCAGCTGGTAGGGATCCCACGGGCCGTAATCGAGCACCACCTCAACGTGTGTCCCAACGTGCGTCCCGTGAAGCAGAAGGCGAGGAGGCAGTCCACTGAAAAGCAGGCCTTCATCGTCCAAGAGACCCGCAAGCTAGAAGCCGTGGGGGTTATTCGTGAGGTCCGATACCTGGATTGGTTGGCCAACCCCGTAGTTGTGCCAAAGAAGGGAGGAAAGGAATGCATGTGTGTCAACTTCACCAACCTCAACAAAGCATGCCCGCAAGATCCGTTCCCGCTCCCTCGCATCGACCAGATCGTCGATTCCACCGCTGAGTGTGACCTGTTATGCTTCTTGGATGCCTTCTCCGGGTATCACCAGATCAAGATGGCGGTGGAAGATGTGGAGAAGACGGCCTTCCTAACACCGTGTGGGGTGTACTGCTATACGTGCATGCCATTCGGACTGCGCAATGCGGGGGCGACCTTTCAGCGGCTCATGCACATCACCTTGGGCCCACAGCTAGGGAAGAATGTGGAGGCTTACGTCGACGACATCGTAGTGAAGTCTCACGAGGCCAAGACCCTGATACAAGACCTGGAGGAAACCTCTGCGAGCCTCAACGCAGTGATCCTGCGACTCAACCCGGAGAAGTGTGTGTTTGGAGTCCCCTCGGGCAAGCTCTTGGGTTTCCTCGTGTCCCACCGAGGCATCGAGGCCAACCCAGAAAAGGTCAAGGCAGTTGAGGACATGAGCCCACCAAAGACCCTCAGGGAAATGCAGAAGCTCACGGGGCGCGTGACGGTGCTGGGGCGCTTCATCTCCCGATTGGGGGAGCGGGCGCTGCCTTTCTTCCAACTGATGAAGAAAAAGGGGCCCTTTGAATGGACTGAAGAGGCCGACAAGGCGTCCAAGATCTCAAGAGATACCTAACCAGCCCTCCAGTGATGGTGGCCCCGCGCCCTCAAGAGCCCTTGGTACTCTACCTCGCCGCCACTCCCTACTCTGCTAGCACAGCCCTGGTGGCAGTTAGAGAGGGGCGTCGGGCCAAGACCACGGCAGCCACCCGTGCCAAGGCAAAACTGGATCAAAAGGGACTTGCGGAAGTCACCACCATGACTGAGGAAGATCAGCCACCGCAGCGGAGCGCACCAGGGGCGGGAGAGGCCCTCCCTCCAGGCAACTAGCTTCGGGAGGATCCACCACCTCAGGAGGCACCACGGCTTCCGGAGGACGCCACCAACACCGACGCCCCAAGCCTCGTCGAGCACCCGGTGTACTTCGTCAGCACGGTGTTACGGGATGCGAGGGCACGGTACCCCATGCCGCAGAAGCTCCTCCTCGTGCTCCTGGTGGCTTCGCGCAAGCTGCGGCACTACTTCCAGGGTCATCCAATCAAGGTTGTCTCGGCATACCCCTTGGAAAGGGTGCTCAGGAGCCCTAACTCAGCCGAAAGGGTCGCTGAGTGGAACATTGAACTGCAAGCATTCCAGCTCGAATTCAGCACGACCAGAGTCATCAAGGGGGGCGCGCTGGCAGATTTCGTGGCCGAATGGACAGAGGCACCGGGCCTCAGGGCCAGTGAGGATCGATCCCTTTCCCCAGGAAGCGAGGCGCCAGAAGGCTGGGTCATGTACTTTGACGGAGCGTTCTCCAGGCAGGGCGCTGGGGCTGGGGCGGTGCTCATATCTCCCACTCAGGACAAGCTCTACTACGCCGTGCAGCTCTGTTTCCAGCAAGGCGAGAAGGTCTCCAACAATATAGCAGAGTACGAGGGACTGATAGCGGGCCTGAAGGCCACCGCTGCCCTGGGAGTGAAGCGTCTTACTATCAAGGGCGATTCGCAGCTCCTTGTCAATTTCTCCAACAAGGTATACGAGCCAAGAGATGAGCAGATGGAGGCCTACCTTGCAGAGGTCCGCAGGATGGAGAAGCAGTTCTGGGGGTTGGAGCTACAGCATGTGCCTCGCGGCACTAATCAAGAGGCCGATGACATCGCCAAACGAGCCTCCAGGAGGCTGCCCCAGGAGCCGGGCGTCTTTGAGGAACGGCTCTTCAAGCCTTCGGCCCTACCACAATTGTCGAGCACAGCACAGCCTCGGGTGGAGCTTCCTCAGCCACCTGCCTCGGGAGCCCCAGCCTGTGGCCTGGCCTCAGGAGCACGCCTGCTGCTGACAATGGAGCCTCGGGAGGGGTGCTGGATCACAGAGCTCAGGAGCTACTTAATGCAAGGGACCTTGCCGGAGAAGGAGGAGGAGGCAGAGCGTGTGGCGCGGCAAGCCACAGCGTACTGCATCATGGATGGAGAGCTCTACTGGAAACGACCGAACGATGTGTCCCTGCGTTGCATCACCAGGGAACAAGGGAAGGAACTGCTGGCGGATATACACGGTGGAGACTGTGGGCATCATTCGTCGTCACGGACCCTCGTCGGCAAGGCGTTCCGCAGCGGTTTCTATTGGCCCACTGCGCTCAATGACGCTGTCGAACTTGTGAAGGCTTGCGAGGCCTGCCAATTCCATGCCAAGCAGATCCATCAGCCGGCAGGAGGTCTGCAAACCGTCCCCCTCACATGGCCATTCGCGGTCTAGGGGCTGGATATCCTGGGCCCTTTTCCTCGGGCGCCAGGGGCTATCGCTACCTCTACGTCGACGTGGACAAGTTCACCAAGTGGGCCGAAGTCGAAGCCGTCCGCACCATCCCTGTTGGTTCTGCGGTCAAGTTCATCAAGGGCATCGTGAGCCGGTTCGGAGTGCCGAACCGCATCATCACTGACAACAGTTCCCAGTTCACCGGTAACCTTTTCAAAACGTATTGTGCTAACCTTGGAACGCAGATATGCTACGCTTCGGTGGCGCACCCCCGAAGCAACAGCTAGGCCGAGCGGGCCAACGCAGAAGTCCTGAGGGGCCTCAAGACCAGGATATTCAAGAAGAAACTGGAGGCCTGCGCCAGAGGCTGGTATGACGAGCTTCAGTCCGTGTTGTGGTCCATCCGCACAACCGCGACCAAGCCGACAGGGGAGACCCCCTTCTTCCTGGTCTACGGAGCCGAAGCGGTCCTCCCTCACGAGGTCAGGCGTTGATCCGCGCGGGTCCTGGCGTTCAATGAGACACTGCAGGACGCCATGCGGGGGACAGACCTCGTGCTGGGGGAGGAGCATCATCGAGAAGCTGCGCTGTGAGCGGCAAGGTACCAGCAGGCACTCCGGCGATACCACTGCCGCAACATCCGCCCCAGAACTCTCAAGGTAGGGGACCTCGTGCTCCGGCGGGTCCTCTCCAGGGAAGGACTACATAAGCTCTCTCCTATGTGGGAGGGCCCGTTCAAGGTTGTTCATGTTTCTAGGCCCGGCTCCGTGCACTTGGAGACTCAGGAGGGAGTACCTGTACAGAACGCGTGGAACATCCAGCACCTCCGAAGATTTTACCCCTGAAAAGGCCCAGAGCCTATGAAGAAGGCAACTGCCTGTGAAGCTCATCTTTTTGGAAAAAGGCCCAGAGCCTTAGAAGAAGGCAAATGCCTGTGAAGCCCATCTTTTTGGAAAAGGCCCAGAGCCTGTGAAGAAGGCAAATGCCTGTGAAGCCCATCTTTTTGGAAAAGGCCCAAAGCCTGTGAAGAAGGCAAATGCCTGTGAAGCTCATCTTTTTGGAAAAGGCCCAGAGCCTGTGAAGAAGGCGAATGCCTGTGAAGCTCATATTTTTGAAAAAGGCCCGGAGCCTGTGAAGAAGGCGAATGCCTGTGAAGCTCATCTTTTGAGAAAAGGCCCGGAGCCTGTGAGGAAGGCGAATGCCTGTGAAGCTATCGCGTTTTGGAAAGGGCCCGGAGCCTGTGAAGAGGGCCAACGCCCATGAAGCTTGCTTCCCAAAAGAAAGGCCCGGAGCCTGTGAAGAAGGCCAACACCTGTGAAGCTCGCCGCCCGTGACACTCTCACGTAATAATGAGTTGGGGCTGTACATGCCCCGGAGTCTCAGGGGTGCCAGCCTCAGGCCCTGGGGCTCCCTCCCACGCCTAGTGGCAGCACTTAGCTCCGCGCTGGTGAGAAGACGTCGAAGACTAGACTAGGTGCCGGACGCGGCTTTTTCATTTGCTTTCTGCAGTTGGCTAGTTCATTCCCATTTGGAGTTTTTATCGAAACTGCCGCCGCCTTTTGACCTGTGGTTCTTCGACTTTTTTTGCTCTCTAGCCTCGATTTCTCTTGCACGGGGGCTCGCGAGGCAGAAGCCACGGGAGCCCTCGCGAGCATTCCTGCCCCTATCGCTCAAGTTTCATGGCCCGGGTCCACTACCGGAGCACCCCTCCGGACCATGTCTCACGGGCACCACGACGGGAATACAGGGCCTGGGTCGGTCGCCCCTGCGGCTGAGGCTAGGGATTACTTGCGAATGGGCACACAACAGAAGGGAACGATACCCGGATAACAAAAACAGTACAATGATTGATGACGTTAACCCAAACGCGCCCCCACGGGGCCACACATTGTTGTTTTTTTGTGCAGGAGAAGAGAAAGGAAAGAACAAAAGCAGGCGAAGCACGCCCTGTGCCGGCCCTCTTGGAAGACTCGAGCCACCTCCGGAGCTCAGGCGGACTCCCTCTCGCGCTTCACCGGGGCGTGACGGCGAGCAGACCCGCTGCCGCCCTCCAAGCAGGCGCGACGGCGTGGAGGCTGGCCGCGGCCGCTGCTAGAAGGGTCGCTACCCGAAGAAGAGCTAGTGAAGCTTGAGGAATCACGGGCGTCGCCAACCACCCATGCGCTGCCCTCTCCATCCTCGCCGGGGCTGAGTCCCCGGCCGCGGTCGTCGTCTTTGGGGCAGCACCCCGCACGGCGACCATCTTCCCCAAACACCCTCACGTAGAGGGTGGCGTCGCCGTCGAACTTGAAGTGCAGAGAGCACCGGCGACGAAGACCACGCGCGCGAGCAAACCTCTGCCAGCCGCGGGTCAGGGCCAGGTTCCCTGCGGCGGAGACCTCCAGCGAAGCCCACGAGGCCCGGCTGCAGTAGCCATCTGCCTGGAGTCAGAGGCCACCCAAGGCGCCAGCTGGGAGCTCACCCAGGAGGAAGCGAGGGAGCTGAAGTCGGGCGTCGGTCGGCTCCACCACCCACACAATGAACTCCGGCAGCACCTCTGCAGTATGGAGGCACAGCCTCGGGGGTCGCACGGCCGGAGCACGCCCGCCGACCATGGCCAGCCGCTCATCGCCGTGCAGAGAGCCACCTCCGTGGCCACGGGGGACCGCCGTGGAGGCCACAGGATGCTTGCGAGGGCGACCTCGACCGCGCTTGGGCGGGGTAGAGGAAGACTCGACCTGGCGGGCCTTTCCTTTCTCTGCGGCCGAAAACTTCCTTGGTGGAGCCATGGAGAAGAAGGATAAGCAAGAGGGGATAGGCTAGAAGGGTGCATGTCGTTCCATACTTATAGCCGGCGAAGGCCAACCGTCGACCTCCACGATCACAGGTAATCATGACCCGCTTGGCATGCAGGGACTTGTCAAATCCGTGCGGTTACCAAGGCGTCATGGGGAAGCGGAGTCGCCCCCGACCAATTGACCGCCATGCGGCGCCCAAGGCCGCAGGTTGTTAGGGCCCGCGACGCTTCACACTTGCCCTTTCGCCTCTCTGCTCGGCCAAGTTCGGGCGCGCCGTGGGCCCGGGGGCTACTGTCGGCGTTCTGGGAATGGGGGTCCCCAGACTTGCCTGCCTGCGGCCTGCGGTGTGGCTCAAAGGAGGCCCAGCACAGCCCATCTTCATCAACACAGGCTCAAGACCCTCGCGAGGGGCCAAGACTCGCGGGGAGGACGACAAGGAGCTTCCTCAGGCACGGCCTCGTCAGGCTGGCTCACGAGGAGGCGGAGAGTTCAAGGCGGGGTACCTCGCAAGGTGCCCATGACGCAAGCCATGACGACCAAGGGCGCCAGTCGGGCGCCAGCCCGCGTAGTGTCCTCCTTTCCTCTTTGGTGCAAAGGGAGCAAGCGCAGGCAAGAGCATCAAGCAAAGGCGTCTATTTCGGTGCAACAAGACCAAGACCAACCCAACGGCCGGAAGGAAGTCATTGTGGAGCCCAAGCCGGCGTCACCACCAGAGCCTTTGACAGGCGAGGACCAACTTTAGTCAGGATAAGTGTACCCGTTGTTCCCCTTCAAAATAGCCAATTGTTGGCGCCCTTCCCGCTCAATATTTGGGAAGAGGCCCAGGGCCTTTGCCTATAAATAGGACTAGCCACCCACAGGGTAGAGGCATTGAAAGAACAATGATAGAAAGACACAAAGTGAGAGAGAGAGGCAACTGAACTCCCCCTAGCAGTTCATCGCCCCAGCCAAGAACAGACCCTCGCGAGTCTGTTCTTCCATTGTACTGTTCCTCATCCGCCCAAGAGGCAATCCACCACACCACACACTGGAGTAGGTTATTACACCACAATGGTGGCCTGAACCAGTATAAGTCTTGTGTCTCTTGTGCTGTTCCGTTTGGTAGTTTAGGTCCTAGGGATTCGGTGAGGAGCGAGCCGGTAGAGGGTTGAATCTCCGTGTGCACCCCGGTGTTCGAAACTCAAGGGTCTGCTGGAACCCGAAATCCGACAACGTAGCCCCTCACCCCTTAGTTCCGAAAGGCTAATGGTGGTTGAGGTATGCGCGGGGCCGGGCCCTGCCGACGTAGAACGACAAATCCTCTCTTCCACCCCCTCCCTATTTGTCGTTTGCGCATCAAGGGGGACTCCTGAGCATCGCGACTCAGGAGCCTAACTTATCACGTAGCCCCTCACTCCTTAGTCCCGTCCTGGTGATCCGATCGGGGCTAACGGCGGCTGTGGTATGCGCGGGGCCGGGCCCTGCCGGCGTAGAACACAAGCAAATAGGAAGGAAATCGCAAAATCTAGAAAATCCAGAAGCAAATATTACATACCATATATTGTTCCCACAATACCAGACACAAATTTAAATTCCTCCACGAGGCATGGTGCATGTTGCAGGAATCAAAGCAGGAAAAAGGCCGCGAGAAGATCACCCCTGGCCGCACCATCGCTCGTGGTGGAGTCGCGCTTGTCAGCCCCTCCCCCTGGAGCTGCAGAGCCGGCAGCACCTCGCTTGGGCGCGGTGTTGAAGGTGCAAAACTTTGACAGCAAGGCCTCTACTCGCCCCTTGATGGCTTCGGCAGTAGTGGCAGAGCGCTTGGCGTCCACGGGCTCCAGCGGGTCGTCAAGGTTGGCGTCGGGGTTGCGGAGGTAGACGTAGCTGAGGATCCGCGTCAGCGCTGCAGAGGAAAGGACACGAGCTTCAACTTCGGCCATGGGGCCGATGCCAGTCACGACTTCCTCAAGCGCCTCGGCGAGGAAGGGAGCCAGCTTTGCGGGGCCTTCCTTGGCTCCGGCCAGTGGTTTCTCCAGGCCCCCATCATAGAGCGTTTTCAGCGCTATGCGAGCCTCTCCTCATAGCGTGCGAAAGCCGCGCGGTCCTTGGCCAAGACCTTCGCCTCGGCATCTAGTTCAACCCTCTCCGTCTTTAGCGTCTGCTACAGCGTCTTCAACCGGTCACGGTCGGCTGAGAGTTTGGCGTCGCGGTCCTTGATAGCAGCCTCCCGAGCCTTCATCTCCTCCTCCTTCACCTAGCGGTCGTGAATCTCCTTGCGAGCTCATCACGCAGCCCTTGTAGCTCGCCCTCCAGCGTCTCGCAGCGGCCCTTGACAGATGATGCATCCTTCAATGTCGCGTCGTGAGCGGCCATGGCCTGGGAGGTGGCTTGCTTCTCCTCCTTGGAAGCCGTCACAGCCTGGCTCAGCGCCGCTCGGACAGAGGCGTCAGAGCGAAGACAGCTGGAGACTAACTCCAAGTGCCCGGCCACCAGGCGAGGGTCCGCGCTCCGGAGATCCTCCTGCAGCCGACTCAGCTCATCGGCAGCACGGTCCAAGGCAACGGAGGAAGCAGAGGAGACGGGAGCCAGCGGAGTAGGAGGAGAAGACGGCAGCGTGATCACAGTTTGGGAGGCAGGGACCTCCTGAGCCCTGGCAACTTCGGCGACAGCATCAAGCACGGGCGCCTCCAGAGTCAACGGGGCCACGAGGGCTGACTCCTCGCCGGAGCGTCCCTGCTGGCCTCGCGAGGATGATCGGGCAGGGGACGTTCAGGCCCCGTTGCCTCCCTTCCCCGCGAGTGAAGACGCGGCCACGGCTGACGAGCTCGTTCCAGGCGGGGTCGCCGCGTCTCCCTTTAGCCTCTTCGCCACAGGTAGCAGCCTACCCAATGGAAGATGTCAGGCCTCGACGGCGAAAAGACAGGAGCAAGGCAAAGTTTGAGTACTTGCTGGTTGACTGTTATGAGATCCCACGGACTCCGGCCAAGCTTGAAGCCCGATAGCCTTTTGCGGGGCTCAGCCTCGGGAGGCCCGGCCGCAGAGGAAGGCGCACCTGAAGGGCTAGAGTTGGCTTCGGCCGACGCGGGGGATGGGGAAGACCCTCGGGAGATCAGCCTGGACATGTCCTTCCTCGGGACCAGGGGCACGTTCTCCCCCCCTCGCCTATCGCCGGCCTCGTCATCGTCAGGCATGGAGCGGAGGGCACTGGACCTGCGCCAGGGGGAAGTCTTCCCCTTCTCCTCGAAGGTCGCCTCTTAGTCACGCTCCTCTTCCTCGTCATCATCTTCCGCTGGAGTCACCAGAGGATAGGTTCACCATCGCCGTCGCCGCCTGGCCCTCAGGATCCTCCGCTGGCACCAGACCGACCCCATCGAAGGTGGGCCTGGTGTCCACCACCAGCTTCCAGTCATCACGAAGGAACAAAGGGACCGGAGCATCCACCAGGCCTGCCACGTCCTCTCCGACCAAGAAGCGGAGGGCCGCGGTTAGATCCTCGTCATTCAGGGCGTCCAAGCTCAGGCGGAGGACGACGTCCGCATCCGCGGGCCTCCAAAGTGGGCGTGAGTGCGCTTGAAGAGGGGCCACCCTGTGCGACAGGAACTCCCTCAAGAGCGAGGCCCCGATCAGCTTTGCCGCCCTCATACTACCCGGCCTCAGGTCAGGGTTCATCTTCTCCAGCACCAGCTTCGCCCGCCGATCATCAAGCTTCGCGCGGGACCACGCCTCAACAGCCTCAGGCTGCTTTGTGGGCAGCTCCAGCAGGGGGTTGTGTCGCCTGGCGTCCACCATGACCACTTGCTCTGGAAGCCCTCGGCCCTCTTCCCGGCCTTCGAGATGGCGTTGGACTTGGAGTACACAACAAAGCTCGCGCACGCCGAGATATTGCCGCCGGAGACCCGGAGGGAGAAGAAGTGGCGCAGCAAGGCCACGGAGGGCATCACCCCGACGTGCGCCTCACAGTAGTAGGCGAAGATCGGCAGGAGAAGGATGGAGTTCGGATGGATATGTAGAGCATGCAACTGATACTGGCGCAGGATGGCAAGGAAGAACTCAGAGAAAGGAGGAACCAGACTAGCGATAACGGCGCTCATGAAGAGGGGGTAGAAGGTGCTCCCCTTGTCCTCCGGCCGGGCGGAGCCAAGCCGGAGCACAGTCTCCCCCATCTCGTTAATCTGCGCCGCCACCATCTGGCGCATGAGGGCGAGGTTCTTCTCCGTCACGTTGGGGGAGACCAGAGCCGGCGAGTACCAGGTCGATGCAGCCCCAGCCGGGGTCCTGTGGGGAGCCATCGTTCGCCGGAGGAGAAAGGATGCGGCAAATCTGAAGATTTTGGAGGCAGGAGGGCGAAGAGCAAGAAAGGGGATCTGGAGCAAGGAGGACGAGAGTAATGGAGGTAAGGCAAACCCCAGGCCAGCCTTTTGTCAGTCGAGCAGTTGCCGAGGCAGCGTGGGGAAGCGGAGACGCCCACGTCCAATCAACCGCCACGCGGCACCCAAGGCCGCAGGCCGATGGGGCCCACGGCGCTCCGCACTTGCCCCTTCGCTTCTCCGCTAAGCCAAGTCCGAGTGCGCCTTGGGCCCGGGGGCTACTGTCAGCGTTCTGGGAACGGGGGTCCCCAGACTTGCCTGCCTGCGGCCTACGGCGTGGCTCAAGTGGTGGCCCAGTACGGCCCATCTTCATCAGCGCAAGACTCAAGACCCTCGCGAGGGGCCGAGCCTCGCGGGGCGGACGACTTACGACTTCCTCGGGGATGGCCTCGCCAGGTAGGCTCGCGAGGAGGCGGAGAGATCAAGGCAGGGTACCTCGCGAGGTGCTCGTGACGCAAGCCATGACGATCGAGACCAGGCGGGCGCCAGGCGGGCGCCGGCCTGCGCAGTGTCCTTGTTTCCTCTTTGGTGCAAAGGGGGCAAGCACAGGCGTGGAGTACCGAGGCATCAGGCAAAGGTTGCCATTTCAGTGCAACGAGACCAAGACCAGCAGGGCAGCAGGATGGAGGTCACCGTGGAGCCCAAGACGGCGTCATCGCTAGTGCCTTTGGCAGCTGAAGACCAACTTTAGTCAGGATAACTTGTACTAGGTGTTCCCCTTCAAAATGCCGTTGTTGGGGCACTTCCCGCTCAATATTTGGGAAGAGGACCAGGGCCTCTATAAATAGAACTAACCACCACAATAGAGGGGGCGGATAGGGTCCTAATCAGAGAGAGAGGCGATCGAGCTCATCCAAGCAGTTCATCGCACCAACTCAAGAACACCTCTCGCGAGGCTGTTCTTTTTCTTGTACTGTTCATCATCAGCCCCTGAGGCAATCCACCACATCACACACTAGAGTAGGGTATTACACCACAACGGTGGCCCGAACCAGTATAAATCTCGTGTCCCTTGTGTTGTTCATCGTTTAGCTTAGATTCTCGCGAGGCGATCAGACGTGGATCGGTAGGGGGAAGATCTTCATGCGCACCCCAGAGTTCGAACCTTAAGGGTCTGCCGGAACCCAACATCCTACAGACATAGCAAAAACACCCGAATGGGGTGATGAAGGCCGTTTTTATTTCATCGGGCCCATACAGTCGGATCTGATGGTACCCGAAATATGCATCCCAAAAGAATAAATGCTCACACCCCGTAGTCGAGTCGACAATCTGATCGATGCAGGGGAGAGAGGGAAGTGATCTTTTGGGCAGGCCCGATTAATATGTTTGAAGTCAATACACATACGAAGTGAATCATCTTTCTTGGGAACCACAACGACATTCGCGAGCCACTCGGAGTGGTATATCTCGCGGATGAACCCAGTTAACAAGAGTCGAGCTACTTCCTCACCAACTGCCTTCCTCTCTCCACGGCGGACCAACGGAGGTGTTCCTTGACAGGTTATTCCTTTAGGTCGACATGCAAACGGTGCTCTGCCAGTCTCCTGGGTACACCCGGCATGTCTGATGGTTTCCATGCGAAGCTGTCCCAGTTCTCACGGAGGAACTGGATGAGCGCTTCTTCCTATTTGTTGTCGAGTGTTGTTGAGATGTCGGTCGGATCAGCATTGGGGTCTTCCAGGTGAATATGGATAGGCTTTATCTCATCGGCTGACTGAAATGCGGACTCTGAGGCAGGCTTCTTAGCTCGCAACAAATCACTCGGATATGCATTCTTCTTGTATTCCTCCATCTCCACTGCTGGCATCTGCTCATCAGCAATTTTTGAGCCTTTCTGGAGGCACTCTTCTCCTCTCTGCCGACTCCCCATGACTGTGATCACACCTCTGGGCCTGGGCATCTTCAACTTGAGATATACGTGACAAGGTCGAGCCATGAAACGAGCATATGCAGGCCTGCCCAGAATAGCATGATAAGCACTGTGGAAATCCACCGCCTCAAACGTCACCTTCTCCTTGTGGTAATTCTTGGAATCACCAAAAACCACATCAAGAGCAATCTGTCCGAGTGACTTTGCCATTTTTCCGGGGATGACACCGTGAAACTGCATGTTGCTCTCACTGAGTTTGGACATCAGAATGCCCATCCCTTGGAGGGTCTTAGTGTATAGAATGTTCAAACCACTGCCACCATCCATAAGGAATTTAGTCAGTCGGGTGACCCCAACGACTGGGTCGACCACTAACGCTTGCCGCCCGAGGGTAGCAACGTGCGCTAGGTGATCAGACTAGTCGAATGTGATGGGAGTCTTTGACCACTTCAAATACGTCGTAGTTGCCAGAGCAAACCATGTTCACTTCTCTGTTGATGACCTTCAGTCAACTTCTTCTCTCAACATCAGCAAAAATCACCAAAGTAGTGTTAATGTTGGGATAACCATCGTCTTCTTCTTTCTCTTCATCCTTATCAGAGTCCTTCTCAGTGGGTTGACCCTCTCGGAACTGCTGAATCAGGAGTCGACATTATCGAGTGGTATGTTTGGGCAGAATCAGGTTACCCTCTTCATCCTTTTTCGTGTGTATGTGCCACGGCTAATCCAGGACATCCTGGCCTAGCTGATCCTTCATCTTTTGGGGCACCCACGGCCACTTAGGTTTTCCCTTGAACTTTCCTTGATTCAGAACTGCAGCCTCCGCAGGACCTGTAGCATCGGCTTTACGTTTATGTTTCCGACTAGTGTTTCCACCTCCAGTGTCCTGGTGGACTGGTTTCCCTTTACCATTACAGAGTCGGTCTTCCTCTTCACTGCTTGCATACCGAGTGGCTATTTCCATCATTTGGCTCAGAGACATGTCTCCGGAACGACTGAACTTCAGGATGAGCTCTCTATATCAAACGCCCTCCTTGAAGGCGCAAACTGCCTGGTGCTTTGACACATTTTCCACCACATGGTGAAGGGTAGTCCATCTCTGGATGAAGTCTCATTCGGCTTCTAAACGCAATGATGTAATTTAGTCAGTACAGCTGGTCGCTTGCAGGTTCCCTCAAATGTTTTGATGAACACTCGAGCCAGATCTTCCCAACAGAAAATGCTCCCAGGAGCCAACTGATTCAACCAAGCTCTGGCCGAACCTTCAAGCATCAAGGGGAGATGCTTCATGGCCACATCATTGTCACCTCCACCAATCTGTACTGCCACTCGGTAATCTTCAAGCCAAGTGTCTGGCTTCGACTCGCCGGTGAACTTTTTTTTGACACATGAATACAGTAGGAGAGGCTAGCAGATACAAAACTCAAGGTGGTATAAAAGAACTTCATGGCCACATCATTGTCACCTCCACCAATCTGTACTGTGATATATTAATCAATGTAATAGTTACACTTTACATGGGTTTGAGATTTACATTACCCACCCATTTTGGGTGGGTATCTAGAGCCTAGAAGATACAAAACTCAAGGTGGTATAAAAGAAAGAAGGAAAGGGGCTATAAAGTCCTGTGCTTTTCTTTGGCTCGATATACTAGGAGGCCAAAGTCCTCTCTGAATCGTCTAGCCCATGACCCAACTGTGGGATCAATCCCTCGAAAGTGCTTATTATTTCTTTTCCTTCCACAGGCTCCAGGATGCATATAGGAACACTTCCATGACCATAGGTCTATTCCAGTCAGTTCTAACGTGCTCCATCCACTGTAACCTATTTCCATGGTCATGCCATCGAATATGCAGTGTATCCCAACAAGCTACACTCAAGGGACATCTGAAAATCATATGTTCCAGGGTCTCTTCATCAGATTGCCCACATAGAATGCATCCATAGTTAGTCCCAATGTTGTAATGCCTTCGTTTTAGCATGTTGCAAGTGTTTAATCGGTCTGACAGGAGAAGCCAGCCGAAAACTTTAATTTTCATTGTTGCTGAAGATTTCCATAGCCATTTGAAGGCTCTATGGGCATTGGCGTCTCTGAAATAGAATTGATAATATCATTTTGACGTGTAGACGTCAAAGCCCCAAGCATACGTCCATACATCATGAGCTTCAGTGTGATCCGCCAACTGGACATGTGCTGTGATTTATTGCAGGTTTCTGAGTTCAGCATGGGCTTGCATAGAGAGTGGTAGGTAGAAGGTTTCGTTGAGATCTACACAACTCAAGAAGTCCCGTACAGATACATCCTCTGATTTGGAGAGGAAGAAAGCTCTTGGGTGCGAGTCTGCTAGTATATCTTCCAACCACAGATCCTTCCACATAAGGGCTCTGGACCCACATCTGATATTCACTGAGGAAATGCCTCTATATATCGGTGTTAGTTTTAAGATGTCACGCCACCAGAACGAGCCACAAGGGTCAGTAGCATGTGGCACTTTGTTTGTGTAGTATGTTGACCAAATGAGATCTAGCCAGGGAAGATCCAGGTGGTTATAGAACTTGTGCAGGTATTTCATGAGGAGGGCATCACTCTGAGTCTTGATATCAATAACACCAAGGCCCCCACACTCCTTCGGTCTACAAACCATGGCCCAGGAAGCAAGGGAATTGCATTTGTCACCCTCATCTGTCCTTTTTGTCCAGAGGCATCTCCTTCTGATTTTGTCCAGTAATTCTATGATCTTGGGGGGCAGTCTCATGGTGCACAGAGCAAAAATGATGAGGGAAGTGATGACTAAGTTGAGCAATGATAGTTTCCCTCCATATGAGATCATAGATAGCATGGCAGAGAGTCTCCTTTCCACAGTGCAAACCAAGGGCATTAGGTCCTAGACGGTAGGGTTCGTGGTGCCCAGGGGTAGGCCAAGATAGGTAAATAGCATTTTGCCAATAGTGCATCCAAAGATTTGAGCAATGCCTTGTGTGAGCACCTGGTCACAATTAATGGGTATTAAAGTTGACTTATGGAAGTTGATCTTGAGCCCAATGGAAGTTGCATAATCAGTCAAAATGCCTTCCATGAGGGTAGCTTGGTCCCGACGGGCCGGAAGAAGCATTATTGTGTCGTCCGCGTATTGGATAACAGGGTAGTCCTTCTGGTGTGGGTTTGGGAATGGCAGTTTGAGCACATCTCGTCTGAATGCATCATTAATTGCCGCTTGGAGAAGGTCAACCGCAAGGACAAAGATTAGTGGGGACAATGGATCGCCTTCTCGCACGCCGCATTTGCACTGAAATTGATGACCTAGAACACCATTTAAGACAATTGATGTCTTGGCTGAGGAGAAAATGGACTTGATCCATACTAGCCATTTATCATTAAAGCCCATGTGCCTCATGATCTCCAACATAGCCTTGTGATCGATAGTGTCAAATGCTTTTGCAAAGTCCAACTTGAGGAGGACGATCGGTTTTTGGAAGCTTGGCATTGGTATATATATTCGAACGCCCAGGCAAGACAGTCTTGGATCGATCTCTTTTTCAGAAAACCATATTGATTTCGATGAATAATTTTTAGGATCAATTTTTGCAGACGGTTGGCAAGAAGCCTCGTTATGACCTTGAGACAGCAGTTTAGCAAAGTGATCGGTCTGAAGTCATTAATAGTTTCAGGCGAAGTGATTTTGGGGATCAGCGTAATATATACATCGTTGATGCTTTCAAGATTGAGTCCTCCTTCAAAGAATTGATCACAAAGAACATAGAATCTTCTTTGATCATGGGGCAACACGTCTTTAGGAATGATCCATTAAAGCCATCAGGCCCCGGTGCATGGTCAGTTGGCATTTCCTTGATAACAAGATCAATTTCTTGCCTAGTAAAAGGCACCGTGAGCTCTTCCAATCCTTCAGATTTTTTGATGATGTTTTGTAGACTGAACTTCATGTCATGCTTAGAGGATGTCCCCAGCCTTTGTTTAAAAGCTTCAAAGAGCACCGATTCTTTAGCCGCATGATCTTCCACAGTGGTGTCATCAGGAAAGTCAGGGAGGCAATGTTATTTCTTATGTATCATCCCGATGCCATGGCTTGAATTTTTTTTAGAATTTTCATCCCCGAAACGCACCCATCTGATGGTGCAACGCTTTTTCCAGTATTGTTGCTAGTAGGATAGCAGGCGGAGCAGATGTCTTTTAAGAATAACTCTGAAATTTTCCTTGGGTGTGGTGAGAGGTCTTTTGTTTTCAATCTCATCTAAATGAGAAAGCACTTTATTTGAGTTGGCAATGTCAATAGATAAGCGTGAGACAGTTTTGCTCCAAGCTTTGAGGCTGTGCCTTAATGTTTTAAATTTCCTGCAAAGAATTGTTGCACTATTTGTAGCTCTAACAGGTTTTTCCCAAGCAGTTTTAACCACCTCCATAAACCCTGGATGTTGTAGCCAATAGGATTCAAATCGAAATTTTTTGCTTTGTGGGATATGATCGGACACCGGCTTACCTAGTGGTTTAACAGTTGTATGAGGGTATGAATGTGTCCAATTTTGCGATGTGAAGAACCAGTCTAGTTGTTCCAGGAGGGGATCATTATGCATGTTTCTCCACGTGAATTTGCGACCCTTGATGGGTAGTTCAATGAGGCATTGTGTGCGGATGAAGTCGTTGAAGGTGATCATGTCCATAATATTGCCCCCAGGTTTATTGCGGTTTTCTAGACTTCTCATATAGTTAAAATCTCCAACGAGGAGCCAATCAGCAGAGGCTGGGATATTCAGGTTAAATAACCAATGTGTGTATGTGATTCTAGGATCACCTTGACATGGCCCATAGATGTTGACTAAGGTCCCTGATTGCGCCGGCTAAGTGGATTGAAATTTAATTACAAGAGCAAAATCTTCTGAAGCAATGACAGTACCAGTGAAGACCGAGCTATTCCAGATAGTAGCAATGCCACCCGAAGCCCCATGAGATGGAATAAAAGCAAATTTATCAAAACGACGAGGGCAACAAGATTTAACAAAAGTATTATCCATCGTTGGTTTTTTGGTTTCTTGCAAACAGATGACTGCACATCCACTAGCAGCCACTGCATTGGATAAAGCTGACTATTTGTCCTCAGAATTTAAACCACGGATGTTCCAACAGAGTACATTCCAATTAACCAAAGGATTCGTGAGAAAAGCGAGCTAAGAAAATTAAGCAGAGGAGGACGAGGAACCCTTGGCCATGGATGCCAACAAAGCTTCTTCAAAAAGTTCTTCGGCTGGGATAGCACACTATGTAGTACCCACCTGCTGAATGATAGCAATCGGAGTAGGAGGAGGCACCTCATCTTCCTGGAGTTCAGTGATGATTACAGTCGAAGGCGCAGCTGGAGTGACACGTGGCTTCACTTTGGAGGGCTTGTGCTTAGTGTCAGAGATAGATGGCACCTTGAAGCCGTCATACTTGTTGGAACGAGCACTCCTGCGCAGACTAATGGCACACTCTAGAACATCAGATTACCACAACGGGTAGTGCCACGAGGTTCAGTTGTCTCAGAGCCCGAACAATCAACCACCGGTTGGATTTGCATAGAGGGAACAATGGACTGCTTAGTCTGAACATGTTCCTTAGTACCATCAGACGAGAGAAGTTGCGGCAAATTAGCTTTAGCAATAGAATCATGATCAAACTGAACCCTATCCAATTCCCATCTCTGAGTGGTAGCAACAGAAGTCCCATCAGAGTGCAAAATCATGTGATCCACAGAGAGTACAAAGGATTCAGAGCTTCGAGAAACTTCCACCTGAATTTCCACATTGTTTCTAAACCCAAAACCTGCACTCCAGGGTCCAAAGGTGGCCAACATCGGCTTGATAGTATTCCAAATAGAGCTGGTGATCTGCCTGACTGGAGAGAAATTGTTGAAGAGCATGGAAGCAACCATATTACCTTGATCGGACATGGACATGTGCAAACCAGCATTATCGATCGAAAGTTGATATTCAGTGATTGAATCTGCAACTGCGGAACCATGGCCTGACTGTTGGAGCTGGGAACAGCATTCTAACCCCTCCAAAGAGCATTAAGGAGGTTAACAGGCACCAGAACAAAACCATCCGAGCTGGAATTTGAGTCAGAGCTACTGTGGAGGGAGATTGAGTCATTCCAAGCCATAGTTGGGCTATCCTTCAAGTTGTTCTCGGGTAATATGCCATCAATGACTTGGAGCCCTTCATTAGCAAGCCAAGCTTGGAAATTGTAAACAGTCGGAGGACTAGCAGGAGGGGGAACATGCCATTCACCACAATTCGCATGAAACTGAACATCATCAGCCTGATCGATCACCACATTCTCATCAGCATTACCTTGATTGTTGTTGCCAGCAGCGACATTCTGCGCCATCCAGTTGTGAAGCTGCATCTGATACAGCTGCTCTGCATTCAGGCCTTCCCCATGCAAAGGGTGCGGAACCACATCCGCCGGTGGGGGATCTTCACCAGCCGGCAGCACCTCAGGAAGGTGAGCATTCCAATCACTGCTCCGTAACATTTTCACCGCCACTGTATAGCTCTGACGAGCACCACCAAGATGCCTCATAACTAAACTCTTAGGAACTAAGCAAAGGTGAATAACTCGAGATTTGATAAGAACAAATCTCCTGTCTCCCCTAGAGTTATTCCATTCCACAAGACACCCAAATTTATCTACTGATTTGTGGATATAGTGTTGGGTCTGATAGTCATATGGAAAACCAATGTAAAGGATCCAAACTTCCGGCCCAAAGGTGGTGGATCTCATATTAAGAGTCGCGCCATGAGGAACAAAAGAAATGACAGTGTGTTCATCAGTTTGGAGTTCATCAAGTTCAAAAGTGGTTCCCATAATAGTATCTCAAATCACCGAGTTCTCAAAACCAAAGATACCAATACCCAAAGGATGATCCTCTATCTTAGTGGGGAAGAAGTGCGACTCATGAAGCAAACCTTGGATCGTGTTACGTAGGCCCTCTTTCTGATGGAATAGAATGAACCTATTGGCTTCAGAAATCGCCAAGAAATCATGGAGGAGCGAGGGGATAGTGCTGACCACCATATCGTCCCGTACCTTGCGATCCTCTGGACCCAGCTCGACCGTCATGCCATGTGGGATGTAGGGGATGACCTTGACGGGGAAGTTTGCCATGGGCAGCGACTCCGATGGTGGTGGAGGTGGCGGAGGTGGTGGTGGTGGTGGTGGTGTATGCAGAGCAGACAGAGCAGGGAAAGAAAGCAGAGTAGGGGTGGAATGCATATCGGCACCGCTCGGGCGTGACTTGGGAACCCAAACCCCACGCTGGCCTTGGTCTCGCTGCAAGCAGGATGACGCCATGTGGCCGACCCTCCCGCAAGCCTCACAATGAATGGCGCCAGATGATTGGGGCATAGGAGGGGCGATTTGGGTAGGTGAGGCCATTAAGCTAGAAATCTCGGAAAGGCAGCCCTGACCTGATTGATTGACTGATGTACCATAGGAGGTTTATTTGCTACCAAATTATTCCCAATATTACCGATCGGTTCTTCCACACAGGGAAGGTGAGGATCCCATCTTTCCATAGAATGATTTTCAATAGGATTTTTGCCTTTGAGATTTAAGTCCGTGTGAGCATCGCCAGTAATGGACTCCTTAAGCCTGTGCATCATATTCTTTGGTCTCCAATAGTAGTGGGTCGCTGTAGAATCAAAACAATGATATTTGGTATGGCCCAAAAAGGAGCAAAGTCCACATTGGAGTAGGGCGGGGCATTCATAGTATATATGGGAGGGGCAACCACAAATATAACACCCATTTGAGGGGGCCTTAGTGACAGTATCTGGGCCATGGACCTTAGTATGAGTATCTAAAGGTTGGGCTGGGCCAGAGTAACGACATGGGCTAGCAGAATAGGAACCGCATTGAACGGACTGGCAGGAGGACGCCAGATGACCATAATCATTACAGATGTAACAGAAAACCACCCTCTCATAAATTTAATCCATAGGTGGGACCGATGGTATTGACCATATAGTAGCAATATGTGAATCAGAATATCCAAAACGACGTTGGTCCATAATATGGAGAAGCATAAAATTAGGGATGCCTGCCCCATGAAGCTTTTCTAAAATTGGCACCCTGAAAATTGCATTTATTTGCATTAATTTGTCCAATATTGCATGGTGGAAAACTTCCAAAAGAGATGGTAGGAGTTAATGACCGTGATGGAATATTCCCAGCATGCAACATATCGTACCGAAGATCACTCACATGTGTCTGTGGTCGGAGACTAGCCGGCGGTGAGAATTATGGCGATTGTTCAACAAAACATGTAACTTGGGATGTGTTGTTTTGGGATGAATTCCTAGAATCCATATGAATTCCAAATTTTGAAAGCACTTCCGTGGATGAACAATCAAACTCAACACTTTTCTTGAGGAAGTTAAGATTAGACTTGGCAGCCATAGGTGTGCGTGCTTGCACTTCCTCAAGAACTTCATCCACATTCCAAACAGTAGCAGCATAGTTAGAATAATCCACATGAGGCTTGAAAAGATGGAAATGGCATACGAAATCAGGCCAAACACGATCCTTGAGACCATAAATATAATGTCCCACATGGTTAGAAGCCACAAAGAACCGAAATGACCTTTTCCCAATTTGTTTCACGTTGAATCCAATGGATGATCCACCAATGCAGCAAACCAGAGCAAGAGCAACAGATTCCTCTGAAAGGGGAAAAGATGCTGAGGAGAAGGATGCAACCAAGAAAAATTCCTTGGTATTGTGGGATGGAGAGAAATGGACCGTAGATCCAAACTTTGAACGAACCTGTGTAGCCACCTTCCGACTAGGGTTCCAATCCCAATGTAAAAGATGGTCCATGATGGCGCAGCTCTCTAGAGATCTTCATTGTGGAGAGGATCCGTGGGGGTGGTGGGAGGTGGGAGGTGGGAGGTGGGAGGAGAGGAGAGGAGAGGGGAGCCATCGCTCGTACGAGACGTTGTCTTGTGATCTGTTGGCTTCTTGCACATCCCACTTTGGTTCTCTGATTCGTCGGTGAACTTGCTCACACCAGCAGCTAATCTGAAGTTGGGAGGGATCTCAGCGGCTCGTATGGCTCCGGTGAAACACTCGGGACCATAAATGAACGATCTGCGTCCAGTCGGATGATCTCTGTCAAGGCCTTATCTGTTAGCTTGGCCTCTGTCCACCAAACCTTGCATGAGGAGTGACCTCGCATCGAACCCGGGCTCTCTTGGGTCGACTGGAGCTCTCTGCTCGTCACCATACGGGCGCCTATCATCGTGTCACCGAGGCGCGTATGACCTGCCCCTCAGAGGGGGCGTAGGCACTCGACGGTGGTCATCGCAAGGATCAAACTACCCATGGCCCCGACCAAGGTACTGATCTTGGCGGTAACCATGATCTTCACGCCACGGAGGCAATCTCGGGCTATGTGCCGACTGAACTGTGTCTGCAACCATAGATCTGCTATGGATTCTGTTGCATGAATGAGAAACAACCGAGTTCTGTTCTCCTGCTGCCCGGAGCAGCGCTCGGATCTGCAGCAAACCTCTACCAGCTTCCGAACAAGACGGCTGAATTGACTCTGCTATGCGTACTGCTGCTATGACATTTTGGATCGGAGTATGGTATACCCGAGGTTCAGGCGGAAACAGTTGTCATGGCCATCGACTGGATCCAGGGATCTGCTGACGAGCGTGTTTGTCAAATGACTGCTTGAGATTTTCCAAATGCGTACGCTTAGCCAAGGTGGCTAAGCGCGCAGCCTCCAAGGCCCGAGCCTCGTAGGTCTCCCCAACTATGGGGATTTGGAGCGCATGTACGTTGCGGCGATGCAGTTCCTCCCTCTGCTCCGCATTGAGGGCTTGGGGATAGTATTCATTGGGCTCGATTGCCGCGACTTGAGGGGTGGTCGACTGGCGAGCCACCGCATGCTTCACCCAGCGCTGGAGCCGCGAGCGACCAGATCGCTTGCGACGACGAACAGCGGGGAGCGAGGACGTCGCAGGAGCCAACAGATACTGGGTCGACGGCTGCCGCAAGAGGATGCTGTGAGCACATGCACGAAAGTGCGTTGCCCCGTAGACAGGGAGAGCCTCGATGTCGAGGGGAGCTTCTTGGAGCTAGCGGAGTCGTCGGCGATGAAGACAAGCGCTCCAAGGCGGACCTTGTGGCCCAGGGACAAAGCACCGCCGGAAACCATGTTGATGGAGATCAAAAAACTGTAACCTCACTGAAAGTCGCTAAGACACCTGCCCCACGGTGGGCGCCAACTATCGTGGGAACGAGTCTGACAGTAAGAGTAGGGGTTACGTAAGAGGAGGCGGGATCCTAGCTACGGCGAGGATGTACACACGGATTTATGAGTTCAGGCCCTCTCAGAGGAGGTAAAAGCCCTACGTCTCGGTGCCGCTAAGGCTGGTCGACTGGATTTGTGTTGATGTTATAGGGGGGTGCGAACCCTTGTGCCAGAGGAGGGGGTGTCTTATATAGAGTGCGCCAGACCCCTCAAGCCCTCGGTTACACAGGGTTCAACGTGAGTTAAGACAGGGGCGTTACTAGTAACGCCTGCTATTAATGATCTTTATGACTACGGAGTGAATGCCCGACCGTTGCCATCCTGGGGTGACTGTAGGCCTTCTATGCTCCGAGTGATTCTTTTGTATGGTCGAGTGGAATTGGGATATCCGAGTGGAATCTACTATCGAGTGAATTGCACTTTAGGGTGATTTCAGTCGGTATCTTCTTTAGAACTTCGTATGTCTTTGACTCTAGGGCAGTGTCCTTGGGTAGGGTGTCTAGGTCAGGCCTATGACCCTACCCTAGGTACATGTCATCATCATCCACCGATCGAGTACCGAACGTACGACACCTCTGAGTTCTGCACACATTCAGCTCGGTGACATCCCTCGCCTTCTTGATCCAGCAAGGTATCAAGGTAGTAGATGAGTTTCGTCAGCATGACGGTGTGGTAATGGTGACGGTGAAGTGATCCTCGCAGGGCTTCGCCTAAGCACTACGAGAATATGACCGGGGTGTAAACTGTGGAGGGGGGCGCCGCACACGGCTAACAATTGATGTTGTGTGTTCTAGGCGCCTTCCTCCCCACATATATATATATATATATATATATATAGGTGGGAGGGGAGGAGAGGCAGCCAGGGGACGCCCCAAGTAGGATTCGAATCCTACTTGGGCTTTCCCAAAGAGGCGCCCCCTTTCCTTTTTCCACCGGAGAAGATAGGAAGGGGGAAGAAGAGAAGCAAGGAGGGGCCGAACCCCCTCTTCTCCTTCTCCTATTCGGCCACCTGCCATAGGGGGGGCGCCACACTTTGTGGGCTGGTGTGATCCCCTCTCATGGCCCATATGGCCCATATATTCCCCCCGGGGGTTCCGGTAACCCCCCGGTACTCCTATAAAGACCCGATACATTCCGGAACACTTGCGGTGTCCGAATACTATTGTCCTATATATCAATCTTTACCTCTCGACCATTTTGAGACACCTCTTCATGTCCGTGATCTCATCCGGCACTCCGAGCAACATTCGGTCATCAAATCACATAACTCATATAATACAATATCGTCATCGAACGTTAAGCATGCGGACCCTACGGTTCGAGAATTATGTAGACATGACCGAGACACCTCTCCGATCAATAACCAATAGTGGAACCTGGATGCTCATATTGGCTCCTACATATTCTACAAAGATCTTTATTGGTCGAACCGTAATGACAGCATACGTCATTCCCTTTTTCCATCGGTATGTTACTTGCCCGAGATTCGATCATCGGTATCTTCATACCTAGTTCAATCTCGTTACTGGCAAGTCTCTTTACTCATTCTATAATACATCACCTCGTGACTAACACTTTAATCGTTTGCTCGCAGGCTTATGATGTGTATTACCGAGAGGGCCCAGAGATACCTCTCCGATACTTGGAGTGACAAATCCTAATCTCGATCTATGCCAACTCAACAAACACCTTCGGAGATACCTGTAGAGCATCTTTATAATCACCCAGTTACGTGGTAATGTTTGATAGCACACAAGGCATTCCTCCGGTATCCGGGAGTTGCATAATCTCATAGTCGAAGGAATATGTATTTGACATGAAGAAAGCAATAGCAATAAAACTGAACGATCATTATGCTAAGCACGAATGGGTCTTGACCATCACATCATTCTCCTAATGATGTGATCCCATTATCAAATGACAACTCATGTCCATGGTTAGGAAACCTTAACCATCTTTGATCAACGAGCTAGTCAAGTAGAGGCTCACTACGGACACAGTGTTTTGTTTATGTAGTCACACATGTATTTAGGATTCCGATCAATACAATTCTAGCGTGAATAATAAACCTTTATCATGAATAAGGAAATAGTATAAAATAACAACTTTATTATTGCCTCTAGGGCATATTTCCTTCAGTCTCCCACTTGCACTAGAGTCAATAATCTAGTTCACATCGCCATGTGATTAACACCCATAGTTCACATCGCCATGTGACCAACACCCAAAGAGTTTACTAGAGTCAATAATATAGTTCACATCGCCATGTGATTAACACCCAAAGAGTACTAAGGTGTGATCATGTTGTGCTTGTGAGAGAGGTTTAGTCATCGGGTCTGTCACATTCAGATCCGTATGTATTTTGCAAATTTCTATGTCAACAATGCTCTGTATGGAGCTACTCTAGCTAATTGCTCCAACTTTCAATACGTATCCAAATTGAGACTCAGAGTCATCTGGATTGGTGTAAAAGCTTGCATCAATGTAACTCTTTACGACGAACTCTTTATCACCTCCATAACTGAGAAATATTTCCTTAGTCCTCTAAGGATAATTTTGACCGTTGTCTAGTTGTCCACTCCTGGATCACTCTTGTACCCTCTTTGCCAGATAAGTGGCAAGACACACATCAGGTGTGGTACGCAGCATGGCATATCGTATAGAACCTATGGATGAGGCATAGGGAATGACTTTCATTCTCTCTCTATCTTCTGTCGTGGTCGGGTTTTGAGTCTTACTCAACTTCACACCTTGCAACACAGGCAAGAACCCTTTCTTTTAACTGATCCATTTTGAACTTCTTCAAAGCTTTGTCAAGGTATGTGCTTTGTGAAAGTCCTATTAAGCGTCTTGATCTATCTCTGTAGATCTTGATGCCTAATATATAAGCAGCTTCACCGAGGTCTTTCATTGAAAAACTCTTATTCAAGTATCCCTTTATGCTATCCAGAAATTCTACATCATTTCCAATCAACAATATGTCATCCACATATAATATTAGAAATGCTACAGAGCTCCCACTCACTTTCTTGTAAATACAGGCTTCTCTGAAAGCCTGTATAAAACCATATGCTTTGATCACCTCATCAAAGCGTATATTCCAACTCTGAGATGCTTGCACCAGTCCATAGATGGATTGCTGGAGCTTGCACACTTTGTTAGCACCTTTAGGATCAACAAAACCTTCTGGTTGTATCATAGACAACTCTTCTTTAAGAAATCCATTCAGGAATGCAGTTTTGACGTCCATTTTGCTAGATTTCATAATCATAAAATGCGGCAATTGCTAACATGATTCGGACTAACTTAAGCATCACTACGGGTGAGAAGGTCTCATCGTAGTCAACCCCTTGAACTTGTCGAAGACCTTTTGTGACAAGTCGAGCTTTGTAGATGATGGCATTACCATCATCGTCTGTCTTCTTATTGAAGATCCATTTATTCTCTATGGCTCGCTGATCATTAGGCATGTCCACCAAAGTCCACACTTTGTTCTCATACATGGATCCTATCTCAGATTTCATGGCCTCAAGCCATTTATCGTAAACTGGGCTCATCATAGCTTCTTCATAGTTCGTAGGTTCGTCATGGTCTAGTAACATGACTTCCAGAACAGTATTACCATACCACTCTCATGCGGAACGTGCTCTGTTTGACCTACGAGGTCAAGTAGTAACTTGATCTGAAGTTTCATGATCATCATCATTAGCTTCCTCTCTAGTTGGTGTAGGCATCACGGGAACAGATTTTTCTGATGTGCCACTTTCCAATTTGAGAGAAGGTACAATTACCTCATCAAGTTCTACTTTCCTCCCACTCACTTCTTTTGAGAGAAACTCCTTCTCTAGAAAGGACCCATTCTTAGTAACAAAGATATTGCCTTCAGATATGTGGTAGAAGGTGTACTCAATTGTTTCCTTAGGGTATCCTATGAAGACACACTTCTCCGATTTAGGTTCAATCTTAGCAGGCTAAAGCCTTTTGACATAAGCGTCGCATCCCCAAACTTTAAGAAACGACAGCTTAGGTTTGTTGCCAAACCACATTTCATGCGGTGTCGTCTCAACGGATTTAGATGGTGCCCTATTTAACATGAATGTAGCTGTCTCTATTGCATAATCCCAAAATGATAGTGGAAAATCGGTAAAAGACATCATAGAATGCACCATAATAAAGTATGGTTATGACATTCGGACACACCATTACGCTGTGGTGTTCCAGGCGGCGTGAGTTGTTAAACTATTCCACATTGTTTTATATGAAGTCCAAACTCGTAACTCAAATATTTGCCTCTGCGATCTGATCGTAGAAACTTTATTTTCTTGTTATGATGATTCTCCACTTTACTCTGAAATTCTTTGAACTTTTCAAATGTTTCAGACTTATGTTTCATTAAGTAGATATACCCATATCTGCTCAAATAATCTGTGAAGGTCAGAAAATAACGATACCCGCCGCATGCTTCAATACTCAATGGGCCGCATACATCGGTATGTATTACTTCCAATAAGTCATTGGCTCGCTCCATTGTTCCGAAGAAAGGAGTTTTAGTCATCTTGCCTATGAGATATGGTTCGCAGGTATCAAATGATTCATAACCAAGTGGTTCCAAAAGCCCATCTCCATGGAGTTTCTTCATGCACTTTACACCAATATGACCTAAACAGCAGTGCCACAAATATGTTGCACTATCATTATCAACTTTGCATCTTCTGGCATCAATATTATGAATATGTGTATCTCTATGATCGAGATTAAATAAACCATTTACATTAAGTGTATGACCATAGAAGGTTTTATTCATGTAAACAGAACAACAATTATTTTCTGACTTAAATGAATAATTGTATTGCAATAAACATGATCCAATCATATTCATGCTCAACGCAAACACCAAATAACATTTATTTAGGTTCAACACTAATCCCGAATGTAGAGGGAGTGTGAGATGGTGATCTTACCAACCTTGGAATCACTTCAAACACACATCGTCACCTCGGCCTTAACTAGTCTTTGTTCACTCTGCAACTCCTGTTTCGAGTTACTAATCTTAGCAACTGAACTATTATCAAATACCCAGGGGTTACTACAAACACTAGTAAGGTACACATCAATAATCTGTATAACAAATATACCTTTGTTCACTTTGCCATCCTTCTTATCCGCCAAGTATTTGGGGCAGTTCCGCTTCCAGTGACCATTACCTTTGCAGTAGAAGCACTCAGTTTCAGGATTGGGTCCAGCTTTTGGCTTCTTCACGTGAGTGGCAACTTGCTTGCCATTCTTCTTGAATTTCCCTTTCTTTCCCTCGCCCTTTTTCTTGAAACTAGTGGTCTTGTTAACCATTAACACTTGATGCTCTTTCTTGATTTCTACCTTCGCTGATTTCAGCATCGTGAAGAGCTTGGGAATCATTTTCGTCATCCCTTGCATATTATAGTTCATCACAAAGTTCTAGTAGCTTGGTGATAGTGACTAGAGAACTCTGTCAATCACTATCTTATCTGGAAGATTAACTCCCACTTGATTCAAGCGATTGTAGTACCCAAACATTCTGAGCACATGCTCACTGGCTGAGCTATTCTCCTCCATCTTGTGGGCAAAGTCCTTGTCAGAGGTCTCATACCTCTCGACACGGGCATGAGTCTGAAATACCAATTTCAGCTCTTGGAACATCTCATATGCTTCGTGGCATTCAAAACATTTTTGAAGTCCTGGTTCTAAGCCATAAAGCATGGCGCACTAAAATATCAAGTATTCATCATACTGAGCTTGTCAAACATTCATAACGTCTGCTTCTGCTCCTGCAATAGGTCTGTCACCTAGCGGTGCATCAAGGACATGATTCTTCTGTGCAGCAATGAGGATAATCCTCAGATCACAGACCCAATCCGCATCATTGCTACTATCATCTTTCAACTTAGTTTTCTCTAGGAACATATCAAAGAATATATATAGGGGCTATATTGCGAGCTATTGATCTACAACATAGATACACAAAACTATCAGGACTAAGTTCATGATAAATTAAGTTCAATTAGTCAAATTACCAATGAAGTCCCACTTAAATAGACATCCCTCAAGTCCTCTAAGTGATGCGTGATCCAAATCAACCAACCAATGTCTGATCATCACGTGAGAAAACTAATTCTTCACTAATTCTTCTAGTTCTAGTACTAGTTGGTCCTAGTTGACTAATCAGAGCTAGACTAAATCCTCTTGTCCTCATAATTAGAAGTCCTGTGTGGTTCTAATATCCTCCCTCTAATTCTCTGGCGACGGTTAGCTCTAGACAGCGAAGTGCTACCGGATCGTGAAGGTTGCACGCTTGCAACCAAGTAGAGAGGTCGTGCTTTCGGTCTTCAATTTGAGAGACTGTTCATCTCTGGTATGCGTCGGTGCTATACAAATGGTTTTTAACCCCTTTCTGCGATGGCATTTGGAACCGTCGCCAAGTGAGTGTGGGCGATAGGGGGGTCCTTCCCACACGACCCAGAAATCGTCGGGGATAGGCCCTCCTGGGACACAGGCTGGGGTAAAATGAGCTCGTGTGCGATCGGGCGAGGCATCGAAACCCAATAATTTCCGTTCGTATGTACGTCCCACACGGTGAATCCCAAAAAAACATTTTCGTTCATATGTACATCCCACACGGTGAATCCCAAAAAAACATTTTCGTTCATATGTACATCCCACACGGTGAATCCCAGAAAAACATTTCCATTCGTTTGTATATCACACACAGTCAATCCAAGGAATACGTTTCCGTTCTTATGTACATCCCACATAGTCAATCCAGGGAAAACGTTTCCGTTCGTATGTACATCCCACACAGTCAATCTAGGGGAAATGTTTCCATTCGAATGTACTTCCCACACAGTCAATCCAGGGAAAACGTTTATGTTCGTATGTACATCCCACACGGTCAATCCAGGGAAAATGTTTCTGTTCGTATGTACATCCCACACATGTTTATTTATAGGCTTGTGTGTGATAGGTGTAACTATCACACATGCTCTGCCTTGGTTAACCGTTTGCTTTTATCAAGTACATCACACACGATTTGATGAAGAAAACTGTGTGGCATTGGGCTATCCATCACAAGCGCTTTTACTGCTAGAACCGTTTGCAAAGTTCCATGACACATTTAGCATGTTTATTAGTTTAAAATTAATAATTCCGGTATTATGCAAATTCACATTTCATATCGAACAGTTGTTTGCCAATTTCATATCGAACAGTTGTTTGCCAATTTCATATCAGACACATAAATATATTTTAACATTACAGTATGATAGCTACCTGAAAACAGCACAGTACAACATATAGCTAGTTCAACTTCATAAGAACAATATTAGAACAATATATTCATTTCCCTAATCGAGATCATCCAGGCTCGTCTTATCCACCTCTGCTTTCAGTTCAGTAAGAACCTGTTTTGCACTGGCCAACTGGAAAAGTGCATCCTCCTTCGCCAACACCATCTTAGCAAAGTTTGATTTAAAAAATCTGAGCTCATTCTCCACCTTCCTCTTTTTATCCCACATCTTCAAATATTCTTCAGCATTGACAACACTTTCTCTTAGCCTACCTCTGTTCTTTTCCTCATACATGCTCCAGAGCTTTGCTAGGCACATCTTCAAAGACTGTGGCCACTCTTGATCAACCCATTCCAAGTAAGAACACTTCCGTTCTCCCCATAATATTTAAAACTAGATCAGTAACAATTGTAGGGGAAATAGGTTTATAGCAACATAGAAAATCACCAATGCTTATTTTGAAAAACTAAAGAAACATGTTAATTATAACATATCTTCTCAAAAAGATCAATGTGAAAATGAATTAATTGCTACTCAGACAACAACCAAATTCTGAAACATCAGAAGCTATAATTAACTACAACAACGCTACAAGTTCTTACTGATGTACAATAAATAACAAATTGAACATTTTATGTGGAAGGTGATTATAACTGCAATAGCATAGCGACAGTGTTTGGATGACAGCAAATTGATACTAACAGGTGTGTACATGCACAAATTTAGTAACATAGAACTAATAGCACTAAGGCTGTCACTATGTATGCCAAAACTGGTGTAAAGACAACTGTTGCTACATCTCACACCGGTGCCCTGCACTGGCAAGCCGATGCAGTGGAAAAAAATCAGGGACCCGGACTCCGGAGCACCTAGTTGCTCCGATGCCCAGTTCCTTCGTGGCATAAAGATTTAGTATTTTACTGCTTGGCTGCTCGGATGTGTGGATCAAAGTTGGTTGCACAAACTGCTGAAGCGGTGCCAAATAATTTTCTAATGGCACCACTGATGAGATGGCAACAATTTTAGATACTAGGTACAAACTATGACACCGTCTTAGGATGTGTTTGGTTGAAGGTGTGGTGTGAATGGGTTGGGACCACGATAGTGTCTAAATCACATCTAACAAATGATTTGTAACAAGAAAGAGGGTCTAACCTTCTCTGCACATGCCAGAAACTTCCTCCCACTGTCCGCAGATTCAAACACAACTAGCTTCACGCATGGAGATTGATGGTGACAACGAGCAGATTGATCTTCAGCCACCCTGCTCCAATCGTTGCCACTGATGGTCCCAAGAAGCTACAAAAGAAAGAAATGACTCAAATCGACCGTCGGGTAAAAATCCTTCATTCCAAGTCATAGCCCGAAAGAGAGAAGAGAGGCATACCCGGGTGGTGAAGGAGTCATCGTCGGAGGAGGAACCGCCGGAGAGGTCTTTGAAGAAGACCATGGCGACCCCGGCGATAGGATGCGAGACGGCGAGAGTGAGGAAGCAAGCGAGGAAGCGGCTATAGCTTAGGAAGGAAGCAAGGAAGGAGGAAACAGGGGAAATGTGACTTGTGGTCAGGGAGAAAAGGGGTTGGGGAAGGGGGGAGGGGGCGGGGGTAGATATTTTGGCGGTAGGCCAAATTTTTGGAAATGTGGAGGGAAAATTTGCGCGTGGTGCTGCCGGAAACCATTCACTTTGAACATTTGTGTGCATTGCAAACGATTCTTCTGCTTTACGCGCATGGGATGAGTTTGATAATTCAAATTTTGGTGGAAATTTCCCTGGGTATGTCATTGCATAATTTAACATTGCTTGCTAATTTGGGCACACAAAAGAGCGTACAGTAGATAGACCACACTTACTGAATCGAGCAATTTTAGTAATTAAACAAAGCTAAGGATGGCAATGGGTAGGGTATGGGCAGGGTAGAGCAATACCATACCCATACCCGTAGAGTCAGTGGGTAGAAAATTCTACCCATACCCGTACCCATGGGTATGAAACTTTACCCATACCCATACCCATTGGGTAACCAGCGGGTAGAGTAAATAGTACACAAGTTCATAATTTTACGCTCATTAATAGCACATTTGATAAAAAAAATATCTCAGCTCAATAACATGTAGATGAGTAAATGACCAATATCAAAATTTATAAATCACAACATACTCTTAAGTCAATAGGAGTAGATGAGTCACATGACAAACTAATGACTAATTGATGACAAATTAACATTAGTTCACAAACGGGCAGGGTATGGGTATACCCGCGGGTACAAGGCTATACCCGTACCCTATCCACGACTTAACGGGTAGGATATGGGTACTACCCATGTGTATAAAAGTGTGTCCATACCCTGCCCATGCGGGTACGATACCCGCGGGTACCCGTACCCGTGGGTAAAATTGCCATCCTTAAACAAAGCCAGTTGACCTAAACATTGTTCTAACAAAAGACCGGCATTAAAAACAAAGCCTAAGTATGCATAATTTTAACAAATCCGATGCCGCGCCGGCCTATGCATCACCGGTGTGAGATGAGAGGTCGATAACTTGTCCTGGTGACATGCCGCCATTGGTGGACTCCATGTCCCCCTACTAAAGTCGACCTCGTCCTCGTCCTCGTTGCCGCCCTCAAGGTTGTAGTACTCGTAGTAGTGGCTGCGCCAGAGCTCATGTTGGTACTCCACTACTGATTCCTCGACGGACAGACTCTTCTCTACCTCGACCTCGACCACACGCAACTCCTCCTCTCGGCGCTCCTCGATCTCCGCCGCCTCCTGCATCTCCAGCTCCCGCTCGGCGACCTCATGAGGAAGCAGGTGCTCCATGGCCACCGCCGCCTTTTCGGACGTGGCTTGCATTCTGGATTCCGAGGTGGCATGGAATATCTTGGCGTGGATGGCCTCGACCCGGTCCAGGGCGACATCGGCGGCACAGACGGCAGCTCGAGCGCTCTCGGCGTTTGCAGCCGCCATCGCTGCAGCAGCGGTAGCCGTCTTGGCTGCTACAGCTGCCCTGTCGGCTACCGCAGACGCCCTCTCGACAGAAGTGGCTGTGCTCAATGCGGATGCGGCAGCACTCTTGGCATAGGAGGCCGCGCTCTCGGCGCAGGCGGCGGTGATCGGGGGAGGGACGCGGCCATCGCACGGGCCTTCATGAAGCGTTTCCACGGCGTCATCTTTGCAAGAAGGGGGTGCAGCAATGGGGATCGGGATTCATGGATTCGGGGGTTGCCAGCACTAGAGCAGACGAGCTGGCGAAGCTTAAGGAGGAAGACTTAAATAGACCCAAAAAATTTCATCACAAATGGTTCCTACAAAACAATTGTGTGTGATGTTGTAGATATTTTTTATTAGCTGTAAAAAACGAATTTGGAGTAAAGTGGCAACGAATGGTGTTTTAAATGTACGAGAAAATTTGTAGTACTAATACAACTATCATGTCAAATTTTCGAAAATTTCAGGGGTCATTTGACCTTTTAAGACATTTAAGTGATTTTCTAGCCATTTAATGACCGTAATTGAAATTTGAACTACATGTACATGCAACAGCTAACCATAACGGTTTGAAAAATCATATTTGTGTACTTATGTGCGATTTAATTCCATGTGCAGTAAATTGGAAGGAATATTCAAACATATTGGTCTAACGGCTATGACACAATCAAGCATGGAGTGCCATGGCATTTAAATTCCAAAAAAAAAGATCAGAAACACATGAGACCTTAGTTGATGTAATGTCATGCCACCAAGATGATGTGGTAAAAAATTTGGCATGTTTGACGAAAGTTTGGACACACACCCCTCACAGACCGGAGCAACTCACTAGAAGGCTTGTGGTTCCGAGTGGGAACAATACATGTTTGATGACGAACGGGAGATAGCTTCCTCTTACGGCCTTCAATTTTTTTCTACGTGTAACATGCACTAATACAAATGTCATGTCAAATTTTGGAAAATTTCAAGGGTCATTTGACCTTTTTAAGACATTTAAGTGATTTTCTAGCCATTTAATGACCGTAATTCAAATTAGAACTAGATGTACATGCAACGACTAACCATAACGGTTTGAAAATCATATTTGTGTACTTGTGTGCGATTTAATTCCATGTGCAGTAAATTGGAAGGAATTTTCAAACATATTGGTCTAACGGCTATGGCAAAATTTAGCATGGAGTGTCATGGCATTTAAATTCCAAAAAATTTAAAAAAATCAGAAAACATGAAACCTTGGTTGATGTAATGTCATGCCACCAAGATGATGTGGTAAAATATCCGGCATGTTTGATGAAAGTTTGGACACACACCCCTCACAAACCGGAGCAACTCACTAGAAGTCTCATGGTTTCGAGAGGGAACAATGCATGTTTGATGACGAACGGGAGATAGCTTCCTCTTACGGCCTTCAAATTTTTTCTACGTTTAACGTGCACTAATACAACTGTCATGTCAAATTTTGGAAAATTTCAGGGGTCATTTGACCTTTTGAAGACATTTAAGTGATTTTCTAGCCATTTAATGAATTTAGAACTAGATGTACGTGCAATGGCTAACCATAATGGTTTGAAAAATCATATTTGTGTACTTGTGTGCGATTTAATTCCATGTGCAGTAAATTGAAGGATTTTTCAAACATATTGGTCTAACGGCTATGACACAATTAAGCATGAAGTGTCATGGCATTTGAGTTCCAAAAAATAAAAAAATATCAGAAACACATGAAACCTTGGTTGATGTAATGTCATGCCACCAAGATGATGTGATAAAAAATTGGCCTGTTTGATGAAAGTTTGGACACACACCCCTCACAAACCGGAGCAACTCACTAGAAGGCTCATGGTTCCGAGAGGGAACAATGCATGTTTGATGATGAACGGGAGATAGCTTCCTCTTACGGCCTTCAAAACTTTTCTACGTGTAACATGCACTAATACAATTGTCATGTGAAAATTTGGAAAAATTTCAGGGGTCATTTGACCTTTTGAAGACATTTAAATGAATTTCTAGCCATTTAAAGACCGTAATTCCAATTTGAACTACATCTACATGCAACGGCTAACACTAACGGTTTGAAAAATCATATTTGTGTACTTGTGTGCGAGTTAATTCAATGTGCACTAAATTAGAAGGAATTTTCAAACATATTGGTCTCACGACATGGACACATATGTATGCATGGAGTGCCTGTTGAGGAACGTACTGATTTCAAAAAAAAATCCTACGCACACGCAAGATCATGGTGATGCATAGCACGAGAGGGGAGATTGTTGTCTACGTAGCCTCGTAGACCGTAAGCGGAAGCGTTATGACAACGTGGTTGATGTAGTCGTACGTCTTCACGATCGACCGATCCTAGCACCGAAGGTACGACACCTCCGCGATCTGCACACATTCGGCTCGGTGACGTCCCACGAACTCACGATCCAGCAGAGTGTCGAGGGAGAGCTTCATCAGCACGAAGGCGTGATGATGGTGATGATGAAGCTACCGGCGCAGGGCTTCGCCTAAGCACTACGACGATATGACCGAGGTGGATTATGGTGGAGGGGGGCACCGCACACGGCTAAGAGATCAATGATCAACTTGTGTCTATGGGGTGCCCCTTCCCCGTATAGAAAGGAGTAGAGGAGGGGAGGGAGGGCCCTCCTATGGCGCACCCCATGGGGAGTCCTACTCCCACCGGGAGTAGGATCCCCCCCTCCCTAGTTGGACTAGGAGTGGAAGGAAGGGGGAGGAAGGAGGAAGGAAAGGGGGGCCGGCCCCCCTCCCAATTCGGATTGGGCTTGGGGGGCGTGCCCCCTCCTTTGCTCCCTTCTCCTCTCTCCCACTATGGCCCAATAAGGGCCATATACCTCCCGGGGGGTTCCGGTAACCTCCCGGTGCTCCGGTATATGCCCGAACTCACTCGGAAACATTCTAGCGTCTAAATATAGTCATCCAATATATCGATATTTATGTCTCGACCATTTCGAGACTCCTCGTCATGTCTGTGATCATATCCGGGACTCCGAACTACCTTCGGTACATCAAAACACATAAACTCATAATACCGATCATCATCGAACGTTAAGCGTGCGGACCCTACGGGTTCGAGAACTATGTAGACATGACCAAGACACGTCTCCGGTCAATAACCAATAGCGGAACCTGGATGCTCATATTGGCTCCTACATATTCTATGAAGATCTTTATCGGCCAAACCACATAACAACATACGTTGCTCCCTTTGTCATCGGTACGTTACTTGCCCGAGATTCGACCGTCAGTATCTCAATACCTAGTTCAATCTCGTTACCGGCAAGTCTCTTTACTCGTTCCGTAATGCATCATCCCGCAACTAACTCATTAGTCACATTGCTTGCAAGGCTTATAGTGATGTGCATTACCGAGAGGGCCCAGAGATACCTCTCCGACAATCAGAGTGACAAATCCTAATCTCGATATATGCCAACTCAACAAACACCATCGGAGACACCTGTAGAGCACCTTTATAATCACCCAGTTACGTTGTGATGTTTGGTAGCACACAAAGTGTTCCTCTGGTATTCGGGAGTTGCATAATCTCATAGTCATAGGAACATGTATAAGTCATGAAGAAAGCAATAACAACATACTAAACGATCAAGTGCTAAGCTAACGGAATGGGTCAAGTCAAGCACATCATTCATTAATGATGCCATCCCATTCATCAAATGACAACTCATGTCTATGGCTAGGAAACTTAACCATCTTTGATTAACGAGCTAGTCAAGTAGAGGCATACTAGTGACACTCTGTTTGTCTATGTATTCACACATGTACTAAGTTTCCGGTTAATACAATTCTAGCATGAATAATAAACATTTATCATGATATAAGGAAATATAAATAACAACTTTATTATTGCCTCTAGGGCATATTTCCTTCAGTCTCCCACTTGCACTAGAGTCAATAATCTAGTTCACATCGCCATGTGATTTAACACCAATAGTTCACATCACCATGTGATTAATACCCATAGTTCACATCAACATGTGACCAACACTCAAAGGTTTTACTAGAGTCAATAATCTAGTTCACATCGCTATGTGATTAACACCCAAGAGCACTAAGGTGTGATCATGTTTTGCTTGTGAGATAAATTTTAGTCTACTGGTCTGCAACATTCAGATCCGTATGTATTTTGCAAATTTCTATGTCTACAATGCTCTGCACGGAGCTACTCTAGCTAATTGCTCCCACTTTCAATATGTATCTAGATCGAGACTCAGAGTCATCCAGATCGGTGTCAAAGCTTGCATCGATGTAAATCTTTACGACGAACTCTTTATTACCTCCATAACCGAGAAATATTTCCTTAGTCCTCTAAGGATAATTTTGACCAATGTCCAGTGATCTACTCCTAGATCACTATTTTACTCCCTTGCCAAATTCAGGGCAGGGTATACAATAGGTCTGGTACATAGCATGGAATACTTTATAGAACCTATGGCTGAGGCATAGGGAATGACTTTCATTCTCTCTCTATCTTCTGTCGTGGTCGGCTTTGAGTCTTTACTCAACTTCACACCTAGCAACACAAGAAAGAACTCCTTCTTTGACTGTTCCATTTTGAACTACTTCAAAATCTTGTCAAGGTACGCACTTATTGAAAAATCTTATCAAGTGTCTTGATATATCTCTATAGATCTTGATGCCCAATAAGTAAGCAGCTTTACTGAGGTCTTTCTTTGAAAAACTCCTTTCAAACACTCCTTTATGCTTTCTAGAAAATTCTACATCATTTCCAATCAACAATATGTCATTCACATATACTTATCAGAAAGGCTGCAGTGCTTCCACTCACTTTCTTGTAAATACAGGCTTCATCGCAAGTCTGTATAGAACTATATGCTTTGATCAACTTATCAAAGCATATATTCCAACTCCGAGATGCTTGCACCAGTCCATAGATGGATCGCTGGAGCTTGCACATTTTGTTAGCACCTTTAGGATTAACAAAACCTTCTGGTTGAATCATATACAACTCTTCTTTAATAAATCCATTAAGGAATGCAGTTTTGTTATCCATTTGCCAAATTTCATAAAATGCGGCAATTGCTAACATGATTCGGACAGACTTAAGCATCACTACGAGTGACAAAATCTCATCGTAGTCAACACCTTGAACTTGTCGAAAACCTTTTGCGATAAGTCAAGCTTTGTAGATAGTAACACTACCATCAGCGTCTGTCTTCCTCTTGAAGATCCATTTATTCTCAAATGGCTCGCTGATCATCGAGCAAGTCAACCAAAGTCCATACTTTGTTTCTTATACATGGATCCCATCTCAGATTTCATGGCCTCAAGCCATTTTGCGGAATCTGGGCTCATCATCGCTTCCTCGTAGTTTGTAGGTTCGTCATGGTCAAGTAACATGACCTCTAGAACAGGATTACCGTACCACTCTCGTGCGGATCTTACTCTACTTGACTTAGGAGGTTCAGTAGTAACTTGATCTAAAGTTTCATGATCCTCATCATTAACTTCCTCGCTACTCGGTGTAGGCATCACTCGAACTAATTTCTAGATGAACTACTTTCCAATTCTGGAGAAGGTACAATTACCTTATCAAGTTTTACTTTCCTCCCACTCACTTCTTTCGTGAGAAACTCCTTCTCTAGAACGGATCCATTCTTAGCAACGAATATCTTGCCTTCGGATCTGTGATAGAAGGTGTACCCAACAGTTTCCTTTGGGTATCCTATGAAGACACATTTCTCCGATTTGGGTTCAAGCTTATCAGGTTGAAACTTTTCACATAAGCATCGCTGCCCCCAAACTTTAAGAAACGACAGCTTAGGTTTCTAGCCAAACCATAGTTCATACGATGTCGTCTCAACGGATTAGACAATGGTGCCCTTTTAAACGTGAATGCAACTGTCTCTAATGCATAACCCCAAAACGATAGTGGTAAATCGGTAAGAGACATCATAGATCGCACCATATCTAATAAAGTATGGTTATGACGTTCGGACACACCATTACGCTGTGGTGTTCCAGGTGGTGTGAGTTGCGAAACTATTCCACATTGTTTCAAATGAAGACCAAACTCATAACTCAAATATTCTCCTCCATGATCAGATCATAGAAACTTTATTTTCTTGTTACGATGATTTTCCACTTCACTCTGAAATTCTTTGAACTTTTCAAATGTTTCAGACTTATGTTTCATCAAGTAGATATACCCATATCTTCTCAAATCAACTGTGAATGTGAGAAAATAATGATACCCGCCGCGAGCCTCAATATTCATCAGACCACATACATCAGTATGTATGATTTCCAATAAATCTGTTGCCCGCTCCATTGTTCCGGAGAACGAAGTTTTAGTCATCTTGCCCATGAGGCATGGTTCGCAAGTACCAAGTGATTCCAAAAGTCCATCAGAATGGAGTTTCTTCATGCGCTTTACAGCAATATGACCCAAACGGCAGTGCCACAAATAAGTTGCGCTATCATTATCAACTCTGCATATTTTGGCTTCAATATTACAAATATGTGTATCCCTAATATCAAGATTCAACAAAAATAGACCATTCTTCAAGGGTGCATGACCATAAAAGATATTACTCATATAAATAGAACAACCATTATTCTCAAATTTAAATGAATAACCGTCTCGCATCAAACAAGATCCAAATATAATGTTCATGCTCAAGCTGGCACCAAATAACAATTATTCAGGTCTAAAACTAATCCCGAAGGTAGATGTAGAGGTAGCGTGCCGACGGCGATCATATCGACTTTGGAACCATTTCCCATGCGCACCGTCACCTCGTCCTTAGCCAATCTTCGCTTAATCCGTAGTCCCTGTTTCGAGTTGTAAATATTAGCAACAGAACCAGTATCAAATACCCAGGTGCTACTGCGAGCATTAGTAAGGTACACATCAATAACATGTATATCGCATATACCTTTGTTCACCTTGCCATCCTTCTTATCCGCCAAATACTTGGGGCAATTCCGCTTCCAGTGACCAGTCCCTTTGCAGTAGAAGCACTCAGTCTCAGGCTTAGGTCCAGACTTGGGCTTCTTCACTTGAGCAACAACTTGCTTGTCGTTATTTTTGAAGTTCCCCTTCTTCCCTTTACCCTTTTTCTTAAAACTGGTGGTCTTGTTGACCATCAACACTTGATGCTCCTTCTTGATTTCTACATCCGCAGCCTTTAGCATCGCGAAGAGCTTGGGAATTGTCTTTGTTCATCCCTTGCATATTATAGTTCATCACGAAGCTCTTGTAGCTTGGTGGCAGTGATTGAAGAATTCTGCCAATGACACTATCATCAGGAATATTAACTCCCAGTTGAATCAAGTGATAATTATACCCAGACATTTTGAGTATATGTTCACTGACAGAACTATTCTCCTCCATCTTGCAGCTATAGAACTTATTGGAGACTTCATATCTCTCAATTCGGGCATTTGCTTGAAATATTAACTTCAACTCCTGGAACATCTCATATGCTCCATGACGTTCAAAATGTCATTGAAGTCCCGGTTCTAAGACGTAAAGCATGGCACACTAAACTATCGAGTAGTCATCAGCTTTGCTCTACCAGACGTTCACAACGTCCGGCGTTGCTCCTGCTGCGGGTCTTGCACCTAGCGGTGCTTCCAGGACATAATTCTTCTGTGCAGCAATGAGGATAATCCTCAGATCACGAATCCAATCCGCATCATTGCTACTAATATCTTTCAACTTAGTTTTATCTAGGAACATATAAAAAACAGGGGAGCTAAACGCGAGCTATTGATCTACAACGTAGACATGCAAATACTATTAGGACTAAGTTCATGATAAATTAAAGCTCAATTAATCATATTACTTAAGAACTCCCACTTAGATAGACATCCCTCTAGTCATCTAAATGATCACGTGATCCAAATCAACTAAACCATGCCCGATCATCATGTGAGATGGAGTAGTTTTCAATGGTGAACATCACTATATTGATCATATCTACTATATGATTCACGCTCGACCTTTCAGTCTCCAGTGTTCCAAGGCCATATCTGCATATGCTAGGCTCGTCAAGTTTAACCCGAGTATTCTGCGTGTGCAAATCTGGCTTGCACCCGTTGTATGTGAACGTAGAGCTTATCACACCCGATCATCACGTGGTGTCTCGGCACGACGAACTTTCACAACAGTGCATACTCAGGGAGAACACTTGTACTTTGAAATTTAGTGAGAGATCATCTTATAATGCTAACGCCAATCAAAGGAAAATAAGATGCATAAAGGATAAACATCACATGCAATCAATATAAGTGATATGATATGGCCATCATCATCTTGTGCCTTTGATCTCCATCTCCAAAGCACCGTTATGATCACCATCGTCACCGGCGCGACACCTTGATCTCCATCGTAGCATCATTGCCGTCTCGCCAACTATTGTTTCTACGACTATCACTACTGCTTAGTGATAAAGTAAAAACAATTACAGGGCGATTGCATTGCATACAATAAAGCAACAACCATATGGCTCATGCCAGTTGCCGATAACTCCGTTACAAAACATGATCATCTCATACAATAAAATTTAGCATCATGTCTTGACCATATCACATCACAACATGCCCTGCAAAAACAAGTTAGATGTTCTCTACTTTGTTGTTGCAAGTTTTACGTGGCTGCTATGGGCTGAGCAAGAACCGTTCTTACCTACGCATCAAGACCACAATGATTTTTCGTCAAGCATGTGCTGTTTTAACCTTCAACAAGGACCGGGCGTAGCCACACTCGATTCAACTAAAGTTGGAGAAACTGACACCCACCAGCCACATGTGTGCGAAGCACGTCGGTAGAACCAATCTCGTGTAAGCATACGCGTAATGTCGGTCCAGGCCGCTTCATCCAACAATACTGCCAAATCAAAGTATGACATGCTGGTAAGCAGTATGACTATTATCGCCCACAACTCACTTGTGTTCTACTCGTGCATATAACATCTACGCATAAACCAGGCTCGGATGCCACTGTTGGGGAATGTAGAAATTTCAAAAAAATTCCTACACACACGCAAGATCATGGTGATGCATAGCAACGAGAGGAGAGAGTGTTTTCTACGTACCCTCATAGACCGTAAGCGGGAGCGTTATGGCAACGCGGTTGATGTAGTCGTACGTCTTCACGGTCGACCGATCCTAGCACCGAAGGTACGACACCTCCGCGATCTGCACACGTTCGGCTCGGTGACGCCCCAAGAATTCACGATCTAGCAGAGTGTCGATGGAGAGCTTCGTCAGCACGATGGCGTGATGACGGTGATGATGAAGCTACCGGCGCAGGGCTTCGCGTAAGCACTATGAAGATATGACCGAGGTGGATTATGGCGGAGGGGGCACCGCACACGGCTAAGAGATCAATGATCAACTTGTGTCTATGGGGTGCCCCCTCCCCCGTATATAAAGGAGTGGAGGAGGGGGAGGGCCGGCCCTCCTATGGCGCACCCCATGGGGAGTCGTACTCCCACCGGGAGTAGGATCCCCCCCCCCTTCCCTAGTTGGACTAGGAGTGGAAGGAAGGGGGGGAGGAGGAAGGAAAGGGGGACGCCCTCCCTCCCAATTTAGATTGGTCTTAGGGGCGCCCCTTCCTTTGCTCCCTTCTCCTCTCTCCCACTATGGCCCAATAAGGCCCATATACCTCCCGGGGGTTTCGGTAACCTCCCGGTGCTCCGGTATATGCCCGAACTCACTCGGAACCATTCTGACGTCCAAATATAGTCATCCAATATATCAATCTTTATGTCTCGACCATTTCGAGACTCCTCGTCATGTCTGTGATCATATCCGGGACTCCGAACTACCTTCGGTATATCAAAACACATAAACTCATAATATTGATCATCCCGAACGTTAAGCGTGCAGACCGTACGGGTTCGAGAACTATGTAGACATGACCGAGACACGTCTCCGGTCAATAACCAATAGCGGAACCTGGATGCTCATATTGGCTCCTACATATTCTACAAAGATCTTTATCGGTCAAACCGCATAACAACATATGTTGTTCCCTTTGTCATCGGTAGGTTACTTGCCCGAGATTCGATCGTCGGTATCTCAATACCTAGTTCAGTCTCGTTACCGGCAAGTCTCTTCACTTGTTCCGTAATGCTTCATCCCGCAACTAACTCATTAGTCACATTGCTTGCAAGGCTTATAGTGATGTGCATTACCGAGAGGGCCCAGAGATACCTCTCCGACAATCGGAGTGACAAATCCTAATCTCGATATATGCCAACTCAACAAACACCATCGGAGACACATGTAGAGCACCTTTATAATCACCCAGTTACGTTGTGATGTTTGGTAGCACACAAAGTGTTCCTCTGGTATTCGGGAGTTGCATAATCTCATAGTCATAGGAAGATGTATAAGTCATGAAGAAAGCAATAGCAACATACTAAACGATCAAGTGCTAAGCTAATAGAATGGGTCAAGTCAATCACATCATTCACTAATGATGTGATCCCATTCATCAAATGACAACTCATGTCTATGGCTAGGAAACTTAACCATCTTTGATTAACGAGCTAGTCAAGTTGAGGCATACTAGTGACACTTTGTTTGTCTATGTATTCACACATGTACTAAGTTTCTGGTTAATACAATTCTAGCATGAATAATAAACATTTATCATGATATAAGGAAATATAAATAACAACTTTATTATTGCCTCTAGGGCATATTTCCTTCAGTGCCATGGCATTTAAATTCCAAAAAATAAAAAATGATCAGAAAAACATGAAACCTTGCTTGATGTAATGTCATGCCACCAAGATGATGTGGTACAAAAATTGGTATGTGGGACGAAAGTTTGGACACACACCCCTCACAAACCGGAGCAACTTACTAGAAGGCTAGTGGTTTCGAGAGGGAACAATGCATGTTTGATGAAAAACGGGAGATAGCTTCCCCGTACGGCCTTCAATTTTTTTCTAAGTTTAACTTGCACTAATACAACTGTCATGTGAAAATTTGGAAAATTTCAGGGGTCATTTGACCTTTTAAAGTCATTTCATATGAATCTAGCTGTTATCATCCACATATACAGAATGGAAAGCGTATATACACACATTGAAACAGAACATATAAGAACGGAAAATAGAGTACACACATGAACAAAGCAACAAACAGAGCAATACTATGATTGTTGTGAATACATAGCTATTCACGTCGAAACGACTCAACAAAATAAAACGCGTCCATGAGACCATGACCAGCAGCCCTTGCCTATGGTAGCTCTTGGCTCTGCCTAAACTCGTGCAGGCGTTCGTCCAAGCGGTCGACACACTCGCGGTACATCTGGAGTGCGATCTCGAGCTCCAAGTTGGCTATTTCATCGTAGATCACCAACTCAAGTATGCGACGACCATGTTCCTCTACTACGCCCGGGTGGACACTTGGGCCAAGGAGGCGGTCGAGCCTACCAACCAGCACGTTGGCATCAAGCGGGCCGCGGACAAGGCGAACGGTGCGACCCATGCGAACGGTGTGGCGGGCGTCCGGTGCAAGTACGGCGCGGCCTACCTCTGGTGCAAGTACGGCATAGAGGGCCTCTGCCCACTCCTGGCAAGGAGTGGGGGTACTGACGGGACGTGTACCCAGCTGCGACGCCGTGTCGACAACAGGCAAGCGTCGATGGATCTGCTCTTGCTGTGCAGCACGCCGCGCCTCTCGCTCTACGGCGCCCCAACGGTCTCGCCGTGCGGCGAGCCGCAGCCTATCGGCGGGGACATGCCTAGCTTGCTCTGCGGCGCGCCATCGATCATGTTGTGCGGCGAGCTGCAGCCTGTCGGTGCTGACATGCCTATCTAGATCCGCGGCACTGAAGCGCCATGCGCCAAGGGTCTGCTCAACCCTGGCAATGACGCGCATCACGGCGTCATCCATCGTGTTGCCGGGGAGCTCCTCGGCCTCGACGGGCCGTGACGCCTGCTTGTTTTCCTCGTCGACGAGGTTCATGGCAGAGGCGGCACTTTAGTGGGTTGGCATGCTTGGAAAAGGTGGATGTGCTACAGGCTGCGCTTGTTGCCTCCGTGCATCACGCGTCGCCTAGGTTTATGCACAATATCACTGGGTGGCGGGAAACCGGTGAGAAAATGGCGGGAAACGGTGGCGTGTTCATAAAATGCCATCAATTAATGGAAACTTAACATAGAAGAAACATCGAGCTAGCACAAGAAGTAGATGATAATTAGATGATCATTTATCCTAGTTAATTATGCATTTAATAGTTTACTTTGGTGTGTGGAAATGTCATGTGTGTATTAGCCACCTATGTAATTGGATGTTTGCCGCGTATTACACACATCTTGTTTATGTGAAACATTTCTGTTCTCTTGGCTCAACACAAACAGTTTATCGGAATGAACTGTATGCCCTCCATTGCACACATCTTGATCTGGTTGAACCTTTCTGTTGTGTTGCCTAATCGAAAACAGTTCATTCGAGTGAACTATATGTCGTATATCGCACACACCTTCATCTGGCTGACCGTTTCTTTTGTGTTGCCTAATCACAAACAACTCATCCGAGTGAACCGTATGCTGTGTATCGCACACACCTTCATCTGGCTGCCCGTTTCTTTTATTCCTCCTCATCGCAAACGGTTCATTGAACTGAACTGTATGCCCTGCATCGCACGCGCAATTAAAATCTGGACCGTGTTTGATGCATCCGTGATCGCAAACATTTTGCACCTTTTTTGACGGTTTTTTACACCACCGTTTGCGATTATTGCATCGCACACAGTTTCGTCGAAGGGTCTCTTATTGTAGTGTCGCGTTAGCAGCATCCTGCAGTAGTGCATGGTCGGTACGAGGGGTCGTTCATCTACGGTTCGAGGGACTCCAAGTACGATCTACACCGACATGTTCTTCTTCCGCTACAACTCGGTGACGGTAACGATCGTGATCCCAACTTGTTATGCATCTTCATATTGATCTTGGGTGATAGTAGGCGCGAATTTTTTGTTTTTCTACTGCGTTTCTCAATAGGCGATAAGGGCAGGGAGGCGGACGAAAACCGGCCAACACCCAACAGCTAAACAACCCCCCGACCACCCAACTCCTAGCCAACACCTTGAGCCATTTGGAGCGCACACACATAGATGGGTAGGCTCGACACCCGGGGCAGTCGTCCTGCGCGAGCGAACGAGATCGGCCGAGGACCAACGATGCTGACAACCTGTCTTGGCTCACCCTCGTGCATGGAGCAGCGCACAAGATGACACATGCGGGCGTGACGTAAATCCAACATAGGGAGGTGGTCCCAACCGCGCCCATGGACCTGTGAGGAAAATAGGGCGGGTGCGACGCGTCGATGGAGATTTAAAGGTCGCGAGAGCGCCAAGGAGCCACGAACGAACGAGGCCACCAGGCATGGACGACTTAGCCTGATGGGGGGCAAAGAGCTGAAGGCGGGTCTAGCTGGGCCGTCGCGCGTGGGGCAATGAGCGAGACGGCTCACATAGACACCACCAAGAAAACTACATGACGGTGGCCTAGACCACACGGACCCGTGAGGCGATTCACCCGGGTGCGCGCCCTCTGAGGAGACCGGACGTGCAGACAACCCCATGGAGGTGCTTGCCAAACGCCACCGCACAAACAAACATCACATAGGGCACTCTCGCTTGCGGAGGCTCCCAGAATGCGGGTACTCCAACATCCTTTATAGGAGTAATTGGAGAGGTGCCGAAACCAAAGCTCCGGAGTGCCATCAAGTGGCTCACCTTATTCTCCCTTTGAGTCACTCCCAACGGATGAGTGTCAAGTCACTCGGGGTTGGTCTTGAAGACGACCACCACACCATTACAAACTTCTCGGAGCACACCACACACAAAGGAAGCTAATGTGCCTTGACTCCTAATCAACTAGGAGCCCAATCTCCAAGAGTAATGAGTGTGGATAAAGAAATCAAGCGGGGGACATTAATTGGTTTTGTCGAAGTGTATAACGGGTCTTGCTCTCAAATCCCAAAGTATCAACAAGTTTGTGTTGAGGAATTGAGAGTATTGAGCAAATCAAGGTGTACCAATTGTGGAAGGCTCACAAGACACTAGAGTTGGAGTTGGAGGTATGAGAGGGGGGGGGGGTTATACCCTCCTCAAGAGGTAGTCTTTGGCTGCCTGGGTACCCTATGTGCACGGGGTATCTAGAGACTGAACCACTCTACACCGTGTGCAAGTGGTCAGACCTCGTGTCCACAGGGTGTCTGGAGGGTTTAAGACCCTGGCCCCATGTGCATGAAGGTCGGGAGGCCTGTGTGCATGGGGTATCCAGGGAGCATTCCTTGGACCTCGTGGTGCATCGGGTATGCAGTCAAAGGGCACATCTTGAGGGAAAGTATGGCATTTTTTGGGGTGGATGAACTTGGGAGGGCTAGTGTATATGTTTCACATGTTCCCACACTTTTCATTCGAGCATCTTGACCCCTCTTAATAATATGGTGATCCTATGACTCAAGGACAACAAAACAAAACTTTAGTCATCGAAGAACCACGCCTTTTCCCCTTTTGAAGGGGGAGGGGGGTCAACCATCTCCTTAAAATAACCTCTGAGGGACCAAGGACATGAGATAAACTTAGTAACCGTCATTAGTCACTAACCACATTTTCATCACACCAAAACACCATTTAGGTATAAATGCACTTTCAATACTACATTTGAGTATTTTGTAATTTTTTTTGCACTGTAACCATTCAAATGTATAGAGGAGGAGCATGGGAGAGAAAGACACGTAGTTGTTGATCATTGGCGATGTCGCGTGCATGCTTGAGGTGCAGGTGCCATCTCGTGCCCCCGCTGCCGAAAGTGTTGTTGCCGCTTCCTCCTCGTCTGCAATCCATTCTCCTCCTGTAAGTCCATCCCCGACGAAGGCTTGACACATGCAGACGACGATGAGCATCAAGCAAGAGCAGCCAGCAATGAGGAGCCATGTCGCGTAGTAAGCTGTGGCTAGGGATTGGCAATAGCCCAATGGGTAATTGAGATCAACCGATTTGGATCGATCGGTTTCTCCACGCCGCTCGGTGAAGCTCTCCATCTATTGGGCTGGGCTGCAATGTGTATATACCACTATATGGGCTCACTTAAGCTCATTTGGTCTGTTCCTTCTTCCTTCTCGCGTAACTATTTGACGTAGAACACAAACCTGCAGCAATAGCGACCTGAGGGGGTTGTCCATGGCGATTTGAAGCAAGGGGTGGGGTACTCTCTCTGCCGTTAGTGACCCGCGGCGATTGCCCCAGCTTGCCCCTATGGTGGATTCGTCTCTTCATATGTGTGCATGTTGAAAGAAATGTGTTAATAGGAATCAACTATTTAATTTCATAGAATCTATATCCCCGTTGCAACGCACGGACAATCATGAGGTAAAAAAAATTGGCTTAAGAGACGAGGTGATGTGATGCTTTAAGTTTGGAGGGGTTAATTATAAAATCACCTCATTTTACTCGCTTTTGGCATAGTTTCTAGAAGCAAGTGCACGCCGCGCCAGCGAAGAATCTAGAACAGAACACATAGCCTCACGAAGGAGAGGAGCGAGGGATAAAATCCTTTCTCTCCGACGCAAAGCCAGCCAGCGAGCCAGCGAGGGGGAGAGAGAGAGAGAGAGAGGAAGAGGCGAGCGTCGACCGGTCGTTCGGTGTGAGGAGGAAGAGGAAGAGATCGCCGGAGAAGAGGAGGCGGACGAGAAGAGATGTTTCTGGTGGATTGGTTCTACGGGGTGCTGGCGTCGCTGGGGCTGTGGCAGAAGGAGGCCAAGATCCTCTTCCTCGGCCTGGACAACGCCGGCAAGACCACCCTCCTCCACATGCTCAAGGACGAGGTCTCTCTTCTGTTATTTCGATCTGTAGCCTTCCCCTCTCTTCCCTGGAAGCGGAATCCGATCTTGTCGTCCTTTCTGCTTGCCGGCGATTCTTGATTTCGTCTGACTGGTGTGTTTGTGCTTCCGATTGGATGGCAGCGGCTGGTGCAGCACCAGCCGACGCAGTACCCGACGTCGGAGGAGCTGAGCATCGGCCAGATCAAGTTCAAGACCTTCGATCTCGGTGGCCACCAGATCGCCCGCCGAGTCTGGAAGGACTACTACGCCAAGGTTACCTTTGCCTCTTCTTGCTGTCTGCTTCTTTGTCTGTGTGCAATTGCTATGAGATCTCGACGTATGGTTGATAATTCTACTTTGTGCAATTGCTTTGAGATCTCGACGTATTGTTAATAATTCTACTTTGTGCAATTGCTTTGAGATCTCTGCAAGAAGTAGCTCTTGTACTGAATGAAACCAAGAAATGGAGGTTAGAGACATAAGCAGGAGTATTTAGGATCAGAGGCATGCATCTGAGTAGGTAAGGCACTGGGGGCATCTAGTCGGTAGACCAAGCATAATTTATCAATATAATTTAACATCTTATTCTGTTACTGAATCTCATAATGTGGAGACACCTCCATTTAGCAACCGGGAATGCTGCCAATGCTGGTTTGTGATTGTAGCCAACTGTTCACTATGTTATTCTGAAAATGACACAAGATATTCTAGCTCTTGTATTCAGGCCACTGTGATCGACAGTAGGCCAAATTTGAATGGGGCGGTGTAGCTATGTAGGTCTCTGCAGAAAACATAATAATGGGTGTAACTGCAGCCACTTTGAGCAAAATTGGTATTAGTGCTAATCTTATTCAGATGATGGATGGACAGAGAGTTGCCTGGATTTTCCTGGCCAACTTAAAACTTAACAATGCTTCCTAACATCACTTTGCAACAGCCATATGAATCAAAGGGTGAGAATCTGTTTCCTAGCAGAAGGTCCACCGGATATACCACATTCACCAAACTATAGATGTTTATAGTCCATTCTTGTTTATTCCCGAGTTACTGGCTTGCTGCTATCATCAAGGAAGCACATAAGTCCAGTATTTTTTAGGGACAATTGCCCAAGTTAAATGTATCACTGTGTTTGGAGAACATTCTGAATGCATGACTCATACTTTCCACTTTACCAATTAACTATCTAAAGACTGCGGTGTTCCCCTATTGTTTGGAAGTGGCACTTGTTCCTGTTCTTCCATAAAAACTGTTTAGTGAGTTGACATCACTTGTGGGGTTTACATAAAAAACTACAACTGGGGATGGGAATGAGACAACCGACTGTACTAGTCTAGTATTTTGATAGTCTTGCTCCAGTCAACGGGATTGTACATTATATTGACCTCTCCTTGGGAGTATTCAGCTATCTATCATGTCTTCTAGGCATATTTAACCTGTGTTCACCAAAGGTTCTTCCAAAATTACATGCCTTACGTACGTTAAGACATGAAGTTAAGCGATCAAATAAGGTTTGATCATTATTCCATTTTTCTTTAGGACAGTTCTCCTGGAAAAGAAACTTGACCATGTATCTGTTCACAGGTTTTTAACTGGTTTCTGGGCTCAAACAACACCTTTCCAAATTCTGTTATATTTTTCTTCGAGAACACATTGCTCTCTTATCTTTCATTCTTTGTAATACCTGTAAATTTAGGCACAACTAGTTTACTATGGTCTCAGATGTGCTCATGCATAACTGTTGAAGACTTAGCCGTATGAATTGTGTTCTATTTCCTGTGAACTTGGCATCTTATAGATCTAGAAATTTCTTGTGTTGTGATGTTAATCGACTGGGATTGTTTTTTTGACGGTGATCGACTAGGATTGTTAACGGGATAATATATCAACCAGCAACAAAGCTGAGATCTATGCATTTCTGGTGCTTGTAGCTTTGTTTCTTGCCGGTAATTTTTCTGTTACACTGTTGCCATGCTTGCTCATCGAGATTTTAAATAGATGGAATAGAGTAGTTACATTGTAAATATGTAATCCTCTTCAAGGCTTACATGTATGGACAATGCGCTCCGAATGTTCAGCCGTAATGCATAATGCATTTACTGCACTAATCACAGTCTGTAAAGTGGAAGTGATCAAGTGAGATGCATGACTAATAATTTATTTGAGTAGCCTTCTGTAATGTTCATCAGAAGGTTCATATATTTCTTTTGTGTTGTTGGTTCTGTGCCTTGACCCTATTCTTACTTAAATTATTTATGTGCTGATTGTATCTTCTGTGCAAACACCAGTGTATATGGATACAGGGTCTACAATGCACCTGATATGAGTATTGATATCTACAGGGAATTGGTGCTTCAATTTTCGATCTAACTTCTACTATTTGATTGCTCTGAGGGAATTTTCATAATGTGACAATGTTGGAAGTTTAATTGAAACATTACAATAAGAGTGTAATGCATGCTTTGTTATGATCACAAGCCGTGTACTTTTTATACTAGTATACGGCACGTGCTAAGCACGTGATGTCTCGGTCAAACTGCAAATAACATCTCTTTCCTTGCATGATGGATACTTCAAAAAAACAGCCACAGAAGATCTGCAGTCTGCAGGGTGTGCAGAACTGCAGGTGCAGCCCTGCCGTGCGTCGATGACTCCAGAATAATCCCGTCGGCCTCATTTTGGCGCGCGACAGCATAGGCGAATCCCGGAGACTACAGCCGTTGGATCAACTGTCTTTGCTGTTTACCGATTCAGTCCGTCCAAGAAATCAACGGCTAATAATTGCCTCTACGTCATGACCGGTGGTTAAAACAAGTTCAAATTTTCGTGTACTATAGTAGTAGAGATTTGCTTGTTAAATAGGAGTGAGTACACATGGAAAGTAGTTAGTCAGCTAAAGCTCTTCTGTCCTTGGTATGTGCTGCTCTTAGTAAATATGTGCAGCTTATCTGTCCTTGCCTCCTTGGTATGTGGCTGTTAGGACTTGGCAGTTCTGTCATGAACTAGTTAATAGTTTGGATGGGCTTTAGTACTACCTCTTTGTCATTTTCAGTTTCTTTTTCTTTCCCCATAAATAATTAACACGCAAAAGTGTCCAGGAATGCATACTCTTCTATCCATCTGGATAGCAGAGGTGAAAAAGAAGAACACCATTTTACCCCGAAGTAGTCCATAATGAACAACTTCACATGTCACCAGTGCCATCTTTTGTGCTGCTCCACTGTTCACATATCTGCATATATCACAAGGAAATCCTACTTGTATGACTATATGTTCACAAATACAACTTGTGAACCCTTCTATTATCTTGTCGTGAAAATAACATTTGAAGTGCAGTGGAGTGGGTTCAGTTTTTCATGTATTGTAGAAGCAGAATGAAAATGACTGTATATCACTCAGAGTTTAATCCAAAGAGATAATGTCTGCTGCCACATTTTCGCTTAGTTGGATACTGCCCCATGCCGTAACCATTAGTAGTGAACTGTGAATTATTAATTTGGGCAGTTTACTTTTATGTTGTCATATGATTCTGCTGGCTTCTTTTAATTCCTATTCTGTCTGATAGGTGGATGCGGTTGTTTACTTGGTGGACGCTGCTGACAAGGAACGGTTTGCAGAGTCGAAGAAGGAGCTGGACGGCCTTCTTTCAGATGACTCCCTAGCGAATGTGCCTTTCCTCGTACTGGGTAACAAGATTGACATACCTATCGCAGCATCCGAGGAGGAGCTGCGCTACTACCTTGGGCTGAGCAACTTCACCACTGGGAAGGGCAACGTGAACTTGTCGGATTCAAATGTGCGGCCCCTGGAGGTGTTCATGTGCAGCATTGTCCGCAAGATGGGCTATGGCGAAGGTTTCAAATGGATGTCCCAGTACATCAAGTGAGGGGCCTTCCTGCTGTCCAGCGTGGCAGTACTCAGGTCCTGGTTCTTTGTCCCTCTCCTCACCCTTGATGCTCTGGGGAAAACTGCTGCTGTAAGAAAAGGTTTATCTTAGTGATAGGGAAAGCCTGTAAGTTGACGATAATCCTAGATATATGGTTGCGTAAATTTGTTTGACTGTTGGTGTGTAAGGTGATTTTATTAGTTACAATGTGGTTGCTGGGATCATTTGTAGACTATGGGAAGTGTCTCAGCTACTGTAATCGGTCATGTCAGTCGGTGAAATGTTTGTTACTCCCTCCGTCTCAGTTTACAAGTCCTATGCGTATATCTAGGTTGCCAATTTTATCATCCTAATATATACTATATAACAAAAAAATTAAATCTTTAAAAAATAGAACATCTGAAGTTTATATTGGTATATTTTTGTAATATATGACTTGTATTAGGTTGGTCAAATTGACGACTTAGGGGTACGTGCACGCCCTATAAACTGAGAGGGAGGTAGTAGAATATGTTGGTGAAACTTTTTGAGCAACCCTGTCCATCGAGAAATGCGCTGAACCTTGCGCTTGCTTAGTTTTTGCTGTGTAATCAGTGTGGTTTTCTTAGGTGGTCCCTCCGTCTCTTATCATGGGGCAGAACCCCCTCCTGCAAGAGCCAACAATTTTATGCCAAACATTCTTCTTTCTTTCATTTGCGCTGAAAATCCATCGATTAGGTGAAGAGAATAAATAAAGCTGGTCGTACGGCCAACGACGAACATTGCACCTGAAGCATTCAGGAAGCCTGAAGAACTAACAGCCTATAAGAAGAGATGGAGGGAGTAGACCACCATGCTATTATCAGCACAGTCCAGCAGAAGTGTGGTTGCATTGCATCACAGCAATGCAGATTGATATCCTGTATGTATTATTGCAACCGGAGACGCTCTTCCGTTCTCTACTCATCGCCAGGCCGCGTGGCTGAACAAAGCCATTCATATCCTATCCATGCCAAATAAAGCCGTAGCCATGCACTGAACAAGGCCTTAGAGCAACTCTAGCAGACCCTGCAAAATGCCCCGACCCGTAAAATAACTGCCAAAATGCGGGTCAGCGCGAAAAATCCTGCCCAAACAAACCACGCAAACGCGGTCGGCCGCAAAAAATTTTAAGGGGCGCGGCAAAAAATTGACCCCAACCCGCGAAAACGCCCCCCCCCCCGGCCCGTCGGTACCCTGCATATAGCGGGAGTGGTTGGTGGGGAAGACATTCCAGCCCGCGATTTTCCCTGCAACCACCTCCCCTCTCCCCCTCGCCCCGCCGCGGGGCCGCCGCCCAAGATTTCGGCGAAAGTAGCCGGCGGGAGCACGTCGAAAGGCCGCCACACGCACGAGGTTGCCCTCCACCCCCCCCCCCTCCTGCGTCGGCGGGCCGGAAAGTTGCGGATCTGCGGCCCTTCACCGCTGGCGGCCATATTTGGCATTTTCGATCGCCGGTGGCTGCGCCAAGCGATGAAGTGGTCGGGGAGCATCTCGCGCAGCCCCGGCAAGGTCGCATCGCCGCATGCAGGTACGGGTTCGTCCTCCCTCCGCCGCCGACGGTTTGCGGGCATGGATTCGGTCGGCCGTCCACCGGGCTCGGTGCTCGCGCAGCGGCTCTATGGCTCGCCGATGCCGCTCATACAGTGCGACGACTGCACGCGGACAGTGCTGTGGCTAACTTCGGGCACACCGAAGCACCCCAGTTGGGTGTTCTTCAAACGGGAAAATGACGGGGTACGTGTTGTTTTCATTCGGCTCATTTTGATAGCTCATTCTTTGATTCAAATGCGGTAGCTCGTTTCGAACATCATCATGTGTGTAGGAAGATGAATGCTCATTTTGATTTTGGAAAGACGAATACATTGATTTATTGATAGAAAGAAACTTAATAGACGTTCGTGCACTCCTTAGTAGAATCGAAGGCAATGATGCGGCTGCATGTGCAACTAGAGGGGAAGCAAAGTCTACTTCTTTCGAACCAAGGATGAAGAAAGAAGAATGCAAAATCAAGAGTCCACAGATCAACAATGAATGCATGGAGAAGATATTAGTCCAACTAGTGGGAGCAGTTATGGATGTTGAAAATATTCTAAAATGCATACTTGTGATTCTTGTTTTCTTTAGTCTTACTATTCTAGCAAAGATTTGGTGATGTCTTATGTATCCAATGTTGTTGAAAAAGTAAAAAAATGCATTATGTTGGATCAAATTAAGGTGCAAATTTAGATTTTCCGGCCCGGGAGAAGCGGCGCCAGACCAGACCCCGCAAAGCCGATCCATAAAAAAGCATATTCCGCGAATATTCTTTTTTACGGGTCCGTTATGCGGGGTCTGCATCTGCGGCCGTCCGCGCCAGCCCGTAAAGCCATTTTTCCGCGAACCGCACACGTATTTTACGGGCCGGCGGGATGCGGGGTCTGCTAGAGATGCTCTCATAATTCCCAGCCATGCACTGAACTAGACCGTCTTATCCTTGGCATCCTTTGCTAATTCAGCACATTAGCGTGCTCTGAATGTATACGCGAGAGAAGGCTTGGAAATAGAAGGCATGCAGAAAGGGAAGCACGCACAAGTTGGCGAGGCGAGTTTTGGTCCGGGGTTCCTATCCGAACCATTGATGATCTCCGACACATGTCGACCTCGCAGGCTTTCTTCTCCTACGTATCCTGGGATCGACTGGAGACCCAAGCAGACCGAGACGCCAGGAGTATCCTCAAACAGCAAGGTCAAGTCCCGTTTGGAGCTTGCATTGCTGGTCTGTGGTGATACAACTCAACTTTTCCTTCCCTCGTCCAGAAATGAAGATCAGTCCCAGGTTGCATGCACTTGGGTGTGGTTTGGATCATCGGAAGGCCTACGTTTTTGCCAGTTCAGTACAGCTCTGTTTATGGGTTGTGATGATAGAGTTGTATCCTTGACTGAAGACTGGTCCATAATGTATAGGCCGATCAAATTTATATTAAAATTATCAACATCTACAATATCAAATAAATAGAGTATAAAACATATTCCATGATGGGTATAATGGTTTTGATTTGGTATTGTGCATCTTGGTGTTCATTTTATAAATTTGGTCAAACTTCTGAAGGTTTTACTTGAGATAAACCTAATATGCCAACTAAAAAGAAAAAGGAGAGGGTACTTCAAACATGTTCTTTTTTATAGCACCGGTTTTGTCTATTTTGCTTAGAATACCACTGATGTCGTTTTTTTGCAAAACTTCACACATGAGTACAACACTCGATCATGTATGTTAAAGAAATAGGGAGTGTTTGATTTTTTTACAGTATTTTTTATTCTATTATTCATAATTGATGCTCGTGGAACCGTATCCCAAAATTTCGTGTGTAGCTACTAAATTATTAAAGCCTGGGCACGTTGTAATCCATTCTCAAACATTACTTGCCAAAAATTTATCCCAAAACTAAGAGCATTTCGAATCCACCCTCAAACCTTAGTTACCAAAAAACAACCTCTAAAATTTAGTTCCCTAAAATATCTTCGGTATTAGGAGGTTGCCTTCTAACTAAGAGCAACAATGCAAACTTAGGCGTCAAATACCCATCTTCGGTATTGGGAGAGTGCCTTCTAACCCATCCCCAAAACTTCACGTAACTCCCAATAATTTTTTTAGCTATTTGTCTCACCATTTTGCATGTATAAAGTTTATTTCAACTTCATTCCTACAACATACTTTGTCAAATCTTGATGTTTCAAAAGCATAGATGTCAATAATTTGATTCAAATTCAAACCAACTCATTGGTCGTTGGTTTGATCCATGCCAACCAACTCATCAAGACATACATGCATCCATGCATAGCATATTGCTACATCCTCCTCATCTTCTAATTGCTCAACCTTCCAGGTTGTTGGTGTATCGAACTCAACCACATCTTCATCCACTTGTTCCTCCACTTCGGGCCATCATCTCCCATAAAAAAGTCAATGCCTTCTAGGCCAATTTGATCTTCATTCAACTTTGCCATGAACTCTTGCACTTTCGGGTCATTTTGCACAATGTTATGGTGCACAACTTAAACCTCACACTCATAGCATCATCAGGCTTTCGTGAAATCTTTTATAGCAAATCATCAAGTTATCCTACCATGCACCCGCAAAAAGAAAGGTTCTTATACCCATGTAGTATCCATTTTGTTGTGCAATCTGCCCGATTAGAATTTCACCGGAGTCACCGTCCGAGTTCACACGCTTACGCGTTCAATTGTGATTGCTGCCCGTCTGAATTGCATGCAGCCTGATCGAAACCGCGACCATCTCTTCACCTCTTTTTATTTTTTTAAAGGCAAAAGATTTACAATTTCATTGATTAATAAAGAAAATTGTAGACAACAGCTGCAAAGGGAAACAGAAAAAATCTACTCTCGTTGCATTACAATGCTCAAATGCTTCGCGCCCGCCAAAACCCAAAGAGACATCTCCTATCTAATCTTGTTAATGATAACCATAAAAGGAACAACCGTGTTTCGAAAGATTCCATTATTATGTTCCCACCAAATCTCACAAAAACACGAGCGTCACCAAAGAGGCGAGCGCCTTTGGAGATCAGAGACGAGCCTGAAGATTATCTCTTCACCTTTCTCTCGCCGCATGCAGTCGTTGTCTCTGCGCTCCCGGTCTCGACCAGACAAACAAGCCTAATGTGGCTACCAAGCAAAATCTTTTCCATTTTACCAACGCAAAACATTTCGCGTGCCTTCTCTCAGTTCCGTCGAAGCCACGCACTTGTCCAACGGAACGTAGCGGTTCTTAACCCCACCCATCAAATCTGCGGAATACTAGTTGCAGTAGTCAGTCGGCCACTCCCGCGGTTAATTAATCAGAAGTGGCAAGGAAAAAGAGGAGCGTGTATGTATTCCGTGCAAGTCTCACCCTTGCCCGCCGGCTCGGACTTGAGCTTTGGCTTGCTTGGCCGTGCCGGTCTCCCCCGGCCTTCCCCACCGCACGTTCTTCCCCGTCGGACCGCAACTCATGCAGCAGCGGATAGGGCCGGCAACGCCGCGAGCCACGCCAGCGAAACAGACGTACGAGAACCAGCGACGGGGTGGGATCGGCCCGCCCCGCCCCGCCCAGGTGGCCGGATCGGCACGAGCGGCCGCGCGACGCCGACCCCGGCGCTTGTCGGCACCCGGCCCGCGCCACGCCGAAGGTTCCCAGGCCCAGGCGTGAGAAAGAAAGGAACAAACGCCATGATGGTTTGAAAAGAAGAAAGTCCGTGTTTCTTGGCCCCGATCGTTTTCCATTTGCGAGCAGGAGGAGCAGTTTTCGTTCGTCTGGAACTTTCTAAGCTGGCACATTCGTCGCTTTCCCGTTGGATCATCGTGTGCCGAGTTGTGACCAAATGGGGAGATGACTGGCGACTGGAATTGGCATTCTTGGAGCTGGAGGGAGGGGAGGGGAGGGGAGATGTTCCTCCTTCCGAGATCACCGTTCGGTGAGGGGGTGCATGCGATGCGCTTGGCTGGAAATGGGTCTCCTTCCTTCCAACTGCATGCGGGCTCTACAGTTTTCCGTACAACCATCCAACCCAAGTACAGTCAAGTCTCCCTTGGCACGCAATCGCTCTATGGCCGGGGGGGACTCTTCAAGCCTGCTCTTTTATCACCGTGCTCATTAAGGGCATCTCCAGCCGTTGGCCCCCCCAGGACGCATACAATGTACCCGCCGTTAAACCGCGCCTCCGCGGCCGGAAACGCCCAGCTGCTGCGGGAGGGGCTGCCGCGGCGAAGCGCTGCTATTTTTCGGCGGGGAATGGCTATCTAGCGGAGTAGGCCGGCGGCCGTCGCCGGGATATAGCTAGTGGTGGCCGAGGGCGCGGGGTGCGAGGCGAGTCGGGGGAAGAAAACCTTGACTTTTCCCCTGTCGGTGTGGGCCAGGCGTGCTTTTCCCTAGCGCCGGAGCCCCCAACGGCTCCCCAGCGTGCCGGGTTCGGCCTGTGACCGCCGGGCGGAAAAAAGGTCCGAACCGGCGATTTTCGGCGTCCTGGGGGCGCAACTGGGCCGTTTTTCGGCGCCGGCGCCGAAAAAGTGGCCTGGGGGGGGGGGGTTGTTGGGGGCGTTGCTGGAGATTCCCTAAGCAATGCGTAAATGATACGTAGGTCAATACTACTATGTAGAGTCTGCAACGACTCTGCATGAGTAGGTTCTGGCAAGGCAACAAGCAGCATGGAAAGCTATTATCGCAGGGCGCACAGCACTGGAGAAGGGGCTCATTAAACGTGTTGGTAGCGGCCAGACTATCCCCATATGGAACGACCGCTGGATACCTACCACACAGTCGCTCAAGCCCATGGGAAGACAGGGGACTGATCAGCTTGAGATGGTCTCCCAACTCATCAATAACTAGTAAGATGCCCGTGCAATGCACGGAACATCAAGATTGAGGATGGATGGCGCCGGCAGCGGCCATCACACCAGATTGTTCCATGGCCTTCTGGATATGGTGGGGAAGAGATAAGGCTGATTGTGAGAGACAAGGAGTTGTTTGTAAATATGGAAACAAGTGCGGGCATCTTTTTGCAAAACTACAGCAGTTTGCTTTGTGTGCGTCAGATCTAGATCCAACGGCTACTGGTGAAAGATGGCAGGCACACCATCATCACCAACTCAGAATTTTATAGGAGTAGAGATCATACCGGAACATGGGACATTGAGTTGGTATGAAGGAATTTTTTTGCAACCGATGCTGAGGCCATACTAAATATACCAATTCGGGCAGGTGGTGGTGACGACTTTCTGGCTTGGGCTCTAGAAAGGTCGGGCGAGTACTCCGTGAAATCAGCTTATCGCGCTCTTGTGACCCGAAACGAGCATCCTGCTCTAGGGGAAGGGACGGTAGCAGGAACTTCATTGACAGGAAAACAGGTATGGAACGCCTTATGGAAGCTCAAGGTCACTCCGAGAGTTCGGGTTTTTTGGTGGCGAGTGTTGCGAGGGGTTCTTCCTGACTACGGCACAATGCGCTACAGACATATAAGAACATCATCCTTGTGTGACCTATGTAAGACCGCCGAGGAAGATTTGATGCATGCTCTCGTCCACTGTTCTCATGCCAAAAGCTTTTGGAATGCTTCGAAGGAAATCTTGGGCCTGAAGCATCCACGTCTACACCCAAGAGACATGGACAAGGGATCTTATGGTGGACAGTTCATTCACCGAACCAGATAGATGCAAGATGATCACTATTATGCATGCAATCTGGAATTCACGTAATTGCTGGACCCATGATGAGGATGGTACGACCCGGTGCAAGCAATTAAACGGGCGAGAGATGATCTAGCCTTGCTAGAAGTACCAAATATCATCGTGTTGGTCAATGGGGCAGTGTTGGCGCCCGCCGGATCCTGGTTGGGTAAAGATCAACATAGACGGAGCTATCGATACTCAGGCACAAGTGGGAGGAGCGGGAGGCGTTGTACGCTCTCACCTCTCATTCATGGGTGCGTGGTGCAAACCTTTACCTGGTGTTACAGATCCACTTATCGCTGAAGTGCAAGCATTGCAAGAGGGAGTTGTTTTTGCTCAGCTCAGAGGTTTCTCGCATGTTGTCATGAAGGTTGATTGCTTAGAGGTCGTAAACCTCTGGCTATCGTGTCACAATGGAAGGTCATTGCTGGCGCCTATCTTCGATGAAATTAGGGACAAAACTTTAAATCGCTTCCTTTTCGGTTCAGCACACTCCCAGGGTCTGTAACGACTCTGTGGATCTTTGTGCTAAACGTGCTACTCCCTCCTTTCCTAAATATAAGTTTTTAAAAAGATTTCACTATGGAGCACATACGGAGCAAAATAAGTGAATCTACCCACAAAATGCATCTATATACATCCGTATGTTGTCCATAGTGAAATACCTACAAAGACTTATATTTAGGAATAGAGGAAGTACTTCTTTAGCAGTGTCAGATTGTTGGATGGACTCTTGTCCCTCCTTCCTTGTTACCAGCTTCATTGCTGATTGTAACCGAATTCCTCTGATGCAATAAAGATCCCATATTTCCCGTCCAAAAAGAAAGAGGCAACGAGCAGCTTCACCTACTCATGTGAGCAGTTAATACAACCTGGTACTCCATTTTAGCATCAGTCTGAGGTTATCTCCTACAGCTCAACCTCCTTTTTTTTACTAATAAGGTTGTTGAGTTGTAACATAGACAAGAACCACACGAGGCAACAACGATAAGAGAAGATGCTACTTCGAGACAAGCTTGCTGATGGTGCTTTTCTATAATCCGAGCCTTCATGTTAATCTGTTATACACACACTTTGCTGATGCATCGATCTCAAAGAAAGGCAGCATCCGAGCATTCCGATCACGACACATGTCTGCTTGGCGTCCCGGCTCGGACAAAAGAATCATGTAATGCTATCGCTGTGCAAGCGAACGAAACGAAAGGAACTACGTATGATCATCATCGTCATCATCTATCACCTCAGTCTAACGGCCAGGAGAGCCCCGAGCACGAGCAGCTTCACCGGCAGCAGGAACAGCGCCAGCAGCCGGGCGTGCTGCTGGGCCTGCCTCGCCGCCTCCTTCCCTCCCCGCGCCACCGCGTCCGCGAGCTCGCCGTACCTGCCCCACCCGCCAATGCCGGTGGCCAGCACGCCGTGCACGGCCAGCGGCCACCACAGGAGGAGCTGCCACCGCTCCCGCTCCGCCTCCCGGAGGCGCCGCACCTCCTTGCGCACCACGCCGCGGACCGACCGCAGGTACGAGTTCACGTCGTGGTCGCGGTACACCGTGCCCTTGGGGCCGTAGGCGCCGCCGTCCTTGAGGATCTCCAACGGGTGCGGGGAGTTGAAGAACGCCGACACGGCCGATTGGAGCAGTTTCAGGGAGATGCCTGCTGAATCGCCCAGGTAGTAGATGCCACTGTCCTGTGGGAGAAGGTGGTGGTGCGGGGAGAGCCTCTTGTCCGGCTGCAAGATGAGGACTTCCCCCATTGGGGCATACAAGAGTTTCTGCAGTGAATTACAGAGAAGGGATTACACCATCATTATTGGTTAAGACTTAAGAGTGTGCGATTGGTGGACATGCATTGATCCTATGTATATGTCCAATGCTTATTCAGAAGAACTGGCATCAACCAATTACTACTATTTTTACAAGATGCATGTTTTAGTCCTATATAATATAGTTACAGTGAGAAAATCAACAAAGAAGATATGGTAGATAATCCAACCCATGAATGTGCTTATCTATTGTTTTCCATGTCAGAAATCAAACCTACCCTCATAAGTCGTTGCAACAACAAAATGGCTATCATGGACCTCGATTATCTATAAATGAAATATCTGTCGCATAGGTTAAAAAAAACTAATTTACCATTTGTGTTACAAAATAAAGAGGTCACCAGACACGAGCATACCTGGTTTGTAAGGCATGGGTGACTGCGGAAATTTCCATTGGCGAGCTTCAGAATGTTGGCGACATGGTCAGGATAATTGCACGAAAATACTCGAGGAACAATATCCCGATGCATTGTGATTGATTGCACATGACTCTTCGGTAGCCCGAGTTTACGGAGTAAGTGGTCACCGCCACACATGATGCATGGGGCACCGAATGTTATAACAGGCAACAATGATGCAGCAGGTGCCTCTCCTCTCATCAGTAGCATTAGATTCACAAGCAAAGCCAAACTCCCACCAAGAGAATGGCCAGTGAATCGCAATTCTGCGGATTTACCATAATTTCTCAAGTGTGATCTGACATACGGCAGCATTTGGTGATACATCCCTTTGGCAGCTTCATATATTCCCCTGTGAACAAGTACGTCGAGTCCCTGGAGCGCATAAGAAATGCACAGAGATTACAAAAATGTGACAGCTGTTCCTTTCAACATCGAGAACAAATGCAAACGTTTTTTACGCATCACTGAATTTGCTTGATGTGTCCATGATGCGTAACTAAATGAAGCTACATAATAAGTTAAAATGATTGAATACCGGCATACCTCAAACTTGACTGGTTCAAATAGTAGGTTGGCCTGCCAAGAAGCGATCGTCTCCGAGCCCTGCCAATAAGATAAGCAAGTCATGATCGAGCAAAATAATGGCAGGGTCAACTAACATGCTAAAGACACACACGGAGACATGAGATATCAGGGAGGAGTTCTACCTGAACTACGAAGTATCTTGTGCTACCTTGATCATCATCGCAAATAAACCATTCAGAGGGACAAGATCTTGAAGAATTCAGATCATCTGCAACAGCTTGTCTTGTTTCTTCCTTGGCAGCAACCATGGAAGTTACTGAATTTGTTGTGGCCACAAATGAGGCTTCGTCCAAGGTTAAACCTTCACCGTTCTCACCACTCACAATGGCCATGATGGTTGTTGGATCATTCTTACCCTTAGTCCTGGAACCAAAGGGATTGATGCCCATGGCCCGGGAATGCAAATATGAGGCAGCAGATGACATGACTTGGTAAGCACCAAAAGGGTTTATCGCCGGGCCGTTTCCTCCTTCCTCCTTGCTCCCCAGCGCAGCATTCTTGACAAATCGAGGTGTTTTATCTGGAGATTCACCTTTCTCAGTGCTCTGCTCCTGCTTCCTATCAGGATTAGCTCTGTCCTTCTCTTGCACTGATGTTGTCACAAACTGTAAACTGTACCGGCGGAGACATTTTGGCTGATTTGGTCGAGGAGGAACCAAAAATGCAGTGTTAGGAAAACTTGAATCGGGCACCCAAATTTTCTACCAGAATGTATTCAAATTAGATAAAAGAACAATGAGGTAACTGGTGTAACTAATACTACATCATGAGCACGTCCAAAAGCAGCGTAAGCCAAGTGACGATTGATGGAAACGGAGGAAGAGATGGAACAGAGTTTGCAGAAAGGTAGTAAAACAAGTACTTCACCATCACCCGGAGAGAGGTACAGTGAAGGCCAAAATAGACTGAATCTAGCTTTGCATTCCTAAAAATACCACTGCCTGCTGTACCGAAATGAGGTATAATGTTCACGTAGAGGAAACTCATCAGGGTTGACCGGCCGTGATTGTTAAACAGGGAACGTGCATGTATGTAACTGGCACTGCTGCTGCAAGCAATGATCGTACCTGAATTTTGGGGATCATGTAGGCGATGTTGCAGAGGTAGGACATCCTGGAGTACTCCTTGGCGTCCTGGATGGACACCTTCCGAAGGAGCCTCGAGAAGGACGCGCGGTCGAACACCTCGCCGTCGCCCTCGTCCGCCCCGACGGCGCAGCCTTCCTCCTCCTCGTCCCCGCCGCCGCACGACGCGCATCTCTCGGCCCCGGGCACGTCCGGTGCCTCGTCTTCCTGCCCTCCGCGTCCCCCGCCACCGCCGGCCGCCTCGGCGTCCGCCTGATCCGCCCACCTCGGTTGCACCCGCAGCATCTGCAACACCCAGTTGCCCTGCCTCCGCTCCTCCGCGTCGGGCCTCGTCCCCGCCTCCTCGCCGCGGACCTCTCCGCTCGCGCCGGCGCCCGGCCTCTCGCCGCGCGGCCACAGGCGCGGCAAGGCGGCGCGCGTCTGCTGATTGCCCTGCCTCCGCTCCTCCGCGTCGGGCCTCGTCCCCGCCTCATCGCCGCGAACCTCTCCGCTCGCGCCGGCGCCCCGCCTCTCGCCGCGCGGCCACAGGCGCGGCATGGCGGCGCGCGTCTGCTGCTGCTGCCGCTGCGCTGGCGGCGGCGCCAGCGGGGGCTGCGGCGGCGCGGCGGGCCGGACGCCGCCCAGAAACCTCAGCGCGTCCATGGCGTGCCGCGCTCCCAAGTCCAAACCTCTTGTTCTCTCCTCGATCTCCGAGGCGCGCGGCGGCTGAGCCTTGTGACGCGGGTCCGTATCGCGGCGCGCACGAGTTAGTCGTTAGGAATAGCGTGGCTGGCGCAGGAGAGGCGGCACCGAACGAGAGAGAGAGATGGAGGCATGGGCGGAGTAGAGGCCCTATATATGTGGAGCGCGGTGGGGAGGGGGTCGTGGAGCCATGGAGGTCGGAGGAGAAGAGAGGATTGTTTGTGGGGAAGGGAGACAGAGAGAGAGATGGGATGGGAGGGAAGGAAAAATCTCTCTGCTTGCGTGCTCGCGCTCGGCGATCTCTTGGCAGCTTGCGCTGGTGTTGTTTTCGTTTGAATTTGTAGGCGTTTCTCCCACTGTTTCCACATCCATCTACCGTGGATGCACGCACGCGTTGGTCCGCTGGATTTTTGGATGTTTGATGAATCTCCCGATGAATAGTTGTACGTACAATTTTCCGTTGTCTATTTTGACTAGGCAAAGGATTTCCTTTTCCCAACATCTGATATGGATATTTTGAAGGTGAAACAAAAAGTTGGAGTGAAAGTATATAAACACCACCGACGGTGGACGTCTCCGGCCTAACCAGGCAAGAATACGAAAAAGCAAACGAATATTGCTGTGTAATTTGAACTAAAACCACGACACTAACTTTGGATCAAGGAAATTAGTTACTGCCTTGATTTAACCTAAGCACACCGGAGTAATAACATTGCAAGGTAATGATGACACTAGTTTTTTTGTTTCTTTGGAAGAAAACAAGACACAGATTCATTTTGTGACAAGCTGAATTCTATAAGCTTTTCTCAAAAAGTACGACATACTTTACGGACTTGCTAATTCTAGATGAGAATTAACACTCTCATATAATTCCAACACCATTTGATTTTACAAGAAGATTCGTGAGAACTTTTTTTCCTTGATTTACTTTTCTAGATGAGACTTAGTTAATTTTAATCTAAATGAGAGCTAGCCACACCCTATACTTTGTTAAGAATCTAATAGAATTGTTCGTAGGAAAGGAGTGTATACCATAATTTTGTTCATCTCGTTTCATTCAAAGTCAACTACTCCCTCCGTCCGGGTTTATTGGGCCCTTCGACAAGAACTCAAGGACCAAGGCAATGTATTAACTCTAACAACCTCTGATTTCGGAGCATGCAAGTAGCCAACCCCCATTAGCTCGCATTTATTCCGCCCAGCTGGTTTAACGCTTCGTCTCTGCATGCAACCAATCAAGGGCACGTCTAGCACTTGCCCGCTGCAAAGGCATGCAGCTGGTTGCATGCTTCGATTTAATTGCAGTTAATCACGCCTACCTCCAGCCAATGACTGTACAGCATGCGGTGAGTAATCGAGGCAAAGTAAACTCGTAATTGCAGCGGCCTTATAAAAACAGTCTCTGCGTTCTTTGCTCTCGGGCCTAATAAACCCGGACGGAGGGAGTATGTCAGTTTGTAGACTTAGGCTCTGTTTGTTATGGCTTATATTTCAGTTTTTGCGGATTTTCCACTTTGGCTTAAAAGCAGAAAAAGCCGATTCATAGGTGATTTTGGCTTATGAATCGATATTGTTATATGACTAGTAAAAGAGTCTGTGCGTCGTAACGGGAGAAAAAAATGCCACATGCTTTTAATTTACAAAAAATTGTCTATAATCTGAGTATTTGTAACTACGGCCCAAATAAAGATGGCCTTTGCCTACAAAAGCGCAAGTTCAAAATTCCACATGTCTTCTATTTAAACACGGCTTGCATGTAGATTTAATACGTACAAAGAAACGAGCAAGTGATTTTCAATTTCGTCTTCAATCCTGATTCGCTGAGATGTTCATCCACAATCCGGATCAATACCGATATGAAAGAAAAACGGATAATGCACTGTTGATTAAGATTGTATCCTAGATAATATTTTTTTAATGTTAATAGGAAAAATAACATCATATTCAGATTCCATATATTTTTCTAATCAAATTTCATATATAACATGTTAAATTTGGAGTTACAGTTTAGAAGATATGAGTATTTAAAAAAAACATTTGATACATACCGCGGGTTTAATGTCAGAAACATCAAAGGGTTTCCTGTGAAATAGCATGACGAACTAAGAATACCTATTTCTTTTATTAGAAGGTATAGATGGTATAAGCCAAAAGCCCATATTTACTACGTCGTATACTTACTACTTGTCAACTGAGGCTCACTCAGTTTCATCGTTCTTTCTTAAGAACCGAAAAACTTCACTAATAATAAATATAATTTTTTAAAAATAAAAGTGTTATAATATTTGAGTATAAGGTAGGTGAATTTCATGGATGGATGTGCTGATTGCTTTATTTATAAAGTGAGACGACAACTTGTTTTGAGAAGAGTGAGAGTAAGGTAGAAAACTAGTTTGTGTACTAGTATGCAATATTACTATGGCGAGTTATCAAAACTTCTTATTCACGTGCATCTGAGTACGCAAAAATAGCACATCGTGTGAAACTAAGCTATGAATGGTGCTTGGCTAGAATCATAATAAGTGAATATTATCTCCGTCCTGGTTTATTGATTTCTTTTGTATTTTGTCCAATTTTTTATCAAAGATTTAACTAATAAAATGTCAATGCATGTTAACAAAAATTATATCGTTGGATCCGTATTTAAACATAGTTTTCAATTATATATTTTTTTATGACATGCATAAACATTTTATTAGTCAAATCTATGGTTAAAATTATATCGTTGGATCCGTATTTAAACATAGTTTTCAATTATATTTTTTTATGACATGCATAACCAGATTGATGTGTTTCATTTTCTTTTGTGTTTTTCTTTGCTTTTTAGTTTCTAGCTTCGAATATATCGTTACGCTACTTCCAGTAGTTCTTGAGAGCCTATAAGGCATGGACAATTGTCGTTGATCGAGCTCCCTCAGAATTGAAGCAGCAATACCATCCCATAGAGTTTTCACGGGTCCGTTTCAAAAAGAAAAAAGAGTTTTCACGGAAACAAAATGGAACTACATGTACGATGCTTGGCGTCCAATCTTTAGTATGATCCGATGGTGCCCAACACTTTGCTACACACACATGAATGGTTTGATCTGCGGCGTCGAACGAAAATAATTGAGCATAACTCATTTGGTTTGGTGCGTGGTGGTAAAACTTGTTGCATTCTTCTGAATTTATTTTAGCTTTATCGGCGTTATCATTTCAATGGTACAACACCGGGGATTAGTGTCGTATGTACGGCATCGTTAGAAGTTGTGAAAATAAATAAATCAATAGCACACAAAGAAAAGAAAAGGCTCTGCACTTTCATTTTTTTTGATACTTTCGCACTTTCATCTTGTTACTCTCTATACCCGATTTTTCTTTAAAGAAGAAATTACAGGATGATTTTTCTTACTAATTGGAAGCTTGAAATTTAACCGAATCCCAATAGGATATGTGTCAAACTTAAACACGGATACATCGTATTGAATAATGATACAGGTAGAACAAAAGTGGCGGAGCCAGCTATTTGGCAAGTTTTGGTGTCCACCTTTGCCAAATATACCAAGTATGTACACATATAGTATACGACATATTTCTTGTTTTCTTTTTGCGGAAAACATCTTTCATGTCACATGTACACATATGTCTAGTATACTAGCTACATTGTATGTTTCATGAATTTCTACATATACCTAATGTATGTTCCTGCCTTCGCCATTGTACAAAATTGAGATGGACTTAACGTCAACTATTTAGGTGGACCGAGCTAGTAATACACTGTATCAAATGCCGAGGTGTTATAACCATCGAACTATTAGGCTGGTCACAATGGGCAAGAACATAAGCTAGTAACTTACACACTTCCCTAGACTATGTTACTACCTCCATAGTGGGTAGGAACATCTATGTAGTGTCATGCAATGATGTATTTATTAGGTTATAGACTCATTGTTTCTTGGAGTGTGTGATGTTCCGGTAACTTAGCTAGTTACCACAAGCACCTCTCTCTTCATTAAATACGTGCCACGTAAGCAAAGTTGTATTGGAGTGTGTGATGTTACTCCTAAGTTCCTCCCCACTGTGACCAGCCTTAGGTCGTACTCCCTTCGTTCGGAATAACTTATCACGGAAAGGAATAAAAATGAATGTATCTACAATTAAAATACATCTAGATATATTTATTTCTTAAACGAGTAATTTCGAACGGAGGAAATAGTGTATATCGAAGAACGTCACCAAATTCATGACACGTTTGGCTTAGCTATGGCTGGTATATAATCATCCAGTAGATGCTATGGGATCCGTCTATGTCCCGGTCGAGGACCCCCTGATTTCCTTGTAACAAAAAGGTAACGTGATTTGTGGGAAAAACTTGAATATTAAATAAAGAATATAGAGATTCGAAGTCCAAGTGCGTGGCTCAACCATTGGATAGGGGACACGTTTCATCCGAGATATTTGCGTGGCGAGCAAACGCCGCTGACAGTGACACGGCGGCATGCAAAGCCGGCCGGCGACCGATCCGTTCCACAAGCGACCAGGAAGGAGCAGAACATCGGCGAAGCCTGCTTGCGTGGACGCGTTACCCTGTGGACGGGTCGGCACGTCAGCGGATGAGAGCTCGGCTTCCTCACTTACGGCCACATGTGGGCGCGTCCAGCCCAAACTACACTATTTTTGTCCCAGAAATTTAGTGGGGTTGTCTAAAAGAAAATTAATGACGAAGGGAGCAACTAAATGAGCAGCGCTTGTTCTCGGCCTCCGCAAGGGTCACTCGATGATGGACTGTGGCGCGCTCTCAGCCGCCGCCATGTGTCACGCTCTGGACGCTTCCTTCGGATTTAGTTTTTTTATTTTATTTTTTCACACGTGTTTTCGGCTTTTTAGATGTTTTTTTCCCTTTTCGGCTTTTTGATTTTTCATCGACCTTCCTTAGCTTTTAGGTAAAAAATTGCGCGGAAAATGTGTTTCTTTTCCTTTCGCGAGAGGCATGGTTTTGCTTTCACGAGAGACAGTGCCTCTTCGAAAAGAAAAAAATAATTCTATTTTTTGTTTTTTTTCTTCCGCCACAGACACGGTTTTGCTTCCGCGAGAGGCATGGTTTTGCTTCCATGAGAGGCACGGTCGTGCCACTCGAAAACGAAAAAAAACATGTTTTTTTCGCGAGAGACACGGTTTTGCTTCGCGAGAGGCGCACGACTGTGCCGCTCGAAAACGGAAAAGAATGTGTTTTCTTTTTTTCTTTTTGTGAGAGGTACAATTTTACTTCCGCCAGAGGCACGACCGTGCCTCTCAGAAACGGATTTTGTAAAGGAAAAAATGTGCCCCCGGTCCGGTTTTTCGTGAAAAAAAGATCGTCAAAATCTATCAACATGGGATACAGTTTTGAAGATCTCGACGCGAGGAATCCAATGATGAAAACGGTTCAAGATTTAAAAGCACGGTTTAAGAGATAAGTCATTCTGAATAAATAGATCTACGAAAAAAAGGAAAAACTCCCAGTTTGCGACAAGCAGCGCACATGAAGCACGCCACTTATCACAACCTAGGAGGTGGAAGTGATCTTTAGAAGGAGTACTCCCCAATTAGTGATTTCGGGGATTCAGGGAGCCCCTATTTGGCGCGTTCAGCGCAAGGGAAGCTTCCTGATGCCCACGCGCCATCACTCATGGGCCGGCCCATGTACATGGCGAGAGCTCGATCACATTCATGGGTCGCTCAATCGCATTTACTGGTCCAGGTTGGCAGTTAACCAGTCAAAAGTTGTCTTTTAGGAGGAAAAAAAATGAAAAAATGCAAAAGATAAAAGGATTGTGAATTCAAAAATGATCACGGTTTTTTTAAAAAAATTCATGAATTTGAAAAAAAATTCATCGATCTGAAATTGAATTTGGAAAAGTTGGTCGATTTGAAAAAAAATCATCATTTTGAAAAAAAATCATCAATTATGCGAAAAAGTTCATCGATTTTAAGGAATTTTATGATTTTGAAAAAAGTTCATCGAACTAGGAATAAGAAAAAAGAGGAAAAGGAAAAAATAAAGAAGAAAAGAAGTAAAAAATTGCAAGTAATCACTTTGGGTTAGTTGGTGGTGTGGTCGCCTGCTGCGAACGTTTGATGTAAGAGGTCGCAGGTTTGATTCACTCCATGAGTCTTTTTTGTGGATTGAAAAAACAGGAAAAAAGTTAGATGGGCCGACCCAACACGGGAGTGGGTGTGCGCGCCCGTTTGTAAATACACAGTAACAAGCGCCTGAAGCATGAAAGAGAAAATTTCGGGATTCAAGGGATGCCCGCTATAATAGCATCAAGGGGTGCCTCCATGTTGGCACGGCAGGCTTGGAGATTACTCCAAACACCAGAGTCCCTTAGTGCTCGTTTATTGAAAATCATATATTTCCCTGACTCTACTATTCTAGAGGCGGCATTGGGCAACCATCCCAGTCAGATATGATGAGCTATTATTAAAGGCAGAGATACACTCAAACAAGGACTGATTCGTAGGATTGGCAACGGCCGGACTACACGAATATGGGAGGACCCATGGTTGCCAAGAGACGAGATGTTACGACTGTATGGGTTTATTCACCCTAATCCGCCAACACTGGTGTCTGAACTTATCGACCACACTAGTGCTTCTTAGGACAGCCAGCGAATCAACAAAGTGTTTATGCCCATGGATGCTTGCACCATCATGGGAATTTTGTCGTGCACTCGCAATGTCCAGGACTTCTGGAGTTGGAATTTTGAAACAAAGCGGGAACTTCTCCGTCAAATCTGCTTATCACATGCTTGGAGCAACAAGACACCGCCGGGAGGCATGGCTAGAGGGCACGGCTGGAACGTCAAACATTGCGTCTAAAGAGGGAGCATGAAAAACATTGTGGAAGACCCAAGTTCCAGCAAAGGTTAGGATGTTCCTTTGATGTTTATCAAAACATTCTCTCCCAACGGAGGATATCAGGGCTCATCGACACATGGCAGATAATGCTCATTGCGGCTTATGTGGCTCTCCTGATCCATGGAGGCATTCTCTGGTTAACTGCACTAGTTCGAGGTGTGTGTGGGCATTAGTTGATGAGGAGCTAGCACAAAATCTGGTCTCAAATACGGAACCCAATGCCAAACAATGGCTCTTCACCTTCATGCAGTCACTATCACATGATCAGTTTGTTTTGCTTGCGGTTCCACTTTGGGCGATCTGGATAGCGCGCCGCAAGGCTATTCATGAAGGAGTCTTCCAATCGCCTCAAGAAACTAACTCGTTTATCTGGTGTTTCATTGCTGAACTCAACATGATCAACGTGAGCAGCTCTACTAGGGGAGGTGTTCAGCCCATGGGCCAACCGGTGACACGAGCTGTGCGTGCGAAGGCACCTCCTGTTGGCTACGCCAAGATTCATGTAGATGATGGGGTAAGATCAAGGAAAGGTGGGTCAGCGGAAGCGGTATGCCGGGACATGCAGGGCAAATTCCTAGGCAGCTCAGCTTTGGTAGTAGCTGGCCTAGAGGACCCAGCAATACTTGAGACTATAGCTTGCAGAGAGGCATTGGCACTAGCGGAAGATCTCAACCTGCACAATTTTGTTGTGGCATCCGACTCCAAGCAAACAGTGGCTGATATTTTATGCGCGGGAAGAGGCAAGAGTGGTTCTATTGTTCAAGAGATCAATCTTAGAGCAACTTTATTTCAGTGTAATTTTTCTTTCGAAGGTCGTGTTGTCAATGTCGAAGCACATAGATTAGCCAAATATTCGCTTAGTCTCGATCCGAGGCGCCACCTTTGGTTAGGCCAACCCTATGATCTGAGTTGTATCCCACCTTATATGGTCTTTGATGAATAAAATTTGGCTTTCCCCTAAAAAAAAGTAGCCGCCATGTGCCGCGCGGTGGGCACACTACAGAAACATGTTTTTTTCTTTCTTTTTTTGTGTATGTTTTTTTGTTTGGATTTGCTTGGTTTTCTATGTTTTTTTCAAAGCAGTCATTTTTTCAGGTGAGCATCGTTTGGAAAAGCACGGTTATGCTTCACGTTGAAATACAGTTGTGTTTCCGAGTGAAACACAAGTGTGGTTCTCAAAAGTAAATTGAACCGTGAAGCACAACTATACTTCCACGACTGTGCTTTTCCAAAAAAGTGAAAAGCACATTTATACTTCACAAAAAGTGAAAAAGCATAGTTGCGTGAAGTACAATTGTGATTCCTGAAATATTTGAAAATCACAGATATGCTTCCAGAAAAATAAAGAAGGACAATTGTGCCTTTTTGGTTTCTGTCATTTTGTTCCTAATTATTATTATTTTGAAAAAGGTTCATCGAAAACAATTAAAATGAGATCTATTTTCAAAGATTTTGACATGAGAAACACAACAAATAAAACGGTTCATGATTTAGACGCACGGTTGAAGAGATAAAATTATTTGGAAAAATGAATCTACGAAAAAAATATGAAACTTTCAGGTAGCGACATGTGTTGCATATAGTACACCACTTATCACCACGAGAGAATGTGAGAGTGACCTTTGCATGGGATATCCTCTAACTAACGATTTCAAATTTATGTGACTTGTTTAGCGTAAAACCGAGGAGTCGGCCTTTTAGAGTAAAAAACTAGCTTTTTCCTATTAGAGAACGACTCAACAGACCTTCCAGCGCGACCATATGTGCACTGTTGGATTTTTGGTCCAAGCATGCGCATACGAATGATGTTGATGCATGGCCATGTCACTCAATAAGACATGAAATAAACAAGACATGAAGGCTCCATTCACCAACTCAACAAGACAACAACAATGCCAGATTTCACATAGTTTCTCCCTAGCAACTAATGATCACCAATCATCTACAGAATTTAGCCACATACAACTAACTGTTTCAGAGGGTGACATCTGAGCAACACACATTAATTCAGACGAACGTTGCGATAGATGTGATCTATCTTGTGCCTCATTTGAATGAAAGGAATATAAAAATTGTCAATAAAACTATGTAGGAGTGAAATTCAGCACAACCAAAAAGTGTTAATCACTCACACAATTAAGCTGCGGCTCGAGGAAGGAAGATGCGGGCGACTCGCGGGGTTCCCGTGGCGACCGTCGCCGGCCGCCGACGGGAGTCGCCGGATCTGATTGAGGCGCGCGTGGGGGGTCGATTCTGGGCGCTAGCGGACTCGGAAGATGAGGAGGACGACGACGATCCGGCGCCGGACTACTCGCCAACACCATCCGACATGATCTGCGAGGCGTTCAATATTGGATACTCGGAGGAAGATGTCGCTGCGTTGGTAGATGAAGTCGTGCCCGGAGAGGATCCGGCGCGGCTAGGTCTGCGTTCTACCGATCGAGTGGAGGTGGTTCGCCGGATTGTGCACCGGAGGACGACGGCGACGGCGATCAGACCATGGAAAGGGCCTTTGCCTAAGGTACGCATTCAACCAATTACGTTGTCTGATTATTTCCCCCAAGATGATTGGAACTTAGTCATTCGGAAGAAGAAGAAGAACGGAGGGAGGCCGGATCCAGTACCCCCGCCGCCGGCGACCGGGGCGGCCGACGGGATCAGGGCGGCCAGATCCCTTCGTTTGAATTCCCTACTTGGCTCTGAGTGGGCCGGTATGGTGTGGGCCGGTTCCCGGACCATGCATGGGCATGAGGCCCATCATGGGGGTGTAGATGCCGACCTGGATCGTGGGGGCTCCAATGGGTATGTGGCCCAGGAGAGATGCGTCCGTTCTGTTCGGCCTGTGGAGACTGCGTGCACGAACGTCGATCGATGTGTGTCCTTCGTTCGCTTGCCGCCGTCTAGGGTTCGCAAAACAGGCACGAAGGGTTTCCCGTCTTGCAGGGATCGACGAGCGAGGCGCATCCAGCCCTGGCCGGCCATGGCAGGTCGAGGGGAGGCTCCTCCGCCGGCGAAACATTCCTCGTCAGGCGCTGCAGGTCGGGGTGGGGCGGCTCCACCGCCGGCTTCGACCGCAGGACGGGAAGGTCAGACTCAGAACGGCCAAACGCCGCCGGCGGGAGGTGGCGGCTCGGCTGGTGCAGCGGGACGAGGTTTATCCCCCGGGGGTGTGCCGCCGCCGAGGCCATCCCACCCGCAGCCGGCTCGTAGGAAGGGTGGCGTCAGGCCGACGGTTCCGGTCTTGGCGCCCGCAGCTAATTCTACCGGTCGGGGGGTCGGGAGAGCAACGGCGGCGCCGCCCCTTGATACCCAGGCTGCGGGTCGAGGTGGACCAAGACCCCCCGTGCCAGTTACTGCTGGAGATGGGCCGGCTGGCCGCGGCGCCGGACAAAGGCAGGTTGGAGGCGTGCCGGCAACCACCACGGGAAAACCACCACCGCATTATGTTGCTAGGCCGGTGCAGAACAGGTCCACTCAGCCTCAGTCAAACAATAAACAGCCTAATGTTCCTCCCCGAGGCCAGTGGGGGGACGACGGATACGATGCATACGGTGAGGGACAGCACTGCGGATCCTCGTCGACGGGAGGAGGGCGAGGTTACGCTTGGCAGAGTGACGGGTCGGTCGAGAGACCCTTTCTTGGGCCGGCCGGCAGTTTTGTTGAGGGGGCTTCTGGCCCGGATCATCGTCAGAGAGGAGGTTTTCGTGGTAATCGAGGTGGTCGGAGCTGGGGTCGTGGGAGATTTCGCCGCCCACAACCACCTAGGGTCACTGTTCATACTGATTCTACGGAGGACACTCAACAGTCCTCAGAGTTACCTCCACAGGCGATGGAGGTGGTGAAGGAGTTGGCCAATATTGACGTTTCTGAGGCTGGGATGGTGGATGAGGCTACCGACAGGTCTGATGCAGAGAGGGCGTCCAAGTATGCACATAAGAAGGAGAGGATGATTTGCTATCGATGTGGTGACAAGGGCCACTTCATTGCTGAGTGTGTGGCCCAGCTGTGTGAGTCATGTGGCAAGCTTGCACATGAGTCGGGAGAGTGCCCAATTTTACGTGACTTACCTCCGACTCTGAACATCTATGGAGTCTATTGTGCTGAGCTCATGTTTTTTGAGTCCCCGGAGGCGAGAGAGGTCCCGGAGGATAACCAGAGTTCGACTACTGGGATTGTGAGAGCGACTCAGGGCGAGGTGACTGAGGCACAGATTGTGAGGAGGTTGCAGGAGTTAGCTCCCGGTGATTTTGTTTGGGAGTTGGTGCCCATTGAGGACAGAGTTTTTAAGGTTGATTTCCCATCTGTCGAGGACCTGCAGAAATTGTTAAGTTTTGGCTTGTGTAAAGTTCCCGGTACTAAGTGTATTCTGGAGTTTAACGAGTGGAAACAGGTGAAGGAAATATGCCCTAGAGGCAATAATAAAGTTATTATTTATTTCCTTATAATCATGATAAATGTTTATTATTCATGCTAGAATTGTATTTACCGGAAACATAATACATGTGTGAATACATAGACAAACAGAGTGTCACTAGTATGCCTCTACTTGACTAGCTCGTTAATCAAAGATGGTTATGTTTCCTAACCATGAACAATGAGTTGTTATTTGATTAACGAGGTCACATCATTAGTAGAATGATCTGATTGACATGACCCATTCCATTAGCTTAGCACCCGATCGTTTAGTATGTTGCTATTGCTTTCTTCATGACTTATACATGTTCCTATGACTATGAGATTATGCAACTCCCGTTTACCGGAGGAACACTTTGGGTACTACCAAACGTCACAACGTAACTGGGTGATTATAAAGGAGTACTACAGGTGTCTCCAATGGTCGATGTTGGGTTGGCGTATTTCGAGATTAGGATTTGTCACTCCGATTGTCGGAGAGGTATCTCTGGGCCCTCTCGGTAATACACATCACATAAGCCTTGCAAGCACTGCAACTAAGATGTTAGTTGTGAGATGATGTATTACAGAACGAGTAAAGAGACTTGCCGATAACGAGATTGAACTAGGTATTGGATACCGACGATCGAATCTCGGGCAAGTAACATACCGATGACAAAGGGAACAACGTATGTTGTTATGCGGTCTGACCGATAAAGATCTTCGTAGAATATGTAGGAGCCAATATGGGCATCCAGGTCCCGCTATTGGTTATTGACCGGAGATGTGTCTCGGTCATGTCTACATTGTTCTCGAACCCGTAGGGTCCGCACGCTTAAGGTTACGATGACAGTTATATTATGAGTTTATGCATTTTGATGTACCGAAGGTTGTTCGGAGTCCCGGATGTGATCACGGACATGACGAGGAGTCTCAAAATGGTCGAGACGTAAAGATTGATATATTGGAAGCCTATGTTTGGACATCGGAAGTGTTCCGGGTGAAATCGGGATTTTACCGGGTTACCGGGAGGGTTACCGGAACCCCCCGGGAGCCATATGGGCCTTCATGGGCCTTAGTGGAAAGGAGAAAGGGGCAGCCCAAGGTGGCTGCGCCTCTTCCCCCTCCCCTAGTCCTATTAGGACTAGGAGAAGGTGGCCGGCCCCCCTCTCTCCCTTCCCCTTCGAGGAATCCTAGTTGGACTAGGATTGGGGGGAGGAATCCTACTCCCAGAGGGAGTAGGACTCTCCTGCGCCTCCCTCTATGGCCGGCCAGCCTCCCCCCCTCTACTCCTTTATATACGGAGGCAGGGGCACCTCTAAACACACAAGTTGACACAAGTTGATCCACGTGATCGATTCCTTAGCCGTGTGCGGTGCCCCCTGCCACCATATTCCTCGATAATACTGTAGCGGAGTTTAGGCGAAGCCCTGCTGCTGTAGTTCATCAAGATCGTCACCACGCCGTCATGCTGACGGAACTCATCCCCGACACTTTGCTGGATCGGATTCCGGGGATCGTCATCGAGCTGAACGTGTGCTCGAACTCGGAGGTGCCGTAGTTTCGGTGCTTGATCGGTTGGATCGAGAAGACGTACGACTACTTCCTCTACGTCGTGTCATCGCTTCCGCAGTCGGTCTGCGTTGGGTACGTAGACAACACTCTCCTCTCGTTGCTATGCATCACATGATCCTGTGTGCGCGTAGGAAAATTTTTGAAATTTCCACGAAACCCAACAGTGGCATCCGAGCCTAGGTTATTGATGTTGATGTTATATGCACGAGTAGAACACAAGTAAGTTGTGGACGATACAAGTCATACTGCCTACCAGCATGTCATACTTTGGTTCGGCGGTATTGTTGGACGAGACGACCCGGACCAACCTTACGCGTACGCTTACGCGAGACCGGTTCCCTCGACGTGCTTTGCACAGAGATGGCTTGCGGGCGACTGCCTCTCCAACTTTAGTTGAACCAAGTATGGCTACGCCCGGTCCTTGCGAAGGTTAAAACGGAGTCTATTTGACAAACTATCGTTGTGGTTTTGATGCGTAGGTGAGATTGGTTCTTACTTAAGCCCGTAGCAGCCACGTAAAACATGCAACAACAAAGTAGAGGACGTCTAACTTGTTTTTGCAGGGCATGTTGTGATGTGATATGGTCAAGGCATGATGCTGAATTTTATTGTATGAGATGATCATGTTTTGTAACCAAGTTATCGGCAACTGGCAGGAGCCATATGGTTGTCGCTTTATTGTATGCAATGCAATCGCGATGTAATGCTTTACTTTATTACTAAACGTTAGTGATAGTCGTGGAAGCATAAGATTGGCGAGACGACAACGATGCTACGATGGAGATCAAGGTGTCGCGCCGGTGACGATGGTGATCATGACGGTGCTTCGGAGATGGAGATCACAAGCACAAGATGATGATGGCCATATCATATCACTTATATTGATTGCATGTGATGTTTATCTTTTTATGCATCTTATCTTGCTTTGATTGACGGTAGCATTATAAGATGATCTCTCACTAAATTATCAAGAAGTGTTCTCCCTGAGTATGCACCGTTGCGAAAGTTCTTCGTGCTGAGACACCACGTGATGATCGGGTGTGATAGGCTCTACGTTCAAATACAACGGGTGCAAAACAGTTGCGCACGCAGAATACTCAGGTTAAACTTGACGAGCCTAGCATGTGTAGATATGGCCTCGGAACACGGAGACCGAAAGGTCGAGCGTGAATCATATAGTAGATATGATCAACATAACGATGTTCACCATTGAAAACTACTCCATCTCACGTGATGATCGGTTATGGTTTAGTTGATTTGGATCACGTGATCACTTAGAGGATTAGAGGGATGTCTATCTAAGTGGGAGTTCTTTAGTAATATGATTAATTGAACTTAAATTTATCATGAACTTAGTCCTGGTAGTATTTTGCAAATTATGTTGTAGATCAATAGCTTGCGTTGTTGCTCTCATATGTTTATTTTGATATGTTCCTAGAGAATATTGTGTTGAAAAATGTTAGTAGCAATGATGCGGATTCGATCCGTGATCTGAGGTTTATCCTCATTGCTGCACAGAAGAATTATGTCCTTGATGCACCGCTAGGTGACGGACCTATTGCAGGAGCAGATGCAGACGTTATGAACGTTTGGCTAGCTCAATATGATGACTACTTGATAGTTTAAGTGCACCATGCTTAACGGCTTAGAATCGGGACTTCAAAGATGTTTTGAACATCATGGACCATATGAGATGTTCCAGTAATTGAAGTTAATATTTCAAGCAAATACCCGAGTTGAGAGATGTGAAGTCTCCAACAAGTTCTATAGCTAAAAGATGGAGGAGAATCGCTCAACTAGTGAGCATGTGCTCAGATTGTCTGGGTACTTCAATTGCTTGAATCAAGTGGGAGTTAATCTTCCAGATAAGATAGTGATTGACAGAATTCTCTAGTCACCATCACTAAGTTACTGAACTTAATGATGAACTATAGTATGCAAGGGATGACGAAAACGATTCCCGAGCTCTTCGTGATATTGAAATCGACGAAGGTAGAAATCAAGAAAGAGCATCAAGTGTTGATGATTGACAAGACCACTAGTTTCAAGAAAAGGGCAAAGGGAAGAAGGGGAACTTCAAGAAGAACAGCAAGCAAGTTGCTGCTCAAGTGAAGAAGCCCAAGTCTGGTCCTAAGCCTGAGACTAAGTGCTTCTACTGCAAAGGGACTGGTCACTGGAAGCGGATCTACCCCAAGTGATTGGCGGAAAAGAAGGATGGCAAAGTGAACATAAGTATATTTGATATACATGTTATTGATGTGTACTTTACTAGTGTTTATAGCAACCCCTCAGTATTTGATACTAGTTCAGTTGCTAAGATTAGTAACTCAAAACGGGAGTTGCAGAATAAACAGAGACTAGTTAAGGGTGAAGTGACGATGTATGTTGGAAGTGGTTCCAAGATTGATATGATCATCGTCACACACTCCCTATACTTTCGGGATTAGTGTTGAACCTGAATAAGTGTTATTTGGTGTTGGCGTTGAGCATGAATATGATTTGATCATGTTTATTGTAATACGGTTATTCATTTAAGTAAGAGAATAAATTGTTGTTCTGTTTACATGAATGAAACCTTATATGGTTACACACCCAATGAAAATAGTTCGTTGGATCTCGATCATAGTGATACACATAATCATAATATTGAAACCAAAAGATGCAAAGTTAATAATGATAAGTGCAACTTGTTTGTAGCACTGCCGTTTAGGTCATATTGGTGTAAAGCGCATGAAGAAACTCCATACTGATGGGCTTTTTGAATCACTTGATTATGAATCAGTTGATGCTTGCGAACCATGCCTCATGGGCAAGATGACTAAGACTCTGTTCTTCGGAACAATGGAGCGAGCAATAGATTTGTTGAAAAACATACATACTGATGTATGTGGTCCGATGAATATTGAGGCTCGCGACAGGTATCATTATTTTCTGATCTTCACAGATGATTTGAGCAGATATGAGTATATCTACTTGATGAAACATAAGTCTGAAACATTTGAAAAGTTCAAAGAATTTCAGAGTGAAGTGAAAAATCATCGTAACAAGAAAATAAAGTTTCTACGATCTGATCGTAGAGAAGAGTATTTGAGTTACGAGTTTGGCCTTCAGTTAAAAACAATGTGAAATAGTTTCACTACTCATGCCACCTAGAACACCACAATGTAATGGTGTGTCCGAACGTCATAACCGTACTTTATTAGATATGGTGCGATCTATGATGTGTCTTACCGATCTACCACTATCGTTTTGGGGTTATGCATTAGAGACAGCTGCATTCACGTTAAATAGGGCACCATCTAAATCCGTTGAGACGACACCGTGTGAACTATGGTTTGGCAAGAAACCTAAGCTGTCGTTTCTTAAATTTGGGGTTGCGATGCTTATATGAAAAAGTTTCATCCTGATAAGCTCAAACTCAAATCGGAGAAGTGCGTCTTCATAGGATACCCAAAGGAGACAATTGGGTACACCTTCTATCACAGATCCGAAGGCAAGACATTCGTTGCTAAGAATGGATCATTTCTGGAGAAGGAGTTTCTCTCGAAAGAAGTGAGTGGGAGGAAAGTAGAACTTGACGAGGTAACTGTACCTGCTCCCTTACTGGAAAGTAGTTCATCACAGAAAACTGTTTCAGTGACACCTACACCAGTTAGTGAGGAAGCCAATGATAATGATCATGAAACTTCAGATCAAGATACTACTAAACCTCGTAGATCAACCAGAGTAAGATCCACACCAGAGTGGTACGGTAATCCTGTTCTGGAAGTCATGTTACTAGACCATGATGAACCTACGAACTATGAAGAAGCGATGGTGAGCCCAGATTCCGCAAAGTGGCTTGAAGCCATGAAATCTGAGATGGGATTCATGTATGAGAACAAAGTTTGGACTTTGGTTGACTTGCCCGATGATCGGCAAGCAATTGAGAATAAATGGATCTTCAAGAGGAAGACGAACGCTGATAGTAGTGTTACTATCTACAAAGCTAGAATTGTCGCAAAAGGTTTTTCGACAAGTTCAAGGTGTTGACTACGATGAGAGCTTCTCACTCGTATCTATGCTTGAGTCTGTCTGAATCATGTTAGTAATTGCCGCATTTTATGAAATCTGGCAAATGGATGTCAAAACTGCATTCCTTAATGGATTTATTAAAGAAGAGTTGTATATGATGCAACCAGAAGGTTTTGTCAATCCTAAAGGTGCTAACAAAATGTGCAAGCTCCAGCAATTCATCTATGGACTGGTGCAAGCATCTCGGAGTTGGAATATACGCTTTGATAAGTTGATCAAAGCATATAGTTTTTGTACAGACTTACGGTGAAGCCTGTATTTACAAGAAAGTGAGTGGGAGTACTACAACATTTCTGATAAGTATATGTGAATGACATATTGTTGATCGGAAATAATGTAGAATTATTCTGCAAAGCATGAAAGGATACTTGAATAAAAGTTTTTTAAAGAAAGACCTCGGTGAAGCTGCTTACACATTGAGCATCAAGATCTATATAGATAGATGAAGACGCTTGATAAGATTTTCAATGAATACATACCTTGATAAATTTTTGAAATAGTTCAAAATGGAACAGTCAAAGAAAGAGTTCTTGCCTGTGTTGCAAAGGTGTGAAATTGAGTAAGACTCAAGACCCGACCATGGCAGAAAATAGAAACAGAATGAAAAATCATTCCCTATGCCTCAGTCATAGGTTCTATAAAGTATGCTATGCTGTGAACCAGACATATTGTATACCTTGCTCTGAGTTTGGCAAGGGAATACAATTTTGATCTAATAGTAGATCACTGGACAGCGGTCAAGAATATCCTTAGTAAGGACTAAGGAGATGTTTCTCGATTATGGAGGTGATAAAAGAGTTTGTTGTAAAAGTTACATCAGTGCAAACTTTTACACTGATCCAGATGACTCTAAGTCTCTATCTGGATACATATTGAAAGTGGGAGCAATTAGCTAGAGTAGCTCCGTACAGAGCATTGTAGACATAGAATATTTGCAAAATACATACGGCTCTAAATGTGACAGACCCGTTGACTAAGCTTCTCTCACGAGCAAAACATGATCACACCTTAGTACTCTTTGGGTGTTAATCACATAAGCGATGTGAACTAGATTATTGACTCTAGTAAAACCCTTTGGGTGTTGGTCACATGACGATGTGAACTATGGGTGTTAATCATATACAGATATGAATATTGGTGTTAAATCACATGGTGATGTGAACTAGATTATTGACTCTAGTGCAAGTGGGAGACTGAAGGAAATATGCCCTAGAGGCAATAATAAAGTTATTATTTATTTCCTTATAATCATGATAAATGTTTATTATTCATGCTAGAATTGTATTTACCGGAAACATAATACATGTGTGAATACATAGACAAACAGAGTGTCACTAGTATGCCTCTACTTGACTAGCTCGTTAATCAAAGATGGTTATGTTTCCTAACCATGAACAATGAGTTGTTATTTGATTAACGAGGTCACATCATTAGTAGAATGATCTGATTGACATGACCCATTCCATTAGCTTAGCACCCGATCGTTTAGTATGTTGCTATTGCTTTCTTCATGACTTATACATGTTCCTATGACTATGAGATTATGCAACTCCCGTTTACCGGAGGAACACTTTGGGTACTACCAAACGTCACAACGTAACTGGGTGATTATAAAGGAGTACTACAGGTGTCTCCAATGGTCGATGTTGGGTTGGCGTATTTCGAGATTAGGATTTGTCACTCCGATTGTCGGAGAGGTATCTCTGGGCCCTCTCGGTAATACACATCACATAAGCCTTGCAAGCACTGCAACTAAGATGTTAGTTGTGAGATGATGTATTACAGAACGAGTAAAGAGACTTGCCGATAACGAGATTGAACTAGGTATTGGATACCAACGATCGAATCTCGGGCAAGTAACATACCGATGACAAAGGGAACAACGTATGTTGTTATGCGGTCTGACCGATAAAGATCTTCGTAGAATATGTAGGAGCCAATATGGGCATCCAGGTCCCGCTATTGGTTATTGACCGGAGATGTGTCTCGGTCATGTCTACATTGTTCTCGAACCCGTAGGGTCCGCACGCTTAAGGTTACGATGACAGTTATATTATGAGTTTATGCATTTTGATGTACCGAAGGTTGTTCGGAGTCCCGGATGTGATCACGGACATGACGAGGAGTCTCAAAATGGTCGAGACGTAAAGATTGATATATTGGAAGCCTATGTTTGGACATCGGAAGTGTTCCGGGTGAAATCGGGATTTTACCGGGTTACCGGGAGGGTTACCGGAACCCCCCGGGAGCCATATGGGCCTTCATGGGCCTTAGTGGAAAGGAGAAAGGGGCAGCCCAAGGTGGCTGCGCCTCTTCCCCCTCCCCTAGTCCTATTAGGACTAGGAGAAGGTGGCCGGCCCCCCTCTCTCCCTTCCCCTCCGAGGAATCCTAGTTGGACTAGGATTGGGGGGAGGAATCCTACTCCCAGAGGGAGTAGGACTCTCCTGCGCCTCCCTCTATGGCCGGCCAGCCTCCCCCCTCTACTCCTTTATATACGGAGGCAGGGGCACCTCTAAACACACAAGTTGACACAAGTTGATCCACGTGATCGATTCCTTAGCCGTGTGCGGTGCCCCCTGCCACCATATTCCTCGATAATACTGTAGCGGAGTTTAGGCGAAGCCCTGCTGCTGTAGTTCATCAAGATCGTCACCACGCCGTTGTGCTGACGGAACTCATCCCCGACACTTTGCTGGATCGGATTCCGGGGATCGTCATCGAGCTGAACGTGTGCTCGAACTCGGAGGTGCCGTAGTTTCGGTGCTTGATCGGTTGGATCGAGAAGACGTACGACTACTTCCTCTACGTCGTGTCATCGCTTCCGCAGTCGGTCTGCGTTGGGTACGTAGACAACACTCTCCTCTCGTTGCTATGCATCACATGATCCTGTGTGCGCGTAGGAATTTTTTTGAAATTTCCACGAAACCCAACAACAGGTTGAGCCTAAAGGAAAACCGCTTACACAGGTATGGCTGAGGTTTTTGGGGGCTCCATCTAAGCCTCTGCAGGACGCTCGTGTTGTGGCTAGTTTGGGCATCCTGGTTGGAAAAACAGAAAAAGTCGACATGGCTTTCACTCGTGCCAATGGGATTGCCCGGATTCTTGTGAGCATTCTGGATATTGAGTATGTGCCTGATAAGGTCAACTGGACTTATAAGGGCGAGGTGTTCCCGCTAGATATTGAGTTTGAGGACACCGACTTATTTGATGATGCGGTTAACGGCAATGATGTTGACATGCATGACCGTGAGGGTGGTGCGGGGACTAAGGGGGCACCATCTGATGAGACCATGCGAGAGGGATCCAACGGTTCTCACGCTCAGCCGGCCGGAAATGGATCGGAGGCTGAGCCCACGGTCTCACCGGCGGTACCCATGGCTACTTTGCGTTTCGGATCTTTCGAGCCAGATTCGGCACCTCCCAGGCTTTGGAGTGACAGGGTGGAGCTGGATGATGATCCTAAGCACACGCCTCCTTCACTGGAGTTTGAGAGGGAGATTGGTGTGTCTGTTGCTCGACCGAGTTCTTTGGGAGGAGATGCGGTGTGGAGGCACGGGGATGGCCCTATTGGATTGCGGACTCCCGCGGGCGCGACTTCGGTGTCGGCGAGCGCGGGGCCGAGGGGTTGTGGGGGAGGGGGTTCGGGACCTAGAGTCCACTCTCCCCCAGTCCCGAGGACGATGCAGGTATCTTCGGTGGCGTCGGCCCCGAGGGGGTCGGCTCCAGCGGCCGGAGGGACCTCGAGGCAGGCGGCCTCGACTACTTCTGCGACAGTGGTGGCAACCACTGTGGCTGCTGCTGCGGGAGGGGGAACGCCAGGGCAGGAGGCCCGGTCTCCACCCTCTACTCCGGTGGTCAGGAGGACCACCTCACCGATAGCTTCTCCGTCGGAGCCGCGGGTTGGGGCGGGAGGAGACAGCGGGCAGGAGGCCCCTGTCTTACACTCCTCCCCTTTGCCTGGTGTGGGGCACTCATCCAAGGGGATCGGGAGCCCGCAGACGCCTGCGCTAGTCACCTCGGCACCACCTGTCAGAGTTTCGCTGCCAGGTTATACTAGGGAGGAGGTGATCGCGTTTGGTGGGATCCCGGATCCTATCTCCGAGGGGAGACGGATGAGTGCTCGCATCCTCGACATCCCGGAGGTTGATGATATGCAGCAGCGGTGCGCTATGAGGGCGGCCAAGCTTCAGGAGGCTGCTTTTTCTTCGGGTATGTACGTTGACTTGTCTAATTCCTTATTGCATTTTTCTAATGAGGACATTATAAATAATGCAAACCAATTAGGAGTTTCACTAGGTGCTACGGATAGTGAAATTACCAAATCGGTGAATGATATATTAGACCTGGAAGCGGAACGGGCTTTAGAGGTTATTCGTAATCTTGCAGCAGTTAAACCAATGAATGATGATGAGATAAATGCGTTAGGAGTTAGAGTGCTGGATAGCCTGTGTGAGGATCTCGCACCCACTAACCATGAGGCTGACGAAGAGGATGTGCCCCTACAGAATGACGCTAGCAATAGTTCAGAACCCGGTCATGAGGAACGGGGAAACGAGCTTAGTAAACCTAAGCGTAAGTGGAAACGGAAGATTTATCCCGATTCCGCAGTTCGTAGGAGTGCCAGGATTCGAAATACAAAAAAATTCCATGATGAACTATGAGAGGAATTTTTTGGAATAGCAGAGGTCTTAAGGACTTGGCTAAAAGAAGATTCCTGGCTGAGACATCTCTTGAGCAGAAGCTAGATTTTGTTGCTCTATCAGAGACGGGTAGAGATAACTTTGCACCACAGTTTCTCTCCTCACTAGTTGGTGGTATTGATTTCGATTGGCATTGCTTACCTCCGCGAGGAAGATCAGGGGGGTATCTTACTAGGTGTGAGATGCGATTCACTTCAAGTCCGTAGTGTGGTGATGGGTGACTTTGCGGTAAAGTTTCGAGTTAGGTCTAAGATGGATGGCTTTAACTGGGCTTTGGTGGCGGTATATGGGGCCGCGCAGCCTGAGTTTAAAGCGGAGTTTCTAGCAGACCTCGTTCGAATTTGTGGGTCTGAACAACTACCGATTTTAGTTGGAGGTGATTTCAATATCATCCGGAGGCGAGAGGAGAAGAACAATGACAACTTTGACGGCAGATGGTCTTTCATGTTCAACACCATTATTGAAAGCTTGGACCTGAGAGAGATAGAACTCTCGGGTCGAAAGTTTACATGGTCCAACGCTATGCCAAATCCAACATACGAAAAACTTGATCGGGTTCTTGCAAGCGTGGAATGGGAACAAAAATTCCCGTTGGTCACGGTGCAAGCCCTTTCGAGGGGAATATCTGATCATACCCCACTGTTCGTGGACTCAGGGGAGCCGAACCACGTGGGTAATAAGAACACCTTCTCATTTGAGACGTCATGGTTCGAACGTGAGGGGTTCTTAGATTTGATCGCCAGGGAATGGGTTAAAGAAGTTCGCGGTAAAACACCCATTGAGCGTTGGCAGAATAAGATTAGGAATTTAAGAAGCTTCTTGAGGGGTTGGGCTAAGCACCTTAGCGGTGTGTATAAGATTGAAAAGGATAGACTCCTTTCTCTTGTACATGACTTGGACATTAAAGCCGAGTCTAATGTTTTAGTCCACGCAGAGCTCCAGGTTAAAAATGAGGCGGAAAAGCGGTTAAAAGAACTACTACGCGAAGAAGAACTGAAGTGGGCTTTACGTGCTAAGGTACGTAGAGTGGTCCAGGGGGACGCGAATACTCAGTTCTTTCATTTAATTGCTAATGGCAAGCACAGAAAGAAGCGTATCTTTCAGCTCGAGCAGGACGAGGGTACGATTTTAGGTCAGGATAACCTAAAAACATACATCACCGAGTATTATAAGCAGTTATTTGGTCCACCGGAGGATAATACGGTGTCCCTTGATGAGTCCAGAACTGAGGATGTACCTCAGCTTTTGGCTGCTGACAATGAGATACTGCTTGCCCCGTTCTCGGAGAAGGAGGTTTTTGAGGCAATTGCACAAATGAAAAATAATAAGGCTCCCGGTCCGGATGGTTTCCCGGCCGAGTTTTATAAGAAGTGCTGGCACATTATTAAGGGGGATTTACTACCTATGTTTCATGATCTATTCTCTGGACAGCTTCAATTATTCCACCTGAATTTTGGGACTATCACACTACTACCTAAGAAGACGGATGCGGTCAGAATTGAGCAATTCATGCCGATCTGTCTCCTAAATGTTAGTTTCAAAATCTTCACCAAGGTCGGGACCAACAGGCTCACACAGATTGCGCATTCTGTGGTGCATCAATCCCAAACCGCGTTCATGCCAGACAGAAACATCCTAGAAGGGGTGGTAGTCCTGCATGAAACGCTCCATGAAATCCACTCCAAAAAATTGGATGGAGTGATTTTTAAAGTGGATTTCGAGAAAGCGTATGATAAGGTTAAGTGGCCATTTCTCCAACAATCTTTGCGTATGAAAGGGTTTGATGAAGCCTGGCGCAGACAGGTGCAATCATTTACACAAAAAGGTAGTGTGGGAATTAAAGTTAATGATGATATAGGTCATTACTTCCAGACACATAAAGGCCTACGACAAGGAGACCCGATGTCCCCTATCTTGTTTAATATTGTGGTAGATATGTTGGCAGTTCTGATAGGACGGGCTAAGGATAATGGTCAAGTAGGTGGATTGGTGCCTCATCTTGTTGATGGAGGTATCTCTATCCTACAATACGCTGATGATACGATCATCTTTATGGAGCATGACCTGGTTAAGGCTAGAAATATGAAGCTGGTTTTATGTCTATTTGAACAATTGACCGGATTGAAGATAAACTTTCATAAGAGTGAGCTGTTCTGTTTTGGCAGGGCCAAAGATGAACATGATGCTTATAGGCAATTGTTTGGATGTGAGTTGGGACAGTTACCTTTCTCATACTTAGGGATTCCTATCCACCATCGTAGGCTAACAAACAGAGAATGGAAGTGCATTGAGGACCGATTTGAGAAGAAACTGAGCTGCTGGAAGGGCAAGCTCTTATCATATGGAGGCTGGTTAATCCTTATTAATTCGGTACTCACAAGTTTGCTGATGTTTCTTCTTTCGTTCTTTGAGGTACCAGTTGGTGTTAGGAAGAGACTGGACTTTTATAGATCGCGGTTCTTCTGGCAGGGTGATGAGCTTAAAAGAAAATATAGGCTTGCTAAGTGGGACATTATTTGTAGACCGAAGGACCAAGGGGGTCTAGGTATTGAGAATCTCGAAATTAAGAATAAATGTCTCCTTAGCAAGTGGCTATGGAAGCTTTCGTCGGAGACGGATGCTGTGTGGGCACAGATCCTTCGCGGCAAGTACCTCCAGTCAAAAACTTTGTCACAGGTCTCTGTAAGGCCGACTGACTCGCCTTTCTGGAAGGGTCTCATGAAGGTCAAACAGGCTTTCGTTAATAGGACAAAGTTTGTTGTCGGAAACGGCACAAGTACACGTTTCTGGGAGGACACTTGGCTCGGCGACACACCCCTGGCCATCCAATACCCCTCTTTGTATCGTATTGTTCAACGAAAGGAGGTGGTTATTGCTTCAATTTTTCAATCTACCCCCCTTAATATTCAGTTCAGACGAGTGCTAGTGGGCAATCGTTGGGAACAATGGCTCCATCTAGTTAGGAGACTAATGGATATCCAGCTTTCTCAACAACCCGATGAAATGCGCTGGAAGTTGACTAAGTCTGGAGGCTTCACGGTTAAATCAATGTATATTGATGTTATTAATTCGAGCTCCATTCCTACGTCCAAACATGTTTGGGATGTAAAAGTTCCTTTAAAAATAAAAGTGTTTATGTGGTTTGTTCATAAACAAGTAATTTTAACTAAGGATAACTTGATGAAGCGCAATTGGACAGGACCTACTAGGTGTAGTTTCTATGATCGGGATGAGACTATTCAACACCTCTTTTTTGATTGCCCGCTGGCAAAGATACTATGGCAGACGGTCCACATTGCTTTCAACATCAAACCACCGTATTCTGTTAATGCTTTATTTGGGACATGGCTTAATAGGATTGAGCCTAACTTAGTGAGACATATTCGGGTGGGGGTTTGTGCTTTGCTGTGGACTATCTGGAACTGCAGAAATGATTTGATCTTTAACAGAATATCATGTATACATTTTTTGCAGGTTTTATTCCGGACTACAGCTCTGATCCGTTCGTGGTCGCTACTCACCCAGACGGAGGCCAGGGAGCATTTGGTTACTGGGTCTATCCGTTGGGAGATGGTAGCTCGGGATATCTTCAACCGGTTTGGATGGCGGTCATGTAATAGGATAGGCATCTAGTATTCCTACCTACTTTGCCTAGCCGGTTGTGGCATATTGATGTGGCTAGTTGATGTATCTAGCTTATCCGAGCTCTGTGTGAGCTTGTTTTGCTGTTTTTTTACTTTTGAGGACCTTTGGAACCATGTTGATACTTCTTTATTTTGTTAATAAGAGGGCCGTATGCATCATGCTGATGCAGAGGCCGGGGTTTCCCCCTTCTCAAAAAAAAATTAATTCAGACGATCAATGTACACCTAGTAATTAGTCAATGAAAGTCAATTCATTCTTATTCCTGTGCCACAGCCTTGCCAATGACGCCCTTCACTGGCAAATGCTCTGTCTCCTCAATGGTCCCCGATGACAAAGGCACCATGGGCAGGGCATCATATGAACCCCCAATGCCATTATGCCTTCGACCTGTCCCCATACCAATATTAATACCCCCACCATCAACCCCATACCTCTTTGCCACCCCGAGATGCAACCCAGACACAAAAGTTGCCGCAATCAAGCAATGCACCGACAGCATGACATCCATGAACGCAATGGCCTGTAGCCTAGCTTCATCAACGTCACAACGTGTGGCTGGTGCGAGAGTTGTGTCCATCAACCGGTGGCAATCCGCGGGGACGCAGGAGTCGATGTAAAGGTTGAGACCACTTTGGAGAGCCCAGAGGCCACCAACGATACCGACAAAGGTAAACAACGTCTCCGCTAGCAAGTGGTGGGTGGTTCTCGACTGCGACAATGTGGATACTAGGGAAGTAGTGGCGGCAGTGATGAGGAGGAGGGTGGCAATGGAGAGAGTGTGAACCTGGAGATCGGATACGGGGAATGCATCGGTGAGAAGACCCACGGCGCGGGCTTGGAGGAATAGAGGGAGGGATAAGAATAAAGGGGGTAGGAGTGGGAGGTGGTTGACCGGGAGGAAGGGGAGTGGGAGTAGAAGGAGGAGGGGAGGTAGGAGGGTGAATGGGAGTAGGCGAGAGGTGGGGGCGATGGGAAGGAAGGGGAATGGGAGGGCAGCGAGGACGGGAAGTATGCGAAAGAGTGGATGCCGAAGGATGCGAAAGCCGTGGTTGTTAGTGCGCAGGGGATAGGTGGGCAACGGAGGAGAAGAATAGGTGGGAGAGGGAGGCGATGATGAGGGCGAGGGAGAGGAGAAGGTGGCACGCAAGAAACAACATCTCCCCCATCAGGGTCAATAGTGGGAGGGAGGAGAGCGCGGTGGTGGGTTTTGGACAAGGATGAGAGAAACGATGGGTGGATGTGGCGTGGTGGTGCGGGGAGGCGGTCAAATTTGCCCATGAAAGACGGAGGTAGATTCGGATTGTCGGGCTAGAAAACGATGGGTGGGCATGGCGTGAGGTGGAGCTCGTTGAATTCCACAACAACTATTCCCTCTGACTCCCAAAAATAGGTACACAATTTTGGGCTCGTGGATGAAGGAGAACCAAAGTACGATTATTGTTACCGATCTTGCCCCTATTTAATTAGTCCAAGACGTTGATGCATGCATACCGAAGAAAGCTTTACGCCCCGCTTTATAAATAAATCAACATTGATGCATGCATAGCATCTGAGCCTCACATTGCTTAGTCGGTGCATGCATAACCAGTACAGGAAGTGTTGACTCACACATATTTGTTCAACATGCAAAGGTGCCCCTTTGCCACACTATTTACTCTTTTGGACGGGTCAATTTGGTTTATTGGTATATGTGTGCAAACGGCACAGGGGAACATTTTATTTAGCTGCAAGGCGGACATGTCAATATTTCGGTAGAAGTGGAGACCCTTTTCCTATGACATTGTCGAAAAGATGGATGGAATGCCTAATAAAAAGGAGGATGTTGGGTCGACATATCCACGCCCAGCGAATCCTATGATATCGATAAAGGTAGAATAGATGATTACGCCAAGAAGGTGATGGAGACGAAGTTTGAAGATAGGGAAGATATAGCAGATCCGATCTACTAACGCGAGGTTCCCCATGGTCGGCACCAAATATCGATGGTGTTGCACGATGTACCTAACAACAATATGGTGAATGTACATGGATTTTGATAACATGTCACCTCACATTACTAGATGGTCACGGGGCACAAATTTTACCTAGTTTCGTGGCCTCGTGTTGCGAGTAACAACACTACTCCCTCTTATATGATATTATATCATAGACAAGTTGCAATGTGGTTCTCAATGTTGTATCCAACGAATCATGAGTCATGTCTCCGGAGATGGATGTTGACGATCTGGGCGGAATGTCTCGATAGGATTTGTTATTGCACTAGTCTAGCTTCTAGAGAATTTGGAGTCAAAGAAGTCCCATATATTGTCCTAAGGAATGCACATATACACGGATCTTGGTCAGTGGCCACCACTCTTCATTTTGACCTTCTTGGTGCACAAGCTCCGGACTCCACCGTACTCCCCTTAAGGCCTTGTTCGGTTTGGGAGAGTTTGAAGAGGTTTGAAAGGGATTGAAGGGGATTAAATCCCTTGCAAGTCAAAATCCTTCTCAAACCTCCCCAATCCCCTTCAATCCCTGTGGCAAGGGGATTAACCGAACATGGCCTAAGGAGTATCTGGCAGCCATACATTCCCCTTAAGGAAGCCAAGGGGTGGCACATATGAAGGAATCAGTTGCACGATACGTGCCCATGCTTCACATGCATGGGAAAATACGCCCTAAACATGGCATGCATGACATATGAAGGTGTTGAACCCACTTTTGCTCGATACATTAAAAAAGTAAAATTATACATTGTTTGTAAAAATGTGCAACGGTGATTGACATTGTAGGACTCATAGTGCCAACAAATACGCTCCTAGTTGCATTGTTGACTAAGTTCATAAGAATGAACTAAAATGATAATCCAATTAATACACAAACTAAGCAGTAAAATAGGTGAAAACTATTTCGAGCTAGTAGGTCAGCCACACAAGCAAAGAAAACATACGAGATCAACTTAGAGCATCTACAGCCGGACGCCTCAAACCACCCCTCATATGCCAGTGGACGCGTCTAGTCAGTGACCGGACATGAGAGAGAAGGACAAACGTGACCCCAACCAGACTCTTCACATCATCCTTATATGTCCGAGTTGTCCGCGAACCCTCATATCCATCTCAAATATGGGGAGGATATGAGGGCTCGCATACGCGCCCGAGCGCGCCCAGGCATTCCGCCACATAGGACGCGACCCCATCTCAGATCACCTTTTCTCTTTCTTTATTTATTTTTTTCTCTCTCTTCATCTCCAGCAATCACATGCAAGTGACCGGACATATGAGAAGAAAAATAAGGAGTTTGGTTGCGCGGACGGACAAATAGGGGCTTAAAACGGACACGCCCGGTCACTTGGCGTGTCTGCGGGCATTTGAGGGATGAAATTTGCTCATGTGGATGAAGATGCTCTTAGAACATAGAACCAAAAAAGAATAAGATAATCTGCCTCCACGAAGTTGTTTTTTTGCGAGAAAACTTTTGATATATTCATCTTCAATCATGGCAGTACAATGAAAACTAGAAATAATAAAATTTAATCCAGATTCATAGACGACCTATCAACGACTACAAGCATTGACGCAAGCCAAAGGCGTGCCACCGTCATCAACCCTCCCTTGTCGGGGTTGGGAAAAACTTGTTGTAGTAGACAGTCGGGAAGTCATCGTGCTAAGGCACCAGAATAGCAACCGCCGCCGATGAAGAGTAGCGTATATCGGAAGGATCCAACCTGAACACACACAAACGTAGATGAATGGTGACAAGATCTGAGCAGATCCACTCGAGATACACCTCCACACGTCCACCGAAGATGCTACGCACCATCGGGACGGGAACTAGGCGGGGAGTACCTTATTCCATCTTCAGGGAGCCAGCGCCATATCGTCTTCCTGAACAGGACACAAACCCTAACTAAAAAGATCAGTATTGTCGACTGGAGAGGGGTGTGAATAGGCGACTAACAATTTTAACTTCTTTTAACAAATTAGGCTCAACATGAAAGGATGTTGTCTAGATGTGCAACTAGGTTGACAACCTATATGACAAGCACAACAACAGCGACAAAAGCAAGCACAAGATGGAAACACAATACAAGCTTGCACAAAGTAAAGGTAAGATGTAACTGCAAGTGGAGTCGATGGAGAGATGTGATACCAAAGTTCCCACCTTTTGGAAAAAGGAATGTCTCCGTTGGAGTGGTGTGGAGGCACAATGCTCCCCAAGAAGTCACTAGGGCCACCGTATTCTCCTCACACCCTTGCACAATGCAACATGTAGTGATTCCACTAACGGTGCACTTGAAGGCGGCGACCGAACCTTTACAAACAAGATTGGAGCTCTCTACAAAACTTAATTGGAGGCTCCCAACACCACCATTGACGGCCCACAAGTATATGGGATCAATTGTAGCTCTTTTCGATAAGTAAGAGTGTCAAACCCAATTAGGAGCAGAATGAAATGGCAAGTGGTTTTCAGCGAGGTAATGTCTGCAAGTGCTGAAATTGTAAGTAACAGAGTAGTTTGATAGCAAGATAATTTGTAACGAGCAAGTAACAATAATAGTAGCAAAAGTGCAGCAAGGTAGGCCAATCCTTTTGAGGCAAAGGACAAGCCAAAATAGTCTCTTATGATAAGCAAAGCGTTCTTGAGGGTATACAGGAATTTCATCTAGTCACTTTCACCATGTTGGTTCGATTCGTGTTCGCTACTTTGATAATCTGATATGTGGGTGAACCGGTGCTTAGGTGTTGTTCTTACTTGAACAAACCTCCTGCTTATGATTAACCCTCCCACAAGCATCCGCAACAACGAGAAAAGTATTAAGAATAAATTCTAACCATAGCATTAAATTTTTGGATCCAATCGGTCCCTTAAGGAATAGCGCATAAACTGGGGTTTAAACTTCTGTCACTATCGCAACCCATCATCTAATTGCAACTCCGCAATGCATTCCCTTAGGCCCAAATATGGTGAAGTGTCATGTAGTTGACGTTCACATGACACCACTAAGGAAATCACCACATACATACTATCAAACACATATCATGTTCACATGATTACTTGCAACATGATTTCTCCCGTGACCTCAAGAACAAAAGTAACTACTCACAAATGATAATCATGCTCAAGATCAGAGGGGTATTAAATAGCACATTGGATCTGAACATATAATCTTCCACCAAATAAACCATATAGTAATCAACTACAAGACGTAATCAACACTACTAGTCACCCGCAAGCACCAATCTATAGCTCCGGTAACAAGATTGGACAAAAGAGATGAACTAGGATTTGAGATGAGATGGTGCTGTTGAAGATTTTGATGGAGATTTCCCTCCCCAAGATGGGAGATTTGTTGGTGATGATGATGACGATGATTTCCCCCTCCGGGAGGGAAGTTCTCCCGGCAGAATCGCTCCGCCGGAGGGCAAAAGTGCTCCTGCCCAAGTTCCGCCTCGAGACGGCTGTGCTCCATCCCGAAAGTCCTCTCCTTATTTTTCTTCTAGGTCAAAATGACTTGTATACCTGAAGATGGGCACCGGATGTGGGCCTGGGTGAGCACAACCCACCATGGCGTGCCTGGGCTCCCTAGCGCGCCCAGGTGGGTTGTGCCCACCTGGTGGGCCTCCTCTGATACTTATTTGATGCAATATTCATCATATATTCCATAAAAATTCTCCGTGAAGTTTCAACCTGTTTGGAGTTGTGCAGAATAGGTAGCCCGACGTAGCTTTTTCAGGTCCAGATTTCCAGCTACCGGAATTCTCCCTCTTTGTGTGTACCTTGCAAATTATGAGAGAAAAGGCATTAGAATTACTCCAAAAATCATTATTATGCATAAAAACATCATAAATAACAGTAGGAAAACATGATGCAAAATGGACATATCACCCCCCAAGCTTAGACCTCGCTTGTCCTCAAGCGAAAACCGAAATCGAAAAACATGTCCACATGCTTAGAGAGAGAGAGAGAGAGAGAGAGAGAGAGAGAGAGAGAGAGAGAGAGAGAGAGAGGTGTCGATAAAAACAAAATACGGACATAGAAGCATCATGTTCATTACTATAACAACAACAAACTTAGACATAAGACTCTTATCATAGAACTTTTATCATAGACTTCTCATGAATAAGTGACAATTCATCACACTATTGAAGTATAAAGCAAAAACTCTATTAGAAACTAACAAACTATGTTCTCAGTCAACTTTGCAACTACAATTCATCATCTTTTCAGGAAGGGTCACGTATCGGAGCCTCTAGGCAAGTCCACATACTCAACCATCATATAGTCTTCTATGATTGATAACACTCACCGCATACACATGAGAAAAACGTTTCAACCGGACACATATAGAAAGATAGGGGCTTATAGTTTCACCTCTCAACGTATTCACCTCAAGGGTGATGTCAACAATAATAACTCATGCTACCCATATTCAACTGGACATATGTGCCTAGATCTTTCCTCACCACATGATGCTTGCCAAAGGAGAAAATAAAAAGGAATAGAGAGAAAACTTTGACTCTTTGCATAAAAGTAAATACATAAAAGTAAAAGATAGGCCCTTCGCAGAGGGAAGCAGAGGTTGCCATGCGCTTATTTTTTTGTCTGCTCAACCCCTTAGTGCAAAAGAAAGTCACATTGTATTACCCCTTGTGATAGCGACCTTTATTATGCAGTCTGTCACTTTTATTCTTCATCATCACAAGTTCGTACAACGCTCAATTTTCACTTACACTAAATGAGCTCACACTTTTAGAAGCAATTTTTATTGCCTTATTGCACCGATGGCAACTTACTTGAGGGATCTTGCTCAATCCCTAAGTAGGTATGGTGGACACTCGAAAATAAGATTTGGGTCTAAGGGTTTTTGGATGCACAAGTAGTATCTCTACTTACTGCGGAATTTTTGGCTAGCAAAGATAGGTGCAAGCACCACATGTTAAAGGATCAATGACAATATGAATTCTGTGTGAATATGAACAAACATAAATCATTAGGTTGACTTCCTTGTCCAACATCAACAATTTTGGCATATAATATTTTGATGGGGCCTCACAATCACAAAATATTTCTAGGATATTATATTTATATGTGAATCTTCTCTTCCCTTATTAATTCTTTCATGAGTTGCATCATTGACCAATGCTTGTCAATCTCTAATAAAATTTCCTACTTATACTTTTCCTTATGTGGTGTCATCACCTACCATAGGATTAGCATATGATCTTTTTCATTTATTTTCCTTTCTTCTTATTTATTCCCTTTCTTTTTATTGCAACATGAAAGTAAAGAAAGCAAAAACTCAAACTAAACTTCATTATATATCTCGCACACGATTATAAGGATAGATCACTAAGCAAACTCTTGAAAATAAAGGATCGAACTAAACTTTTATTCATCTAAAGCAAAAGATCGAACTAAATAAGTAAAGGCAAAAGATAGTGGGGATGACGCGATATCAGGGCACCTCCCCAAGCTTGGCGTAAGCCAAGGGGAGTGGCCATACCCTATTATCAATTTTCTTTTGGTGATGAAGAAGAGATCTTGTCCTTGGGTTTTCATGGCAGAGGTCCACCATCATAAGAGGAAGAGTGAGTCTCACGGGTCCTGCAACCGTCAGCCAAACTCATACCTTTAAACATCGCCTCATATTCAAAGACTTGGTTTTGGAGATCGTAAATCTGGCTTTGGAGGAAGTTGTTTTGCTCATTGAGGGTGAAAATGATGCCATTCATGGGCTTGCCATCCACCTTGAGATCACGGGAAAGGTCCGTGATCATGAGGTGATTTGCATTGAGTCCACGCTCCACCATCCCCTTGCACCAGAAGACCTCCTGCTCCATAGCTTCAAGCCTGGCCTCTATGGTTCCCGTCCCCTTGGGACCTGCACATTGCAGAGGTGAAGTACCCCCTCATGCATCTGGATGAGCTGAGGGTGTTGCACCACCTCCCGCAAATATGGGTTGATGACGTTCTTGAAGAACTTTTCCTTGGAGGAGCTTGAAGAGGCCATGGTAGATGGGATCTGACAGAAAACAGCAAGGAAAAGAAAACAGATGATTTCTCCGCGATACGGTGGTCAAAAGGTTCGTGGGGTATATAAAGATTTTTTATCTTGGGAAACAAGCAAACTATAGAAAAACAGAGTCCGAAAGGTACCCTAGGTGGGCACAACCCACCTGGGCGCGCCTGGTAAGCCAGGCGCTCCCTGGTGTCTTGTGCCCACCAGGGTATGCTTCCTGGAAGTTTCTTATTCTCCTAATTTTCTAAATATTCCAAAACCGACGAAAAATATTTTTGCGGATTTTTCGGAGTCCGTTTACTTACCGTATCACGTACCTCCTTATTTTCACGATTCTGGAGTGTTCCGGAAGGACTCTTTTATGTGTTCTTTTGGTGTCAAAGTTTGGATAATATTACTTTCAACATTAATGGGCGTACCTGAGATATAATGTTTTATTCGTTTCCCATCAACAACCTTCGGGTTAGTACCTTCGGCATTATTTATTTTGATAGCTCCAGACCGATAAACCTCCTCGATAACATATGGTCCTTTCCATTTTGAGAGGAGTTTTCCTGCAAAGAATCTAAAACGAGAGTTGTACAAAAGAACAAATTATCCAACTTTAAACTCACGCTTTTGGATTCTTTTATCATGCCATCTTTTAACTTTTTCTTTAAATAAATTGGCATTTTCATAAGCTTGGGTTCTCCATTCATCTAAAGAGCTAATATCAAATAACCTCTTTTCACCGGCAAGTTTGAAATCATAGTTGAGTTCTTTGATTGCCCAATATGCTTTATGTTCTAACTCAAGAGGCAAATGACAAGCCTTTTCATAAACCATTTATAAGGAGACATATCCATAGGATTTTTATATGTTGTTCTATAAGCCCAAAGTGCATCATCTAATTTCTTAGACCAATTCTTTCGGGACCTATTGACAGTCTTTTGCAAGATTAATTTTATTTCTCCATTGCTAAGTTCAACTTGACCACTAGACTGAGGATGATAAGGTGATGCAATTCTATAGTTAACATCATACTTGGCAAGCATTTTATGGAAGGCACCATGAATAAAGTGTGAACCACCATCGATCAATAAATATCTAACTAGGGACTCCAAACCTTGGGAAAATAACTTCCTTAAGCTTTTTAATAGAGGTGTTGTGATCAGCACTACTGGTTGGAATAACTTCTACCCATTTAGTAACATAATCAACAATAACCAAAATATGTGTATACCCATTAGAGGAAGGAAAAGGTCCCATGTAATCAAATCCCCAAATATCAAATGGTTCAACAGAAAGTGAATAATTCATAGGCATTTCCTGACGCTTATCAATATTACCTATTCTTTGGCATTCATCACAAGATAAGATGAACTTACGGGCATCCTTGAAGAGAGTAGGCTAATAAAATCCAGATTGCAATACCTTGTGAGCAGTTCTATCTCTAGCATGATGTCCTCCATATGCTTCAGAGTGACATATCCGTAGGATTTGTCCCTGTTCATGCTCAGGTACACAACGTCTAATAATAGCATCTAGTCCTTCTATATAAAGATGTGGGTAATCCCAAAAGTAATGTCTTAAATATAGAAGAATTTTTTCTTTTGTTGGTATGTAAAGCTAGGTGGTAAATATTTAGCAACAATATAATTAGCATAGTCAGCATGCCATGGAGTGTTATGAGAAACATTTATTGCAGCTACCTGCTCATTAGGAAAACTATCATCAATAGGTAGTGGGTCATCAAGCACATTTTCAAGCCAAGACAAGTTATCGGCTACGGAGTTCTCAGCTCCTTTTCTGTCAGTGATATGTAAATCAAATCCTTGTAGCAAGAGAACCCATCAAATAAGTCTAGGTTTAACATCTTTCTTTTCCATAAGATATTTAATAGCAGCATGATCGGTGTGAAAAATTACCTTTGAATCAACAATGTAAGATCTAAATTTATCACAAGCAAACACCACTGCTAAGAATTCTTTTTCAGTAGTAGCATAATTTCATTGAGCAATGTCTAGAGTTTTACTAGCATAATGAATAACATTCAGTTTCTTATCAACTCTTTTCCCTAGAACAGCACCAACAGCATAATCACTAGCGTCGCACATAATTTCAAAAGGCAAGTTCCAATCAGGTGGTTGAACAATAGGTCCAGAAATTAAGGCTTTCTTGAGTGTATCGAAGGCTTCTAAACAATCATCATCAAAAACAAAAGGAACGTCCTTTTGCAAAAGATTCGTAAGAGGCCTAGAAATTTTAGAAAAGTCTTTGATAAATCTCCTATAGAAACCAGAATGACCTAGGAAACTACGAATACATTTGATATCTTTAGGACATGGCATTTTCTCAATTGCATCAACCTTAGCTTGGTCCACTTAAATACCTCTTTCAGAAATTTTATGACCCAAGACAATGCCTTCATTAACCATAAAGTGGCACTTCTCCCAATTCAAGACAAGATATGTGTGTTGGAAATATGCTCTAGAGGCAATAATAAATTAGTTATTATTATTATATTTCCTTGTTCATGATAATCGTTTATTATCCATGCTATAATTGTATTGATAGGAAACTCAGATACATGTGTGGGTACATAGACAACACCATGTCCCTAGTAAGCCTCTAGTTGACTAGCTCGTTGATCAATAGATGGTTACGGTTTCCTGACCATGGACATTGGATGTCGTTGATAACGGGATCACATCATTAGGAGAATGATGTGATGGACAAGACCCAATCCTAAGCCTAGCACAAAGATCGTGTAGTTCGTATGCTAAAGCTTTTCTAATGTCAAGTATCATTTCCTTAGACCATGAGATTGTGCAACTCCCGGATACCGTAGGAATTCTTTTGGTGTACCAAACGTCACAACGTAACTGGGTGGCTATAAAGGTGCACTACGGGTATCTCCGAAAGTGTCTGTTGGGTTGGCACGAATCAAGACTGGGATTTGTCACTCCGTGTGACGGAGAGGTATCTCTGGGCCCACTCGGTAGGACATCATCATAATGTGCACAATGTGACCAAGGAGTTGATCACAGGATGATGTGTTACGGAACAAGTAAAGAGACTTGCCGGTAACAAGATTGAACAAGGTATCGGGATACCGACGATCGAATCTCGGGCAAGTACTATACCGGTAGACAAAGGGAATTGAATACGGGATTGATTGAATCCTCGACATCGTGGTTCATCCGATGAGATCATCGTGGAACATGTGGGAGCCAACATGGGTATCCAGATCCCGCTGTTGGTTATTGGCTGGAGAGTTGTCTCGGTCATGTCTGCATGGTTCCCGAACCCGTTGTGTCTACACACTTATGGTTCGGTGACGCTAGGGTTGAAGAGATATTAGTATGCGGTGACCCAAAAGTTGTTCGGAGTCCCGGATGAGATTCTGGATGCCACGAGGAGTTCCGGAATAGTCCGGAGGTAAAGAGTTATATATAGGAAGTCTAGTTTCGGCCACCGAGAAAGTTTCGGGGGTCATCGGTATTATACCGGGACCACCGGAAGGATCCCGGGGTCCATCGGGTGGGCCACCTATCCCGGAGGGCCCCATGGGCTGAAGGGGCGTGGGAACCAGCCCCTGGTGGGCTGGTGTGCCCCCCTTGGGCCTCCCATGCGCCTAGGGTTAGAAACCCTAAGGGGTGGGGGCGCCTCCACTTGGCTTGGAGGCCAAGCCACCCCTAGGGCAGCCGCCCCCTCCCTAGATGGGATCTACAAGGGGCTGGCGCCCCCTAGGCCCCTATATATAGTGGAGGGGAGGGAGGGCAGCCGCACCTGAGTCCCTGGCGCCTCCCTCCCTCCCGTGACACCTCTTCCTCCCCGCTTGTGCTTGGCGAAGCCCTGCCGGGATCCCGCTACTTCCACCACCACGCCGTCGTGCTGCTGGATCTCCATAAACCTCTCCTTCCCTTGCTGGATCAAGAAGGAGGAGATGTCTCTCCCAACCGTATGTGTGTTGAACGCGGAGGTGCCGTCCGTTCGGCGCTAGGATCATCGGTGATTTGGATCACGACGAGTATGACTCCATCAACCCCGTTCACTTGAACGCTTCCGCTTAGCGATCTACAAGGGTATGTAGATGCACTCCCCTTCCCCTCGTTGCTAGATTACTCCATAGATTGATCTTGGTGATGTGTAGAAAATTTTAAATTTCTGCTACGATCCCCTACAGTGGCATCATGAGCTAGGTCTATGCGTTCTTTCTATGCATGAGTAGAACACAAAGCAGTTGTGGGCGTCGATATTGTCAATTTACTTGCCGTTACTAGTCTTATCTTGATTCGGCGCATCGTGGGATGAAGCGGCCCGGACCGACCTTACACGTACGCTTACGTGAGACAGGTTCCACCGACTGACATGCACTTGTTGCATAAGGTGGCTAGCGCGTGCCAGTCTCTCCCACTTTAGTCGGATTGGATTCGATGAAAAGGGTCCTTATGAAGGGTAAATAGCAATTGACATATCACGTTGTGGTTTTGCGTAGGTAAGAAACGTTCTTGCTAGAAACCCATAGCAGCCACGTAAAACATGCAAACAACAATTAGAGGACGTCTAACTTGTTTTTGCAGGGTATGCTATGTGATGTGATATGGCCAAAAGAATGTGATGAATGATATGTGATGTATGAGATTGATCATGTTCTTGTAATAGGAATCACGACTTGCATGTCGATGAGTATGACAACCGGCAGGAGCTATAGGAGTTGTCCTAATTTATTGTATGACCTGCGTGTCAATGAACAACGCCATGTAATTACTTTACTTTATTGCTAAACCGTTAGCCATAGTAGTAGAAGTAATAGTTGGCGAGACAACTTCATGGAGACACGATGATGGAGATCATGATGATGGATCATGGTCATGCGGTGACGATGATGATCATGGAGCCCCGAAGATGGAGATCAAAAGGAGCAAAATGATATTGGCCATATCATGTCACTTTTGATTGCATGTGATGTTTATCATGTTTATGCATCTTATTTGCTTAGAACGACGGTAGTAAATAAGATGATCCCTCATTAAAATTTCAAGAAAGTGTTCCCCCTAACTGTGCACCGTTGCGAAAGTTCGTTGTTTCGAAGCACCACGTGATGATCGGGTGTGATAGATTCTAACGTTCACATACAACGGGTGTAAGCCAGATTTACACACGCGAAACACTTAGGTTGACTTGACGAGCCTAGCATGTACAGACATGGCCTCGGAACACAAGAGACCGAAAGGTCGAGCATGAGTCGTATGGTAGATACGATCAACATGAAGATGTTCACCGATGATGACTAGTCCGTCTCACGTGATGATCGGACATGGCCTAGTTGACTCGGATCATGTAATCACTTAGATGACTAGAGGGATGTCTATCTGAGTGGGAGTTCATAAGATGAACTTAATTATCCTGAACATAGTCAAAATGTTTTTGCAAATTATGTCTTAGCTCGCGCTTTAGTTCTACTGTTTTAGATATGTTCCCAGAGAAAATTCAGTTGAAAGTTGATAGTAGCGATTATGCGGACTAGGTCCGTAAACTAAGGATTGTCCTCGTTGCTTCGTAGAAGGCTTATGTCCTTAATGCACCGCTCGGTGTGCTGAACCTCGAACGTCGTCTGTGGATGTTGCGAACATCTGACATACACGTTTTGATAACTACATGATAGTTCAGTAATGTTAAACGGTTTAGAGTTGAGGCACCGAAGACGATTTTGAAATGTCGCGAAACATATGAAATGTTTCGAGGGCTGAAATTGGGATTTCAGGCTCGTGCCCACGTCAAGAGGTATAAGACCTCCGACGAGTCTCTTAGCCTGCAAACTAAGGGAGAAAAGCTCAATCGTTGAGCTTGTGCTCAGATTGTCTAAGTACAACAATCACTTGAATCGAGTGGGAGTTAATCTTCCAGATGAGATAGTGATGTTTCTCCAAAGTCATTTCCACCAAGCTACTAGAGCTTCGTGATGAACTATAACATATCAGGGATAGATATGATGATCCTTGAGCTATTCGCGATGTTTGACACCGCGAAAGTAGAAGTCAAGTAGGAGCATCAATTGTTGATGGTTAGTTAAAACCACTAGTTTCAAGAAGGGTAAGGGCAAGAAAGGGATACTTCATGAAACGACAAATCAGTTGCTGCTCGAGTGAAGAAACCCAAAGTTGAACCCAAGCCCGAGACTAAGTGCTTCTGTAATAAGAGGAACGGTCACTTAAGCAGAACCACCCTAGATACTTGGTAGATGAGAAGGCTGGCAAGGTTGACAGAAGTATGTATTGGACGTACATTATATTAAATGTGTACTTTACTAGTACTCCTAGTAGCAGCAGGGTATTAGATACCGGTTCAGTTGCTAAGTGTTAGTAACTCGAAATAAAAGGCTATAGAATAAACAAAGACTAGCCAAAGGTGAGACGACGATATGTGTTGGAAGAGTTTCCAAGGTTGATGTGATCAAACATCGCACGCTCCGTCTACCATCAGGATTGGTGTTAAACCTAAATAATTGTTATTTGGTGTTTGCGTTGAGCATAGACATGATTGGATTATGTTTATCGCAATACGGTTATTCATTTAAGGAGAATAATGGTTACTCTATTTATTTGAATAATACCTTCAATGGTCTTGCACCTAAAGTGAATGGTTTATTGAATCCCGATCGTAGTGATACACGTGTTCATGCCAAAAGATATAAGATAATAATGATATTACCACATACTTGTGGCACTGCAATTTGAGTCACATTGGTATAAAACGCATGAAGAAGCTCCATGTTGATGGATCTTTGGACTCACTCGTTTTGAAAAGTTTGAGACATGCGAACCATGTCTATTGGTGTCTACGCATGAAGAAACTCCATGCAGATGGATCATTTGGACTCACTTGATTTTGAATCACTTGAGACATGCAAATCATACCACATGGGCAAGATGACCGAAAGGCCTCGTTTTTCAGTGAGATGGAACAAGAAAGCAACTTGTTGGAAGTAATACATTTTGATGTGTGCAGTCTAATGAGTGCTGACGCACGCAGTGGATATCGTTATGTTCTTGCTTCACAGATGATTTGAGTAGATGCTAAGTACATTTACTTGATGAAACACAAGTTTGAATTATTGAAAGGTTCAAGTAATTTCAGAGTGAAATTTGAAGATCGTCGTGACAAGAGGATAAGATGTCTATGATATGATCATTGAGATGAATATCTAAGTTACAAGTTTGGCACACAATTAAGACATTGTGGAAATTGTTTCACAACTAATACCGCCTGGAACACCATAGTGTGATGGTGTGTCCGAACGTCATAACTGCACCCTATTGTATATGGTGCATACCATGATGTATCTTATCAAATTACCACTATCTTTTATGGGTTAGGCATTAGAGACAACCACATTCACTTTAAATAGGGCACCACACAATTCCGTTGAGATGACACCATATGAACTATGGTTTAGAGAAACCTAAGCTATCGTTTCTTAAAAGTTTGGGGATGTGATGCTTATGTGAAAAAGGTTTCAGCCTGATAAGCTCGAACCCAAAGCGGATAAATGCATCTTCATAGGTCACCCAAAACAGTTGGGTATACCTCCTATTTCAGATCTGGAAGCAAAAGGATTGTTTCTAGAATTGGGTCCTTTCTCGAGGAAAAGTTTCTCTTGAAAGAATTGAGTGGGAGGATGGTTGAGACTTGATGAGGTTATTGAACCGTCACTTCAACTAGTGTGTAGCTGGGCACAGGAAGTCGTTCCTATGGCGCCTACACCAATTGAAGTGGAAGCTAATGATAGTGATCATGAAACTTCAGATCAAGTCACTACCAAACCTCGTAGGTCGACAAGGATGCGTACTACTTCAGAGTGGTACTTAATCCTGTCTTGGAGGTCATGTTGCTAGACAACAATGAACCTACGAGCTATGGAGAAGCGATGGTGGGCCCGGACTCCAAAAATGGCTCGAGGCCATAAAATCCGAGAGGATCCATGTGTAAAAACAAAGTATAGACTTTGGAAGAACTACTTGATGGTCGTAAGGCTATTGGGTACAGATGGATTTTAAAAGGAAGACGGACAATGATGGTAAGTATCACCACTAAGAAAGCTCGACTTGTCATTAAGATATTTTCCGACAAGTTCAAGGAGTTAACTAGGGTGAGGCTTTCTCACTCGTAGCGATGCTGAGAGTCTGTTGGAATTGGATTATCAGTTACTGCATTATTTATGAAATCTTGCAGATAGGATGTCAAAACATTGTTTCCTCAACAATTTTCTTGAGGAAAGGTTGTATGTGATACAACCAGAAGGTTTTGTCAATCCTGAAAGATGCTAACAAGTATGCAAAGCTCCAGCAACCCTTCTAAGGACTGGAGTAAGCATCTCGGAGTTAGAATGTACGCTTTGATGAGATGATCAAAGATTTTGGGTTTGTACAAAGTTTATGTGAAACTTGTATTTCCAAAGAAGTGAGTGGGAGCACTATAGAATTTCTGATGATTATATGTTGTTGACTATTGTTGATCAGAAATGACGTAGAGTTTCTGGAAAGCATATAGGTTTATTTGAAAAGTGTTTTTCAATAGAAAACCTGGATTAAGCTACTTGAACATTGAGCATCAAGATCTATAAGGATAGATCAAAAACGCTTAATGGTACTTTCAAATGAGCACATACCTTGACATGATCTTGAAGGTGTTCAATATGGATCAGTCAAAGAAGGAGTTCTTGCCTGAGTTGTAAGGTATGAAGTTAAGACTTAAAGCTCAACCACGGCAGAAGAAAGAGAAAGGACGAATGTCGTCCCCTATGCCTTAGCCATAGGCTCTATACAGTATGTCATGCTTTGTACCGCACCTGATATGTGCCTTGCCACGTGTCTGGCAAGGGGGTACAAGAGTGATCCAGGAATGGATCATTGGACAGCGGTCAAAATTGTCCTTGGAGTAATAAGGACATGTTTCTTGATTATGGAGGTGATAAAGAGTTCGGCGTAAAGGGTTACGTCGATGCAAGCTTTAACACCTATCCGAATGACTCTGAGTAGCAACCGGATACGTATACTGGAGCAACCATTTGGAATAGCCCCAAGTGGAGCGTGGAAGCAACATTTACAATATGACCTAGAGATTTGCGAAGTACATACGAATCTGAATGTTGCAGACCCGTTGACTAAAACCTCTCTCACAAGCAAAACATGATCAAACCCCAGAACTCATTGAGTCTTAACCACATGATGATGTGAACTAGTTTATTGACACTAGTAAACTCTTTGGATGTTGGTCACATGACGATGTGACCTGTGAGTGTTAATCACATGGCGATGTGAACTAGATTATTGACTCTAGTGCAAGTGGGAGACTGTTGGAAATATGCTCTAGAGATAATAATAAATTAGTTATTATTATTATATTTCCTTGTTCATGATAATCGTTTATTATCCATGCTATAATTGTATTGATAGGAAACTCAGATACATGTGTGGGTACATAGGCAACAGCATGTCCCTAGTAAGCCTCTAGTTGACTAGCTAGTTGATCAATAGATGGTTACGGTTTCCTAACCATGTACATTGGATGTCGTTGATAACGGGATCACATCATTAGGAGAATGATGTGATGGACAAGACCCAATCCTAAGCCTAGCACAAAGATCGTGTAGTTCGTATGCTAAAGCTTTTCTAATGTCAAGTATCATTTCCTTAGACCATGAGATTGTGCAACTCCCGGATACCGTAGGAATGCTTTGGGTGTGCCAAACATCACAACGTAACTGGGTGGCTATAAAGGTGCACTACGGGTATCCCCGAAAGTGTCTGTTGGGTTGGCACGAATCAAGACTGGGATTTGTCACACCTTGTGACGGAGAGGTATCTCTGGGCCCACTCAGTAGGACATCATCATAATGTGCACAATGTGACCAAGGAGTTGATCACGGGATGATGTGTTATGGAACGAGTAAAGAGACTTGCCGGTAACGAGATTGAACAAGGTATCGGGATACCGACGATCGAATATCGGGCAAGTACTATACCGGTAGACAAAGGGAATTGAATACGGGATTGATTGAATCCTCGACATTGTGGTTCATTCAATGAGATCATCATGGAACATGTGGGAGCCAACATGGGTATCCAGATCCCACTGTTGGTTATTGGCCGGAGAGTTGTCTCGGTCATGTTTGCATGGTTCCCGAACCCGTAGGGTCTACACACTTAAGGTTCAGCGACGCTAGGGTTGAAGAGATATTAGTATGTGGTGACCCGAAAGTTTTTCGGAGTCCCAGATGAGATCCCATATGTCACGAGGAGTTCCGGAATAGTCCGGAGGTAAATATTTATATATAGGAAGTCCAGTTTCGGCCACCGGGAAAGTTTCAGGGGTCATCGATATTGTACCGGGACCACCGGAAGGGTCCCGGGGGTCCACCGGGTGGGGCCACCTATCCCGGAGGGCCTCATGGGCTGAAGGGGCGTGGGAACCAGCCCCTGGTGGGCTGGCGCGCCCCCCCTTGGGCCTCCCATGCGCCTAGGGTTAGAAACCCTAAGGGGGTGGGGGCGCCTCCACTTGGCTTGGAGGCCAAGCCACCCCTAGGGCAGCCGCCCCCCTCCCTAGATGGGATCTACAAGGGGCCGGCGCCCCCCTAGGCCCCTATATATAGTGGAGGCGAAGGAGGGCAGCTGCACCTGAGTCCCTGGCGCCTCCCTCCCTCCCGTGACACCTCTTCCTCCCGGCTTGTGCTTGGCGAAGCCCTGCCGGGATCCCGCTACTTCCACCACCACGCCGTCGTGCTGCTGGATCTCCATCAACCTCTCCTCCCTTGCTGGATCAAGAAGGAGGAGATGTCTCTCCCAACCGTATGTGTGTTGAACGCAGAGGTGCCGTCCGTTCGGCGCTAGGATCATCGGTGATTTGGATCACGACGAGTACGACTCCATCAACCCCGTTCACTTGAACGCTTCCGCTTAGCGATCTACAAGGGTATGTAGATGCACTCCCCTTCCCCTCGTTGCTAGATTACTCCATAGATTGATCTTGGTGATGCTTAGAAAATTTTAAATTTCTGCTATGATCCCCAACAATGTGTGTTCACATCTCTGCAAAACTCGATCAAGATTGCTTAAACAATCATCAAAAGACTTCCCATAAACAGAGAAGTCATCGATGAAAACCTCAACAATCTTTTCACAAAAGTCAAAGAATATAGCAGTCATACATCTTTGAAAGGTAGCAGGTGCATTGCATAAACCGAAAGGCATATGTTTATAATCAGTAGTTCCAAAGGGACAAGTAAAAGTGGACTTTTCTTGATCAGGTTGGGAAAGAGGTATTTGTGAAAAGCTAGAATATCTATCAAGGAAGCAAAAATCTGTGTGCTTAGATAACCTTTCTAGCATTTGATCAATAAAAGGCAGAGGGTAATGATATTTTCTAGTTGCTTTGTTTAAGTTTCTAAATCAATTACCATTCTATAACCTGTAACAATTCTTTGTGGAATAAGTTCATTCTTATCATTAGGAACAATAGTAATACCTCCTTTCTTAGGGACACAATTAACAAGACTTACCCATCTACTATCAGCTATAGGATAGATTATACCTGCTTCCAGAAGTTTTATGATTTCCGTTCTTACCACTTCCTTCATTTTTTGATTTAACTAATGTTGGTGATCAACAACGGGTTTAGCATTAGGTTCCATATTAATCTCATGCTGACATAGAGTGGGACTAATGCCCTTTAAATCATCAAGAGTATATCCAATAGCAGCTCGGTGCTTCCTTAGAACTTTCAATAATCTTTCTTCTTCATGTTCTGAAAGGTTAGCACTAATAATAACAAGATATATCTTCTTTTCATCAAGATAAGCATATTTCAAAGTGTCTGGCAATTGTTTTAATTCAAACACAGGATCACCTTTAGGTGGAGGAGGACCTCCTAGAGTTTCATTAGGCAAATTGTGTTTAAGCAGAGGACATTGTTCAAAGAAAATCTTATCTATTTCATTTCTTTCATGCATATGTAAATCATTTTCATGGTCTAACAAATATTGTTCTAAAGGATCAATAGGTGGTACAGCAATAGAAGCAAGACCAATTATTTCATCCTCACTAGGCAATTCTTTTTCATGAAGCTTTCTACTAAACTTGGAAAAATTAAACTCATGAGATTCATCACCAAAACTAACACCAACAGCTTGTTTCTCACAATCTATCTTAGCATTAACGGTGTTCAAGAAAGGTCTACCAAAGATAATGGGACAAAAGTCATCTTGTGGGCAACCAAGAACAAGAAAATCAGTAGGGTATTTTATTTTCCCACACAAGACTTCAACATCTCCAACAATCCCAAGTGGTGTGATGGTATATCTATTAGCAAGTTTAATAGTGGCGTCAATTTCTTCTATTCTAGCGGGTGCTATGTCATCCATAATTTCTTGATAAAGGGTAAAGGGGATAACACTCATGCTAGCACCTATGTCACATAGACCATGCTAGCACCTATGTCACATAGACCATGATAACTGAGACAATAGGCATGCCAACAACAGGTCTATGTTTATCCTCTTTACCAGGTTTAGCAATTCTAGTAGCTTCATTACAAAAGTAAATATCATGCCCATCTATATTTTCTTCTAGGAGATCCTTAACCGTAGCAATGCTAGGCTCTACCTTCACTTGTTCATCAGGTTTAGGTGTTCTAATATAACTTTTATTAACCATAGTTGGAACTTTAGCATGTTCCTTTATCCTAACATGGAAAGGTGGTTTCTCAATATAAGCACCGGTACATCAAGGTGCTATACAAATGGTTTTTAACCCCTTTCCGCGACGGCGTTCGGAACCGTCACCTAGTGAGTGAATGCGATAGTGGGTCCTTCCCACACGACCCAGAAACCGTCGGGGATATGCCCTCCTGGCACACACGCTCGGCAAAATGAGGTCATGTGCGATCGGCGAGCGAGCAAATAAGGTTATACGTACAGTAGTGCTAAAAAATACAGTTATACAAGCGAAATCATTTCCGATCGTAAGTACATCCCACACAGTCAGTCCCCGCTAAACGTTTCCTTTCGTATATACATCCCACACAGTCACTCCAAGGAAAATGTTTGTGCAAGGTGGCGTAACGCAAACAGTTTTCAAGAGAATGTCATGTGTGATTGTTCATTGATCCAACACGGTTTATTCATAGAAACTGTGTGCGTTTTCTGAGGTCATCGACCATGGTGTTTTCTCAATAACCGTTTGCAATAAGAAAACCCGATTAGCAGGCTAATTGGCCAATTAGTAGGCTAATTTCCCTATTATTAATAATCCATTTACTAATCTAATTGACATTCATATTAAGCACACACTACTAGGGAAAAGCCTAGCAGCAGCGCGAGTTTTGGCCCTCTCAGTAGCGCGGGTACCGACGCTACTAATAAGGCGCTATAGCTAACGTATAGCAGTAGCGCGTGTTGACCCACGCTACTGCTACACATGAATAGCTGCAACGCTCTTTAGAAAAGGACGCTACTGATATTATCTGCAGTGCCGTTTACAGGGAAGCGCTACTGGTAAGTCGGCGCTACTGCTAAATCCCCCCCTCGCTACTACTAGTTTTATTAGTTTTTTTCCCCGCATATTTGTTTTTTATTTGTTTTGCATTTGAATAGGCTTTATACAATAATCTTTAGCATATCATCCACATACAAATGTAATCATAGCATATACATACAATTAGTCTCATCAAATCATGTCATCATCATAATCATCATCCAACACAAAGTGGTCTCTCGTCATCAATCTCGAAAATAGCGATACAAGTCTCGATTACTTGCAAATACATCGTCATCCATCTAAACAATGATATACACGAGAATAGCTATCACTTTGAGTACATCAGTTCGTATCCCTCTCTCGCATTAGCGTGAACCTAAACTAAGTACTGTGTGTCGCTCGGAAACCGAAAACCGGTACACCTGGGCCTGACACTCCGGCCACTTGTCGTATATATACTCCTGGCGTAGCACTTCTTCGCCATTTATGATCTATGCACCTGCATCGTCACATGAGGCGATGATATGCAACATATATATTTGAGCAACACAAAGAGACAGACTTGGCAAAAATAGAAACAACATATCATAAGCATAAATAACAAAGTTCATCGTACCCAAAATGACCTAACTAGAGTGATTTTCGCTAGTCGAGGAGGAGGACGGTTTAATTACATCACAAATAAAGTTTCACCATGCATAACTCAAAGTTTTGTCGTAAAAGAAAGTATGGACTAAACGGACACATTGTCATATATCGACAATCACTCCATCATGTCGTGCCATCCATCCAAGTCAGGGAGATAGTCATCGAGCTTAGGGAAAGGCTTCATGTCGAGACGCTGAGAGGCTATCCATGTTCGGACGTCTTCCCGCGACATTTGTCCTTCTGCATGGAACATCCCTGTTTTTCCGACGACCTCATTCATGATGATTTGGGCAAGTTCGCGCTGGATGTTATAGAACTCAGCTCAAAGTCGATGATCCTCGATATCTCCTATGTCCTTTTCCCATTGAAGAATATGGGCATCGCTAGATCTAGGTGCCATGTGAAGGTTCTGGTGATCCCGTCGGTACTCCAGCATGTGGTGTAGGACATAGAATCCATCATTAAGAGAATCGTTTGGTTGCTGGATGCTGCAGAAGTTGGTCTTATGGCTGAAGGCGGCCCTGCCACCCCTTATCTTCTTGTCCCTAACCTCTCCACCCCTTGCTTGGCAGTAAAACATAGCACTGTCGAGAACATCTTTGATGTGGGTGTAATCCTTTTTGTGAATGTTCTTCGACGAGTCCAAGTAAAGAGCGTGGGAGAATTGGGGGTAGAGGATGATGAGGACGGCGCGCCCGCCGCTGCGCAAAACAAGTACACCTCAAATTAATTAGCCTCCACCGTGCAAATGAATTATTGAAATCGAAGGAAGGATAGCAGCGCGGATGACTTAAACGGGATGATAAGGCACGAGAATCGCCTCCTTGTCCTTATTGGCGAGCATGAATCTGACGATGTAATCCCTCGCGTATTCACGATGCTGTGCACAGACTCCCAAGAAGCCCTCGTGCATGTAGTACGGGTCAGTGACACAGATAAAACGTATCTGCTCAACCCCAATGATGTAGCTCATGTGCAAGGCATAAAGGCGGACAAAAGTAAAATCCAGCTTCTTCACGTGAAACATGTCGAATATGTAATCGAATCGGAGGAAGAACTTATCCGCGGGGAAGCCCTCGACGTACGACATTTGCTGCGGAACGTTAACCACGTAGAGTGGGTATCCTAGATCTTTCGAGGCGATGAGGCCTTTCTCTACCCGCAGCACATCGTCATGAAGTCTCCTTAGATCGCCGAATCTGGCCCGTAGCGCTATTTCAGGTAGGATTGGTCGACCGGGGATATGCCATTTATCCGCATCGGGGATATCTACACGGTCCTGAAGCCGAGGCTGCTGAGGCGGCTGGATCATAGAATCAGCTTTTTTGCCTTTCCTCGCTCTCTTCCTAGGCTTCTTTACCATCGGATGGTCGTCAATAACACGTTGAGACGGTAATTCAGGCACCGACTCATGATGCTCAAACCCTGAGGAGGCGCCAGTATAGACATACTGTTCAACGCCATCGTCATCCTCATCCTCATTCATGGCGACGTCATCAGCCTCTAATGGAGCCACCTGCTTACCCCGTTCGCTATCACCCAACCTGACACCCGACGCTAATTGGGTAGGTGGGGTGTTGATGTTCATACCTTGCTGAGGCTGCGTGCTCGTGGGTGTGCTCCCGGCCTCCTCCAGACGAAGCAGACTCTTTGGCCACAACAGGACCCACCCATTGCAACAATCACCAAGCCGCCGCGGGGTCTCGTCGTCATCCCCCACTAGTATTAGAGGAGGCAAATTCTCGTGGCCCGGTTTGACACTGGCCACGGAAACCTTGAAGACGTTCGGGGGGATCGACCGGCTGTGGAACAATGGTTCCTTCGGCTCCATTATCGTCCCCTTCCCCACGTCCACCTTCTGTTCGCAGATGGTGTACAATATGGTGCACGGGGTTTTGTCGGCCTGCAAAGAAAAGTCTGCGATGTGAGACATCCAAAAGGCAACGAAAACGGGAGATTATACATTTATATTGAAGGGGGCCGGTGTGGCAGATACCGTGAGGGCGTCGAGCTCAGCCAAAGAGGAGGCACCACCGAGCACGTCCGGTGCGGCAGCCGGTGCGGGAGCCGGTGCGGGAGCAGGTGCGGGAGCCGATGCGGGAGCAGGTGCGGGAGCCGGTGCGGGAGCATGTGCTGCCAAGAAGTCAGCAAGGGGAAAGTCCTCTGCATTTTTTTTGGATTTTCCCTTGTCCAAGTGTGAACGCCCGTCACCAAGGAAGTAGATATATCTGCAATCGCCTGTTTTGGGGCAGCTACCGCTGTTGCGATTGTCTGAGATGATTTCTTCTCAACCGCAATCTCAACCTTCTTGTCGATGCTTTCTTCAGTTAACCTCCGTCTTTCCTTTTTCTCCTCCGTGGTCTCACGGTAGTACTTCTTCCATGTGGCGCCGTCTCCAAACACCGTGCACGCGTCCATACGACGGTCGAGTATCCACCGGTTGTCATTTCAATATGTTCAACGCCCGGTTGAATGGAGTGTCCCACTTGGGCCTCGCCGATGCCTCAGACGGCGAGTCGCTTTCGGCCGCAATCCGGTGTTGCTCTCTCTGCAAAAGGCACAAGGATCATTTACAAATATGATTGACGTGTGCAGTCGAATTGATCAGAAACTAAAATTACCAGCAGTCTCATGAACTCCGTAATGACTGGTGTTGTCTCATAAACCTTCTTCAGTGGGTCCCAATGGTGGCGGGCCCTCAGGACGTCACGCTCCTGCGGGACGGTGAAATCCGCCAAGGGGTCTGGGATGCCCAGACTCGCGGCTTCCGCGTCCTCCTTGGCCCATTTGGACCTCTTTCCGCTGTAACCACGGCTTCCGAGGTGGTGGGTCCCAATGTTCCTCTTTTGAAGCCCCTTCATGTACTTAGACTTTTCTTTGGCAGCTCCGGCCTCGCAAGCCTCCTTGAATATTTGAAACTGCTCTTCCGTGATTGTCGGACTTTCCTTTACAATCTCGGAGTAGGGTTCCCCGTCGTTGATCTTTGCTTTCACTCGATTTTTCCAGGCGACCAACGCGTTGCTAAACTTGGTCATGGCGTGTTTGTTTATCTTCTTCATTGCCGGGTCATTGTCTGGATCTTCATAATCCTTCTCATTCCGGCCCGGGAACAAGAATATCTGGTGAAACTTCTTTAGGAGGGAGCTCCTCATATTTTCTATCTTCTTTAGATTCTCATCGTTGATGGTGGCGGTTGTCCGTATGATGCAGCCTATTTGATTGTCGTAGCACGCGCGCGCTTCCTCGGGCGCCTTTGGCTCAAAATTGCCGTCGTCCACCTCCGTGACCACCAGTCTAGTAGTCCTGAGTTTGTTAGGAACCCGTTGCCTCTTTGTTTTCGGTTCTACACCGGCTCCGCTCCCCGAGGCAGCACCGGTCTCAGCGCCGGTCTCGATGCCAGTCTGAATCTCAGCGCCGGTGTCAGTCTCAGCACCGGTCTGCGTGTCGGTCTCAGTCCCCGATGCCACCGATTCACCAGAACCCTGTCCTTCATCGTTGCTAGCCATGTTTCCTATGATTAAATCTAGTCAATTAATTCTAGACCTAATAAAATGAATAATGACATAAAAAAGGACTATTGTTTTGCAGGAATGTTGACTCCTTCCCGGTGCGGCAAATCCCGGGCACTCGATATGTCCTAGTTTGTAGCACAAGTCATGCCGAAATTCACGGGAAATTTCGGCATGACCTTTGCTAAAAAGTGGACAAATCGAGAACCTGAAATTTGCCAGAACAGAAATGAATCAACATTCCGGCAAAACATAGGCCACTCAGCATCATTCCGTGGAAACAACAAAGCCACTTCGGCACAATCGAACAACTTCAATGAAAAGATATAACATGACCACTTCAATGAAAAATAAAATTTGCCTAAATTCTTTTCCTTGAAAAATAGTGGTCTTTTCAAAAATCAAAAACCTTTGCCAATCTACTTAACCTAGCTTGTTAATCCAACGAACCTAATTAACCTACCTATTTAACCTAGTTAGTTAATCTAGTTTACCTAGATAATTAACCCTAATTAAACTAGTTAACGCAGCTAGTTCTCTGTCAAAGCCTAAAATAAATTTTTGCACTAATTAACATGGATAATTAACCTAATTAAACTAGTTAACCTGACTAGTTCTCTGTCAAAGCCCTAACTAAGTTTTTGCACTAACCTAGATAATTAACCTAATTAAACTGGCTAACCTATGCATGAGAGAGAGAGAGGAGGGGTGGGGGCTTACAGATGATGGCTCCGGTGGTGGCGACGGAGGCAGTGGTGGCGAGGGAGGCAGGGGCATCTCCGGTGACGGCGAGGGAGGCAGGGGCGTCTCCAGTGACGACGAGGAAGGTGGCGTCGACGGCGGCTCCGGTGGCGTTGACGAGGCCGCGCGGCTCCGTGGCGTTGGGGGTGGCTCCAGTGTCGTCGACGGCGCACGGCTCTAGTGGCGTCGTCGGCGACGGCGAAGTGGGGCGACTGTGAATCGGGGAGACGGCGGCGCGCGCGGGGTGGGTTTGAGGGATTTGGGGGAAGTGGTGGCCGAGGGAAACTGTTTTTTGGCTAAGTCAAACTTAGCGGTAGCGCGTTTCGCAAAACGCGCTATAGCTAAGATAGCTATAGCGCTTTCTTCAAAACGCGCTGCTGCTATAGCTATGTAAATTCCTTTTTAATTTCCTATTCTGTTTCTATAGCGGGGGTCTAGGACACGCGCTGCAGCTACGTTAGCTATAGCGCCTCTTACAAACAAACGCTACTGCTATGCCTTCCTCCGATTTTTTGCTTTTTCGTTTATTTTGCTTTACATTTTATTTTTCCCTTTCTCCTTTTTCTATTTCTTTCATTTTCATTTAAATTTCTATTTGTTTTTCATCTTATTTTATTTCCGTTAGTAGTAGCGCTCTTCTCAGGAAACGCGCTGCTAACTGTGCTCTAGCAGTAGCACGTTTCTTCGAAGCTCGCTACTGCTATGCGTAGCCTAGCATTCTGCCAATGGGAATATTAGTAGTAGCGCTTTCTTTACCACAAACGCTACTGCTAAGTTTGTGTCTGTAGCGCGGTTTTTATTTGGTCGCTACTGCTATATAGCACTAGCGCAGTTTTTTGACCCGCGTTGTTGCTAAATTTCTATGTATAAGGTTTTCCCTAGTAGTGACATAATATATTTCATTTCCATATTAAGGAAGCAGGATTTCATAATTGAAGTACATCCGAGTACAACATGATATAGCTTCAGCACTCAGCTACCCCATTACACAACTACACCAACACCAAGTTTAACAAGCAACATCTAGAATGTTTCGGAATTAGCATCATAGACAGTACATAGACATATGCATCTCATCTGAAAAACTGCTGAAGTGGAAGGCGAATATTGAGCCTTCATTCATGTTGAAGGTCTTTGCGACTTTAGGCTAGTGTCTGTGAATGATTGACCGTCCATCCTTCATCCTCTTCAGGAACACTTCAATATTGAACCGTGGGTGTTGTATGAAAACTTTTCTCACCTCCTGACCACAGAGGTGGTTTGAGAAGTAATCATCAGTGAACTGCTTTGGAAAGGCTTGAAAACAAGGATGTGCATAAATATCATCTTTATATTGGAAATGGGGCAAAGGAATAAAAAAAGGCAAGGTATAATAGTTAGTACCATCTTGTAAACCTTAGTGCTTCCCATTGTTTCCCTGCAACACATATAAGGTAGTTAGTGATTAGGTTAAGTAAGGGTTCACATGGTATCAGTAAAATATGTTGATGATAAATAAGCACATTACAGATTCATCAGATTAATTCAAGCCACATGGAAAACCCATTTATCCAAACCAAGCATGATTAAGAACTAGGAAATATATCACTTGTATATGTTTCTCATGTATTAGGTGCAGCCAAATTCGATTGATTCCTCACATGGTATACAATAACAGAATGCAGCCACAACAATTGAACATCGCATTGCAGAATTGAACCAAGCAGTTAACTAAACACCACAATAAATGAACCAAACATTGACTGAGCACCACATTGCACAATATAACATACTCCTAATAGAAGATCAGACAGTTAACCAAACCAAGCATGCTTAACAACTTGGAAATATAGCAATTGTATTTGTTTCTCATGTACTTAGTACAACCAAATTCGATTTATTTCTCACGTGGTATACAATAACAGAATGCAACCACAACAATTGAACATCGCATTGCAGAATTGAACCAAGCAGTTAACTAAACACCACAACAACTGAACCAAACGTTAACTCAGCACCACATTGCACAATATAACATACTCCTAATAGAAGATCTGACAGTTAACCAAACCAAACATGCTTAACAACTTGGAAATATAGCAATTGTATTTGTTTCTCATGTATTTAGTACAGTCAAATTCGATTTATTTCTCACATGGTATACAATAACAGAATGCACCCACAACAATTTAACATCGCATTGCAGAATTGAACCAAACAGTTAACTAAACACCACAACAAATGAACCAAACGTTAACTGAGCACCATATTGCACAATATAACATACTCCTAATATAAGATCGGACAGTTAACCAAACCAAGCATGCTTGACAACTTGGAAAATTGCACCCTGAAGAATTGAACATTACATTTGCAGAATTGAACCAAACAGTTAACTAAACACCACATTGCATGACATATAGAACATATACTCTAGAGCAAAAGATTGCATGGTAAATGTAGATAGAAAAATTCATTAGAATTTGTTAAGGAAAGGCACTAGCTAGCAAACCGAACATGGGTCCTTAAAGTGAGCTAATAAGACAAGCTACTCCTCATTGTCGGAGATATCGATGACGATTGGCTCCTTGGACATGGAAGAGGGTGAGGCCTCCGCATCGTGGGTGCCCTCGTCGTAGTGGTGAGTTGCCTGAGCTGCTCAGGGAACCAACCTGCTGGCTTTTGAGATGAGGTAAGCACGTGCACACTGAGAAAACACCTCGTAGTCTTCGTCGAAGGCACCAACGGTGGCCTCGAGAAAAACGCAATGAACTATCGTTTAAAGCAGCCAACCGTGTCGTGGCATCGGCGCGCGAGGAGTTGATGGTGGCCTCGATGGCAAGGTGCTCCTCCAAGATCTGGGGGTCCAAATGATTGGCAGCCATCGCGACCTCATCCGTGTGTGCGGTCGCGATTTGCTTCTCCGCTGCCAAATGCTCCTTGAGATCCTCGCTATACTGCATGCACCATGGCTTAGGGCGATGCTTATTTGGTGGAGGGGTCGGTGATTTGGGTGGAAGGTGTCGCACCGGCGGTCGGGGCATGTGGGATGTGGAAGGAGGAGGAGGATGGGGGTCGGGTGTGGATTGCCCGCCTTGATAGACGAGGCCGAGCAGCATGAAGGAGGGTCGCTGGTGAGGAGGCGACGTTGCAAGCAAGGAGTGAAGGTTTCAACTTGGAAAGGAAGGCGGAAATAGGGAAATGTGGCTTTTGGTAAGGAGGAGGGGGCGGGGAGGTAGATATTTTCGGGGAAGCCGAAAATTTGGAATTGCTTCAGCGAAAAGCTGGCGCACAAAGTGTCATCAGACATGGTCTCTTATTCAGAGCGGGTTGTGGACTGGATCCGTCGCACCTTCTCGCGTAAGCCGTACACATACTATACTCCGACGGTGATCCAAGATATTTTGTGCTGCATCTCACACGGTTGGTTATAATAAACTGTGTGGGATCTACTTGATTTTTCATCTTGATTTGAATTACATAATGGGGTCACAACGGTAATGGACGGTGTTTGAATTGCTAGACCTTTTATCTATAGTGAACATGCAACTATATGTGTGTCATAAAAGAATTGGAATTATTCAGGATTCTTTTGGACATTTTATACATTAAATTGGTTTTCTAGCCATTTCAGGTGCACAATTCAAAATTAAACTACATGCACATGCTCCGGTGCACCAACATGAGTTGTAAAATCATATATGTGTCCATGGGTTTATGATTATGTCCCATGCAAGAAATGGGGATGAATTTCAAACACCACGACACCGTGGCTCTCCAGCAAATGTTGACGTACTTGCTTTTGTAATTCTAGTAAATCCAAAAGTCGTCCAAAATTCATGAAACTTAGCATGCTATCATGGAGTGGCATCAACGTGCCGTGGTAAATTTTTTGTCCCATTTGGGTCAGATTTGGGTATAAACTTCTCATAAGCCAGAGATTCTCACAACAAGTGTGATGGTTTCGGTAGGGAACGTTTCACCTTTCTGGATGAAACGATATCCGTTGCCTCTTCTCGATTTCAATTTTTTTTCCTAGTGTCAACATAGAACAACAGGAGTGTTGTGTCAATTTGTGGGATTTTTCGGGGTTCGCTTGGACATTTTTATACATTAACTGAGTTTTCTATGCATTCATGTGCATAATTCAAATGTCAACTACATGCACATGCTCTAATGCATATAAATTAGTTGAAAATTAAAATATGTGTCCTTGGTTGCATGCTTAGGTCCCATGCAAGAAATGGGAAAGAATGTCAACCACACCGTCACTTAGCCGCAAATATTGAGATACCTAGTTTTTAAATTCTAGTAAATCCAAAGCTCGTCTGAAATTCATGAAAGTTGGCATGCTGTCATGGAGCGGCATCAACATGCCGTGGTAAACTTTTTGTCCCATTTGGGGCAGGTTTGGGGATATGCTTCTAACAAACCAGAGCTTCTCACAACAAGCCTGATGGTTTCGGTAGGGAACGTTTCACCTTTCTGGACGAAATGATATCCATTGCCACTTCTCGATTTCAATTTTTTTCCTGGTGTCAACATAGAATAACAGGAGCGTTGTGTCAAATTTTGGGATTTTTCGGGGTTCGCTTGCACATTTTTATACATTAACTGAACTTTCTTTGCATTCATGTGCATAATTCAAATTTGAGCTACAAGCACATGCTCTAATGCATATAAATTGGTTGAAACTTCATATCCGTGTCAGTGGTTGCATGCTTAGGTCCCATGCAAGAAATGAGAATGAATGTCAAACACCCTGCCACCGTCACTCGGCCGCAAACATTGAGATACCTGGTTTTAAAATTCTAGTAAATCCAAAACTCATCAGAAATTCATGAAACTTGGAATGCTATCATGGAGTGGCATCAACATGCCATGGTAATTTTTCGTCCCATTTGGGGTAGGTTTGGGGATATGCATCTCACAAACCAGAGCTTCTCACAACAAGCTTGATGGTTTCGGTAGGGAACGTCCTACCTTTGGGGATGAAACGATATCCATTGCCTCTTCTCGATTTCAATTTTTTCCTGCTGTCAACATAGAACAACTGGAGTGTTGTGTCAATTTTTGGGATTTTTCGGGGTTCGTTTGGACATTTTTATGCATTAACTGAGTTTTCAGTGCATTCATGTGCATAATTCAAATTTGAACTACATGCACATGCTCTAATGCATATAAATTGGTTGAAAAATTCAAATATGTATCCTTGGTTGCATGCTTAGGTCCCATGCAAGAAATGGGAATGAATATCAAACACCCTGCCACCGTCACTCGGCCGCAAACATTGAGATACCTGGTTTTTAAATTCTAATAAATCCAAAACTCGTACGAAATTCATGAAACTTGGCATACTATCATGGAGTGGCATCAACATGCCGTCGTAAATTTTTGTCCCATTTGGGGCAGGTTTGGGTATGTGCTTCTCACAAACCAGAGCTTCTCACAACAAGCATGATTGTTTCGGTAGGGAATGTCCCACCTTTGGGGACGAAACGATATCCATTGCCTCTTATTGCTTTCAAAAATTTTCTCATGTCAACATAGAACAACAGGAGTGTTGTGTCATTTTTTGCGATTTTCGGGGTTCGTTTGGACATTTTATGCATTAACTGAGATTTCAATGCATTTATGTCCATAATTCAAATTTGAACTACATGCACATGCTCCAGTGCATAAAAATTGGTTGAAAAATCAAATCTCTGTCCTTGGGTGGATGGTTAGGTCCAATGGAAGAAATGGGAATGAATTTCAAACACCAGGGCACCGCTGACTGCTGGCAAAACATTGAGATACTTTGTTTTCTAGTAAATCCAAAACTCGTCTGAAATTCAAGAAACTTGGCATGCTATCATGGAATGGCACCCGACATGCTGTCGTATTTTTTGTGTCCATTTTGAGAGAAGGCGCACTCGAATAACAGCCAACAAAGGCATTTTGAAAAAATAGCTGCCACTTTAATATCTCAAACGTTTGTATAATTCAAATCGTGTGCGTTCTGTTAACCATTCACGTGACGCCACGTGTCTTGGTTTTTAATGGCTATAGGTTTTAATGGCTCTTGATCGCAAACGTTTTAGATAGAACACCCATATGCAAAGTGGAGCATGATTTGTGCATCTCTTGAACGCAAACAGTTCTTTTGATGACCCATGTGCAACCACTTACAAACAATTTGGTAAGATTTGCATCTGTCATATTGGGTATGTTGCCATTTGTCAAACTGGAAAGATTGACATTTGTTGATCTAGTAACATTGCCATTTGTCAACCTTGTAATACTGCGATTTTTCAAAATATGAAGCTAAAAATCACTAGCAGTATCTAATTTTTGCAACTAAAATGCAGTAATTAAGCATAGATGGAGGCGAGGAGGCATGTTCAGCCGGGCGTGCAGTGGGCGACGCAGTACTATTTGATTTGACAGCGGGCGGCGCAGTTCCGGATATGGCTTTAATGCAGATGAGGGAGAGGGTAGCAGTTCCCAAAATGTTGAACAACCAATGATGCATCCTCCTTCAATTAGCATCATGTGAATGCATGAGGGAAGTAATGGGATGAGGACCGGGAAAAGAGGCAGCACGATGTGAATGCAACGCAGTTTGCACTCATATAAAGGTGCCCCTCGATTCCAATGCATCTACCACATGGTACACACCTAAGCATTTGCCTAAGCACCTACACTAATAAGCGCAAAAATGCTCACTCCAGACCCATGGTGGCAGTGCGCGCGAACGGCCAGCGGCTGTGCCAGATGGTCCACGACGCCGGCCTGCGGCATGGCACCGAGGATCTTCTCCAGATGGTGTTGGTGATCGGCTGGTGGATGGCCGCCGTCGATGCCAACTACGACTCTCAGTTGGACCAGATGATCGTTGCCACCACCAACAAGTTCATCGTCGTCAAGAAGCTCGCGGAATACATCGCCGTACTCCTCCAGCCCGCACACCCGGGCTCCTCATTGCCTGCCACCCTAATCGGCCTCCATGGTCGGAGCCTCTTTCAAGCACTAGTGGCCCTGCGACTGCCCGCCGACACCATGAAGAATGTCCACCTGGAGGTCGCGCTCGCCGCAAGGCACCTCGCCCTAAAAGAATTCGCCGACCTACACATCCACGTGTATGAGCAAATCGTGTACATAGGTATCTACAAGGCCAGTGAGGACACTACGATGTTGGCCTTCTTCAACCGGCTGGAAGCATTGGATGCCTTTGCTGAGAAGCACCTTGACCTTGCCATAAAAGCCGCCGATCCTTAGCCACCGGTCGATGGCCCGACGCACTGAGTTGAGGAGGAGGAGGTCGTACGTTGATGGATGCATCTTTCTTCTTGCCTCCTATAACCACCACTATGATTGCATCATCGTGGCCTTAATTCTTATTGTGCTATTGCATTCTCGTTCCAGTCAATATAGACATGTGCGATCCCTTTGCTTAATTATATGCATTACTGTAACTAGTACTCCATCTGTCAATTTATAAGTTGTGCTGCCAGTGTTTGGGGCCGGTGCACAATCATGCACGTTTGTGTGCATGCAGTTGCGGAGGGCGCTGCGTGACGATGCAGTTACCCGCTGCAAAAAACTGCCATGCGGTGGACGTGGCATTGACCATTGGGCGGCAACAGTCGGTCGTCCGGGTGCCCAATTAAGAATGCAAAGAGGGATCCTACAGCAGCAAGGACCAGCTTCCCTACCGATAGCTCATCTAACAGAACTCCCAAGTTAACTGTGCTGAGGCTTGAGTAGTCGTCAGATGGGTGACCTGATGGGAAGTGGCCTCGATGTTAAATTAACTGATGTGATGGGTCACTATAAACATTTAATTGCGTTGAATGTATATAGTGCTCCATAATATTAGTTGATCAACCTCGAGGTCCTTGTTTTATAATTTTTGACATTTTTTATATTTTGTACACATGTTGACTGGCTTGACGAAGGTCTATCTCGTTACTTTTCGATAATTTTGTTTTTTGAACACATGTTGATTGCCTTGAATGAAGTTCTATCCCGTTACTTTATGACATGTTTCCAAAACATGGACCTCGAGGTTAATTCAATTAATAGGACGGAGCACTATATACATTCAATGCAATTAAATGTTTTCCAAAAAAGTGATATGATTTCTGTGAAACTTATAAGTCATGTATGTCCAATTAACCTCTGTGTACTTGTTCTTGAATTAACTCTGGGCCTTTTTTCCGCGTATCACACACATCTTGTTAAGTTGAACTATTTGTGTTCTCTTCCCTACCCAAAAACAGTTCATTCGACTGAACTGTATGCCGTATATCACACACACCTTGATCTGGCTGACCATTTCTGTTGCTTTCCCTAATAGCAAACAGTTCATCGGAGTGAACTGTATGCCGTATATCGCACACACATTGATATGGCTGCCCGTTTATGTTGTTCTGTCCAATCGCAAACAGTTTGTATGGATCAACCGTATGCCCTGCATCGCACACGCAACTAAAATCTGAACTGTGTTTGATGGCTCTACCATGTTTTGCACCTTTTTTAACTGTTCTTTTACACCACGGTTTGCGATTATTGCATCGCACATAGTTTCGTCGAAGGGTCTATGATCGTAGTGTCACATTAGCAGCATCCTACCGTAGTGCTAGTTCCTTAATCTCTTCTTTAATAGGTGGTTGATATTTAAACCACCTCTCTTTAGGGAGATCAACATGGGTAGCAAATGATTCACAAAATGAGGTTACTATCTCAGAGTCAAGTCCATATTTAGTGCTAAACTTTTCAAAAGCATCGGTATTCATAAAAGATTTAACACAATCATACTTAAGCTTAATACCTGACTCTATAACTTCATCGAGTTCCCAATCTTCAGAGTTGCGTTTAATTCTTTCCAAAAGATCCCACCAGAATTCAATAGTCTTCTTTATAAAAGAACCAGCACAAGAAGTATCAAGCATGGATCGATCATTATGAGAAAGCCGAGCATAAAAATTCTGGATAATAATTTCTCTTGATTGCTCATGTTTGGGGCATGAATATAACATTGACTTTAGCCTCCCCCAAGCTAGGGAGATACTTTCTCCTTCATGGGCAAAAAATTATATATGTAATTGCGATCACGATGAACTCGATGCATATGATAATTTTTGGTGGAACTCCAATTTCAATCGATTCCAAATCCAAGATCCAATATCATCGCATAGCCTATACCATGCCAATGATTTTCCCTTCAAAGATAAAGGGAAAACCTTCTTCATAACTTCATCTCCGGGTAAACCTGCAAGCTTAAACAATCCACAAATTTGTTCCACATATATCAAGTGAATATCAGGATGTTTGGTTCCATCTCCTGCATAAGGGTTAGCTAGCAGTTGTTCTATCATACCCGAAGGAATTTCAGATTCAATATTTTCATTAGGTGCAGTGGGTTGAGGGGTAGCCAATTGTGGTTCCGGTAAAGGTGAAGATAACCCGAACAAACCCCTCAAAGGATTGTTTTCCATAGTAACAAGTGACAATAAATTTCAGCACACTAGATAAACGTTTCCTTACCAAATTCGACTTACCAAAGGCGCTTCACTCCTCGGCAACGGCGCCAAAAAATAGCCTTGATGACCAACAATCATATGGGATCAATTGTAGCTCTTTTCGATAAGTAAGAGTGTCGAACCCAACGAGGAGCAGAAGGAAATGGCAAGTGGTTTTCAGCGAGGTAATGTCTGCAAGTGCTGAAATTGTAAGTAGCAGAGTAGTTTGATAGCAAGATAATTTGTAACGAGCAAGTAGCGATAATAGTAGTAAAAGTGCAGAAAGGTAGCCCAATCGTTTTGAGGCAAAGGACAGGCCAAAACGGTCTCTTATGACAAGCAAGGCGTTCTTGAGGGTACACGGGAATTTCATCTAGTCACTTTCACCATGTTGGTTCGATTCATGTTCGCTACTTTGATAATTTGATATGTGGGTGGACCGGTGCTTAGGTGTTGTTCTTAATTGAACAAACCTCCTACTTATGATTAACCCTCCTGCAAGCATCCGCAACTACGAGAAAAGTATTAAGAATAAATTCTAACCATAGCATTAAACTTGTGGATCCAATTGGTCCCTTACGGAATATCGCATAAAGTGGGGTTTAAGCTTCTGTCACTGTCGCAACCCATCATCTAATTGCTACTCCATAATGCATTCCCTTAGTCCCAAATATGGTGAAGTTTCATGTAGTCAATGTTCACATGACACCACTAAGGGAATCACAACATACATACTATCAAAATATCGAACACATAATCAAGTTCACATGATTATTTGCAACATGATTTCTCCCGTGACCTCAAGAACAAAAGTAACTACTCACAAATGATAATCATGCTCAAGATCAGAGGGGTATTAAATACCATATTGTATCTGAACAAATAATCTTCAACCAAATAAACCATATAGTAATCAACTACAAGATGTAATCAACACTACTAGTCACCCACAAGCACCAATCTATAGTTTCGGTAAACAGACTGAACACAAGAGATGAACTAGGGTTTGAAATGAGAAGGTGCTGTTGAATATGTTGATGGAGATTGCCCTCCCCAAGATGGGAGAGTTGTTGGTGATGATGATGACGATGATTTCCCCCTCCGAGAGGGAAGTTCCCCCGGCAGAATCGCTCCGCAGGAGGGCAAAAGTGCTCCTGCCCAAGTTCCGCCTCGAGACGGTGGTGCTCCATCCCGAAAGTCCTCTCCTTATTTTTTTTAGGTCAAAATGACCTATATACCAGAGGATGGGCACCGGAGGTGGGCCTGGGTGAGCACAACCCACTAGGGTGCGCCTGGGCTCCCTGGCGCACCCAGGTGGGTTGTGCCCACCTTGTGGGCCTCCTTTGGTACTTATTTGCTCCAATATTCATCATATATTCCATAAAAATTCTCCGTCAAGTTTCAGCCTATTTGGAGTTGTGCAGAATAGGTAGCCCGACGTAGCTTTTCCAGGTCCAGATTTCCAGTTGCCGGAATTCTCCCTCTTTGTGTGTACCTTGAAAATTATGAGAGAAAAGGCATTAGAATTACTCCAAAGTGCATTATTATGCATAAAAACAGCATAAGTAACAGAAGGAAAACATGATGCAAAATGGTCGTATCAACCATCAAGTTTCACCACAATGGAATGTGGCACCGAGGTGACCTCTTTCGTCTAGGGTACCCAAACACCCAAGAGTAACAAGATCCACAATCGAAAGTATGGGGAAATCAAATTTCCTTTGATGGAAGTGTGATCTAGGTCTCTCCATCAATCCCTAGCAAATCAACAAGTTTGGTTGGCTAGAGAAGGAGATCGGGCAAGAAAACTCTTTGGGCAACAATGGAGGTGAGGGAGAGGTAAGTTGAGAGGTGGAAGAACCACCTCTTATATACGGCCCCTCAAATCCAACCATTGCTGCATAGTTTTACACATGAGCAGTACAACTGCTCCTTGCGGGATTCCTAGCTGCATGGCACCGCGCAGTACAACCGCTGGCACCACCGGTAGTACCACTAAGAAGATCTCAACATGGACAACCAGAGAGGTACCGCCAAGTACCGCACTGGCACCAGAATGAAGTCACCCATGCATGATACTAAGTCTGGCATAAGGCCTAGTACAACCGCAGTGCTAGTGCTTCGCTAGTCGCGAAGTCCTGGGCGGTAGTACCGCACCACGACAACCGGTTGTACTGCTGCTTAGGGAGCAGCTGGGACAACTGGGTGACCACCTCCGACCAACCAGAATGGAGTCACCCGACTTTGGTGGTTGGGGCGGTATTTGGACCGGAACAACCGCCAGATAGCGATCCTAGAGGTGGCTAAGTCCCTGGCGGTACAACCACTAGAGGACGACGATACAACCGCAATACCACCTCCTGGAGTACTACAACCCGAGGGAATCACCCCTCAGGCGGTGGTTGCTCCGAAAGCACCGATCAGCCGGTACTACCGCACATACTAGCGGTACAACTGCTAGTGTGGTAAAATCAGCACCACATAGAATTTGAGGCCCTCTCCTTGAACGAAGGGAGGTATGTAGGTGCAATATGAGAGTTTACATGTATTGATTCACCTAGTACCAACTGATGCAGGTCCCCTCTTAGTAGTACGGATTTTCTATGACCAAAGAAACAAAAGTATTGGAAATTCCGTCTTTGATTGTTTTTCGTCCAGACAGGTGCCCAACCGTCTTGTGCCACATGTTGTATATGTGTGTAGCTTAGGCACACGGTTTGCATTGTCATCAACACCAAAACACTTATGGCGGAAAATGCCCTTACACTACTGGAAATAGAGAATTTGCCATCAGTCAGCTCGTTGCCGTCAGCTAGCGGACGACAAAAAAGGCCTTTGTCGTCTGCTTCTAAAAAACAGACGGCAAAGAACTGGCTGACGGCAAAGACCCTATTTGCCATCAGGCTAAACCCTAACGGCCCACCTCTTTGCCATCCGCTGGCGGACGGCAAACCAAATGCTACCTAACGGCGCCCCCTACCCCCAACCGCCGCCGCCGCCCCGAACCCCACTGCCCTTGCCACGCCACCCCACCACCCACCCCGCCGCCCCACTCCGGTGAGCCTCTCCCCTCTGTTTTTTTCTTTTTTTCTACTATTAGTTAGGTTAGTTACTATGGTTAGTTAGGTTAGTTACTAGTGTGTTAGTTAGATTAGTTCTAGAAAAAATTATTAGGAGAAGAAAAGAAGAAGAAGAAGAAGAAGAAGAAGAAGAAGAAGAAGAAGAAGAAGAAGAAGAGCGGAAGAAGAAAAAGGGGGAGGAGAAGATAAGAAGAAGAAGAGGAGGACGAGGACGAGGAGGAGAAGAAGAAGATGATGAAAAAAAAGAAGAAGTAGAAGAAGATGATGAAAAAAAAGAAGTAGAAAAAGTAGAAAAAGAAAGAAAAGAAGGTCGAGGGGTCGAGGGTCGCTGATGGGTCGAGGGTTGAGGATCGCCGAGGGGTCGAAGTTTTTTTCATAGTTTGAAGTGTCGATGCTTTATGTGATGTGATGTCCTAAATTTTCTTGACTCGATCGGTAAAATCTACAGGCTTTGTGCTATTTCATCTCCTTGGAGTCATCATTGGTCGAAGTTTTTTGTCCGTGATCCCGCTGTTGTTCGACCACTTCCTCTACAGCCGAGGGTGAGCTACGAATCCACCTGCACCTCCTACGCTATTTTAATCATGTCAAAAGATTTCATTTTCATGCTAAGTCGCGTAACCAGTATGCGTCTCCCGTCCAAAAGGGTTGCATTGATAAATATGCATTTAGTTACATATTTATCACCGTAACTCATTCGAATTATCCAGAGATTTCCACGGACAACCCGAGTATGTGTAGATTGGGTACGTTCACCATGTTGTACCCCATTCCAGGATAAAATTTCGTCAGTGCCTCCCTGTTGTTCTCCGGATGCACATTCTCTCGGTGATGATCCACAAGTATACGGGATCCATCATAGTCCTTTCGATAAGTAAGAGTGTCCAACCCAATGAGGAACAGAAGGAAATGACAAGTGGTTTTCACAAGGTATTCTCTGCAAGTACTGAAATTATTGGTAACAGATAGTTTTGTGATAAGATAAATCATAATGGCGACAAGTAAATAAAGTAACTAAGGTGCAGCAAGGTGGCCCAATCCTTTTTGTTGCAAAGGACAAGCCTGGACGAACTCTTATATAAACCAAAGCGCCCCCGAGGACACATGGGAATTACTGTCAAGTTAGTTTCATCATGCTCATATGATTCGCGTTCGTTACTTTGATAATTTGATATGTGGGTGGACCGGTGCTTGGGTGCTGCCCTTCCTTGGTCAAGCCTCCCACTTATGATTAACCCCTCTCACAAGAATCCGCAACTACGAAAGAAGAATTAAGGTAAACCTAACCATAGCATGAAACATATGGATCCAAATCAGCCCCTTAAGAAGCAACACATAAACTAGGGTTTACGCTTCTCTCACTCTAGCAACCCATCATATACTTATCACTTCTCAATTCCTTCCCCTAGTCCCAAATAATGGTGAAGTTTCATGTAGTCGATGTTCACATAACACCACTAGAGGAGAGACAACATACATCTCATCAAAATATCGAGTGAATACAAAATTCACATGATTACTTATAACAAGACTTCTCCCATGTCCTCAGGAACAAACGTAACTACTCACAAAACATATTTATGATCAAGATCAGAGGAGTATTAGTTATCATTAAGGATCTGAAAATATAATCTTCCGCCGGATAAACCAACTAGCATCAACTACAAGGAGTAATCAATACTACTAGTGACCCACAGGTACCAATCTGAGGTTTTGGGACCAAGATCGAATACAAGAGATGAACTAGGGTTTGAGAGGAGATGGTGCTGGTGAAGGTGTTGATGGAGATTGACCCCCTCTCGAAGAGAGGTTCGTTGGTGATGACGATGGCTTCGATTTCCCCCTCCCAGAGGGATGTTTCCCCGGCAGAACAGCTCCGCCGAAGCCCTAGATTGGTTCTGCCCAGGTTCCGCCTTGGGACAGCGGCGCTTCGTCCCGTAAGCTTCCTTATGATTTTTTTCAGGTTGAAAGAGACCAAATAGCCAAAGATGGGCACCGGAGGCCTGCTAGGGGGCCCACAAGGTCGGGGGGCACGCCCAGGGGGGTAGGGCGCACCCTCTACCCTCGTGGCTGGCTGGTGGCCCCCTCTTGTACTTTCTTCGCCCAATATTTTTTATATATTCCAAAAACATGCTCCGTGTAGTTTCAGGACTTTTGGAGTTGTGCAGAATAGGTCTCTAATATTTGCTCCTTTTCCAGCCCAGAATTCCAGTTGCCGGCATTCTCCCTCTTCATGTAAACCTTATAAATAAGAGAGAATAGGCATACGTATTGTGATATAATGTGTAATAACAGCCCATAATGCAATAAATATCAATATAAAAGCATGATGCAAAATGGACGTATCACTCGGCTTTTTACCGAGACGTGTATCAGGAGAACAACGGGGAGGTGCTGCCAAAATTTGTCTCGGAATGGGATAGAGCATGGATAACATACTCAATCTAGACATACTTGGGTGGGATTAGGACCTATCTTTACCTATTAGAGTGTAGGTTGCATGGACGTAATAAAACTGACAAACTAGATTAACTGATAAATATACATGCTGAAGTATATATATTTCTTGTCTGTCTAGTAGCTAAGCAAGATGAGTGATCGTGCGTGGATGTACACCGGTCACACTAGTTGGAAAGAGATTACCAATGAATGGTTAACAAAAACCAAGGGGTTTGTGAAAGCCGCATTTGCAAATGGCCAGAGGAAAAACTAGTGCCCCTGTGTCTAGTGCAAGAATTGGGAAAAGAGGACACATGATGAAATGGGCAAACACCTGTAGAAGAGTGGTTTTACGCCCGGTTATACGATGTGGACATTTCATGGTGAGTCTTCCCAACGTGCCAGAGCTGAGGTGTTTCGTCATCGCACTGATGAGCATGGTACCGGGATTAAAGACATGGTGCAAAACTTTGACGATGCTCGGGATTCAGACAAAGAGATGGAGGAATCTGCAAAGGCCTTCAATGAAATGTTGGAGTCTTCAAAACATCCTCTTCACGAGCACACTGAGCTTTGTCAGATGGATGCCATATCACAAATAATGGCTCTGAAGGCTCAATTCAACTTGGGCGGAGAATGCTATGATGGGATGATGACAGTATTTGGATGCTTTCTACCCAAAGGCCATGTAGTGCCTGCAAACCTGTACCAGTCAGACAAAATCCTCCATGCTCTTAAGATGCCCTATGAGAAGATACATGCCTGTGAGAAAAGATGTGCCTTATTTAGGCTTGAGCAGGCGGACTTCAACTATTGTCCCATTTGCAAGTCTTCCAGGTATATTGTGGTAGACAATGGTATGGGTGAGAAGACACAGACCAAAATCCCGGTTAATGTTCTTCCGTATATGCCAATCGTACCAAGACTTCAACGTCTTTTCAAGGTCGAAGAGATGGCCAGACAGATGACATGGCACAAAACGGGCAAAAGAACTGAACTAGATGTAGATGGGAATCTGATGATGGTACACACATAGGATGTTGAAGCATGGAAGCTCTTCGATGCATTACATGTGGAAAAAGCGGCAGATCCAAGGCATCCTCGAGTGGCCATCAGCACGGATGGGTTCAGTGTGTTTGGTCTAACGGCAACCCAATACAGTTGTTGGCCCATATTTGTCTTTCCACTGAATCTCCCCCCGGACAGATTATGCAAAGAAAGAACATTATCCCGACGATGATAATTCCAGGGCCGAACTATCCAGTGAAGAATATGAATGTGTACATGCAGTCGCTTAAGGATGAATTGCAAGAAGCTTGGGATAATGGGTTCAATACATACAACGCCTTTAACAAACAGAACTTCATAATGCGTATCTGGTACGTGTACTCGACGCATGATTTGCCGACGTATGCGCTATTCGTTGGCTGGTGTGTGCATGGAAGGTTCCCATGCCCCACATGCAAGGCAGCTCTTGAGTTTCGTTGGTTGCAGGTGGGTCGCAAGTTTTCTTGCTTCGACTTGCATAGACAGTTCCTGGATCCTTGCCATAAGTTCAGGAAAGACAAGAATACCTTCATGAAAGGTATATTTGTCAAAAACTCTGAACCACCTCCGTTGATAGGCCAAGAGACCCTGGATCAGTTAAACGCTCTCGAGCTAGATCCAGAGCGTCCAGGGTATTTCAAGGGGTATAATTCGAAACACGCCTGGACTCACAAGACATGCTTGTGGGATGTGCCTTACTTGAAAGACGTCCTTTGCCCACACAACATCGACGTGATGCACACTAAAAAGAATATCGCCGAGGCACTTTTTGGTACGTTGTTCGGCATAGAAGGGAAGTCAAAGGATAATACTAAGGCTAGAGTGGATCAAGAGGTGCTATGTGATAGACCGTTACAAAACATGAAAGAACCAAAAGGAAAGCAGAACTGGACGAAGCCAAAGGCATGGTTCAATCTTGGAAGGCCAGCCATGAGGGAAATTATCTTGTGGGTGAAAATGCAGTTGATGTTCCCCGATGGGTATGCAACGATTCTAAAGAGGGGAGTGAGTCTTGAGAAATCGAAAATGTTTGGTCTCAAGAGTCATGATTGGCACATATGGATTGAGCGGGTAATGGCGGTGATGTTGCATGGCTTCACCCCTGAGGATGAATGGCTAGTACTGGCAGAGCTGAGCTATTTCTTCTGTGTTCTTTGTGCAAAAGAACTATTGCCTGTCGTGATAGAAGAAATGGAAGAGTTGGCGCCGGAGTTGATCTACAAGTCAGAGAAGATCTTTCCACCGGGCTTCTTTAATCCAATGCAACACTTGTTTTGCATCTCCCGACCGAGGCAAGATTGGGAGGGCCCGTGCAAAATCGTTGGTGCTACGCAACTGAGAGGATGCAGAAGACGTTCTGACTAAAATGTAAAAATAAACATAGAATTGAAGCATCGATGGCCGAGGCATTCATTACCGAGGAGGCGGCAAACTTCCTGACAACACACTATGAAGCCAAAAATCGTCATTTGCATAATTGGTCACTTTGCCGTCCGTGGTCACTTTGCCATATACTGGCAGACGGCAAAGGCTGCCGTTAGCCACCTAACATGGCTAACACATGGTTTTTGTCGTCCATGTTCCCTTTATCGTCCGCTTTGAAGAAGCAGACGGCAAAGAGCCTGTTTACCGTCACTCTCTTTTTCGGGCAGGTTTGCCGTCGATGGCAGACGGCAAAGGGATTTGCCGTCCGCTTTTGGTGCATTTGCCGTCTGCCATGGCAGACGACAAATAAGCTGATTCATGTAGTGTTACACTAACAAACTCAAAGAAACATCTATAAACAGAGCTCTCCCGCCGGTAAAGGGCTGGGATCCACCGCGCCCAATGGCCCTAAGGCCATCGGAGACGAGGCAGACTGGCGCCGGCACCGGCAGGAGGCAGAGAAACCCTAATCACTTTTTTGGGAGGAGGTGGCGGTTGCGTGTTGCTTCCACGAAGTTGTTAACCCAGCCTGGGAAAGGATCAAGATAAGGAACTTTTTAGCTGCGAAGGATGCTCATTTTAGTTTCTGTGTCTCGATTCCAAATCATTTTCCCAAGTTGCTCAATAAAGATTGCAAGGGGTTAAACACTGGTTCAAAATGAAGCTAAGCAGTTGGAAGGGAAAAAATTTATCTGTGGTGAGCAACTTGTGTTTAGTAGTCTAATGCTTAACAATGTGCCAATATTTATGATGTCCTTTAAAATCTCAGAAGAGGTGAAAAACAAGAAGGCAAAAATTTATCGCTCGAGATTCTTGTGACATAGTGATAGCCATAAAATTTATAGACCAAGTTCACTTCACAATTTAGACCCCCATGGTGATGTACTCGGGCCAATTGAATTGTTGTTTGGACTCACCAATGGACAATGGTACAACACTGCACTTCAGATTTTGAATCTAATTGTGTGTGGGTACAACGTAGATGCAAGAGCTCTTCGTTAGTATAAATAACTTGGAGTTGCTAGGTCTTACAACGTATATGACTCACAAACTTGAACATTATATAAGCCGTTTAATTTAAGATTTAACTAGTGCATCAATGTGATCATGTATTAGTGCATCGATGTGATCATGTATTAGAGAACCCATTGATATGTTCGATTAACGTTATTGACATTGGTACGCGCCAGAAAATAGTCTTGATGACCCACAAATATAGGTGATCGTAACATGCTTTGAGCGTAGTATTTCACCCAAATTTATTGATTCGACACAAGGGGAGTCAAAGAATATTTATAAGCCTTGGTAGTTGAGTTGTAAATTGAACCACACCCGGGAATCACTTCCTTGCAGTAATTTATTAGTAACACAATAATATGATAGCAGTTATAACAAAGTAATAGTAGTAGCAGTTTTGTAGCAAGCAGAATAATTGTAACTTGGGCAAAGGTAATCTTCTATTCTTAAATAGTTGCAACATGTCATCTATTTTTCCTTCTAATGCAACCATGACATATCATCAAGTCATGCATGTGGTCATAAGTACTTATTTTTCCTCTTCATGTTACCATGCCACATCATCAAGTCATGAATGTGGTCATAAGTTAAATTTGTGCACTAATCTATCTATTATTTCACTAATTTTGTGTGGGCATGAATGGTATATACATTGGACACTTAGAGCAAATATATGTAGATTGTGTTGCAGTTTTTTTTAAATGGCACCCCAATTATTTCAACTCAATAGTATATATTTCTATACATCATTTTGTCAAATGCTTCCTATTATTTATTGTTTTTCAAATATAAACTGAGAGCAATCCTAAATTTGTTTCTACTATATTTTTAGTTTTTACCACCTATTATGCATATGTTTATCATGTTCCTCGCGGCAACGCGCGGGGCATTGTCTAGTAGTATTAAAGCATAGGCATGTAGAAGCAATGGATATTTAGATGAGATTCAATATGTAACTGTCACAACCTAGAGCGACACACAATAGCTCCAATACATCAATTATATGTAGGCATGTATTCGTATATAGTCATACGTGCTTGCGGTAAGAACTTGCATGACATCGTTTCCCTACACTTTGTGGCAACAAGTCCTAATGGAAACTAAGAGTAATTAAGGTGCTCCTTTTAATAGAGAACCAGAATAAAGCATTAACACATAGTGAACACATGAACTCCTCAAGTTAAAGTCATCCCCATCGATACCCCAATTCATGGTCACCTTGGGGGTGTAAGGTTCATAATGATAACAAGTGCATACAACACACGTAAGATCAACATCTCAAATATATTCATGAAAGCGCATATGTTCATATATGAAATCATGGCATTCGAGCCCTAGTGATAATCATTAAGCATAGCAAATTCATAGCAAAATCAATTTCAAACATAGTGAAGACTAGGGATCAAACCCTAACAATTGACAGGATTACATAATAAATCTGACCCATCTCCATCTACCTCCAGTATGCCTACAAAATAATTACTCACTCATGATTTTGAGCATCATGAAATTGTTGATGGAGAAGTATTGGCGATGATGACAACGACGAATCCCTCTTCACGGAGCCTCGAATGGACTCTAGATTAGGGATCCCGATAAAGACCATGAGGTGGTTGTGGCTCCATATCGTAAAACGTGATGAAACCTTCTCTTTAATTATTTATTGGGAAGATGGAACTTATAGGCTTGGAATTAGGTCAGCTGGAGGTCTGTGGGCCCCACAAGCCACCTGGATGCGCCTAGGGTTGGCACGCCACTGGCTTGTGGGCCCATGGTGGCCCCCCTCTGGTAAAGTTTTGTCCAATTCTGAGAACTTATTATTTCTACACAAAGGTAGTTCTGCTAAAAACAACATCATTCTAGGTTAGTTTCATTCAAATCATGCAAACTAGAGGCCAAAAAAATAAAAAAAATTGTTTGAAAAATTAGATACGTTGGAGACGTATCAAACATATATGTGCAATACTTAATTCTCATCTTGATGTGTTTTAGCAAAATTGTATTTTTAGCAGGAATCAAATTCATTCCACTTAGAGTTGGCACACCATCTCAGTCTTAGCCAGAACCGAAACAAAGTCTCCGGCCTTGCAACCTCGTCAGGGCGGTCGGGGACCGACCGTTTCTTCAGCGGGAGCGGGTCGGGCCCTTCCCGGGGTGCCTTTCCTTTCTCGTCGGCTGAGAACCGGCGGATGGGCGCCATTGGCGGCAAGACGGAGGAGTAGCAAGGAAGAAGAAGCGAGCGGAGCAAGAAGAGATGGACAACGGGGGCTCACGCCTCTCCGTACTTATAGTCCAGAGGAGGCCAACCGTCGGCCTCCACGATCACAGGTAATCATGACTCTTTTTGCATGCAGCAGGGACTCGTCAAATCGGGCAGTTGCCGAGGCAGCGCGGGGAAGCAGAGACACCCACGTCCAATCAACCGCCACGCGGCGACCAAGGCCGCAGGCTGTTGAGCCCCGTGGCGCTCCGCACTTGCCCTTTGGCTTCGCTGCTAAGCCAAGTCCGAGCGCGCCTTAGGCCCGGGGGCTACTGTCGATGTTCTGGGAACGGGGGTCCCCAGACTTGCCTGCCTGCGGCCTGCGGCGTGGCTCAAGCAGTGGCCCAGTATGGCCCGTCTACATCAACCCAAGCTAAAGACCCTCACGAGGGGCCAAGCTTCACGGGGCGGACAACGCAACGCTTCCCCAAGGGCGGCCTTGCCTGGCAGGCTCGCGAGGAGGCGGAGAGATCAAGGCAAGGAGTACCTCGTGAGGTGCTCGTGACGCAAGCCAGGACGATTGAGACCAGGCGGGCGCCAGCTAGCGCAGTGTCCTCATTTCCTCTTTGGTGCAACGGGGGCAAGCGCAGGCGTGGAGTACCGAGGCATCAAGCAAAGGTTTCCATATCGACGCAACAAGACCAAGACTAGCGGGATGGCAGGACGGAGATCACCGTGGAGCTCAGGACGGCGTCATCACCAGTGCCTTTGGCAGTCGAAGACCAACTTTAGTCAGGATAGCTTGTACTAGCTGTCCCCCTTCAAAATGGTCGTTGTTGGCTCCCTTCCCGCTCAATATTTGGGAAGAGGACCAGGGCCTCTATAAATAGAGATAGCCACCACAATAGAAGGGGATCGAATCCTTCCCTAGTAGAACACTGCACCAGCTCAAGAACACCCCTCGCGAGGCTGTTCTTCCTCTGTACTGTTCATCATCAGCCCCAGAGGCAATCCACCACACCACACACTGGATTAGGGTATTACACCACAACGGTGGCCCGAACCAGTATAAACCTTGTGTCCCTTGTGCTGTTCATCGTGTAGCTTAGATTCTCGGCGAGGTTTTGGGGCGCGGATCGGTAGGGAGAAGATCTCCGTGCGCACCCCAGAGTTTGAACCTTAAGTGTTTTGCCTGAACCCGACATCCGACATTTGGCGCGCCAGGTAGGGGTGCGCCGGAATTCCACGATTTTGCGTCCCATCGCTTCGTCGCATCCATGGCAGACGCTCGCCGAGCTCGCGCCGAGCGTCGGGCTGCTTTTGCCGCCCGCGTCGCCCAGACGGCTCCCGTCGATGGGCCTCCTTGTTGTTCTCCGTCGCCTGCCGCCAACGCCGCCACCGTCCCGGCGGGGAATGAGAAGCAAGCATCGTCGTTGCATCCCTCGGTGCGGCGGGAAGGCCGCACCGCTACTCCGTCGCTGACTCTAGCTGGTTCATCGTCTCACGCTCGTCGCGCTCTCACAGATGCACAGGCCGCGTTGCTCCTAGCACGTGAGCTCCTGCAGTACCGCCCCATTGACGACCTCTATGAGGAGTGGCTCGCTCGCATCACCGAGCTCGTCACCGCCGCAGGGGGCTCTCCTGCATCGTCCCTCTCGCTGCCTCGCCCTCTGTCCTGCGTGGGCGATGCAGCTCAGGAGGTTCCTCCACGCACCTCCTCCCCAAGAAGGCGCCCTGGCTCCAAGGTGCACGGCCCCTGGACGAGAACCACCACGTCCAGCGCCCGCGCAACAAGAAAGGAGCTACCAAGAAATCCCTCCGCCCCATGAAGGCGCTCGCGTGCTCCCCGCTCCAGCGTGTCAAGACCGCATCCCTACAGCACGTCAAGACCTCGCACTGTCCCTGGCGGCGGCGCGCGGGAATCTCTAAGAGTAGGCCCCACGACTGCAAAGGGCTCCGATGGCCACCGCAGGCTGCCGCGCCTTCACCACCGAGCTATGCAGTGTCGCTTGGCCGGGAAAGTTCAAGCCGGATCTGCCTCCTCGCTATGACGGCACTGCCGACCCCGCGGAGTTCCTGTAGCTTTACGAGCTGGGCATCGAGGCGGCCAACAAAGATGAAAAGGTCATGGCGAACTGGTTTCCCATGGCGCTCAAGGATGGTGCCCGCACCTGGCTCCCGAACCTGCCTCCCGGCTCGATCTCCTCTTGGGACGAGATGCGCAGCCGCTTCATTGCCAACTTCTAGGGCACTCGCGACCGTCCTCCTGTCATGGGTGACCTGCGCCGCATCAAGCAGCAGCCAGGAGAGACCTTGCGGAAGTACATCTAGCGTTTCAACAACGCTCGCCTCAAGATTCCCAAGGTGACTGAGGAGGCCATCATCTCAGCGTTCTCCGATGGCGTCCGCGGCGTCAAGATGAAGGAGGAGCTCGCCATCCATGAGGATCTGTGCACATCTCTGGAGCTGTTCAACCTGGCGACCAAGTGCACAAGAGCTGAGGAGGGGCGTCTCTCCCTCCTCGAGCTCCCAGCCGATGACCCAGAAGAGAAGAAAGCCAAGGCCAAGGACGTGAAGCGCAAAGGAGCAGCTGTGCTCGCAGCAGAACCAGACACGAAGCGTGGCAGGGACCAGCCGGAGTCGTCCAAGGCAACAGATTCTGCGCCTACCACAACCTCTACACCCACAACACCAATGAATGCCAGGAGCTCAGAGCCGTTTGAGAAGGATGCATCGGTCGACGCCCTGAGCGCAACGACCGGGGCTACGGCCGAGGAGTAAGAGGTGGAGGACGATGGCCACCACAATAAAAGGGGATCGAATCCTTCCCTAGCAGAACACCGCACCAGCTCAAGAACACCCCTCGCGAGGCTATTCTTCCTCTGTACTATTCATCATCAGCCCCAGAGGCAATCCACCACACCACACACTGGATTAGGGTATTACACCACAACGGTGGCCCAAACCAGTATAAACCTTGTGTCCCTTGTGTTGTTCATCGTGTAGCTTAGATTCGCGGCGAGGTTTTGGGGCGCGGATCGGTAGGGAGAATATCTCCATGCGCACCCCAGAGTTCGAACCTTAAGGGTTTTGCCGGAACCCGACATCCGACACCTGTGTGTTGCCCTTAGCCTGCAAGTTCTCAAAGTCCTGAACGTGTCTGCTGATGACTCCACTCACTTCTTGAGTTGTTTTCTGTTTCTCACCTGCATTTGTTTTATTTCTCGTCGTCCACCAGTTCAACATGAGTACAACCACTCAGTGTTTCTTCTCTGCTGGCAATGCACAAACAACATTGATGACTTGGAAAGAGTCCTGAAAGTCGCACAACATGAGATGGGTCTCTTCCAGATTCTGCTCACGCCAGACCGCCTTCACACACTTGCAGCGGAGGAAAAGATGTCCACCATCTTCATCCAGGCGATTGCACATAGGGCAGCGGGTATCGAGCTCAGTGTGTTTTTGTTTTATATTCATACGAGTGGGTAGACTATTATGAGCCAGCCTCCACAAGAACATACGAACTTTCCTGACACCTCCATCGTCCAGATATGCTGCCATTTATCCCTATGTCTCTAGCCATTCAAGGTCCCTACATTTTGTTGTTTTGTTGCTTCCTTCAGGCCCACACCCAAATGGTAGGACGATTTGACAGAGAACAAGCCTTTATTATCATAGTGCCAGGAGATAAAATCCTCTATCTCCGCTTTCACATGGATGGAAAGGATCACTCTCGTGTCCTCCTCTGTGAAGATCTCTCGCACCGGTTCATCATCCCATGTCTCAGCAACCGGATTTAAGAGCTCATTTACTTTCGTAATGATCACATGTCCTTGCAACACTACTGGCCGTCTCCACTCCATCTCCAATGCGCCAAACAATTCCTTGGTAGTCATGGGTCAGACCAGACATTCACTTGCTTTCCATCTCCAATGCGCCAAACAATTCCTTCTTTTAACAGGTCACACCCGCTTAATATGCTCCTCCCGTGTACGGCATCCCCGGCTATTCCCCGCCCAAAATTGAATATTTAGATGCAGTACGATATGGCGAATCTATGTGGTAGGAACTAGGGTTCTACCGGGTCTAGGCCGGAGGTTGTATGGGAGGGAGGGAGGTGGGCGAGGGCGAACATCCGGTGGCCGGTGGCTGGGCTCCGTCCTGCACGGAAGAGGAGGCGGTGGCGATGAGAGGAGGCGGCTAGGGTTTAGGGTTTCCGGATCCTCGGGGAGCCGGAAATAGAATTATCTTATTGCTTAATTTCAGAAAGAGTCTTTACAGCTGTTTATATAATCCCGATGCTAATAAAAATAAGATAACTTTTGGGCTAAGCCCCTCACTAAACGCGGCCAGTGGGCCTCCTCCGGGTATAAGTTACCCCGGTCATAACATCTCTCCCCGCCTACGCAAACAGCTCGTCCTCGAGCTGGAAATCTAGATAATGTTGGCGAAACTCATGAAACTGCTCCCAAGTGGCGTCCTCCTCCGGAAGGCCTTCCCACTGGGCCAACAAGTACCACACCCTGCGACGCAGCTGAGCCTGCAACACCTTCGCTGGCCCGGGAAGGAGGCGCCTGTAGGAGGTCGGAGGAAGCACCGGCGTGGCCGCTGGCGGCTCCCCACGGAAAGGCTTGAGGAGCCCCACATGAAAGACACAGTGGATGCCAGCACCGGCTGGAAGCTGAAGGCGGTAGGCCACCTTTCCGATGCGCTCCAGCACGGAAAATAGCATGACCTAGCGAGGGCCCAGCTTGCGCTTCACGCGCGGGTCAAGGGACTGCGTAGAGCGGTGAAGACAGCACAACCAGACCTAGCCGCCCACCGCGAACTCTGCCGCGCGGTGGTGGCCGTCGTAGTTGTGCTTGGCCAGCTGCTGGGCCTGAATGAGGCGTTGCCGCACCTCCGCAAGCATCTCATCCCAGCTGTGTAGAAGGCCGCCTCAGTCCGAGCCGTCTCCGGGTCAACCGGTAGGATGGGCAGGTGCGGTCGGCCATAGACCACCTCGAACGGCATGGCGCGCAGGGCGGAGTGATAAGAGGTGTTGTAGCAGTACTCCACCCACGCGAGCCAGTCCACCCAAGGACGAGGATGATCACCTGTGACACGACGCAAAAACATGGCAATCACCTTGTTGACCACCTCAGATTGGTCGTCCGTTTGAGGATGGAAGGCCGTGCTAAGATAGAGCTTCACACCCGCTATCCGGAAGAGGTTGCACCAGACATGCCCTGTGAACACCGGGTCCCGGTCGCTGACGATCAAAGAGGGAAACCCGTGGAGGCGGACGATGCCATCGAAGAAGGTACGAGCCACGGAGGCGGAAGTGTAGGGATGTCCGAGCGCGATGAAGTGCGCGTACTTGCAGAAGCGGTTGACCATCGTCAGGATGACGAACTTGCTGCCCGCCTTTGGAAGGCCCTCGATGATGTCCATGGAGATATCGACCCAGACCTGAGAGGGCACCTCCAAGGGCTGTAGCAGACCAGCCGGCCGCAGCGTCTCCGTCTTGTTACGCTGGCACGTAACACAAGACCTCACCCAGTCCCGGACCAGGGCCCGGTCGCCGGGGATGTAGAAATCGGCATGGAGATGGTGAAAGGTCTTCCACACACCCTCGCGGCCGGCCGAATGTGCCAGTAGCAAAACCTGGTGACGGAGGTCACCATGATCCGGCACGAAGAGACGACACCCATGCAGGAGCAAACCATCTGCCAAACGCCACGGCTCCTGTAGGTCACCGGCATCAAGACGCTGCCGCTGGAGCTGAGCGTCCGGTGCGTCCGCGGTGGCCCTGCGGATGTCATCAAAGAGGGCGAAGGAGGGCCCCGAGCGGATGCAGAGAGCCGCCCTGTCAGAGTCGCCCTGTCGGAGTCGCCGACGTCTGCATCGTGGTCGGCGTCGCGGCTGGATAGGGCATCGGCCACGGTGTTAAGGCAACCCGAACGATACTCGATGGTGAAGTCGAAGCCAAAGAGCTTGTTGATCCACTGGTGCTGCGGCACAGTACACGACCTCTGATCCAATAAGAACTTGAGGCTATAGTGATCCGTGTGAATCAGAAAGGACCATCCCCAAAGATATGGCCGCCAGTGGCGCACGGCCTACACCAACCCAATGAGCTCCCTCTCATTGGCTGCGAGCTTATGATGGCGCTCGGCGAAAGGCCTGCTGAAGAAAGCAAGCGGCCCGTCGCCCTGATGAAGTACGACGCTGAACCCCGCACCGAAGGGGTCGTAGTCCACGATGAACGACATGTCAAAGTCAGGCATTTGGAGGACGGGACCCATCATGAGGGCCACCTTGAGGGCCTCGAACGCCTCCATGGCCTCCCCATCCCAGGCAAAGGCGCTGCGACGCAGCAAGCGCGTGAGCAGGGATGCGATGAGGCCGAACTCCTGGATAAATTTCTGGTAGTACCCCGCGAGGCCCAGGAAGCCGCGGAGAGCTCGCAGTGAGTGCGGTGTCGGCTAGGCCGCGACGGCTATCGGTGTCAAAACTGGCAGATCTCGGGTAGGGGGTCCCAAACTATGCGTCTAAGGATCGAAGGTAATAGGAGGCAGGGGACACGATGTTTACCCAGGTTCGGGCCCTCTTGATGGAGGTAATACCCTACTTCCTGCTTGATTGACTTAGATGAGTATGGGGGTTACAAGAGTTGATCTACCTTGAGATCATAATGGCTAAACCCTAGATGCCTAGCCTGTATGACTATGATTGCCTCTATGGACTACGCCCTCCGGTTTATATATGCACCGGAGAGGACTAGGATTGTACAAAGTCGGTTTACAGAGGAAGGAAACTATACATGCGGACGCCAGGCTTGCCATCCACGCAAAGGAGACTCCCATCCAGACACGGGAGAAGGCCTTCTATCTCGTATCTTCACGACCCATCAATCCGCCCCATGTCACATAGGCCGACTCCCTGAGGACCCCATAATCAAGGACTCCCTCGATAGCCCCTGAACTAGGCTTCAATGATGATGTATCCGGTGTGCAAATTGTCTTCGGCATTGCAAGGCGGGTTCCTTCTCCGAATACTCCAAAGCAATCCTCCGCGCATCATAGCCGTATCCGGCTCTGTTTGATAATCACAACCTTAAGCTGTAAGGGCAAAAACACTCAAAACAAAGTAAGTCACATCCATGGGTGGCTTTTTCGGCGAGGCGTTATGTCCTGGCCTTGTCATTATTCTGAACCGTTTTATAGCCCCCGCTTCGTGTTTTGAGGCATGGTCATTGACACATCTTGTCCAAGCAGTGATTGTGTCCCCTTATCACGGGATTCTCATCAATATGGGTTTGGGTAATCCAACCATGTTGTTCACAAGTCCCCTTGGGAATAGGCGAGTTTTAAGGCTTATGAGGGGCGCTTAATATCCACTGCCTTTATAAGAAGATAAGGATCCGTCTTTTTACCCCACGTCTTCTTCCTCCTTAGCCCCTTTGCCCTTCGAGCTCCAGCGCCCAAGTTCCAATCTTTTCCATCGCCACCAAACACCCCAGCCATGTCCAGATCTGGAGCGCAGGACAAGTGGATGGCTTCCTCTATTACAGAGGAGAACGTCAAGGAACTCCAAGAAGAGGGGTACTTAGCCGCAGACATAATGCACTGGCTCCCTGCCAAGAAGCAGATCATTCCCACCCAGAGCCAAATGAGAGGGTAGTGTTCATTCCCCATTTCCTTCATGGACTAGGGTTTCTCCTTCATCCTTTCATCCACGGCCTCATGTTTTACTATGGGTTAGATTTCCATGATCTAGCCCCAAATTCCTTCCTTAATATTTCGGCGTTTATCGTCATGTGCAAGGCGTTCCTCCGCATCCCCCCCACTTCGGCTTGTGGCTAAAGGTCTTCAATGTGAAGCCGAAGGTGGTCGACGGTCAACATGCGGAGTGTGGCGGCGCCATGGTGAGAAAGCTTCCCAACGTCACCTGGCCCAAGTGGACCTTCGTGGAGACTGTCAAAGGATGGCAACAGGGGTGGTTCTACGCCACAGAACCCCGTGACGCCACATGGGCCGCCGCTCCTGAGTTCAAGTCCGGGCCCCCGATGCGGCTTACATCCTGGCTCAGTAGGGGCCTAGATTGGGAGCCGTCCAACAAGGTGACGATGTTGCAGAGTCGCGTCAAGGGCTTGATAAACAAGAACACCAGTCTTGCCAGTGTGATCCAGGTGATGCTTTTTCGCCGGATTCTCCCTTGCCAATGCAGGACTCTATATATGTGGGAGTTCGACCCGGCCAGTCCTTGAACCCTGCAGTGGTTCTTCGGCACGACGCACAAAGACATATGGAAGCTGCTTTTCAAGGCTCAGAAGTCGTGGCAAGAGACGACCAAAGACCTTGGCCTCGACTATACTCATCAGGCCACTCCCGTAAGTTTTCTGATGACCTCAGTTTGTAAATCCAAGGAATATACTAAGCTTTCCATTCTTCCCATAGGGCTGGACAAAGAAGGCGGGCGGATCCAATGTCCTGTTCCACTACCCGAAGACTCGAACACTCCTCTATTGACGAGGATGCTGGTGCCGGTGTCGTATCAGGCGCCCGAAAAGAAGGCCAAGAAGAAGAGTAAGGAGACCAGAGGTGGCCTCCGCAGTAAGGGCACTTCAGACGTCGTGTCCGATGACACCGAGACTCTCTCCTCTCATGACGAAGATGAAGAGGAGGAAGAGAGCAACTCTCCCCTTAAGGGGGGAAAGAAGAAAAGGGTGGCTTCCGCGGATCTAGAGGCGGAGGCGTCCAAGAAGGGAAAACTCTCCCTTTCAGATGATTCCAAAACGGATGGCGACGCCATCCCCGAGTGGCACCCCAGGCCGAAGCCCCTGGACAGATCGTAAGTATCCAAAGACACCGTTCATATAACCGGTTTTATGCCTTGTGGTTCTAATACATTAAATTGCACATTGTAGTCCGGCTCGCGATCTTCCCCAACGATCATCGTCCTCTGGGAATTCGCTGGGGCCAAACATGATGGAGAGTGAGTCGCCTCCGCAGGCCTCTCCACCTACCGCTACGGACAATACCGAGGTCTTGTCTCGAAGAACCTCTCAATGTCACGGGGAGGTGCAAGAGGCCGTGAAGCTGGCGACGGAGGGTAATACCTCTGTTGCCGAAAAGAGGGGAGAACCGACCCACATGGAGACCGGCGACTAGGGCCATGCCCAATTCGGTCCCCAACCGAATATTATTCTGGAGATCCATACAGCTCCGGAATCGGGCGCTGGACACTCTGGTGGAAGCGCTTCAGAGTGCTTCCATTGTGGAGGAACACCGTACCCTTATGGGTACGATGGTTGAAAATGTTCAGTCCGCTAAAAACGGATTGAACAAAGCCTATACCAGCCTTTTAACAGGCTTTGAGGTATGTAACGTAATATATTTTTGGCTGTTTGCAAAAGGAATGCCTATGTATAGAGAGTAGCCCCTGAGACTCTGTTCGGCGTTCGTGAAGAAAGGACGAACAGAGGATCGAATAATTCTTCGCAGGAGATAACATATATTTCTATTTTGATGAACAGGCTTCGATGCTAGCGGCAACCTCCCGTGCCGCCGAAGTGTCCGAACTAAAGCGGAAGTTGGAGGAAAAGCAAGGTATGCAATACCGAAAGCATACCTGAAATGATATGAGTTCTGATTTGTTATCTAAATGAGGTTTATTATTATGCTCATAGTTAATGCGTCTGAGGTTGAGGCCCTCAAGAGCGCGCTGGCCGAGGCCAAGAAGGAGGCGGAAGAGGAACGAGCCGCCCGCCTAAAACATGATCGAGGTTGGATGAAGTCCAACAAGAGCCCAAGGATGCTATAAGAAAATGTGAGTCCTTGGAGCGCAAGGTGTCGGATCGAGACCCTGAACTTGCTACGACGCTCCAAAGTGCGAAGGAGGCCTGGGTTGAAGCCCAAGGCGCCTGTCGGGAGATCCGAGAGGCAAAGCAGATTGCGGCGGGTTAGACCTTTAATGTGCAGAGAAAATTTGTAAGGAGAAAGTACACCTTACTGACCTGCATTTGGAGTTCTCCAGGAGCATTTGCGGATCTACCCTAGAGTATTGCTGATGCTGCGGATTTCTTCTGAGCCAAGGAGGGGAGCTCAACAGAGAAGTTGTTCTGGTCGCAGTACCTTGCGCCAGAGCATCCAGTGCCCCTCGGTGATCAGCTAAAACAACTGACCGAGCTGCATAGGGTGGCTGAACTGGCCATGAAGGACGTTATAGTCCGTCTTTGGCCAGCCGAACCCATACCTAGCAGCTACTTTGGGCTTGTGAAGCGGCTAGTCGATGCCTGCCCACGGCTTGACGCTATAAAGCGGTCAGTATGTATCGAAGGTGCCCGGATGGCCTTCGCCCGTGTCAAGATGCAGTGGGCGAAGATGAATGCCACCAATCTCGCAACCGAGGGTCCACCCGCAGGCAAGGAGCACCGTACGCTAGAGCGATATTTCAACGGCGTCCTTGAAGGATCCCGCATTGTAGAGGGCTAGTGTTCGAGAGACATCATTTTTGAGTGAATGTATGTGTGCTGCCCGAACTTTGTATTATGAAAACAATACTTTTCTTGTTTCATTTGAAATTATTTTCCCTCCGTTGTGGCCATGTACTGAATCTAAGAGTTGGCTAGTCATCGGCTTCAACCCCCCTCGTAGATAATACAGGGGTGTTTGGAACAGCACAAAAACACACTTAACCCAACGACTTGGTCCCTGAAGGAGGTGTTAGTGCGGTGAACCAGGCAATCAGACTATGCGGCTTTATCACTCTCACTTAGCCATCAGAGTTTGACAATAATATTGTAGGCGCAGCCCCTGGTATTGTTTGGTTACCCGAACTTGGTTGCTGTAGACGCCTGGCCAGGTGAAGACTGGTCCTTCATGTGACACAGAAAAAATTGCAAGAGATTTATACTTAGTCACCGAATAGTTGGCCAGCTCTCGCCGCATCACAATAGTCAATTTTCGGCTTTCTCTACTGAGGCATTTATCCGGATGAACTAGAAACACAATCTCAGTAGTTCTCCCTTTACTTCCTTAGCCAAACAATTGGAACGTAAGGTAGTAACCATAGGAGCCAGGCAACCCAACTATTGACCCCAGACATGATTAAGAGCCGATGCATATAATGCTATATTCGGGACGCCGAATTGTACTATAAAAGTGTTCAGACTTATGTCATTTTTAAGAAATGTAATCGGTTGAATGGAGCCCCTGGCGTTTTAAGTCGTGCCGAGCTGTACATGGCAATCAGACGAAAGAAAAGAGGGAATACAGAGTAGGAAATAAGCTAGTACCAAATAGGTTGGGCGAAAAACTCTTGCCATTATAGAATGATTGATACGTCAAAACGCATTTGTACAGATGATGCTATAAGCATCAAAGCTATTTTACAAGCCGAGAACAAGGGAAAACTGTGCACTGATACTAAAAAGGAAGAGGCAATCTTTGAAGATCCTTTAGATACTCTGCCGTACATCCGGCGCTTCTTTTCACCTTGGTATGTGATCCTTTGAGAGGATCAATGATCAGGTTTTCATAAGGGGTCGGGAAAAAGGGGCCCTTGGTACCATCAAAAGGTGATGTGGGTTTTAAGGAACCTGAAAAAAAAGAAAATGAAAATAAGGAGAAAGAGGGTAAGAGGGTCCAGGTAGGGTCGAGCCGTATTGTGGACTTTATCTTTGATATGCCTCCATCTTTGCCCATGGTATCTTCAGTGCGTAGTTATGTGCATGCGGTACATATGCTGCAGTTCGGTTGGGCTGAGACAGAGGCCGAATTGCTAATCGAGCTCCTGACGAGCTGGACTGTCATTCTGCGGGCTAGTCCAGACTCGTTTGATAGGGTCCGGGGGCTTGACTGCCGATGTAGCATTTGGCTTGATAAGGCCAACCTGTACTTCTGCTGCGAGGGTTGCGGTGTGTTCCTCAGTATGAAGGGAGCGATCCGTGTTTCCATGGACTATTATAACACCGTGTGGTCCTGACATCTTGAGTTTTAAATAGGCATAGTGCAGGACCGCAATGAAGCGGGCGAACATGGTTCGTCCAAGCAGTGCGTGATAGCCACTACGGAAAGGGACGATGTCGATGAACAAGTCTTTGCTTTGGAAGTTGTCCGACGAACCGAAGAAGACCTCCAATGTGATTGAGCCCGTGCGGCGGGTCTCTACACTAGGTATTACTCCTTCAAAGTTAGTTTTGGTGGGCTTGATTCTGGATGAGTCAATACCCATTTTGTGGACTATGTCCTGATAGAGCGGGTTAAGACTGCTGCCACCGTCCATGAGGGCTCTCGTGAGGTGGAATCCATCAATAATTGGGTCGAGGACCAACGCGGCTGAACCTCCATGACGGATACTGGTCGGATGGTCTCTACAATCAAAAGTGATCGGGCATGCTGACCATGGGTTGAATTTTGGGGCGACTGGCTCTATCGCATAGACGTCCCTTAACGCCCACTTGCGCTCCCTCTTGGGGATGCGTATATCATGTTCACTATTTTGACCTCGGGGGGAAATTTCTTCTGTCCCCCCGTGTTCGGTGGGCGAGGCTCCTCATCGTCGTCCTCACTGGGCGACCCTTTCCCCTTATGCTCGATATTTAACTTACCAGCCTGTTTAAAGACCCAACAACTTCTGTTGGTATGGTTGGTGGGCTTGTCAGGGGTGCCGTGAATCTGGCAAGGTCGATCGAGTATTCGGTCCAGGCTAGATGAATCGTCTTTGTTTCTTTTGAATGGCTTGTTCCGCTGACCGGATTTGGAGCCACTGAATCCGGTGTTGACCGTCGTGTCTTCGACGTTGTCGTTGTTACTCTGACGCTTGTTTTTGTTGCATCGGGGCCTGCCGTTGCTATTTTTGGCTTCAGAAGTGCTAGGGTCGTTCGTACTGTTGCTACTACGGGCTAGCCAGCTATCTTCGCCCGCGCAAAAGCGGGTCATGAGTGTTGTGAGGGCTGCCATGGACTTCGGCTTCTCTTGGCCGAGGTGTTGGGCGAGCCATTCGTCGCGAATGCTGTGTTTAAAGGCTACTAGAGCCTCGGCGTCCGGACAATCAACAATTTGGTTCTTTTTAATTAGGAACCAGGTCCATAATTTTCTGGCTGACTCTCTGGGATGCTGGACTATGTGCCTGAGGTCATCGGCATCCGAAGGCCGGATGTAAGTGCCTTGGAAGTTGTCTCTAAAGGCATCTTCCAAGTCTTCCCAGCTTCCAATAGAGTTTTCTGGGAGGCTGTTTAACCAGTGCCGAGCTGGTCCCCTAAGTTTTAGGGGGAGGTACTTGATGGCATGTAAATCGTCACCGCGGGCCATGTGAATGTGGAGAATAAAGTCTTCAATCCAAACTCCGGGATCTGTTGTGCCATCGTATGATTCAATGTTCACGGGTTTAAACCCTTCTGGGAACTGGTGCTCCATCACCTCATCGGTGAAGCATAGGGGGTGTGCAACCCCTCTGTATCGGGCAACGTCACAACGCAGTTCGGATGAAGTCTCTATGCGGTTTTTGGCCGGGGTGAGGTTGTGCTTGTCGCGCCAAGCCTGATGGTCGTCTTCTCGCACTGGGGTACGCCCCCTTGATCCATAGATTTATCTGGTTTGACCGGCTCTATTATCCAGGTCCTGTCGTAGGTCATAAGTGTATCCTGCAGCCGCTATCTCTCTACCTTTATGGCGGGGTGGTGCGGGCTGGTGTTCGGCCTGAGTTGCCGCTCTGTCCCGGCCACGTGGTGGTCGGTTAGGTCCGTCGGCAGCGTTACGCGTTGGCGGTGTAGGCTCTGGGGCCTCATCGTCGAATTGGGCTAGCAGCTTGCGCTTCAGGTAACTCTTAGTTGGGCGTTCGAGGCTGTATTCCTTGGCTGCCCGGACATTATTCCATCTGCCATTGAGCAAGTCCTGATCATCTTGAAGCTGCTGCTACTTCTTTTTCAGGCTTCTTGCCATGGCTATTAGCCGACACTTAAAGCGCTCTTGTTTGAGGGGTTCCTCTAGTACAATGAAGTCTTTGTCGCTGAGGCTCTCATCCTCTTCGGAGATCGGTAGGTAGTTACTGTCCTCCGAGCCCTCGTTCCCGACAGGATCGTCGAGGTTAACTTACCCATCCTCCCAATCATCCTTTTCGGATGTTGGCTCGATAGGGGCTTCTTGGTCTTCGGCGTTCTCTGGTTTATTATTGTCTTCGGTGCCGGTATTGCTGCCTTTTTTGCGGCGCGATTTCGAGCAGCGTCGCTGACGTCGACGCTTTGGTGGTGCCTCAGAAGGCTTGTCCTCGACGGGACCCTTCCCACCGTCATCGTCATACCCTTTGGGTGTGTCCACCATGTACACATCATATGTGGAAGTGGTCGTCCAGTGTCCGATGAACGAAGAGGGTTGGCTTTGCTCCTCTTCGGCATCGTCGTCCATACCGTCGACGTCTTCGGAGGCGTAGTCGAGCATGTCGGTCAAGTCTTCGACTGTGGCTATGAAGTGGGTGGTGGGTGGGACGTAAAATTCCCCGCTCTCGGCCCCTAGTATGGGCTGGGTGTAGTTCGGCAGTGATTCTTCTGCAATGGCGAGAAGTCGCATTAAGTCCAGGGCTTCATTTAAAAGCGAGGTTTGGACGGGGAAGCGAGAGTCCGTGGAGTTGGTGTAAGGATCGATATAGTTGACTAGAGGGGGGTGAATAGGCAACTAACAATTTTTAGCTTTTCATTACCAAATTAAACTTTGCATCAAAGTAGGTTGTCTAAATATGCAACTAGGTGAACAACCTATATGATGCAACAACAATAAGTGCACAAGCAAGCAAGGGATACAACACAAAAAGATTGCACAAGTAAAGGCACGAGATAACCAAGAGTGGAGCCGATGGAGATGAGGATGTGTTACCGAAGTTCCTTCCTTTTGAGGGGAAGTACGTCTCCGTTAGAGCGGTGTGGAGGCACAATGCTCCCCAAGAAGCCACTAGGGCCACCGTATTCTCCTCACGCCCTCACACAATGCGAGATGCCGTGATTCCACTATTGGTGCCCTTGAAAGCGGCGACTGAACCTTTACAAACAAGGTTGGGGCTATCTCCACAACTTAATTGGAGGCTCCCAATGACACCACGAAGCTTCACCACAATGGACTATGGCTCCGAGGTGACCTCAACCGTCTAGGGTGCTCAAACACCCAAGAGTAACAAGATCTGCTAGGGATTAGTTGGGGAATCAAATTTCTCTTGGTGGAAGTGTAGATCGGGGCCTTCTCAACCTATCCCGAGCAAATCAACAAGTTTGATTGGCTAGGGAGAGAGATCGGGCGAAAATGGAGCTTGGAGCAACAATGGAGCTTTTGGGGAAGAGGTAGGTCAACTTTGGGGAAGAAGACCCCTTTATATAGTGGGGGGGACAATCCAACCATTACCCCCCAAGCAGCCCCGCAGAGAGCGGTACTACCGCTTGGGTGGGCGGTACTACCGCTGAGCCAGCGGTACTACCGTCCCACCTAGCGGTACTACCGCGCACATGAGGGGAGCAAGGTCCTGGACCCAGAGCGGTACTACCGCGGTGGTAAGGGCGGTACTACCGCTTGGGAGCGGTACTACCGCCACTACTGCCGCAGCTAGTGCCACACAACCCGACATGAGAAAAGGAGGCCTCGAGTCGAGGCGGTAGTAGCCCGGAGCCTCAACGGTACTACGGCGAAAGACAGCAAGCGGTACTACCGCTGAGGAGAGGTACTACCGCTTGATGTGCTTCGGCGGTACTACCGCTGTGGCCCGCAGTACTACCGCTGGGACCAGACAGAGAAAACAAAGAGGGGGAGGAGAGCCCCAGAGAAGCGGGAAGGATCAGCGGGTGCGATAAGGATGTGTATGTGTTGATTCCACCCTAGCCTTACCAAAGCGGATCCCCTCTTGATAGTACGGTGACTCCTACGCAACTAGTCCACCAACAGAGAAACGAAAGAGCTGCACTGTCTTGAATAAAACACCGAGGGGAGGGAACTGTCTCGTGCCAAAGGATGAATCTCTGAAAATCTCAACGCACACGATTAGTCCGCAAAAGCATTTTCATCAATCACCAAAACACCTTGGGGATAAATATGCCCTTACAATCTCCCCCTTTTTGGTGGATTGATGACAATATGGGATTTGGACAAACCGGAAGAGACATAGGACATGCGCAAAACCCCCACAACTCTAAAATGTAGACGGGCTCCCCCTAGATGTGTGCTATCTAGATAAGTGCTTTGGACTGCGCGGCGCACATACTAGGATCAACGCTCCCCCTACAATTTAGAGACCAACAACCTAAGCAGGATATATGAGAGCATAATATATAACAGGATAAGCATGCGACTCATAAGATACCGAAGGACTAAATAGACAGAGATAATGATAATGATAATAAAGATAAGGTAGCATATGTCTCACACCATATGTTTGGAACTTAGGCCTCACTGGCAGAAAACCAAACAAAGCAAACGGCGAGAAAACACACCACAAAGACACACTCGCAAATCAGACAACGACAATGACACAAATCACAAATCCCTAAACTCTCTCCCCCTTTGGCATCGAGACAACAAAAAGAGAAGGAGTGTTGCTACGGCTCCAGGTGATAGCAAGCGAGGGTCTCGCACATCATATCCCAGCGGGATCGTCTGCACCACCGTCGTTGGTCGGGAACTGCTCGGCGTCAGAATCTATCCACATGCAGTGCTGCTGAATCCACTCCTCCTCCTCAGTAAGCTGGTCCTCAGATCCACTGTTAACGGTGGCACCCAACTGATGCATGAGCTCCTTGTGACGTCCCCTGGCCTTCTTCTCAGCCACATAAGTCATGTACTGACCGTGAGACTCCATGCAGAACAACTTCTTTTCTTCTTGAGCTTGAGCTTCTTTGCCCAAGAGGGCTCTGCCCCAGAAGGCTCATAGTCATCGTCATCCTAAGCCTCAGCCTCGTCGGTCTCCATGGCAGCAGCAGAATAAGTACCCCCAGATATAGGGACTTGAGTGCCCCAGTTGTCCTTCTTCCTCAGATGCTTGATCTCATGAGACACCAACTCTCCAGTCTCTAGCATAACCTTGGGATAGACCTGACCCCAGGCCTTCTCAATGAGCAGCATGATGAACGGACCATAGATCGGGCACTTGCGCTCAGAGATAGCAGATAAGAGCTCAGACCACATAACATGAGAAATGTCCAGGGACTCGCCAGTGTTCGCTTCCTTCTCATGCTGGTAGAAGAGAAGCATGTCCACGAGATAGGAGTGAACCATATCCAGATTCCCGATGCGAGGGAAAAGAGTCTCATGGAAGACACGGTGAAGAATGTCCAGAAAGGCAGGCAGCTCAGATGTCTCCTTCTTAGTCTCAGGGTTGATCGTCAGCATGCAGTAGGGCCAGAGAGTTTGCTTGTGAGTGGAGGTTGTGTTGCGGTGAGGGCGAAATCCGACAGGAGTCTCAAGCCCGTGATCTTCCACCCCAAGTAACTCCATGAATGCCTTCCACTTGACAGAAAGCAACTTGCCATTGGTCATCCAAGTCAGAGTCCTGTTCTGATCAGTCCCTAGATGTACAGTGGCATAGAATTGAGCCACAATATCTGCATCATAGTCCTTGTTGAATTGCATGATTCTGAGAATGTTCAGCTGAGTGCACATCTGAAGAGCTTCACCAAAGTACTCAGAATCTTTCTCCATATAGTCCGTGTCGATGGAGCGCACATCAACATAGAGATTCTTCTTGGCCTTGAGCACATCAAAGAAGATGGCAGACTGAAAGCGGTTCCAGAACGGATGGTTGACCAATGTGGGTTATTGGTCTACATCATAAGGGTTGCGGCGACGCCTTGCCCAGAACTCCTTGGCATTCATTTGAGGCATGGTTTTGCCCGTTGGCTTCGGCTTGACAGCAGACTTCTTCTTGAGTTGAGGTGGAGGTGGAGCACTAGGGGAACCTCCTGCTGACTCAGATGTGCGGTAGCGCTTCGACGTGGCACGACCGGGGTTGACACGGCGAGCTTGATGCTCAGGAAGTTCATCACCTGGAACCAAACACAAGAACACGCAAAACAACCAGAAAGAACGAGCATAAGCCACCAAACACAACAAAAAGGATCAATGAATGGTAGGAACATGATGGAACTTGGCAGGCAGTGGTAGTACCGCGACCTAGAGGCAGCAGTACCGCTGCAAGCGGTAGTACCGCTCCAATGAGATCGGTAGTACCACTCGAAGCGGGGAAACAGTGGTTTCCTACTGCCGTGGTCAGATCCGGCACTACCGGCCTACCAAATTCAAAAATACTCCTACCAAACACTAATCCAAAACGTCTAGTTGCCTTCTCCCCCTACTCAAGCCTAGATTTAGCCAAAAATCTAGAGATGCAACCACTATTGCCCCTAAGATGCTAGATCTGAAATCTAGACAAAAACAGAGAGGGAACGGGGGCAATACCGGCATCCATGGAAAGAGGATGAGGTGGGGATCGACTCCACTGAAGGAAATGGAGAGGGACGCCCCAGAGAAGAAGATCCGCCGGAGCCCTCCCACGACGAGACGTTGCTGGAGAGATGAAGAGGAGTAAGGGGGCGAAGCGAATGGGTATGGGGGAGAAGAAACCTCCCCCTGCCCTGATATAACCCCCTGATCCCGCCCCGCAGCGGTAGTACCGCGCTGGTGGGCGGTAGTACCGCTTATAAGCGGTAGTACCGCCCAGCACGCCACGACAACTAGACAAAACGACTAAGCTAAAAAAAGAGAAGAACCAACGGCAAAACGACTAGGCAACAAACACACTAGCAAGGGGCCAAGACACACCTCTTCAAGAGAGGGCGGTGGCCGAGGCCACCTATGTTTGAGTCAAGAAGTATGGCACCGCGAAAATTTTAACCTTGGGCCCATGACCAAAACTCGTCCTTGAAGCACAAGTACCATCGAAGATGGTTAAAGTGAAAGACTTGATCAATTTATGCATAATGGGGGGAGGGAGAGTTCATTGAGAGAACAACACTCCCCCTATGTCCATGCCTACACCTAAACTAGACAACATGTTGAATGTGGTGGGATGTGCATGGGTTCAAGATACATTGCTCGAATCAATGATATTTAGCTCATGCCTTAACTCGCGAAATCTTGCTTCATCCAAGGGCTTAGTGAAAATATCTGCAAGGTTATCATTACTGTTGACATACTTGAGCTCGATCTCCCCTCGCCTAATGTGATCCCGGATGAAGTGATATCGAATCTCAATATGCTTCGTCTTGAAATGTTGCACCGGGTTGAGAGAAATCTTGATGGCACTTTCATTATCACACCAAAGAGGCACTTTGTCACAAATGACACCATACTCCTTTAAAGTTTGCCTCATCCATAGGAGTTGTGCACAGCAACTACCGACTGCCACATATTCCGCTTCGGTGGACGAGAGACACACAACTTTGCTTCTTGGAAGACCAACTCACCAAAGAGCAACCAAGAAATTGGCACCCTCCGGAAGTGGACTTCCTATCCACCTTGTGTCCCCCCAATCGGAATCCGTATATCCTTCAAGCTTGAAGTTTGCTCCTCTTGGGTACCATAAGCCAAAGTTTGGGGTATGAGCCAAATATCGAAAGATTCGCTTGACCGCCACATAGTGGCTTTCCTTCGGTGCGGCTTGAAACCATGCACATATTCCCACACTCAACATGATATCCGGTCTAGATGCACAAAGGTAAAGCAAGGAGACAATCATGGAGCGATATACCTTTTGATCCACCGCTTTACCATTGGGATCAATGTCAAGTTGGCACTTGGTACGCATTGGAGTAGAAGCCGGATTGACATCACTTAGCTTGAATCTTTTTAGCATGTCTTGAGTGTATTTGGCTTGGTTGATGAAGGTACCTTCTCTTCTTTGTTTGATATCAAGACCAAGGAAGAACTTCAACTCTCCCATTGAAGACATCTTGAACTTAGAGGTCATGAGAGCGGCAAATTCCTCATTGAAAGCTTTGTTAGGGGAACCAAAGATAATATCATCAACATATAGTTGGCATACAAACAATTCCCCTTTGACCTTCTTAGTAAAAAGAGTGGGATCGATTTGCCCAACCTCAAATCCACGATCTTGTAACAACTCGGTAAGGTGGTCATACCACGCACGTGGGGCTTGTTTAAGGCCATAGAGTGCCTTATTGAGTTGATACACATGATTCGGGAAGTAGGGATCCTCGAACCCGGGCGGTTGCTTGACATAAACCAACTCATTAATAGGACCATTAAGAAAAGCACTTTTCACATCCATTTGTTGTAATTTAAAGTTGTGATGGGAAGCATAAGCAATCAACAAACGAATGGATTCAAGGCGAGCAACGGGAGCAAAGGTTTCACCGTAGTCGATACCCTCGACTTGGAAGTAGCCTTGTGCTACCAATCTTGCCTTGTTGCGAATGATGTTCCCATGAGCATCTTGCTTGTTCTTGAAAATCCACTTGGTTCCAATGATGTTGTGGTTCCCCGACAGCCTTGGCACCAATCTCCACACCTTGTTGTACTCGAAGTTGTTGAGTTCTTCATGCATGGAATTGAGCCAATCCGAATCTTCGAGCGCCTCATAGACCTTTTGTGGTTCCACACAAGAGACAAACGCGTGATGTTCACAATAGTTTGCTAATTGTCTATGAGTTCTTACCCCCTTTCTTAGGCTTCCAACCACGTTCTCCATGAGATGACCTTGGGTGGTGAGCTTGGAAGCAATCTTCATGGCACGACGTTCTAATTCCTCCTCGGATGTGGAGGGAGGAGGATTAACTTGATTATCTTGAGCGCCATCATGAGCTCGTTCTAGATCTTGAGCTTGCTCTTGATCTTAAACTTGCTCGAGGGGGAGAGCTTGACCTTGGGCATCATTTGGTGGTTCACCACCATCTTGAGGTTGATCTTGCCCTTGGTCTTGTTCACGAGGTTGAGGGCCTTCACTTTGTTCTTCGGAAGCGTGTGGGTCTTGGGTTGGTGATGGATCCACTTGAGTGGAGCATTGTCCTTCTCCTTCTGCCACAAGGGGTTCCTCAATGGGTAGGATATGACCCACACCCATTCTTCTTATGGATTGGGGAGGAATTTCATCACCTACATCACAAGTACCACTTTGCTCCACTTGGGAGCCGTTATTTTTGTCAAACTCCACATTACACGTCTCCTCAATGAGTCCGGTGGACTTGTTGAGGACACGGTAAGCATGAGAGTTTGTAGCATAACCAACAAATATGCCCTCATAAGCTCTAGCCTCAAATTTAGACAAACTAACACCTTTCTTGAGAATGAAACACTTACACCCGAACACCCGGAAGTACTTGAGGTTGGGCTTGTTACCGGTAAGTATTTCATAAGGAGTCTTGTTCAAGCCTTTGCGGAGATAGACCCAATTTGATACTTGACATGCTGTGTTGATGGCTTCAGCCCAAAAGTTGTATGGAGACTTGAACTCCGCCATCATGGTCTTTGCCACATCCATCAACGCCCGGTTCTTCCTCTCCGCGACACCATTTTGTTGAGGGGTATAGGGTGCATCATATTGATGCTTGATCCCCTCATCACTAAGAAACTCATCCAAGGCATAGTTCTTGAACTAGATGCCGTTGTCACTTCTTATTATCAAGATCTTTGCATCATGTTGATGTTGAGCTTCATTTGCAAAGTCGATGACGGTTTGTTGAGTTTCACTCTTCCTCTTGAAGAAATATACCCAAGTGTATCTTGAATAATCATCCACAATCACCAAGCAATACTTTCTACCCCCAAGACTATCAAAGGATGGAGGCCCAAAGTGGTCCATGTGAAGGAGATCCAAGGGTCTTGGAGTAGATGATAGTCGTGGGAGGGTGAGCCTTCTCATGAAGCTTTCCTTTGATACACGCACTGCAAGCATGATCTTTGGAAAAACTAACATTTGTTAGTCCACGGACATGGTCCCCCTTGAGAAGACTTTGCAAAGATCTCATATTGACGTGGGATAAACGGCAATGCCAAAGCCATCCCACATCAACTTTAGCCATTAGGCATGTCGCGGTCTTAGTGGGTCGCTCCGAAAAGTTAATCACATAGAGACCATTCTCGACATGCCCAACAAAGGCTACTTTAAGAGTCTTGCTCCACAAGAGGGCCACGGTATCAATATCAAAGAAAGTGGCAAAGCCCATGAGTGCAAGTTGACGAACGGAAAGTAAATTGTATGCAAGGGACTCAACAAGCATGACTTTCTCGATTGTTAGATCATGAGAAATGACAACCTTGCCAAGACCCAATACCTTATAAGATGAGGCATCACCCCACTCGACATTGGTGGGCATAGATGGGATCTTTTGCACGTCCACCACCAAGTCCTTGCTCCCGGTCATATAATTTGTTGCTCCACTATTGAGCAACCATGATCCCCCACCGGAAGCAAACACCTACAAGAGATCAATGCTTGGTTTTAGGTACGCATTTAGTAATGGGTCCTTTGATGTTAGTAACAAGGGTCTTAGGAACCCAAATAGACCATTCAATGTACTCATAAGGAGAACCAACAAATTTAGCATAAACATGCCCATCACTAGCACGGCACAACACATAAGAAGGGTTAAAGTCGTCGGCTTTGTTGGAGGAGGTGGTTTTGCCCTTTTTGACATCAACACCCTTCACATTGTTCTTCTTCTCCTTAGGAGCACCCTCTCCCTCTTTCACAAAGGTTTGCTTGAGAGGAGGAGGTCGTTTGGTCTTGTCGTTCTTCTTCTTGTTCTTGGACTTGGGTGCGAACCCAGTTCCCTCCTTGGCCACAACTTCCTTTTGATTGCTCAAAAGGTCGTTGAGGTTCTTCTCACCTTAAATGCATGTCACAAGGCCTTTCTCAAGTTGATCCTTCAATTTGGCATTCTCCTCCACAAGATGCACATGCTCACAACACGGGTTAGTGGCATATGCATTATCAATTAATACCATATGAGGAAAGGTGGCCTTTTCCTTGGTTAGCTTAACATGGAGTTGAGCATGAGACTCCTTGAGGTTTGCATGAGTACCCTTCAAGACCTTGTGGGCCTTGTCAAGTACATCAAACTCCTCCTTGAGTCTAGCATGATCAACCCCAAGTTTAGCCTTCTCGGAAGTTAGCACACGAGACACAACAAGAGCATGATCAAGATCTTTCTTTAACTTGGCATGGTCATCGTTGTGTGACTCCTCAAAAGCCAAACGATGCCCACGCTCTTCCTCAAGAGCATTAGAGAGATCCAATATCTCATCGGCATAGTCACGACTATGACCTTCCATCTTAGAGATGGTTTCTTCATGAGCCTCGATCATGTCATTGGCTTCACCAAGTTGTTCCAAGAGAGCAACAAACTGCTTTGTGGATTTGCCCTTGAGCTTACTCATAGAAGACTCAAATTCATTTACTTCCTCATTAGACCCCTCACTTTCATCAATGCCATTCGTCAAAGAGGGATTAGTAATGATGGTGGTTTTGATGTTGGGGTTACCTTGTTGGTGGCTTTAGCCATGAGGCACTTGGCGGTGATGTTCTCGTTGGGTGAATCGAAGAGAGACATCCGGGGAGTTGTGGCAATGGCAACGGATGCCATAGCCATTGCTTCACTATCTTCATCATCATCGTCATCCTCACGGTATTCTTCTTGAACCACCAACCCTCGAGTAGGAGTCTTCTTGGTGAAGTTGTTCTTGTTGGGGAAGGACTTGGCTTTGTCTTTTCAGATGAGCTTGCCACCATTGTATTCCCGCTTCTCGTAAGGACAATCCGCAATGAAATGGCTCACATTGCCACAGTTGTAACAAGTTCTTACTCGTTGCTTGCCCTTGAAGCCACTTGAGTTGTTCTTGTTGAAATTGGGCCTTGAGTTCTTCTTGATCCAAAATTGCCTTGAAGAAAGAGCCATGTGCTCATGATAATCATATTTTGTATCTTCGGGGTTTCTCTCCTCATCTTCCTCTTCTTCCTCTTCTTCCATAATAACCTTGGCCTTCAAGGCAAGGTTGGGCTTCTTTGCCCTTTGAGAGTGGAGCACCGCGTTATCGGCGGTCTTGTCCAAGATGCTCATTGCAATGAACTCGTGCAACACTTCACTTGAGGTCATGCAGTGGAAGTCCGGTCTTTGACGAATGACGGAGGACATGGCCTTGTTGTAGGGCATCATGGCCTTGAGTAACTTGCGCTTGATCCAATTGTCATCCGTGTCCTTGCTCCCATGATCTCGGAGTGAGACCGCAAGTTTGGTTACTCTCCGAAAGAGCTCACGAGGTTCTTCATCTTCTTTCATTGCAAACTCATCGGCTTCATCTTGCACCACTTCATAGTTGGAGCGTTGAATGCTTGCGCTTCCCCGATAGAGAGACACAATGCATTGCCATGCGTCTTTGGCCATGGCATGGGGTCGGAGATGAGGGAGATCTTCGGGGACGATAGCATCTTGGATGATGAAGAGAGCATTCTCATTGAATTGATTATCCACTGCTTCTCTAGGGGTGAAGTTGCTTCGATCATGTGGATAGAAACCTTCTTCAATGATTCTCCAAAGATTAGTATTCACATGATTTAAATGACGCTTGAAGTGATACACCCAAGAATCAAAATCCTCATTTTTCACAATCTTAGGAGGAGGGCCGGCATGATTTAAATGAGTAGAGGGAATTGGTCCTCCATAAGTTGGAGGTTCCACATGGGCAAAGATGCCGGTGCCATTTCTACCACTAGTAGAAGGACCCTTCTCACTATTAGCTCCCCCCTTGTCAGAGTTAGCATCCGTCACCTTGTCTGTGGGATCAGGCACTTTCAACGGCGAGGTAGATAGTTTAAGTCCTTCTAAGAATTTATTAAACATGCTTTCAACCTTGGTTGTCATGGAGGTTTTCAATGTGTCCAAGGCCACAATGAATTCCTCACGGGACACCGAGGTTTCCCCATCACCCGTAGACGAGGTCGGATTCACACCGGAGTGCTCCTCCACACCGTCTACGGTGTCACCCATACTCTTCGGACGACAAAGTCCATAATAAAGAGACGAGGCTCTGATACCAATTGAAAGGAGGTTGTCTAAATATGCAACTAGGTGAACAACCTATATGATGCAATAACAATAAGTGCACAAGCAAGCAAGGGATACAACACAAAAAGCTTGCACAAGTAAAGGCACGAGATAACCAAGAGTGGAGCCGATGGAGACGAGGATGTGTTACCGAAGTTCCTTCCTTTTGAGGGGAAGTACGTCTCTGTTAGAGCGGTGTGGAGGCACAATGCTCCCCAAGAAGCCACTAGGGCCATCGTATTCTCCTTACGCCCTCACACAATGCGAGATGCCGTGATTCCACTATTGGTGCCCTTGAAGGCAGCGACCGAACCTTTAAAAACAAGGTTGGGGCTATCTCCACAACTTAATTGGAGGCTCCCAACGACACCACGAAGCTTCACCACAATGGACTATGGCTCCGAGGTGACCTCAACCGTCTAGGGTGCTCAAACACCCAAGAGTAGCAAGATCCGCTAGGGATTAGTGGGGGAATCAAATTTCTCTTGGTGGAAGTGTAGATCGGGGCCTTCTCAACCTATCCCGAGCAAATCAACAAGTTTGATTGGCTAGGGAGAGAGATCGGGCGAAAATGGAGCTTGGAGCAACAATGGAGCTTTTGGGGGGAAGAGGTAGGTCAACTTTGGGAAGAAGACCCCTTTATATAGTGGGGTGGGGAACAATCCAACCGTTACCCCCCAAGCAGCCCCGCAGATAGTGGTACTACCGTCCCACCTAGCGGTACTCCCGCGCACATGAGGGGAGCAAGGTCCTGGACCCAGAGAGGTACTACCGTGGTGGTAAGGGCGGTACTACCGCTTGGGAGCGGTACTACCGCCACTACTGCCGCAGCTAGTGCCGCACAACCTGACACGAGAAAAAGAGGCCTCGAGTCGAGGCGGTAGTATCCCGGAGCCTCAGCGGTACTACAGCGGAAGACAACAAGCGTTACTACCACTGAGGAACGGTACTACCGCTTGATGTGCTTCGGCGGTACTACCGCTGTGGCCTGCGGTACTACCGCTGGGACCAGACAGAGAAAACAAAGAGGGGAAGGAGAGCTCCAGAGAAGCGGGAAGGATCAGCGGGTGTGATAAGGATGTGTACGTGTTGATTCCACCCTAGCCTTACCAAAGCGGATCCCCTCTTGATAGTACGGTGACTCCTACGCAACTAGTCCACCAACAGAGAAACGAAAGAGTTGCACCGTCTTGAATAAAACACCGAGGGGAGGGAATCGTCTCGTGCCAAAGGATGAATCTCTGAAAATCTCAAAGCACACGATTAGTCCGCAAAAGCATTGTCATCAATCACCAAAACACCTTGGGGATAAATATGCCCTTACAGATGGGCGGGATGGAAGTTCCCTGGCTGAGATCGTATGACGCGGACCTCGTGGGTTCGGAGCTAGTGTCCGAAGGCAAATCCGGCTTCATGAGGATAGAGGGAGCCTGGCATGACTCCAGGCGGGTTTTAAACTCCGGTGTCGAGCTCTATAGCTGCAGAGACTCCAGTAGGCTTTAAACTCCCGTCTTCAGACCTGGTGACGTGCTCCGGATCTAAGGCCAGAGCTGAGGCCGAGGCCGTGAACCCTTGGAAGATCAAGTCTCCTCCAATATCCGCGACATAGTTCAGATTTCCAAAGTTGATTTGATGACCAGGGGCATAGTTGTCGATCTGCTCCAGATGGCCAATTGATTTGGCATGCAGTGCGAAGCCGCCGAATACGAAAATTTGGCCGGGGAGAAAAGTCTCTGAAAGTGCAACTATCCCTAGGTGGTTTTGGTAATTCCTACCAACATATAGCTCATTGAGCTAACATTATTCCAAGATAAATATTTCAGGAAAAGCTCAATGAATGGCATGGCATGGATGAGAAAAGTGGACCCCTCAAAATATTAAGGATAAAAGGATTGGCTCAAGCTTAAAGCTCAAGACTCTACATTTTATATTTTAGTGATCCAAGATCACATCGAGTCTATAGGAAAAGCCAATACTATCAAGGAGGGATGAGGTGTTGCTTAATGAGGTTCTTGCTTCATAGTGCTTAGTGATATGCTCCAAAACCATCAACTACTTTCCCACATCCACATATGACCTAAGCCAAAAGTCAAACTCGGCCCCACCGATTCTTTCTATCCGGCGCCACCGAGTTCAGATGTCATAGCCACTGCCACAAACCCTAGGCAAATCGGTCTCACCGATAGGGATCTCGGTCTCACCGAGATGGGATGGTAATCTCTCTGTTTCCCTTCGTAATGTTTCGGTACCACCGAGATGAGCAATCGGTCCCACCGAGATTGCAATGTAAACTCCCTGTTTCCTTTTCGTAACATTTCGGTCCCACCGAAATGAGCGAATCAGTCCCACCGAGTTTACCTGACCAACTCTCTAGTTAGCTTATTACCAAAATCGGTCCCACCGAGTTTGTGTAATCGGTCTCACCGAGATTACATTATGCCCTAACCCTAATCATATCGGTCCTACTGAGTTGCATGTCGGTCCCACCAAAAATCCTAACGGTCACTAGATTTGCTGAATCGGTCTGACCGAGTTTATCAATTCGGTCCCACCGAGTTTGGCAAGTTGTGTGTAACGGTTAGATTTTGTGTGGAGGCTATATATACCCCTCCACCTCCTCTTCATTCGTGGAGAGAGCCATCAGAACGAACCTACACTTCCAACTTGCATTTTCTGAGAGAGAACCACCTACACTTGTGTTGAGGCCAAGATATTCCATTCCTACCATATGAATCTTGATCTCTAGCCTTCCCCAAGTTGCTTTCCACTCAAATCTTCTTTCCACCAAATCCAAATCCTGTGAGAGAGAGTTGAGTGTTGGGGAGACTATCATTTGAAGCACAAGAGCAAGGAGTTCATCATCAACACACCATTTGTTACTTCTTGGAGAGTGGTGTTTCCTAGATTTGCTAGGTATCACTTGGGAGACTCCGACAAGATTGTGGAGTTGAACCAAGGAGTTTGTAGGGGCAAGGAGATCGCCTACTTCATGAAGATCTACCGCTAGTGAGGCAAGTCCTTCGTGGGCGACGGCCATGGTGGGATAGACAAGGTTGCTTCTTCGTGGACCCTTTGTGGGTGGAGCCCTCCGTGGACTCGCGCAACCGTTACCCTCCATGGGTTGAAGTTTCCATCAACATGGATGTACGATAGCACCACCTATCGGAACCACGACAAAAACGTCTGTATCGACCCACCGAGTTGTAGAACTCGGTACCACCGATTCGGCTAAGGCCATTGCACATGTAATTCTCGGTCTGGCCGAGAATTGCAAATCGGTGTCACCGAGTTCAGGACTTTGTGAAACCCTAGCAGTCTCGGTGCCACCGAACTGTGACTCGATCTGACCGAGTTCACTAGTTTAGGTTCCAAAAGCTGCTTCGGTATCACCGAGTTTACAAATCGGTAGATCCGAAATGCTTTCTGTGGAAAACTAAAACTAAGTTTTTGACTCATTTGTTTGCAAAAACCTCTATATTTTGTGATGCTCATCCACTCTATCTCATCTATATCAATTCACAGGGTCTGCTGTCAGTGTTTGCAATATGTCTGATCAAAGTAACAGCCAGAACAGGGAAGAGGAGCAGGTACAAGTGAGTGAGGGCACTAGTCCCTCTAGCAGCTATGATGATGGCAGCAGGAGCACCCCAAGCAACTTACCCAAAGCTGCCACCAGGGCCAGAAAGAAGAGAACCTCAGAATCTGAGGATGAAGACTATGTGGCTATTGAGGATGAGGCCACTTCCAAGAAGAAGGTTCTCAAGAAAGAATATGGCTCAGCTGCAGCCACTAAGCCTGGACAAAATAGGAAAATTCCAGTCAAAAGGACTCCTATGCTGAAGGTCAGAGGAGCCACTAAAGAAACTGAGAAATCTGATCCCAAAGAGCCAGAAGTGACTGAAAAGAAGAGGAAGGAAAGGGTCAAGAAGACCATGGCCAGGGTTGTTGGAAAGCCTTCCATGATGGAAGAGGAAGAAGAAGAGGAGGATGCTGCACCAGCACCCAAAGCTCAGAAGCTTATGGGTGATGCCATCAGGTTAGGGGCTGCTTCATCAAAGCCCAAAGAAGCACCCAAGGCTGCTTCCAAGCTCAATACTGCACCTAAGAGGAATACCAAGAACATATCAGCTGCTGAGAAGAAAAAGGACCCAGCGCCTGAAGCTGTTGCTGAAGAGGAAGATGATGAAGAGCATGTCTTGAGAAAATTGAAGCCTAAAATTCCAGATCATAATGATGCCCATCCTGTAGCTGAGAACATGAAGCTGAGAAAGGATGCAGGACTCAGACAGTGGAGGTTGACTGATCCTTATGCAGTCAGGAGGAGAACTGTTGTAGACTACAGGTTCCACACAAAGGAACAGCGGGATTTCTATGAGACAGTGCTGCTGGACAAGAAGCCAATAGTGTGTAACATGAGATGGGTGGACTGGAAGTACGTCAAGGAGAATGAAGAACACCATCCTGGTGTGTATGATAGCTTCAGTGCTTGTGGAGTGGCAGACTTTGTTGGGCAGAAGCTCACAAAGTGGAATGGTGAGCTAATAATGCAATTCTACTCCACAACACACTTCTATCCAGATGGCAGGATAGTATGGATGTCTGAAGGTACTAGGTACCAATCATCAATTGAAGAATGGGCTAATCTGATCAATGCACCTAAGGAGAAAGAGGATGACTTGGATGTCTATGCCAAGAAGAAGATGGATCACAACACTATGGCACATATGTACAAGGAGATCCCAGATGCTGCTGTTGAAACACACAAATTTGGATCAGTACATTACCTTCTGTCAGGACTGCCAACCATCAACTGGATCCCCAGGTACACTCTCTTGCCCAAGTTAGGTGATCACAACATGATCAGAGGCCATGCAATAAATCTTCTACACTTATTTGATGTGCCACAAAAGTTCAAGGTCATGAGTCTTATAGTTGAAACTATCAAGAGGACAGTTGCTGACCAAAAGAGAAGTTGTGGGTATGCCCCACAGATCCAGGAGCTGATTAACTCCAAGATGGGAACTGGCACATACTTGTTGGACAAGGATCACATGCCTATCTATCCAGATTTTAAGGACAACCAAGTGGTTATGGATGAAGATGAACCATCTTCTGTGCAAGCACAAGCAAAGAAGGAGAAGGCAAGGACTGAGAAGGCTGCCAAGATGCCAACAATGGAAGAGGCATCTCAGTACTTCTTGAAGAGCAAACAGGATCAGCTTGGCTACTTGATTGCATCCACTCTGAGGATTGAGAAGGGGCTGGCCACCATTACTCAAAACCAGGAGAGCCTGGAGAGGATCATGGAGCAGAAGTTCTATGACTTGGATGTGAAGGTAACTGAGATCTAGTCTGTTGTTGAGCAACTCCAGGATGATATGCAGGAGAGGAAGGGCAAGACAACCACTGAGGCTTTTGCCAGAGTGCCTAGAGCTTAGAGATCAGTTGCATTGCCAATGACAGACATCAGAGCCACTTCATCTACACCAGCTACAGCCCTAGTGCAACCAGCTCCAGCACCTACTCCACCAGCTCCATCCACATCTACTGAAGTCTTCGTCCGAGGAGCCATCTCTACACCACCACCTGAAGATCAAGCCTGAGAGACGATTTAGTGCTATGCATTTTCTACGAAATTTTTGGTAACTTGTTGCCAAAGGGGGAGAAAAATGTATAGATCATAGGCTCGAGAGAGAGCGTTGCTTTTTATTCTCTCTTGCTTTGGTGGTTGAACTTTATTTCTTGATTGACATACTTTCTGTCTGTGTGATACTTGGATGATCATGTGTTTGATCATATGCTACATTAATGCTTGTTGGATGACATTATCCTTTTATCTCTATATGATCATTCACTTTGCTTGGTGATGAGTGCATGTATTCTATTGTTATCATTTTGAGCGCTCCACCAAGATGTATGTGACATGGAATAGTAACCCATGAGCCTAACTCTTTGTGCATTTGAAGTCCAAAGCAAATCTTAAACTATGCACAAATTTAGGGGGAGCTCTTGCTTATCACATACTTCTCAAAGCGACAATGTTTTTCACTCTTATTATCATTTGTTGAAGCTTCGATCTATATGTTGTCATCAATTACCAAAAAGGGGGAGATTGAAAGTGCAACTATCCCTAGGTGGTTTTGGTAATTCCTAACAATATATAGCTCATTGAGCTAACATTATTCCAAGATAAATATTTCAGGAAAAGCTCAATGAATGGCATGGCATGGATGAGAAAAGTGGACCCCTCAAAATACTAAGGATAAAAGGATTGGCTCAAGCTTAAAGCTCAAGACTCTACATTTTATATTTTAGTGATCCAAGATCACATTGGGTCTATAGGAAAATCCAATACTATCGAGGAGGGATGAGGTGTTGCTTAATGAGGTTCTTGCTTCATAGTGCTTAGTGATATGCTCCAAAACCCTCAACTACTTTCCCACATCCACATATGACCTAAGCCAAAAGTCAAACTCGGCCCCACCGATTCTTTCTATCCGGCGCCACCGAGTTCAGATGTCATAGCCACTGCCACAAACCCTAGGCAAATCGGTCTCACCGATAGGGATCTCGGTCTCACCGAGAAGGGATGGTAATCTCTTTGTTTCCCTTCGTAACATTTCGGTACCACTGAGATGAGCAATCGGTCCCACCGAGATTGCAATGTAAACTCCCTGTTTCCTTTTCGTAACATTCCGGTCCCACTGAAATGAGCGAATCGGTCCCGCCGAGTTTACCTGACCAACTCTCTAGTTAGCTTATTACCAAAATTGGTCCCATCGAGTTTGTGTAATCGGTCTCACCGAGATTACGTTATGCCCTAACCCTAATCATATCGGTCCTACCGAGTTGCATGTCGGTCCCACCGAAAATCCTAACGGTCACTAGATCTGCTGAATCGGTCTGACCGAGTTTATCAATTCGGTCCCACCGAGTTTGGCAAGTTGTGTGTAACGGTTAGATTTTGTGTGGAGGCTATATATACCCCTCCACCTCCTCTTCATTCGTGAAGAGAGCCATCAGAACGAACCTACACTTCCAACTTGCATTTTCTGAGAGAGAACCACCTACACTTGTGTTGAGGCCAAGATATTCCATTCCTACCGTATGAATCTTGATCTCTAGCCTTCCCCAAGTTGCTTTCCACTCAAATCTTCTTTCCACCAAATCCAAATCCTGTGAGAGAGAGTTGAGTGTTAGGGAGACTATCATTTGAAGCACAAGAGCAAGGAGTTCATCATCAACACACCATTTGTTACTTCTTGGAGAGTGGTGTCTCCTAGATTTGCTAGGTGTCACTAGGGAGCCTCCGACAAGATTGTGGAGTTGAACCAAGGAGTTTGTAAGGGCAAGGAGATTGCCTACTTCGTGAAGATCTACCGCTAGTGAGGCAAGTCATTCGTGGGCGACGGCCATGGTGGGATAGATAAGGTTGCTTCTTCGTGGACCCTTCGTGGGTGGAGCCCTCCGTGGACTCGCGCAACCGTTACCCTTCGTGGGTTGAAGTTTCCATCAACGTGGATGTATGATAGCACCACCTATCGGAACCACGACAAAAACATCTGTGTCTCCAATTGTGTTTGAATTCTCCAAACACTTCCCTTTATATTCTTGCAAGTTGCATGCTTTACTTTCCGCTGCTCATATACTCTTTGCATGCTTGGTTGAATTGTGTTGAGATTGCTTGACTTGTGCTAAGATAGCTAAAATCTTCCAAAGACTAAAATTGGGAAAAGGATAGGTTTTTATTTGGTCAAGTAGTCTAATCACCCCCCCCCCTCTAGACATACTTTTGATCCTACAGTCTCCCTCAAGGCAATATTGTTGTAGATGATCGATGGAGCCATCGAGCCTTCTAGCGACGGCACAGTGGAACTCTCAATGAAAGCACCAATGTCAGTGTCAAAACCGGAGATCTCGGGTAGGGGGTCCCGAACTATGCGTCTAAGGATCAAAGGTAACATGAGACAGGGGACACGATGTTTACCCCGGTTCGGGCCCTCGATGGAGGTAATACCCTACTTCCTGCTTGATTGACTTTGATGAGTATGGGGGTTACAAGAGTGGATCTACCTCGAGATCGTAATGGCTAAAACCTAGATGCCTAGCCTGTATGACTATGATTGCCTCTAAGGACTACGCCCTCCTGTTTATATAGGCACCGGAGGGGACTAGGGTTGTACAAAGTCGGTTTACAGAGGAAGGAAACTATACATCCGGACGCCAGGCTTGCCATCCACGCAAAGGAGACTCCCATCCGGACACGGGAGAAGGCCTTCTATCTCATATATTCCCGGCCCATCAATCCAGCCCATGTCACATAGGCCGGCTCCCCGAGGACCCCATAATCCAGGACTCCCTCAACGGCCGCCATCTTGTCGGCGTCCATAGGAACACCCTCGGCCGAGATGACGTGTCCGGGGTAGCCAACTGAAGGCATGCCGAATGAGCACTCCGAGCGCTTAAGATTAAGATGGTGCGCTCGAAGCTCATTGAAGACGATGACGACGTGCTGAAGGTGCTCCGCCCACGAGGCGCTGTAGATAAGAATGTCATCAAAAAAACGATCACAAACCAATGCAAGTATGGGCGGAGGACGTCGTTCATCAAAGCCTGGAAGGTTGCCGGGGCGTTGGAGAGGCCAAAAGGCATCACCAAGAACTCGAAGTGGTCGTGATGAGTCCGAAACGCCATCTTGGCGACATTGTCCGGGTGCATCCGCACCTGGTGGTAGCCTGAATGGAGGCCGGGTTTGGTGAAGAAGCGTGCCCCATGTAGCTCGTCCAGGAGCTCGTCGATGACCAGAATAGGAAACTTGTCCTTGAGCGTCTGGGCGTTATGGGTGCGGTAGTCGATGCAGAACGGCCATGTGTCGTCCAATTTGTGGACGAGGAGGACCGGCGCCGAAAATGGTGAAGTGGAGATCCGGATGATGCCCAAGGCGAGCATGAGCGCACACTACCACTCTAGCTCGTCCTTCTGTAGTCGGGGATAGCGGTAGGGGCGCACTGCAACTGGCACCGTGCCCAGCAGGAGATGAATGCGGTGATCATACACCTGGGCTGGCGGAAGGCCCTGAGGCTCGTCGAAGAGGTCGTTGTGCTGCTGCAGTAGGTGATCCAACAGTGGGTGCTCGGGCTCGGCAGCATTAGCGGGCAACTGCAAATGCGGCGTCGCTGGTGGGGCGGCGATCCAGGCGCCAGAAGGTCATCGTCAAGGCATCGAAGTCCCAGAGGATGGGACCAAGGGTCCGAAAGAAGTTGACGCCGAGGATGAAGTCGAAGCAGCCCAAGTCATGTCGGCGCACGTGATGGTGAAGTGTTCATCGCCGATGGTGATGGGCACGTTCGGCGCCAGCCCATGGCACCGGAGGCGGTCGCCGTTAGCCACAGTGACCCTGAGTTGCTCCCTGCCCGTCGGCGGAAGCACTAAGCGGCGCATGGTTGCCTCGGGCAGGAAGTTATGCGTGGAGCCCATATCCAGAAGGGCCACCAGGCGCTCGCCATGAATCATCACCGGCAAGAGCATAGTCCGCTCGTCGCGAATGCCTGCAAGCGCATGGAGCGAGACGGCCACCGCAGCAACTGGTGGCGGCAACTCACCAAGCCCGTCGGCGGGTGTGTCCTGCTCGACGTAGTCAGTCGCCTCCAACTAGAAAGGCGCAGGCAGACGTGGCCCGACATGTAGGGCTCATTGCAGTTATAGCAAAGCCCCTGGCGACGGCGATCGAGCTGCTCGGCCAGAGAGAGCCGGCGGAAGGGTCGCGTCGTGGCCGGAGTGGTAGTGGCTGGAGCGGCCGAGGGCAGCCGGCCCGACACAGGTGGTGTCGGTGGCGGCCTGGCTGGCTGGCGGCCACCCCGCCCCGGTGCCGCCTGCAGCAAGGCCTGCGCGCGACGCTCGAAGGCGCGGGCGTAGTACATGGCTGTCTGGAGGTCCTGGGGTCCCCGAAGCTCCACGTTCATGTAGATGGGATCCGGCAGACCGCCTACGAAGAGCTCGGCCCGCTGCTGAGCCATCACGCCCGGCGCGTGGCATGCCAGGGCCAGGAAACGGTCGGCGAAGTCCTGCACCGTGGAGGTGAAGGGCAGGCGGCCGAGTTCCGCCAGCTAGCTCCCGTGTATCGGCAGCCCAAAACGAAGGAGGCATAGCTCACGAAAGCGCTCCCATGGGGGCATGCCGCCCTCTTCCTGCTCGAGGGTGTAGTACCACGTCTGTCTGGTGCCCCAGCGGTGATAGGAGGCGAGCCAGGTGTGGTCCGACGCGAGCGTGCATTGCCCCCGGAAGAACTGCTCACACTGGTTGAGCTAGTTGAGGGGGTCCTCAGTGCCGTTGTAGGTGGCGAAGTCGAGCTTGGCGAAACACGGCGGTGTCTGAGCATGACCGTTGTGGGCGTACGGCTTGGCGGTACGGAGCAGCAAAGAGGATGGCACCCGGGCCGGTGGACACAGGGGGTCCCCCGTGAAACGGCGGCCCGTCGATGCCGGCGTAGGGGCCCGCGGAGCCGGAGGGCCCGCCGAACTGCAGGGTGGGCGCCGGCTGTTCCGTGGCCATAGTGTAGACCGGCTGCAGCGACGACCCGGCCAACCAGGACGGAAGCGGCGATGACGAGGGTGGGAACCGGACCTGCTCGATCGGAACGCCCCCCGGCGCGGTCGTAGCCGACCTGGTGCTGGGCGGCGGGTGCGCCGGCAGCTGCAGCGGCTACTGCATGGGGGCGACGGGCACAGCGAAAGCCGCGATGGTCGGCGACGGGCACCGCGGCCAGAGCGGGGTGGTGGCGGGAGGCGGCTGCGGCTGCAGTGGCCCGGCGAGCGCCGCGGAGGCCGTCGGGTGCGGCGGTTGCCACGGCAGGAGCAGCGGCCCGGTGGCGGCAGCTGGTGGTGCGGCTAGCAGTGACCCGTAGGGGCCGGCCAGGTAGAGACGGATCATCTGGACCGCGGTGGCGAGATCGTGGAGAGCTCCCGTGACCTCCTCCGGAGTGAAGATGGCGGGGACCGGCGCGGCGGCGGTGACAGGCACCGGCGGTGAAGGCGCGTTGGCCGTAGTGGACAATGAGGCGGTGGCAGCGGGAAGGTTGGGATGAGCGGCTGCAAAGACATGATCGCAACCGAGCTAGCTGATACCAAAGTTGTAGGAACTAGGGTTCTACCGGGTCTAGGCCGGAGGTTCTACGGGAAGGAGGGAGGTGGGCGAGGGCGAACACACGGCGGGCGTCGGCTGGGGGCCGTCCTGAGCGGAAGAGGAGGCGGATAGGGTTTAGGGTTTTCCGGCTCCTCGGGTAGCCGGGCAATAGAATTGTCTTATTGCTTAATTTCCAAAAGAGTCTTTACAGCTGTTTATATAATCCCGATGCTAATAAAAATAAGATAACGTAACAGTTATTGAGTTGTTCTGAGGATGCTTACTAGCTACTCTAGTGAGATAATTCCGGTCATCAAGAAAAATCCAAGGCTTTCTTTGAATGACATGTATGTATTAGGCTCTTAAGGGCCATGGAAGTTGGTTTATAGCATCATCCTAGAGACTATGATTTCTCTAGCAAGGGTAGAACTGACGCTGTGGAACCGAGTTAAATTGTATTAACTCCGTCCCAAAAAATGTTTGTTATCATTGTACCAGTGGGGAAACACAAACTGTAATTGCAGTTAAACAATCAGGGCCTTCAACATGACAACAACTGTAATTGCAGTTCCACTGCTTACTCAGCAATTATTCACCTCTAATTTTCATTATTCATTATACATCATGCATTTAAGTTGAACCAAACAGTTTTATTTGCGGGGTAAATTAAACCAACCCATTTTACTTGCGGGGGTAACTAAACCAAACCCTAATAGACAGATCTGAACACATGACGAGAACTTTAAACAAAATTACCAAGTGCTAAATAATCTAAAAAAATCAAGAATATCACCAAGAACACAAGGAAGACCAAAAAACAGTACTGTATGAAGTACTACTACACAGCCAACCACATGCTGCTTCATGTGCAACCAATAATTAGATCAAGTACAAAATCCTTCATTGTGATGATTTTGTCCACAAGATGAAAAAAAAGCATGATACGGTGGCCTTGCAGGAAACACATCACAGAGTATCTAACAGAAAACATTGCAGAGCATCTAACTGATGCACCTGATATCAATGTACATGAAATCCTCCTCCACTCCACACAAGTGCTGAACAGCATATTCATTCGTGCAGATAAGCCGGTCATGACGTCCTTTAGAGATAGCCTCCTCAAACTCCCTCTCCAACTCCCTTTCTTTCCCATGAAATTTTTCCAATGCCGGATGCACAATTTTGGTCCCTTGAGCCTCACAATACAGGCACCGAACATGTTCTATAGACCAAAAACATAGTGAATATCAAAAATTTCACTGAATATCATATTCAAGAGAACTGCATCCATGGGGTAACATTCTTCTTATCTCAGATGTAAAAAAAAAATATGTTGATTATTAAAGTGGAGTTTCTTTCCCCACTTTCTGAGCTCTCAACTGCTAGATCCCAACAGAAAATGCTGGTACTGTGCTGCACAGTGCTACGGGCCTTTGGACACTAACTAGGATGGGCTGTGGCTCATATTATTCATGTATAGGGAGCATGGAAGCGATGTTAACTCTTGTACCTTCACCAGTGGTACAAAAGCAGCAGCTCTCCCTTTCTTTGTTTTCCTTCCCTTTCTGTTTAACCACATAGACTCTTACTTTCTACGAAAGAGCAATTCTCTACTGTCTCCATGGATTTTAAGGTTAATTGTGACGAGTTTTCTGATTCCTGCCTTTTCAACCTATGGTAGCTTAGAGCATACCCATATCATGAACATCTCTATTGTATAATATTATTTTGCTTCCATTTGCACCTGACCCCTTTCAGCAAGCACCTCTGACCATAGACACAGACAAAATACTTCAGATCCTGTAGAAGATTTTTGTGTGTGGCTGCACATTCAAATTGAAATCCTCCTCCTATTGCAAGGTTTTGCAAGGTGTCTACAAATTTACTCATGTTGTTGTTTACTACTCATAACTCAACATTCATAGTTATCTACATGGTTAAAAGAAACAGACACAATGACATGGAAAACATCAAACTTGTGCAGAAAGAAGAGCAAACCTGCAAATGGCGTTGGCACATCGACAAGACAGCATAGGGGCTCACCCTCCTCCTCATTATCGAATTCAGCAAAAAGGAGTAAGGGATATCTTTCTGCAGATGAAGAATCCTTCTGGGTCACCAAAAAATTTACATGCGAGTAACGGAATTTGCATGGGGAATAAGACAGGGGATCATCCAGGACATCGGCGCAGTACTCAGGGCTGCCTATGGATTCATTTGCACCACAGATAATATGAAGATCATACATGGGTTCCTATAGGAAAAAATGAAAGAGCATATGGGGTTAATGAGTAGCCGTAAGACAGCATAGGTTAATGAGTAGCTGTAAGACAGCATGACTGCCATTATCGGTTACAATAAGGGAAGAGAGAAAACTAGTTACCGACCGCATCTCGTAGCAAGTATTTATCCAATGCAGCTTTCACCTTTTTGGTGATTCTTCTTTGTTGAGCCTCGGAACGCATCTTTGCCTCCAATGCGGGAACACGGTTCCTCTTTATAATTTGTTCAGGAGTAGGTTTTTGATTGGAAGACAATAAGCTGGCGATGAACTGCACGTTTTCGGAAGTGAGTTGGTCACCGCTCTGCAGCAGGAGGAAGGCAGGTCCGTTCAGCATCACGTCGACTGAACTGAGAAATGCTGCATGAGCCTCAGGGTTGGGGTGCCATGCTGCGGTGGCTGCAGCCTCGTAGGCTTCCTTGGCACTTGAGCACGGTCTTTGTTTCTCCATCTTGCTGACAGCATCATAGATGCCTGGTGCGCTGGTCCTGCATTCTTGTTGCTGGCGTATCGCCTCCATCTTAGCACCAGCAGATGCAGCAGCACTAATGTTGGGATCAACAAGAGGATGGTAAGCAAACCCCGCATCAAAGTTTGGATCAGCCACGGACAGGTGAGCACAGGAGGCAACTAGGCATTGCACCAGTTCGTGCTCCGACAAATCGTGGTAGCGGGTTTGGAGGAACGAGGCAAGACCATAAAAGGAGCGGCTCTCCAATCGGGTAAGGCTTTTTGGGCCGATCATGTCCAACACCGGTGGCTGGGGTGCTGCGAACATGACATCGTACCATATCGTGTTGACGATGACGTTGGAGACGGGGTCCAAGGGGCCGTAGCAGTAACCGGCCATGAGCATGCTGCGGTGGTAGCGAGTGCGCAGCTCTGCACGCGGCAGCCTTGCCAGGGCTCGCAGGTAGAAGCTGTGAATTGTGTCGAGAAGCGCCATCCTCAGAGACCGGGTGGCTTTGTATGGCATATCGGCAATGTTGTTGTAAGGTGGCCGAGAAGCAGCAAGGTTCCAAGCTTTCCCCAGGTCGGGAAGCGACCGTCCACCGAGCAACGTTTGGATGTTCATACACTGTGTCTGGGTCTGCATCGCTGAGAGGAAACCGAGGACCTGTTGCAGTTGGGAGGACAGCGACATCCAAACACTGACGAGGCGTTCCGGCTGAGGGTGCTTGGCGACCTGCGCAGCCAACCTGAGGGCCGCCTCGAATGCTGCCACCGATGCCAGTGAGATGACCGAGAACCCCGTCATGCCGCGGTCCGCCACTATCAGGCGCGCAGCGACGAGGAGGTCGGCGTCGGCGACCAGCAGGTATCGCACGGCCTCCCACCCGGGGAGGTACGGGAAGAAGTAGATCAGGAAGGCCACGAGGCCGTCGAGTGAGCGCTTGGCCATCTCTCCCGGCTTGGTATCCTCGGGGACTTCGTCGATGAGGCCGGGGCGTTGGTCGGAGGTGACGAGGGTGTTGGCCATGACGTTGGAGACGGGGTCGAGGAGGCCGATGCAGACGCCGGCGTCGAGGAAGCGGGCGCGGGTGGCGGCCGTCGCTTCCACAACGAGCCTGTCGCACGCCTCTCTGTAGAAGGTGTCAATCATGGAGAGGAGCCGCGTCCTCTCCTCGATTTGCTCCGCTCTGTAGGGGATGAAACGACTCTCCGGCCGAATCACGCGGCTGAGACTGTTTCTGTTGCTGGTGCCCGCGCCGCCTCCCATGGCCGCCGTCGATGGGGTCTTGGACAACATCACTGCTTCACTAGCTTCAGCTTCCCCTTCTCGATTTGGGGAACCCTGTAGGGCGGCGGCGAGGAGAGAATAGCTGGCCAAACAGGCCGTTTTTTTGGGGCCGGCCTGTGAGCACGCGAGGCACGGCCCGTCTTGGGCCAGGCACGGCACGGTCTAAACGGGCCAGGCCCGGCACGCGGCACGCCTTGGGCCTTGCCGGGCCTGGAGGCTGGGCACGTGGGCCGGCACGGCACGGCCCGACTACGTTTTTTTATTTTTTTATACATCTATATATGGCCCAATATATAAAAATAGGCTAAAAAATGCTCAGTGCGGCAAATAACAGGCTGAAAAAAAACGGGCCAACGTGCCGGCCCATTTACTAACTGGGCCGTGCCTGGGCCTGGGGGCGCAGCACGCGGGCCGGCACGGCACGGCCCGTATAGTAATCGTGCCCTGGCGGGCCGTGCGGGGCCAGGCACGATTACGATGGGTCGTGCCGTGCCGTGCCGGGCCGGCCCGTTTGGCCAGGTATAGAGGAGAGGATGATTTGGGGAGTATAAATTGGTTTACCAAATCCACAAAAACACGCGCGCAAAAAAATACGCAGTATAAATTGTGAAGCGCGCGTAATCCAGCGCCTCAAATTTGCAACTTGCGATAGCGTTTTTCAGCGCACGCCCAACCTTTTTTTGCGCACGCGTTATTTTACAGCTTCTGCTGGAGCTGTCTGGTGCCCGAAAAACCCGAATTTTAGCGCGCGGAGCAGTTTTGGGCGCCCGTTGGAGATGCTTTATGGGGTATATAATCTTGCCGCTTTAATTTTTACTAGCTATCAAAGGTTGAAATGTCATCAAAATTACATCTAAAACACAGTCTGAGGAACCCCCAACCAAGCCTTAGATAAATCCTCGCCTATCCCTAAGAGAGCCCGATGAGGTCGATGTGCTTCTTGACGGCGAGGTGAGAGGAGGCAGCAGGTCACGATGGGCATAAAACCCGATACTCGAAGCCCGAATCCGAAAACCCGAACCTGTATAGCTTGAACCCGAAAAACCCAAGCACATTTTCATGTAGCAACTCTAGAAACCCGAAATTTATTCACGAAATTCATGTTTATATTCTCGGTACCTGAACTACCCGAATAACCCGAAATTAGGGAAAAGCGCAGAAAAATAGTCACCACTAGCTAAGGCCGAGCTCAACATAGCCTTTGTTTGCTCATGACCTAGTTTGTTTGACCCGTACAGACTACAGGCCTTCCCATCACCATCCACTCCCGACCCTGTCGCCACACACCACACACTCATGCACCAGCACGAACGCCACGACGCCATGATGCCCTTTGCTCTACTCCTCGCATGTCGGCGTTACCCCATCTCCTCGTCCAGATACTCCCCTGTGACCACCACCACCCCAGCCAGCGATGGACGACCGCCTCCCTTCTTTCCTACCGCCACCTGCCTTCTATCACGTCGGTCGGTGCTACGTCTTGAGCTTGCGTTGGTTTTCCTTGAAGAGGAAAGGGTGATGCAGCAATAGTAGCGTAAGTATTTCCCTCAGTTTTTGAGAACCAAGGTATCAATCCAGTAGGAGGCTTCTCAAAAGTCTCACGCACCTACACAAACAAACAAAGAACTCGCAACCAACGCAATAAAGGGGTTGTCAATCCCTTCTGGCCACTTGCGAAAGTAAGATCTGATAGAGATAGTATGATAAGATAAATATATTTTTGGTATTTTATAATATAGATGCAAAAAGGAAAGATGCAAATAAAAGTAAATTGGAAGCAAATATGTTAAGAGATAGACCCGGGGGCCATAGGTTTCACTAGTGGCTTCTCTCAAGATAGCATAAGTATTACGGTGGGTGAACAAATTACTATCGAGCAATTGATAGAAAAACGAATAATTATGAGATTATCTAGGCATGATCATGTATATAGGCATCACGTCCGCAACAAGTAGACCGACTCCTGCCTGCATCTACTACTATTACTCCACACATCGACCGACTCTTGCCTGCATCTATAGTATTAAGTTCATAAGAACAGAGTAACGCCTTAAGCAAGATGACATGATGTAGAGGGATAAATTCATGCAATATGATATAAACCCCATCTTTTTATCCTCGATGGCAACAATACAACACGTGCCTTGCAACCCCTGCTGTCACTGGGTAAGGACACCGCAAGATTGAACCCAAAGCTAAGCACTTCTCCCATGGTAAGAAAGATCAATCTAGTAGGTCAAACCAAACTGATAATTCGAAGAGACTTGCAAAGATAACTCAATAATACATAAAAGAATTCAGAGAAGATTCAAATAGTATTCATAGATAAACTTGATCATAAACCCACAATTCATCGGATCTCGACAAACACAACGCAAAAAGAGTTTACATCGAATAGATCTCCACAAGAGAGGGGGAGAACATTGTATTGAGATCCGAAAAGAGAGAAGAAGCCATCTAGCTAATAACTATGGACCCGAAGGTCTGTGGTAAACTACTCACAACTCATCGGAGGGGCTATGGTGTTGATGTAGAAGCCCTCCGTGGTCGATTCCCCCTCCGGCGGAGCGTCGGCGAAGGCTCCAAGATGGGATCTCGCGGATACAGAAGGTTACGGCGGTGGAAATTGTGTTTCGGTGGCTCCCTGGATGTTTTCGGGGTATGTAGGCTTATATAGGAGGAAGAAGTACGTTGGTGGTCGCCCAAGGGGCCCACGAGACTGGGGGCGCGCCCTATAGGGGGCACCCTACACTCTCGTGGCCGCCTAGGCTGCTTCTTGACTTGCACTCCAAGTCCTCTGGATCACGTTCGTTCCAAACATCACGCTCCTGAAGGTTTCATTCCGTTTGGACTCCGTTTGATATTTCTTTTCTTCGAAATACTAAAATAGGCACAAAAAACAGCAATACGGGCTGGGCCTGCGGTTAGTAGGTTAGTCCCAAAAATGATATAAATGTGTAAAATAAAGCCCATAAACATCCAAAAGGGGTAATATAATAGCATGGAACAATCAAAAATTATAGATACGTTGGAGACGTATCAAGCATCCCCAAGCTTAATTCCTGCTCGTCCTCGAGTAGGTAAATGATAAAAAAGGAATTTTTGATGTGGAATGCTACCTAGCATAATTCTCAATGTAATTTTCTTTATTGTGGCATGAATGTTCAGATCCAAATGATACAAAATAAAAGTTCATATTAACATGAAAATGATGATACTTCAAGCATACTAATCAAAGTAATCATGTCTTCTCAAAATAACATGGCCAAAGAAAGTTATCCCTACAAAATCATATAGTCTGGTTGTTGCTCTATCTTCACCATAGAAATTATTTAATCATGCACAACCCCGATGACAAGCCAAACAATTGTTTCATACTTTAATAATCTCAAACTCTTTCAATTTTCACGCAATACATGAGCGTGAGCCATGGACATGGCACTATATGTGGAATAGAATGGTGGTTATGGAGAAGACAAAAAAGGAGAAGATAGTCTCACATCAACTAGGCGTATCAACGGGCTATGGAGATGCCCATCAATAGAAATTAATGTGAGTGAGTAGGGATTGCCATGCAACGGATGCACTAGAGCTATAAATATATGAAAGCTCAACAAAAGAAACTAAGTGGGTGTGCATCCAACTCGCTTGCTCATGAAGACCTAGGGCATTTTGAGGAAGCCCATCATTGGAATGTACAAGCCAAGTTCTATAATGAAAAATTCTCACTAGTATATGAAAGTGACAACATATGAGACTCTCTATCATGAAGATCATGGTGCTACTTTGAAGCACAAGTGGGGAAAAAGAGATAGTGCATTGTCCTTTCTCTCTTTTTCTCTCATTTTATTTTTTTCTTTTCTCTTTTTTTTCTTTCTTTTTTTTCTTTGGCCTTTTTTTCTTTCTTTTTGGCCTTTCTCTTTTTTTTCTTTTTTTTTTCTTTTCTCTTTTTTTTCTTTCTGTAAAGTCCGAAGTCTCATCTCGATTTGTGGGGGAATCATAGTCTTCATCATCCTTTCCTCACTAGGACAATGCTCTAATAATGAAAATCATCGCACTTTTATGGATTTACAACTCAAGAATTACAACTCAAAGCTAGAACAAGATATGACTCTATATGAATGCCTCCGGCGGTGTACCGGGATATGCAATGAATCAAGAGAGACATGTATGAAAATTATGAAGGTGGCTTTGCCACAAATACAATGTCAACTACATGATCATGCAAAGAGCAATATGACAAAAGTAATGCGTGTCATATGAACGGAACGGTGGAAAGTTGCATGGCAATATATCTCGGAATGGCTATGGAAATGCCACGATAAGTAGGTATGGTGGCTGTTTTGAGGAATGTATATGGTGGGTGTATGGTACCGGCGTATAATCCATGGACTCAACATTAGTCAAAAGAACTCATGTACTTGTTGCAAAAATCTAGAAGTCATCAAAAACCAAAGCACTACGCGCATGCTCCTAGGGGGATAGATTGGTAGGAAAAGACCACCGCTCGTCCCCGACCGCCACTCATAAGGAAGACAATCAATAAATAAAATTGTGCTCCAACTTCATCACAAAGCGGTTCACCATGCGTGCATGCTACGGGAATCACAACCCTTAACACAAGTATTTTTCATAATCACCTCAACTAGCATGACTCTAATATCACTACCTCCATATCTCAAAACAATTATCAAGCATCATATTGATCATAGCATCCAATTCTTTTCTATGATATTTTTTATTATACCCAACTTGGATGCTCATCATTCTAGGACCAACTTTATAACCAAAGCAAATACCATGTTGTTCTAAAAGACTCTCAAAAAGATATAAGTGAAGCATGAGATACTACCAATTTCTTCAAAATTAAGACACCACCGTGCTCTAAAAAATATAAGTGAAGCACTAGAGCAAAAACTATCAAGCTCAAAAGATATAAGTGAAGCACATAGAGTATTCTAGCAAATCCTAATCAAGTAGGCTTCTCCCAAAACGTGTGTACAGCAAGGATGATTGTGGTAAACTAAAAAACAAAGACTAATATAATACACGACGCTCCAAGCAAAACACATATCATGTGGCGAATGAAAATATAGCTCCAAGTAAAGTTACCAATGAACGAAGACGAAAGAGGGAATGCCTTCCCGGGGCATCCCCAAGCTTAGGCTTTTGGATATCCTTGAATATCTTGGGGTGTCATGAGCATCCCCAAGCTTAGGCTCTTGTCACTCCTTATTCCATAGTCCATAAAAGCTTTACCCAAAACTTGAAAACTTCACAACACAAAACTCAACAGGAAATCTTATAAGCTCCGTTAGTGAAAGAAAACAAAACCACCACATAAGGTACTGTAATGAACTCATTCTTTATTTAATTTGGTGTTAAACATAATGTATTCCAACTTCTCTATGGTTTATAAACTATTTTACTAGGCATAGATGCATTAAAATAAGCAAACAACACCCGAAAAACAGAATCTATCAAAAACAGAACAGTCTGTAGCAATCTGTAACTAACACAAACTTATGGAACTCTAAAACTCCTATAAAAACAGGAAGTCCTGGACAATTTGTCTATTGATCATCAGCAAAAAGAATCAACGCAAAAGCACATTTCTGTGATTTAACAAAATTAAATTCGTGCGCGCAAAGTTTCTGTTTTTCAGCGGAATCAAATCAACTATAATCATAGGTTATCCTATAGGTTCTACTTGGCACAAACACTAATTAAAAGATAAAAACACATCTAAACAGAAGGTAGATGCAAGATTTATTACTAAACAGGAACAAAAACAAAAAAGACAAAGAAAATTGGGTTGCCTCCCAACTAGCGCTATCGTTTAACGCCCCTAGCTAGGCATAAAAGCGAAGACAGATCTAACGAGTGTCATCTTTGGCACTAAATTCATAAGTAGCCCGCATGATAGATTCATAAGGTAATTTGACTTTCTTTCTTGGAAAGTGCTCCATGCCTTTCTTTAATGGAAATTGGAATCTAATATTCCCTTCCTTCATAACAATAATCCCGCCAATCATTCTAAGGAAAGGTCTACCAAGAATAATAGGGAAAGAAAGATTGCAATCTATATCAAGAATGATAAAATCTACCGGCACCAAATTTCTATTTGCAACAATGAGAACATCATTGATCCTTCCCATTGGATTTTTAATGGTGGAATCCGCAAGGTGCAAATTTAAAGAGCAATCATCAAGATCATGGAAACCTAGAATATCACATAAAGTTTTCGGAATCGTGGAAACACTAGCACCCAAATCACACAAAGCAAAACACTCATGATCTTTAATTCTAATCTTTATAGTAGGTTCCCACTCATCATTAAGTTTTCTAGGTATAGAAACTTCCAAATTAATTTTTTCATCATAAGATTGCATGAAGGCATCAACGATATGTTTGGTAAAAGCTTTATTTTGACTATAAGCATGAGGAGAATTAACAACGGATTGCAACAGGGAAATACAACCTTCTAAAGAACAATTATCATAATCAAATTCCTTGAAATCCGAGATAGTGGGTTCAATGCTATTTAAAGTCATGACCTCTCCAATCCCACTTTTACCAAATTTAGCATCAAGATCTAAAGACTCCGAATTCTTGGGACGCCTTCTAGGAAAAGTTGACTCATCATTAGTCCCATAATTATCAAGATTCATATTGCAAAACAAATATCTAATATATAGGCGACACATCAATAACTTTAAGATCTTCATCATTATTTTCTTGGAAACTAGAAGAACACCCTTTTATAAAGCAATCTTTCTTTGCACGCAATCTAGTGGTTCTTTCCTTGCACTCATCAATGGAAATTCTCATTGCTTTGAGAGACTCATTGATATCATGCTTAGGAGAAGAAGATCTAAGTTTAAGAGAATCAACATCAAACGAAAGTCTATCAATGTTCCTAGCCAAATCATCAACTTTGAGCAATTTTTCTTCAAGCAAAGCATTAAAATTCTTTTGAGAAATCATAAATTCTTTCACAATATTCTCAAAATCAGAGGGCATCTTATTAAAATTACCATAATAATTATTGTAGGAATTTCCATAATTATTAGAGGAATTACTAGGGAACGGTCTAGCATTAAAGTTTCCTCTATAAGCATTGTTTCCAAAACTATTCCTACCAACAAAATTCACATCCATAGATTCATTATTATTCTCAATCAAAGTAGACAAAGTCATATCATTGGGATCAAGAGGAGTATTTTTAGTAGCAAACAATTTCATAAGTTCATCCATCTTCCCACTCAAAACATTGGTTTCTTCTATAGCATGCACTTTTTTATGAGAAGATCTTTCGGTGTGCCTTTGAGAATAATTAGCCATAATATTATCAAGAAGTTTTGTAGCATCTCCTAACGTGATTTCCATAAACGTGCCTCCCACGGCCAAATCTAAGAGATTTCTAGAAGCAAAGTTCAAACCGGCATAAAATTTTTGTATGATCATCCATAAATTCAAACCATGAGTAGGGCAATTGCGAATCATCGATTTCATTCTTTCCCAAGATTGGGCAACATGCTCATGATCTAATTGTTTAAAATTCATAATATCGTTCCTAAGAGTGATGATCTTAGCGGGAGGGAAATACTTAGAGATAAAAGCATCTTTGCACTTGTTCCAAGAATCAATACTATTTTTAGGCAAAGACGAAAACCAAACTTTAGCACGATCTCTAAGAGAAAACGGAAATAACTTCAATTTGACAATATTGTTATCCGTATGTTTCTTCTTTTGCATATCACACAAATCAACAAAGTTGTTTAGATGAGTAGAGGCATCTTCACTAGGAAGGCCAGCGAATTGATCTTTCATAACAAGATTCAGCAAAGCAGTATTGATTTCACAAGACTCAACATCATTAAGAGGAGCAATCGGAGTACTAAGGAAATCATTATTATTGGTATTCGAGAAATCACACAATTTGGTATTACCTTGCGCCATGGAACAAGTAATCCAACACACAAGCAAACAGAAAAAGGGCAAGCGAAAAGAGAGGAGGAGATTGGGAAAGAGAGGGCAAATAAAACAGCAAGGGTGAAGTGGGGGAGAGGAAAACGAGAGGCAAATGGCAAATAATGTAATGCGAGGGAGATGAGTTTGTCATGGGTACTTGGTATGTCTTGACTTGAGCGAAGACCTCCCGGGCAACGACGCCAGAAATCCTTCTTGCTACGTCCTGAGCTTGCGTTGGTTTTCCTTGAAGAGGAAAGGGTGATGCAACAATAGTAGCGTAAGTATTTCCCCCAGTTTTTGAGAACCAAGGTATCAATCCAGTAGGAGGCTCCTCAAAAGTCCCACGCACCTACACAAACAAACAAAGAACTCGCAACCAACGCAGTAAAGGGGTTGTCAATTCCTTCACGGCCACTTGCAAAAGTGAGATCTGATAGAGATAGTATGATAAGATAAATATATTTTTGGTATTTTATAATATAGATGCAAAAAGTAAAGATGCAAATAAAAGTAAATTGGAAGCAAATATGATAAGAGATAGACCCGGGGGCCACAGGTTTCACTAGTGGCTTCTCTCAAGATAGCATAAGTATTACAGTGGGTGAATAAATTACTGTCGAGCAATTGATAGAAAAGCGAATAATTATGAGATTATATAGGCATGATCATGTATATAGGCATCACGTCCGCAACAAGTAGACCGACTCCTACCTGCATCTACTACTATTACTCCACACATCAACCGACTCCTGCCTGCATCTAGAGTATTAAGTTCATAAGAACAGAGTAACGCCTTAAGCAAGATGACATGATGTAGAGGGATAAACTCATGCAATATGATATAAACCCCATCTTTTTATCCTCGATGGCAACAATACAATACGTGCCTTGCAACCCCTGCTGTCACTGGGTAAGAACACCGCAAGACTGAACCCAAAGCTAAGCACTTCTCCCATGGCAAGAAAGATCAATCTAGTAGGCCAAACCAAACTGATAATTCGAAGAGACTTGCAAAGATAACTCAATAATACATAAAAGAATTCAGAGAAGATTCAAATAGTATTCATAGATAAACTTGATCATAAACCCACAATTCATCGGATCTCGACAAACACACCGCAAAAAGAGTTTACATCGAATAGATCTCCACAAGAGAGGGGGAGAACATTGTATTGAGATCCAAAAAGAGAGAAGAAGTCATCTAGCTAATAACTATGGACCCGAAGGTCTGTGGTAAACTACTCACAACTCATCGGAGGGGCTATGGTGTTGATGTAGAAGCCCTCCATGGTCGATTCCCCCTCCGGCGGAGCGCCGGCGAAGGCTCCAAGATGGGATCTCGCGGATACAGAAGGTTACGGCGGTGGAAATTGTGTTTCGGTGGCTCCCTAGATGTTTTCGGGATACGTAGGCTTATATAGGAGGAAGAAGTACGTCGGTGGCCGCCCGAGGGGCCCACGAGATAGGGGCGCGCCCTATAGGAGGGGCGCCCTACCCTCTCGTGGCTGCCTCGACTGCTTCTTGAATTGCACTCCAAGTCCTCTGGATCACGTTCGTTCCAAAAATCACGCTCCCGAAGGTTTCATTCCGTTTGGGCTCCGTTTGATATTCCTTTTCTTCGAAATACTGAAATAGGCAAAAAAACAGCAATACGGGCTGGGCCTCCGGTTAGTAGGTTAGTCCCAAAAATGATATAAATGTGTAAAATAAAGCCCATAAACATCCAAAAGGGGTAATATAATAGCATGGAACAACCAAAAATTATAGATACGTTGGAGATGTATCAGCCGACCACATCCCTCAGTCCATCATATCCTGTTGGCGGACACTGGAGACTTGGAGTGAGAGAGGGAACGAAGGAGCAATAGCGTGCACCACGTCGGATGTCTTCCTTCTGTCCTGTTGGCCGGCGGCGGCTCTTGATTATCTGTATGAGTACATCAGGTCTTGGCTGTTCTAATTCTGGTAATTCGGGGAAACCCGAACCGAACCCGAATTTCATGGTATCAAAATTTCTGAGCAAAGTTTGGGTATCATTTTTTAGAACCCGAATTACCTGAACCGAACTTTTGGGTAAACCCGAACGCCCAGCGTGAGCAGCAGGTGATCGTCAAGATCGGGGAGTGGAGGGGGCGGTGTGGTTGGCGACGATGGGGGAGGTTCCCTAAGTGACAAGGTGAGAAAAGGGAGAAGAGGTACGAGCGGGTGTTTAGGGAGGGAGTTATTACATGGGGATGGAGCACGCAATTGGCTCCTCAGCCGATGGGATAATAAGACTATCTAAAACCATAAGATTTTAATAGAATCGACAGCCATCGTCCCCAAGGGTGACACGGGCGGCTCCCCAAAACCCACCGTCACCATGCACCCTCTCTTCTGCCCTTCCTCCCTCGCCGCCTTCGGCTCCTCGTAGGGCAAAGTCCCGACGTGGGTAGGCGGCAACGGGGTGGAATCCTTCTCGGTTTCCTTTCTCTCCCTCTCTTGTAGCCATCCCTAACACTAGTTGTCGTCGGTGGCGGGGGTTGCCTCGTCGCGCTACCGGAGGTGCTCTGCTCGAGAGACGATGGTCGCGGCCACAGGTACAATGCCGTGTTACCGTCTCTCTCCTCGACTTGGTGGTGCTCCAAACTACGCCCGCCCCGACCCAGATCTGGGGTCCGGCGAGGCTCTCCGACCCAGTTGGTGGTCGTAGCCTGCGGGGTTGTGGCGCCGCCTCCTTCGTGAGGTGGTCATGGTAGGGGTCGGTGACCGCCTTGCTCGTCCTTAAGTCGAGGGCCTAATGCCCGAGGTGAAGACCCCTGCCAAGATCTAGGGCAGGGTGGGGTCCGGTGAGCCGGATGGTGACCAGAGGGTCGTGGTTGCCATCTTTCGTTCGTGGTTTGGAGCCCCTATCGCCGCCTGGCTTTCCCTTTCCATTGCTCATTGGTTGTACATGTGGGGCGCCGGTGAGGGTTGTGGTGGACCTCCTTCGCTGTGTAAAATCTGTTTTGACCGGTGGTGGTGCAGAGGGTTGGGCCTCTCGGATGCCGGTGTGGTGGCCCTGGATGGCGAGGCCATGTATATGGCTCTCTGGCAGGCGGCATTGTGGTGGTGGCGGTGTTTCTCCGTGATGTGGGTGGCGAGGAAGGAGGGGGCAGGAATCCTGGTGGTGGTGGTGCTTCAGCAGCGAAACCTCCCAGATCATGTTGTGGAGGTCTGTTTTGGTAGCGATAGACTTGGACCGTGGTACCTTGGGTGGCGCGGGTGAGATTCTAGGCGAAAGCTTTGCTTTTTGGCGCTGGTGGAGGCGATGCATGTGAGTATCGTGTCCCTCTGGGGGGCATCGTTGTGGTCCCCCTCTCCATGTCAGGGCTTCAGGTGAAAACTCTCGATCGTCTTTCGGCCGTGGCGATGGCGGCGTGTGGCGCCGTCACCCCCTTGGTGGCGTCGCCGTGGAGCTCAGAGAACCTTCAGCTACGTCTCTTCGACATCGACGGGCGAGCTCAGATCCTCTTTCTCGATGCCCCCTCGGCTCTGGCAGGAGGTGTTCCTGGCGGCTTCTTATCTTTTACACGTGACGTCGATCTAATCGCTCTCGGTGTCTGCAGGCAGGATCAACGCTCCACGCGCCAAAGCGAGAGGACATGGGGGTCCTCTCCGGCGACAACTTGACGGGTGTGTTCCATCAAAGTCCAGTGGTCCCTCTGTGGGGGGGGGGGGGGGGGGTATCGTCTTGTCAGTATCCTCGAGTGTTTTGCCTTAGGGTTGGTAATCTTGCTTTATCTTTGATTTCTCATCACCTTGTATCGGTTCGGCTAGGTTGCTTTATTATTATAAAGCGAGGTGAAAGCCTTCTTCGATACAGAATCAGCGGGTGGTCTGGCGATGGTCTCCTATCGGACTATAGATAGAAAGTGTTTCCTTTGATTGGGGGTGGGGGCAAAATAGTTGACTAAAAATAAATTAAGGAGGCTAATTCCCACATATCCATTTTTTAGTTCCATTGTTAATTTTGGTGGGATGAAACATCTTTTCAGATTCCCACGACTAGAATTCCCACCACACACCAAACGTGAGATTGGGACTATCTTAATCCCTTACAAACTCCCATTCCCTTGCTTTCGGGCTGTCAAACACGCTGCTACTGCTAGGGCAATCACCTGGTGACCATTGTTGTACGTCTGCTTCATATCATTATATATCCCTATGATGACTAACAGCCAGGTGCTGCAAGACGAACGACCGCTACAGCCGCCACCAGCAGCACCAGGAAATAGAACTGAACGCCCAACATATAAATTGTTGTTGTTCTGTATAGCTTTGTGATGAAGTGCCCACATGCAAACCTGGCATTAGATATCCACATACTCGAGTAGCATCAAGGATAATTTACATCATGGTTGACAAACTAACACCACACTTAAGAAGTTGATATATACTTCAACAAAAGAATATAATAAACAGTTCTAGCAAATGTTAACTAAGCTTGAACGAGTGCTCCCAGGAAAGCTCTTCAAGAATCTCAATTTCAAGAGTCCATCTGATCTGTCTCGGAAAAAAAAAAGATCGAGCATGACTGCGAAGTAGAACAAGGTATGTTATATCATATAAAAATGGGATAAACTAATACATATTTAATTATTGGTGCAAACCATATCCTGATAGGGCTATCTCTAGTTTTCTTGAAACACGCTAAGGCCGCGCTTGGTATGGGTGTAATCTTATACAGGTGTATATAACTTACAGGTGTAAAATACCGGCCCAGAGCTATTTCCAACCGGAAACCAAAACGACGGGCGGACACCTGTATTTTCTATACGAGTGTGTTTAGAAGGAAAACGACATTCCAAACACGGCCTAAAGAGAGAAATATTTCCTCCTCGATGCAACCACAAAACTAAAATTTCCAAGTTAGGCAAGAGACATACCTGTCAAAAGATTCTGTTCTTCCATTTCACCATCTCCGTAGACAAATTCTTAATGGGATTCGCTCGAGCAATCATAGCATCCATGTTGGGATCAAAAAAGATCCAATCCTCTTTTAATGTGCACATCATATCAGCATGGAAGTCGCATGCACTGATAATTTCTTCATTGCAAATGCTATGGTCTCCACGAGCCATTCCAACAAAGTCCTCGTAACGCCCATAATATGATTCATGATATGGGTGAACAATTTTTTTCCCTAGAAACTCGCAGTGGAAGCAACGAACTTTCGTCCAAACAAAATTAATTATATTATCAGATTTCTCATAAAAAAAGGAAAAACACAAAGCTAAGCGCAAAAGATGGATCTAAAAGATAATGAAGAGAACCCTTTGATCTGGAAATTTAGAGTACATAGGATGCCTAGGGACACATTACTAAAAATTGCACCAGGCATACATGCCATCACTGTCGAGGATGTGGAAATATCACTGTGTTTGGGCCAGTGTTCGGAAAAGAATTGAGCAAAGCTTCATTAATTCTGATTCATTGATTTCATTGGACCAACAATTCAATGACTGGATGTAATTTTCTCGAAGGAGCCACCACATATTTTGGGTAACTATATATCTTATACAAACATATTTGGAAAATGGCATTTCTAATAATTCATGCTTCTAAAATGCCAGCTACACTAATTGTAGTTTACCAGCGTTTTAACTACAAATCTCCACAGCAACACAGGGGGCATTCTTCTAGTACATGTTCAGAACTTCAGATCGCTGAATAATTAAGGAAATGCTTAAGTGGTCTATACTTTCAGGTTTTAAATTTCTAATCTTTAAGATGCCCATCTTTAAACCTTAAGAGACTTAAAAAAACGTATGAGGCTTAATCATGCTAACTATAACTGGTTTCTGTTAGTACGCAAGGAGGGAAGCTTTGAGTACTTGGGCTATACACAATTCTGGAATATGCATGTAGTGCATAAACATAATTGCACTACAAAGTAAGGAGGTTCTTCTAATTCTCACAGGCCAAGCACTCTTGTTTTACCACTTCTATTTCAACTAACTATGCAAATCACAGAATACAAGATACCTACTGTGTGAAAGAGAGCTGAGATCATACCATCAGAGATCCAAGAACTAAATACTGGTACACACAGGGGAGGTGTTTCCTTGTCATCTTCATCATCATTGCTGCATTCAGCGAAGAACAGTACTGGATCTGTGGCAGCAGAATTTGATCCCTCGCGTGTTGCCCAAAAGTTGATGTGGGAGTATTCAAATTTGCCCTTTTTCTTAAAAAGATCAGCAGTTCCACCCTTGACCGCATGAGGATTCACGCCACAAATAACATGAAGCTCATAGTACACCTATGTAAAGCAAGGCAGGAGAAGGAAGCTAATCACTGAACAGACGTTTAAGCAAACACAAGTATAAAAACAAAGAATACAACAACATAGGTGAATGAACAAACCCCTTGTTTCTGGGAGTAGCTCTTCAACGCAGCTTTGACCTTCCTGACATAGAAATTTTGGTCAGCCTTAAATTTTTTCTGAATCTCTGAAATGAACATTTTTTGGTTTTCAGATAAGAACTCCGAGCTCGAGGCCAACTTGTCCAGTTGTTGAACCTGCTCTTCTGACTTGGTAGGTGAAGATTTAGGTGACACAGACATGGCAAGTCCCTCAAATCTGCAGTTCTTGACTGCATGGGTCAGCATCGTTGACAACTCAGTCGAATTCATGTTCAGGGCTGACAGGATGAATTTCTCCAGTGCTTTAGGGAGAGGGTGCCATGAATTAACAGCTGCTTCCCTAAAGGCATTGAGGTACACATCAGACATATGATGACCATGTTGCTCTGCTATGTCGATGGCTGACCAAACATCAGCATTGCTCTTGAGCAGGAACTTGATAGCATCATGCTCAGTCAGATGGTGGAAGAGGCGACGGAGGAAGGCGATAAGGCCATAGAGGGAGCAGCACTCGATTCGCATAAGGGCATTGGTGCATATCATGTCCACCTCAAAGTCAAGTGCATACTCATGCTGCGTGGAGATTACAGAGTCATACCAGATGGTGTTGAAAATGATGTTGGAGACAGGTTCCATTAGACCATAGCAATAACCAGCCCTGAGAAGGTTGCAATGGTGATGTTTGCGCAAGCTATCCCTAGGAAACTTAGAAAGTGCATCTAGGTAGAGCAGGTGGATCTTGTCGAGAAGCAACAGCTTAAGAGACTCTGTATATCTATATGTCACAGTCACATCGATCTCTACCTTCCCATGTGCAACGCTCACCATAGATCCTGTGTCCCCATAAGGCGGCTCGACCCTCTTTCTCTTCTTCTCATTTCCATCATGGAGAGGTGAACCAGCAAGATCCCTCTTCTCCTCCTTTCCATCACGGAGACGTGACCCAGCAAGATTCAGCGGACGCCTTATGGCCATTTGATCCATAACTTTAGGCTCTCGCCTGAGCAACAGCTCCAGGCGCCTTATAGTTCGAGGGGGCAGGCGATGCACCTGCAAAAGGCTAGAGACCTTGCTCAGCCGAGACACCGCCGACAGCGACGCGTTCACCAGGATGGCTGGTTCAGGGTGCCTCGCAGAGGCAGCGGCACACTCCAGGGCAACCTTGGAGGTAGGAGATGTAATGTCGAACGCGGGCCTGTTGTGAATCTTGGCAATGCCAGACGCCGAACACGACTTGTTACGATCTTGGTTGATGAGATGCACGGCGGCGACAAGGTCGGCCCTGGCCAGGCGCAGGTAGCGCAGGGCTTCCGTCTCCGCGAGGTAGCGGAAGTGGAACAGGAGGAAGCTGACCAGACCTTCCAGCGACAGCCGCGCGATGGTCATGCCGCCCGCCATGTGTCCGGGCAGCGGTATCCGGAAAATTCTGCGATCCTGAGTGTCAGTGGAGATCTTGGAGAAGATCGACTTTCTAGTGGCCCCTTCTTGACTCTCGGTGCTGGGCAACCGCTGCGAGTAGGCGATGGTGTTGAGCATGATGTTGGAGACTGGGTCGAGGAAGCCGAAGCACACGCCGGCCTTGAGAAGGCAGGGAGCCAGCGCGGGCATCCTCTTTACAGGCAGCCGATCGAGCGCCGCCTTGTAGAAGCCGTGGATGTCGTCGAGCAGGAGGAGTATGTCCTCCTTCACGGTTTCTGGTGTAACGTTATCGACGTAGCCGTCGCCGATGCGGCGGACAGGCTTGCCATACATGTCGACGGACGGACGGACGGACGGGCGCACTTGCTCTCTTCTCCGGCGCGGCGAGGGTGGATGCTTCCTGATTCGTTTGGATTTCGGTGGTGCAGGGGGGTGGGCAAGGGCGGCGATTAGAATAGGGGAGGACGAGGCCCAGAAGAAAAACCCTAATAATAAGCACAATGGGGGCATCGCACCAAATCTATACTCAGACAAGTATAATTTTGCCCCACAAATATGGTCAAGGTTTTAGTGCATGTACAATGGTTCTACCTTAACAATGCCACATAGAATAAATGATGAGGTGGAGGTGAGAGAAATCATAAGAGAAGGCTTGTCTTCTCTTATATAAGAGAAGACAAGAGATGATCTCTTAGCACAATGTGTCACCACGTTTTCAGGAATAGCTAGTTATTGAAGATAAGACTAAGAGATGACCCAATGTAGACATGTTTTTTTGTCATATCTAAATTACATGCAAGATTTAAAATAAGACTACCTTATCGACCATTGTACATGCCGTTAGAATTTCGGGGGTATTTGATCCAATTGACCGACCGTTCCCTGCGCTGTTACAGGGCGTCGGTGGTGGGACGGCCAGTACGACGTGGCTAGTCATGCTAATGACACTAGAATTGTTTTTCCTATTTATTTTAAGTTAAATGCATATATATTCTAAAATTTTAAAACACGAATTTAAAAGGTTAACATAGTATAAAACTTTGTTAGCCATTTTATAAAATGTTCCTGAAAATTTTAAAAATGTTCTTGTGTTTCAACAAATGTGTGTGGTTTGTCTAAAATGTGTATACAATGTAAATAATTTTTTTCGTAATGTAAAAAATAATCTGCAAGACTAAAAAATGTACATGCCATTTTATGAAAATATTCCCGCATTTCATTAAACAAATGTTCATCTCATTTAAGAAAATATTAAAATATGTTTGCATAGGTTAAAAATTTCCATTTCCACTAAAGATCGTATGCGACATTTTAAATGAATATTCAGGTATTTCTAAAGAAAGTCAAATTTGAAAAATGTTTACACGATGTAAAAAAATCTTGTGTTGTTTAATTCTTTATATTTCCAATATTAAATATATAATATGTATTTGCAAAATGTTACCATGTAATCAAAAAAGTGTTAAAACATGTATTTAAAAAAATCTGCGTCATAAATGTCTAGCGGTGTATCAGAAAAAAAAAATCTCGTGTGCTCTAAAAATGTACATTGGTTACTATGATAAAATGGAATATGTGTTAAAAAGCAATAAAAACTGACAAAGAAAGAAAGGAAAAGGAAAATATCAGAAAAACGAAGAAAGCCAATGTAGAACTATGAAAAAAACAGTGAAAATTGAAAAGGTTGAAAATAAATACAAAGAAAAACAAAAACAAATAAAATGCAGTGGGAAAATATTGAATTAAATCGGAGCAAAAAAAATTCGTCATGAGTAAAGTCCGGAGCAGAACCCAATTAATGGGTCGGCCCGCTGGTCGTTGCCCATAGGCGATTGCTAACTTTCAGCGCCGATTAGGCAACTTGGCGCCTGCAGGTTCGTTTGTTGGGCTGGTTTCGAAGTTGGCCCATTCCAGTACAAAACAGGCCGTCCAAGTCCAGCGCGTGTTGCCCAACCACTACACTAAACAGGCTCTGGTGAATAATCAGGGCGCAAACTTCTTAAGAAGTAAGCATAGCCACGCTATTTATACTACATATATAAAATAGGAAAACATGATTTTTGCAAAAAAAAAGTGTGATGAAAATTTTAAAGTTCACAGATTTCAAAATAAACCACGAATCAAAAAAGAGTTCACGAATTCAATGAAATTCCATCAATTTGGAAAATGTTCACAAACTTGGAAAAAGTGCATCGATTTAAAAAAAATATTCAATTTTGAAAAAAATTCATCAGTTTTGAAAAAAGTTCCTCGATTTTACAGAAAGTTCGAAAAATTTAAAAAAAGTTCATCGAATTGAAAAAACAGTTCATCAATTTTCAAAATACGTTCATCATTTTTGGAAAAGTTCATTGATTTTCAAAAAAAATCATGGGTTTTGAAAAAAGTTCATAGATTTGGGGAAAAAATCATCACACTTTAAAAAAGTTCATCGAAAAATGAAAAAACTTCAAAAAATGAAAAAGTTCATCGATTTTTACAAAAAAGTTTATCAATTTTAAAAATCAAGTTCACAAAAATGTTCATCAACTTGAAAAATAAGTTCAATACATTTAATTGTTTTCATCGATTTGAAAAATAAGGAAGAAGAAAAAAAAGATAAAAAGGAACAAAAATATATAAGTAATAAAGGAAAACGAAAGATGAACAAAGTCGGATGAGGTTGTGTGGTTGGATGGTTAGCTCGTTGCGCCTTAGTATGGGAGGTCTCGCGATTGAGTCATCCCGCACTCAATTCTTTTGCGTTTTTGGAAACAGAAGGAAAAAACTGCAGATAAATGGGCCAGCCCAGTTAACGCGGCTGCGGGCGCCGTTTAGGAAAATATCCTTTAATCGGCGCCTGCAGCGTTTTTGGAAACAGAAGGAAAGAAAAAACTACAGAATAATGGGCCAGCCCAGTTAACGCGGCTGCGGGCGCCGGTTAGGAAAATTGCCTGGCGCCTGCAATGTTTTTGGAAACAGAAGGAAGAAAAACTACAGATAAATGGGCCAGCCCGGTTAACACGGCTGCGGACGCCGGTTAGGAAAATTGCCTTTAACAGGCGCCTGCAGCGCTGAATAGGGATACCACGTGCGACGTCTAGTTCTGATTTTCCTTTAAGGGAACGTCTAGCTCTAATGGTCGCGCCCGACGCTGACACACAGCAAACAGTTTACACGAAAATTTTAGTTCTGATCATCTGATGAATAAATTAGTTGTGACATAGCCTAAACCACCGTGAGCGGAGTTTTCCTCAGTTAGCTTCAGGCACATCTATAGGTGCGTTTGGTTTACCACCAACACGCTAGCCCTACCAAAAAAAATTGCCTCGCCCACCAGAGTTGGCAGCCGTTTGGACTAGCGCCAAAAAAATCGGCTCGCCCAGCCCGGCCAGAGCGCCCGTGTGTTATTCTCGCCGATTCATGGGCGCGGCGAGGGCGCAGAAAACGCTCGCCAAAATAATTGGCAGCACGCTCTCGCCCGCTTGTTACGTGGGTCTTGTCAAAAGCGATTTTACGGCGGTCTCATCTGTTTGTTAAAAGCAATCAATACACCGGATTAATCGCATGGGAAGCTGCCTAATGACCGAACTGCTTTGTGGATGGATTTTTTCATCGACGTGTTCGTTTGGATGGATCAATCCCGTGAAAGAGCAAGTACAATAGAATGATGTAGGTGGGTTGTAAGGCTTTAAATATTATATTTTGATGAGTTGGATGAGAGAGAAGAGGGGATAGAAGAGAAGCGGGCTACTGATTAACAGTCGGCGGTAGCACACGCCCCTAGACACTATATTAAAGCAAGTACAATAAGATGATGTAGGCGGGCTGTAAGACATTAAATATTATATTCTTGCTTACTTGAAAGAGAGAGAAGAGGAGAGAGAAGAGAAGCGGGCTACTAGTTAATAGCCGGCTGCAGCACGTGCTCCTAGGTACTTTGTGAGAGAGTGGGGTGGGCCATGTATCAACAAAATAGTGCATATTTATATCTAGCTATTGTACTTGTTGGCTATAAGCCTTGACTATATGTGACATGGCAACATCATATAGACAGCAGTTGGCTATATTATTAACCATGCTCTTAGAGAGGAAAGTGGGTCATGTTTCAACAAAGTAAGTACTCCCTCCGCTTCTTTTTAGTTTGCATATAAAATTTGGTCAAAGTCAAACTTTGTCAACTTTGACTAAGTTTATAGAAAACAAAATATCAAGATTCACAATATGAAATCAATATTGTTAGATGCGTCATGAAATTAATTTCCATACCATATAGTTTAGTATTATAGATGCTGATATTTTTTAAAACAAAGTTGGTCAGACTTTACAAAGTTTGACGTTGACCAAATCTTATATGCGGACTAAAAAAGAAACGGAATGAGTACATATTTATATGTGACTATTGTACTTGCGGGCTATAAGGTAGGCTATAAATGATGTGGCAAAATCATATAGCATACGAGTATATTATTAACCATGCTCAGCACAAAACACCTTTTACTTTTCCTTAAAAAACACACATTTTACATCCATTAAAATAACACACCTTTTACCGATAAAGGATTTCCCACCGCTTTGTATTATAAAGCAAACATCCAATACATCCAGCTCGCTGGGGCCGCGTCATAGATAAGCCCAAAAGAAAACACAAGAAAATAAAAGAGAAATAAATGGCGACATCGGCAGATCAACGAAGAAAGGAAGACTGGCAACCGCTGCACCCTCCAACGAAGTACCACCACGCTCCCAGCATCTCGAAGCGCCGCACACCAAGCAACACCTTCAAGAAGGAATGCGATGACGTCGGCGCTGTTGCCCGAACGAGTTCTAGGGTTTTCCCCGTTACACGAGGGATGGTGGGGAAGGGATATACCCGACGCCCCTTACGAAGGTTTGATGGCGCCCGAGGTGCTTCGAGGTGCACCACCCCAACATCCGCCCACTAGCTTGTGCCACCACGGTTACCGGACAACCCACGCCGCCTGACTGGAGTTGCCAACACGAGGCGTGGAGCGGGCAAGGAGACCCCGGCCACGGGAGCGACCACAACTCGGCCGGGGGGGAGGGGGCAACTTCCACCGCCGCAGCGGAGCCGACCGGACGCGAAGACGAGGACTTGCCGAGCCCCGATGGGCCGGCCGGGCCCAGTTGGACCCGGACAGTCCTATCGCCATGCTGCAACTCGCCGACTGAAGAAGTCCTCATCGCCCGAGACCGCTGCCACCATGCCACCACCAGGGAACGACGCCACGGAGCATCGAGCCACCGCCCCGCCCCGACCCAGATGGGGCCCAAATGGACCCAGATCTGGGCTGGGCGGGCGCCGCCAGCCACCATGCCGCCGCGCTGCCCCACGACCAACGGCCGCACCGCCGCGTCAAGGGCCACCGCGGCATGCGGCATCACCACCGACGGGCCACACTGACGCCGACCGAGGAGCATCGTCGCTAACCACCACCGTCTGAGCATGGGAGGCCGCATGCGGGGAAGGGCAGGCCCGCCTCCGCCAGCACCACGCGACCGAGGCTCGGCGGCGCTCGCTGGCGGCGGGAGGAGGAGGAAGGAGCGAGGAGCAAGGCGGAGCCTGGAGTGGAGCGGCGGAGGCCCCCCCCCCCCCCCCGGTCGCCCCGCCCGGGGAGGCGACGCGGGAGGGGTGTGGGAGAGGCTAACGGTGACGGCGGGCTCCGGCCGCGGCAGCGGCTCCGCGCGGGGGAGCGGCAGCGCGGGAACCCTAGGAGGATGGGGGTCGGGGAGGGCGGAGATCCAATAACATACCTTTTATTACTACTGAACTCCCTTCAATAAAGAAAAACTTTTACTACTCGACTAATTGTCCCAAAACCTCTAGTCTAGTACTAATTATCATGCTTCGGCCGTCAGTCTTTGTACTCTTGCATGCTCATTTTGTTTAGAGGATGTTTGTTTTCAGGGATTTATTGATTTAGGGACTTAAAAAAGTTCCTATAAGTTCCATTTGAACCAAACAGGAGGGACTTATAGGGACTTAAAGTGGGCACTTGAGACTTATGAAATAAGATTCTCAAGGAGGGACTTATAGGGACTTATAGTTGTAATATGGTCTTCTAGTCCATGTTAAGTCCCAGGAACTAAACATGTAGGGACTTTTTAAGGACTTAGGACTTATAAGTTGGGACTAAAAAAAGTCTTAAGACTTATGAACCAAACATGTCCTTATTTTGGCATGTTATAGTTAATTATTTTTTATATTACTAAACATAAGTTACTTATGTGTCCCTTCTTTGTTGGCTCAAGGTACAGCCAGATTAAAATCAAATCAAACATTAGTCAATCCAAGTTACTCGTACCAGTATTTGGCGACTCTATTGGTGGCAAACCAAGTGAAATCTTAGGAATTTTGCCAAAATTTTGGCAAGTACATTGGCTGCAATCCAAAGAATATATCTTGCCAAAATTTTGGTCATGCCAAACTTTTAGCTGGGCTAGCCGTGGCCCTACTAGTCCAGAGCTTCCATTTCAGCGGCCGCGCGTGTCTGGAGCCCGAACCCGAAGGGGAACAGGGGATCGTACCGCGCGTCGCCGACGTTCATCGGCAGCTGCTCCACCGAGCGGAACCACGTCCGCGCCATCTTCCCAGTGAACCCGTAGTCGCCAAACAGCACGTCGCTCACGCCCTGCCCCTCCGTCCCCGGCAGCCACGCCGCAACAAGCGCGTCGATCGCGTCCATGTACGGCTCGACAACAAGCGGCCTGCCGGAGATCAGCACCAGGGCGCACCGGACGCTGCCGCACACGTCCCGGATCACGCTGGGGCCCGGCGCCGGCACGGTCAGGTTCAGGTTATCGCCGAAGGACTCGGCGTAGGGCGGCTCGCCGACGACGACAACGGCGTAGTCGAAGCGGTCCTTGTTCTGCTGCATGAAACCGTCGTCGGGGTTCTCGGAGTAGACCACGTCCGTGCCGTGCCCCACGGCGTGCTTGATGCCATCGAGGATCGTAGTCCCTGCGCGCGTTCACGTTATTAGTTCCAGTTCATCGGTTGCCGCTTGGCATAGCACGGCACGCTATCTTTGTGCGTTACCGGTGGTGAGGTTGTTGCCGGCGACGCCTTGCCAGGTGATGGTCCATCCACCGCACTGGTTGCCGAGGTCGTGGGCGTGGCTGCCGGCGACCAGGATGCTCCCCGCATTCTTGGGCAGCGGCAGCAGCGGCTTCTCGCCGGCCTTGCCGTTCTTGAGCAGGACGAGGGACTTCCTCACGGCCTCCCGCGCCAGGTCGCGGTGCTCCTGTTTGCCAAGCTCGCCGGCGAGGCTGAAGTCGGCGTAGGGGTTCTCGAAGAGACCCATGGTGAACTTGACACGGAGGATCCGCCGGACAGCGTCGTCGATCCTGCTCATCGGAATGGTTCCGTTCTGCACCAAGGTGGTGAGGTCGTCGATGAACTCCGTGTATGTGTACGGGATCATGATCTGAAAAGGCGCGACCAGATGAATGATGTCCATTTGTTTTGTACACTAACAGTAACATTAGCAGTGCGCTCCTTCACTCACCATGTCGATGCCGGCCATGATCGCCAGCTTGACTGACAGCATGTAGTCAGCACCTTTAGGTGTCGTTATCCTTTCAATCCCTCCCCAATCCGAAATCACAAAACCCTGAAGAGACACACATAGATGAGTGAGAGGAAGCATGTTTACAAGAGAGAAATGCACTGCGAAGAAATCGATCGGAGACCCTGAATCTGAGCGTGGTTTTGAGGAAGTCGGTGATGAGGAAACGGTTGGCGTGCATCTTGGCGCCGTTCCAGCTGGAGAAGGAGACCATGACGGTGGAGACACCCTGGGCGACGGCGCTGTAGTAGGGCGGCATGTGGACACTGAGCAGGTCGTGGAAAGTGGCCGCCGTGTCGCCCTCGTTGGCGCCGCCGGCCGTGCCGCCGTCGCCGACATAGTGCTTGGAGCACGCCGCGACGTTGCGCTGCCCGGCGGCGACGTAGGGCGCGCCGCGGCGGCCGCCGGCCGGAATCTCGCCCTGGAGGCCAGAGATGACGGAGGCCATCTGCTGCACCAGCTTAGGGTCCTCGCTGAAGCTCTCGTAGCACCGGCCCCACCTGGGGTCCCTGCACACCGCCACGCACGGAGCGAACACGTACGGTATCCCCGTAGCTCTGACCTCCCGCGCCACCGCTGCCCCGATCTTCTTCGCTAGCTCCGGGTCCCTGCACCAACAGACCGGCCGCACGTACGTTGCATTAGTACCGAGTTCACTTCAGAGTTTATTACACCGCCGTGTAGAAGTACTCGTGTGAAACCAATTGTTGTTTGCACACACCAGTGGACAATGGAAAAGCACCGCACTTCGAAATTTGAAGCTATGTGTGCGTAGGTGCAACGTAGTAGATGTGAGTGAGCTCTTTTGGTTTTTTATAATGCAACATCGAACACAAAAAACAACTTGGAGTAGCTAGGTCTTGCAGCTAGTATATGAGTGACAGACTTGAACATTATATAAGCTAGCCGTTCAATTTAAGATGATTAACTAGTGCATCGATCTGATCATGTAGAACCCATCGATCTGACGTTATTGACCTAGGTACCTGGTGCAGCCGAGGCCGACGTTGTGCGGGAAGATGGTGGCCCTGTAGACGTTGCCGTGGCCGTGGACGGCGTCGATGCCGTAGAGCATGGGGATGCCGAGGCGCGTGGAGAGCGCGCCCCTCTGCATCTCGTTCACCATCCTCACCCACGCCTCCGGCGTCGCGTTCGTCGCCGGGACGCTGCCCCCGCCGCTCAGGACGCTTCCTACAGCCAGGGCGGACCGTTGATAAATTGAGCGCACCATATAAAAATGCACGCGCAATGCATATACTACGATACCTATAAAGAACTCCTGGACGACGTCGGCGGTGGCGTTCTCCCGCTCGATCTGCGACATCTGGCCGATCTTCTCGGCGACGGTCATCCGCGCCAGCAGGTCGCTGATCCGCCGGTTGAGCGGCTCCTTCGGGTCCTTGTACTTGGCGTAGTCGGCTGCCGCCGACATCAAAATGCAACTAGCGCACGTTAGGAGCAGCAAAACGTTCGCCCTGTACCTACCAAGGAACGCCATGGCTCAGCTCGGCTGCTGTGACCAGCTTCTGGACCTGCCAATGCAAGCGCAAAGTTGTACTGTTGTAGCGGTGTGAAGGAGCACTCTGCCTTTCACTCGCCATCCGTGCATACTTATGGGCCAGTTTAGCGACTAAGCACCGGCAATGGCAGTTATAAAATTTCACGCACGCCCCAACGACCACGTTCATTTGTTTTGTTCAAAGCTTTTCTGGATTAAGCAGTGTACAAATTGGAGTGTACCTAAGGGCATCTTCAGTGTGAAAGAAGAAGAAAAAGTCAAAGCTAACCTCACGGTCTCCTATATGCATTTGAATATGGGAATCGTTTGGGTTCGGCGCACCGGCCGAACGCTCGGCCGGTCGCTTTCCCAGCTAAGCTCATGGGGCCACACACAGCTTTATCTCCCCACCCATCGTTTTTACTTTGAGAAAGCTTATCCATACTCTGCACTTCTCTTTCCTCATGCGTCGCATCTCTCCTCCTAAAATTCTAATCCGCCATGAAATCCATCCGTCCCTCTTTTTTCTTTGACTCCACGCCGGCGAGCTAGCCACTCCACTTAGCCAGGGCCGCCCCTTGAAGCTTCCTCTTAGTCTATCTCCCCACGATTCATGGCCACAGACGGCGGCGCTCTTCCCGTGCTGGAACTGTCGCCGTGCTGGAACCGTGGATGCGCCGTGTCGGAAGCTCTACGGCTGAAACCGGCGAAGTAAATTGCTGGAACCGGCTACTTGATTTGCTACAAGAGAGGGTTCAAGACCTTGCAGCCATGGTGGTGGAGGTATTTTTTGCTGCAACCCGCGAGCTGATTTGCTGGAACCGGCTACTGGATTTGCTGGAACCGGCTACTGGATTTGCTGGAACCGGCTACTAGATTTGCTACAAGAGAGGATTCAAGACTTTGCAGCCATGGTGGTGGAGGTATTTTTTGCTGCAACCCGCGAGCTGATTTGCTTGAACCGACTACTGGATTTGCTGGATCCAGCGAAGTTTTTGTTGTGACCGGCGACGGCGACACATGTCTTTTTGTTGTAACCGCTATACTATTTTCATGCCATCGGTGATTTGTTTTGCTACAACCCTTTCATTTTTTGCTACATTCATTCACCCATGGCGGTGTTTGTCCATGGCAGCAATGGCTTTCTTCTTCGATGGGATCGGCAAGCAATTTTTGATACAACCGACAAGCAATTTTGCTTCAACCAGCATCTTTTTTTTGCTGGAACCTTTGGATTTTTTTTGCTGGAGCCTATGTTTTTCCAGAGATGCAAAGCAATTTTTGATACAACCGGAAAGAAATTTTGCTTCAACCAGTTTTAAATTTTGCTGGAACCAGCAATTCCAAAGCTGCAACAACCGAAGCTTTTTTTAGAGCCGTGACAGGTCATCGCGGCGAACTGCGACGGCCACCGCGGCGAGGCGCGCCGCAAGGTCGTCGGGGCTGCTCGAACGGCGGTCGGTGGGAGGGGGAGGGGGGCGACCTGGTTAGCGAACTGGGGCGGCGACCAGTGCTCCAACCGGCGAGCGGCGCCGGCGCCGGCGAGGCATTCGGTTGCGACAGCGCGGCGGTTAGTGCGAGCAGGCAGTGCTTCGTGGTCGCGCATCCATGGCGGCCCTGGCGCTTCTCTGTGTGTGTGTGTGTGTGTGTTGGAGAAGAGGATAAGGTAAGAAAAAGGTAGAAGAGAAGCTGGGATCGGACGGCCTCGCGCGGCTAGATCGGGCGGCTAGAGGTGGACCGGCCGAAACTTTTGGCCGGCGCACCGGCGCCCAGTGCTGGCCTTTGAATATTACTATATACTATATATAAAACTGGCATTATGATAAGGTGGGTTGTCCAATTTTCACTATTGCAAAAAAGCATCTCCAACCATTTCCACAAATCTTGTTTCCACCTCCTGAAAAATTTCAATTTAAAGAGTTAAAAATTTTGTCGCTCTTCCTTCAAAACCGTTAACTTCTCTCTCTCTCTCTCAAAAAGGATTGCTCCTCAAGACACCCCCTTCCTTCCCAAATTTAAGCTCCAAGTCAAGGCCCTACAATGACAAAAGATCTTCTAGTCGTGATCGTAATTGCTACAAATGTGGAAACCCAGGACACTATTCCAATAAATGTACGGCTCCCTTCAAAAAATGAGAAGACTCACCAAAAAGTAGGAGCACAAGAGATGAATCACCTCCAAGAGAGAGAAGGGATAGAGATGATCGTTATGAATGAAGACCCTCTCGAAGAAGCAAGGATTCGGAAAGAAAGGACAAGTCATCAAGACACAAGACCAAGACATCAAGTTCACATTGGTGAATGGGTTTCCGGTTCCGACTCCAACAACTATTGCGAGAGAAGCTATCACTCCGACTCCGAATAATACATACCGATGTATGCGGTCTGATGAGTGTTGAGGCTCGTGGTGGGTATCGTTATTTTCTGACCTTCACAGATGATTTAAGTATATATGGGTATATTTACTTAATGAAGCACAAGTCTGTAACATTTGAAAAGTTCAAAGAATTTCAGAGTGAAGTGGAGAATCATCGTAACAAGAAAATAAAGTTTCTACGATTTGATCGTGAAGGTGAATATTTGAGTTACGAGTTTGGCCTTCATTTAAAACAATGTGGAATAGTTTCACTGTTGAAGATATGCCCTAGAGGCAATCATGTATGATGATATTTCCTGTGTGTTTATGAATAAAGATAGTCTGTGGACATTATCAATGATGTGTATTGGCAAGTACATGACTTGTTTGTGGGACTATACATTGTATGATGACTGTCCTAAAAGGTCCCTAGTCAAAAGGGCTGTATGGACGCGCACCCGACTAGACTAGCATATGACACGGTCGATGGCTTGGTCTCACTAGCCATGGAGCATTGGATGCTAACCGGATAATATGGACTTGGAAAGGTCTGGTCGGATTCGACGTAGTCGGATCCGAGTCGAGATAAGGTCCAAGTCGGACAGACCCAACTATGAGACGCAGCGATATGTCATCTGTGAGTCTCTAGTACAATATACGTTCTATGTCCTAAGACATGAGCTGACGCATGTACTCGGGATGGTGACAGACTTGCTTTGGGCCGACCAAACGCTACTCTGTGACTGGGTAGTTACAAAGGTAGGTTTCGGATTTGTCCAGTCCCATGCTGCGAGACATGGTCAAGCAAGATGGGATTTGCCCCTCCAATCATGAGAGATATACTCTGGGCCCCTCGTGTGATCAGACCAGGATAAGCATGGCCATGCGACAGGGATTATGAGATAATCCGGTTTGTGGTCGGTATCACTGAAACGAGAAAGAGGTCGGGCTAGCACAAGGATGACAGTCTCGCCTTGAGCCCGACAACATATATCGTGAGGCAAAGGGAACAGAAGTGTGACATATTGTACAGGTTCGCCTAACCAGCTTCATAGTCTGCTTGGTGGTCGGCATGCCTTTCTAGAGGCCGCTACCAACCGTGCAGGTCGGAGGTGATCCGAACTGCGACCAAGCCGACTTGAACCTAAGGGGTCGCACGCTTAAGGGAAGGAACCTACGAGGTCGGTTCATAGGACACTGGTCGGATGTGATCCGAACTGGACTAGCAATGTGACCGAGTAGACTTTGGGCTTTAGGGTCCGTGCGAGGCCCAAGTGTTGAGCCTGCGACGGACGCCTATATAAAGTGGAGGTGCGGCACACTCATGCGGTTGATCGCTTCGGCGTTGCGACTAGGGTTTGCATGTGTTACGAATAGCCACCTCCACTCGCCGCCGACTGTGTGATCGGACCTAGTAGTCCGCCGCACGGTGTTCCTCCTGCACGCGCAGATACCGTTAGAGGCGGTGCACTTGTGCCCCTCCGGCGAACTTGTACGTGGGATCGGACGACCTGCTATTCGAGGGAGATCGGACGAGGAGGAGGCGATCCACGCGGACGCGCTGCCCCAACTCTTCTTCCGCTGCACGGCACTGCGCGTCTAGTGGTAACGAACTGTGATCCATCTCTCGTAGCATGTTCTTGGTTGTTCTGCGCGTAGGAAGTTTTAATTTGCAGACGACACACCCTACCGTAGAACCCAACATTTCACAACTCACGCCACCTAGAACACCACAACGTAATGGTGTGTCCGAACATCGTAACCGTATTTTATTAGATATGGTGCAATCTATGATGCCTCTTACCGATTTACCACTATCGTTTTGGGGTTATGCATTAGAGAGAGTGATAACCCACAAGTATTGGGGATCGCAAGAGTTTTCGAGGGTAGAGTATTCAACCCAAATTTATTGATTCGACACAAGGGGAGCCAAAGAATATTCTCAAGTATTAGCAGTTGAGTTGTCAATTCAACCGCACCTGGATAACTTAATATCTGCAGCAAAGTGTTTAGTAGCAAAATAGTATGGAAGTAACGGTAACAGTGGCAAAAGCAACAGTAGCAATTTTGTAGTAATTGTAACAGTGACAATGGTAAAGTAACTAAGCAAAGAACAATATGTGAAAAGCTCATAGGCATTGGATCAGTGATGGATAATTATGTCGGATGCGATTCCTCATGCAATAGTTATAAGGTAGGGTGACACAGAACTAGCTCTAGTTCATCAATATAATGTAGGCATGTATTCTGAATATAGTCATACGTGCTTATTGAAAAGAACTTGCATGACATCTTTTGTCCTACCCTCCCGTGGCAGCGGGGTCCTATTGAAAACTAAGGGATATTAAGGCCTCCTTTTAATAGAGTACCAGACCAAAGCATTAACACTTAGTGAATATATGAACTCCTCAAACTACGGTCATCACTAGTAAGTATTCCGATTATTGTCACTTCGGGGTTAACGGATCATAACACATAATAGGTGACTATAGACTTGCAAGATAGGATCAAAAACTCACATATATTCATGAAAACATAATAGGTTCAGATCTGAAATCATGGCACTCAGGCCCTAGTGACAAGCATTAAGCGTAACAAAGTCATAGCAACACCAATCTCAGAACATAGTGGATACTAGGGATCAAACCCTAACAAAACTAACTCGATTACATGATAAATCTCATCCAACCCATCACCGTCCAGCGAGCCTACGATGGAATTACTCACGCACGGCGGTGAGCATCATGAAATTGGTGATGGTGGATGGTTGATGATGACGACGGCGACGGATTCCCCTCTTCGGAGCCCCGAACGGACTCTAGATTAGCCCTCCCGAGAGAGTTTAGGGCTTGGCGGCGGCTCCGTATCGTAAAACGCGATGAATCCTTGTCTCTGATTTTTTTCTCCTCGAACGTGAATATATGGAGTTGGAGTTGAGGTCGGTGGAGCTCCAGGGGGCCCACGAGGCAGGAGGGTGCGCCCAGGGGTAGGGTGCCCCCCACCCTCGTGGACAGGGTGTGGGCCCCTTGATGTTGATTCTTTCACAAATATTTTTTATTAATTCCAAAAAGTTGCTCCGTGGAGTTTCAGGTCATTCTGAGAATTTTATTTCTGCACAAAAATAACACCATGGCAGTTCTGCTAAAAACAGCGTCATTTCGTGTTAGTTCTATTCAAATCATGCAAGTTAGAGTCCAAAACAAGGGGAAAAGTGTTTGGAAAAGTAGATACGACGGAGACGTATCAACTCCCCCAAGCTTAAACCTTTGCTTGTCCTCAAGAAATTTAGTTGACAAACTGAAAGTGATAGAGAAAAACTTTTACAAACTCTGTTTGCTCTTGTTGTTGTAAATATGTAAAGCCAGTATTCAAGTTTTCAGCAAAGATTATGAACTAACCATATTCAGAATAACACTTAGGTCTCATGCTTACTCATATCAATGGCATAATCAACTAGCGAGCAATAATAATAAATCTCGGATGACAACACTTTCTCAAAACAATCATAATATGATATAACAAGATGGTATCTCGCTAGCCCTTTCTGAGACCGCAAAACATAAATGCAGAGCACCTTTAAAGATCAAGGACTGGCTGAACATTGTAATTCATGGTAAAAGAGATCCAGTCATAGTCATACTCAATATAAATTAATAATAATGCATGCAAATGACAGCAGTGCTCCCCAACTGGTGCTTTTTAATAAGAGGATGATGACTCAACATAAAAGTAAATAGATAGGCCCTTCACAGAGGGAAGCAAGGATTTGTAGAGGTGCGAGAGCTCGATTTTGAAGTAGAGATAAATAATATTTTGAGCGGCATACTTTCATTGTCAACATAACAACCAAGAGATCCCAATATCTTCCATACCACACACATTATAGGCGGTTCCCAAACAGAACGGTAAAGTTTATACTCCCCCACCACCAACAATGATCAATCCATGGCTTGCCCGAAACAACAGGTGCCTCCAACTAACAACAATCCTGGGGGAGTTTTGTTTGCAATTATTTTGATTTGATTTGAGCATGGGACTAGGCATCCCAGTGACCAGCCATTTTCTCGTGAATGAGGAGCGGAGTCCACTCCTCTTGAGAATAACCCACCTAGCATGGAAGATATAGACAACCCTAGTTGATACATGAGTTGTTCAAGCATAAAAAACAGAATTTTATTTGAAGGTTTAGAGTTTGGCACATACAAATTTACTTGGAACGACAGGTAGATACCACATATAGGAAGGTATGGTGGACTCATATGGAATAACTTTGGGGTTTATGGAAGTGGATGCACAAGCAGTATTCCTGCTTAGTACAAGTGAAGGCTAGAAGAAGACTGGGAAGCGACCAACTAGAGAGCGACAATAGTCATGAACATGCATTAAAATTAATCAACACTGAGTGCAAGCATGAGTAGGATATAATCCACCATGAACATAAATATCATGAAGGCTATGTTGATTTTGTTTCAACTACATGCGTGAACATGTGCCAAGTCAAGTCACTCGAATCATTCAAAGGAGGATACCACCCTATCATACCACATCATAACCATTTTAATAGCATGTTGGCACGCAAGGTAAACCATTATAAACTTCTAGATAATTAAGCATGACATAAGCAACTATAATCTCTAATTGTCATTGCAAGCATGTTTATTCATAATAGGCCGAATCAGGAACGATGAACTAATCATATTTACAAAAACAAGAGAGGTCAAGTTCATACCAGCTTCTCTTATCTCAATCAGTCCATCATATATCGTCATTATTGCCTTTCACTTGCACGACCGAACATTGCGGATAATAATAATAGTGCACGTGCATTGGACTAAGCTGGAATCTGCAAGCATTCAATTCAAGGGAGAAGACAAGGTAATATGGGCTCTCGGTTAAATCAACAATAATGCATATAAGAGCCACTTCAACATTTTCATTATGGTCTTCTCCTCTCGACCCCCAAAGAAAAGAAAAGAAATAAAACTATTTACACGGGAAAGCTCCCAACAAGCAAAAGAAGAACGAGAAATCTTTTTGGGTTTTTCTTTTAATTACTACTACAAGCACGGAAAGTAAACTAGCTAAAAGCTATAACTAATTTTTTTGGTTTTTCTTCAGATTATTCAAACACACAAGAAGAAAGCAGGAAAAGAAAATAAACTAGCATGGATAGTACAATGAAAAAGTATGAGCACCGACAACTAACATGAGTGTGTGAACATGAATGTAATGTCGGTGAGAAATACGTACCCCCCCCCAAGCTTAGGCTTTTGGCCTAAGTTGGTCTATGCCCATGGATCGCGGCTACTCTCTCCGGTGTACTGAGGAGTGTCGTCTGAGTGCCACTGGCGGGCGATCTCCTCCGGATCCCACTGATAAAAGGACTGTCGATAAGGGTCAAGTGATGGTTCCGGCTCAGGCTCTGGAGCTGGTGTCTGGCTCCGTATGCGTGAACGGCCTCCGGCAAGATGAGGTACGTGCGTGCAGATAAGTCAAACAAAGAGGGTGCAGGCAAGATAATAGTCTCACTGTGAGTTTTATTAAATCTCAATTATACTTAAGCATCATCTCATTATTTTTAACAATAAACTCATGTGCTACCATACTCTTATAATCTAGAAAAATAGAGGGCAGCAACTTTTCCTCTTTCTCATAGTTCCTAATAGGTATCCTAAAGTATTTAGCAAGGCGTGAAGCAAAGATGCCTCCAAAGATGGGGCCCTTTGTACGGTTCAGACTTACTCGTTTAGCAATAATATTGCCTAAACTAACAGTGTTATCGCAAAACAAAGCATTTCACAAAATAACAATATCAGGGGCATTAAGCTTTCCACGGTTCCCGCGACCAATTAAGCATCTACTAGCAAATATTGCAAAGTAACGTAGAACAGGAAAGTGTATGCTAGTAATTCTTGCATCGGAAACCTTCCTCGTTTCCCCTACAGCAATCATATCAATAAATCCATCCACATCATTATGATGTGGTTCCTCTATGTTGCCCTCGAAGGGTACCTTGCAAACCGCACAAAAATCACGTAGTGACATCTCCTTAACCTCATCATATAAATGAAACTCCACTAAAGGTGGTGATTTCTTAGCATGAAAGTAAAATTTTTGCACGAAAGTATTAGTGAGTAGGAGATACTGATCGAGCTGGTCGTGGAGGAAGTCGGTGAGGCCTGCATTATCAGCCAAAGAATAAAAATCATCATGAATCCCGGCTGCTCTCAAGAACTCATCACAAGGCCATTTACACGGCCGAACCTCCGCGACGCGAGGGAGATTATACTTGGGCTTTTTATTCTCCTTATTTTGTTTATCCTTCGAGCTTTGGCTTGAAGATCCCCTCAAAAATCTCTTCATCATTTTCTGAATTTTTTTGAAATTTTTAGTAACTCAAAATAAAAGTGAACCACACTCAACAAAATTGATAGCAACTACTCCCACAAGTGCCTAGAGACCATATCATGCATTAGAACTACTTGGGACCAAATAAATTTGACATGCAAGCTCAAGAATAGGGTCACCTAGGCAGTAAAAATTTGCAATGAATAAAGCACTAGAACAAAAACTAATTAGACCATTGGAGGAGTCACATGCCAAAGAACAACCCCCCAAAGCAGTTTTGTGAATGGAGCCTTGAGCAAGGAGATGGAAAATGGCAGCAAGATGAGCTAGAACTCATGCTTGAGCTGGTTGGTGATTTTTTTTGGGAGGAAGAAGAAGTGTGTGGGTGCAGGAATGAGTGGAGGAGGGCCACTAGGGGCCCACAAGGCAGGGGGCGCGCCCCAGGGAGGGTGGGCACACCCTCGGCCCTCGTGGCCAGGTGCTAGCTCCCCCTGATGTGTTCTCAGTGCCAGATATTCTTAAATATTCTATAAGAAATCATATTTCATTTTCAGGGCATTTGGAGAACTTATATTTTTGGGGTATTTTTTTATTGCACGGATAATTCAGAAAACAGACAGAAAAATACTATTTTTGCTTCATTTAATCTAAACAACAGAAAGTAAAAGGAGGGTACAAAAGGTTGTGCTTTCTAACTTCATCCATCTCATGCTCATCAAAATGAATCCACTAACAAGGTTGATCAAGTCTTCTTAACAAACTCATTCCGAATCGCATGAAACCGGAGAAATTTCGAGTAACACTAGGTTACCTCAACGGGGATATGTACATCCCCAATAATAAGAATATCATATTTCTTCTTGACAGTAGGAAGAGGAAATTCAGAACCTCCAATAGTAATAGTTGGAATTTTTCCAATAGAATTGACACTGTGGACTTGAGGTTGTTTCCTCGGAAAGTGTACCGTATGCTCATTACCATTAACATGAAAAGTTACATTGCCTTTGTTGCAATCAAAAGCAGCCCCTGCAGTATTCAAAAAGGTTCTACCAAGGATAATCGACATACTATCATCCTCGGGAATATCAAGAATAACAAAGTCTGTTAAAATAGTAACGTTTGCAACCACAACAGGCACATCCTCATAAATAACAACAGGTATAGCGGTTGATTTATCGGCCATTTGCAAAGATATTTCAATAGGTGTCAACTTATTCAATTCAAGTCTACGTTATAAAGAGAGAGGCATAACTCTAACACCGGCTCCAAGATCACATAAAGCAGCTTTAACATAGTTTCTTTTAATGGATCAAGGTATAGTTGGTACTCCTGGATCTCCAAGTTTCTTAGATATTCCACCCTTAAAAGTATAATTAGCAAGCATGGTGGAAATTTCAGCTTCCGGTATCTTTCTTTTATTTGTAACAATATCTTTCATGTACTTAGCATAAGGATTCATTTTAAGCATATCAGTCAAACGCATACGCAAAAAGGTAGGTCTAATCATTTCAGAAAAGCGCTCAAAATCCTCATCATCCTTTTTCTTGGATGGTTTAGGAGGAAAAGGAATGGGTTTCTGAACCCATGATTCTCTTTCTTTACCGTGCTTCCTAGCAACAAAGTCTCTCTTATCATAACGTTGATTCTTTGATTGTGGGTTATCAAGATCAACTGCAGGTTCAATCTCTACATCATTATTATTGCTAGGTTGAGCATCAACATGAACATTATCATTAACATTATCACTAGGTTCATGTTCATCACCAAATTGTGTTTCAGCATCAGAAATAGAAATATCATTGGGATTCTCAAGTGTGTCTACAACAGGTTCACTAGAAGCATGCAAAGTCCTATAATTTTTCTTCTTCTTCTTAGAAGGACTAGGTGCATCAACATTATTTCTCTGAGAATTTTGCTCAATTCTCTTAGGGTGGCCTTCAGGATACAAAAGTTCCTGAGTCGTTTTAACCCCTCTAGTCATAACTCTAACAGCATTATCATTTTTCTTATCATTTAATTAATTGAGCAAATCATTTTGAGATTTAAGCACTTGTTCTACTTGAGTGGTAACCATAGAAGCATGTTTACTGATAAGTTTAAGTTCACTCTTAACGCTAGACATATAATCACTCAAGTGTCCAATCATATAAGCATTACTCTTCAATTGTCTACCAACATAAGCATTGAAATTTCTTGTTTATCCATAAAGTCATCAAACTCATCCAAGCATTGGCTAGAAACTTAGTAGACGGGATTTCAACTTTATCATATCTATAAAGAGAATTTACCTTTAGTACCTGTGTCGGGTTATCAAGACCATGTATTTCTTCAATAGGTGGTATATTAAGGCCTTGTATTTCTTCAACAGGAGGTAGATTCTTAACATCTTCAGCTTTAATACCCTTTTCTTTCATAGATTTCTTTGCCTCTTGCATATCTTCAAGACTGAGAAATAGAACACCTGTTTTCTTTGGAGTTGGTTTAGGAGTTGGTTCAGGAAGTGTCCAATTGTTTTTATTAGTCAACATATTATTCAATAACAATTCAGCTTGATCAACAGTTCTTTCCCTGAAAACACAACCAACACAACTATCCAGGTGGTCTCTGGAAGCATCGGTTAGTCCATTATAAAAGATATCAAGTATTTCATTTTTCTTGAGAGGATGATTAGGCAAAGCATTAAGTAATTGGAGAAGCCTCCCCCAAGCTTGTGGGAGACTCTCTTCTTCAATTTGCACAAAATTATATATTTCCCCTAAAGCAGCTTGTTTCTTATGAGCGGGGAAATATTTAGCAGAGAAGTAATAAATCATATCCTGGGGACTACGCACACAACCAGGATCAAGAGAATTAAACCATGTTTTAGCATCACCCTTTAATGACAAAGGAAATAACTTAAGGATATAGTAGTAATGATTTTTCTCATCATTAGTGAATAGGGTGGCTATATCATTCAATTTAGTAAGATGTGCCACAACAGTTTTAGATTCATAGCCATAAAAAGGATCAGATTCAACCAAAGTAATTATCTCAGGATCGACAGAGAAATCATAATCCTTATCAGTAACACAGATAGGTGAAGTAGCAAAAGCAGGGTCATATTTCATTCTAGCATTCAGAGACTTTTCTTTCAGCTTAGCTAATAATTTGTTAAGATCAGATCTATCATTGCAAGCAAGAAAATCTCTAGCAGTTTCTTCATCCATAACATAACCCTCAGGCACAACAGGCAATTCATATCTAGGGGGAGAATCTTCATCATCACTTTCAACAATATTATCAATTTCAATAATTTCATTCTCTCTAGCCCTAGCAAGTTGTTCATCAAGAAATTCACCTAGTGGCACAGTATTATCAAGCATAGAAGTAGTTTCTCATAAGTATCACGCATAGCAGAAGTGGCATCATCAATAACATGCGACATATCAGAATTAATAGCAGAAGCAGGTTTAGGTGCCGCAAGTTTACTCAAAACACATGGTGAATCAAGTGCAGAGCTAGATGGCAGTTCCTTACCTCCCCTCATAGTTGAGGGAAAAATCTTAGTTCTTTCCTCTTTCAAGTTTCTCATAGTGATCAGCAGATATAAATCCCAAGTGACTCAAAGAATAGAGCAATGCTCCCCGGCAACGACGCCAGAAAATAGTCTTGATAACCCACAAGTATAGGGGATCGCAACAATTTTTGAGGGTAGAGTATTCAACCCAAATTTATTGATTCGACACAAGGGGAGCCAAAGAATATTCTCAAGTATTAGCAGTTGAGTTGTCAATTCAACCACACCTGGATAACTTAATATCTGCAGCAAAGTGTTTAGTAGCAAAATAGTATGGAAGTAACGGTAACAGTGGCAAAAGCAACAGTAGCAATTTTGTAGTAATTGTAACAGTGACAATGGTAAAGTAACTAAGCAAAGAACAATAGGTGAAAAGCTCGTAGGCATTGGATCAGTGATGGATAATTATGTCGGATGCGATTCCTCATGCAATAGTTATAACGTAGGGTGACACAGAACTAGCTCCAGTTCATCAATATAATGTAGGCATGTATTCCGAATATAGTCATACGTGCTTATGGAAAAGAACTTGCATGACATCTTTTGTCCTACCCTCCCGTGGCAGCGGGGTCCTATTGGAAACTAAGGGATATTAAGGCCTCCTTTTAATAGAGTACCTGACCAAAGCATTAACACTTAGTGAATACATGAACTCCTCAAACTACGGTCATCACCGGTAAGTATCCCGATTATTGTCACTTCGGGGTTAACGGATCATAACACATAATAGGTGACTATAGACTTGCAAGATAGGATCAAGAACTCACATATATTCATGAAAACATAATAGGTTCAGATCTGAAATCATGGCACTCGGGCCCTAGTGAAAAGCATTAAGCATAGCAAAGTCATAGCAACATCAATCTCAGAACATAGTGGATAATAGGGATCAAACCCTAACAAAACTAACTCGATTACATGATAAATCTCATCCAACCCATCACCGACCAGCAAGCCTACGATGGAATTACTCACGCACGGCGGTGAGCATCATGAAATTGGTGATGGAGGATGGAGGATGGTGACGACGGCGATGGATCCCCTCTCCGGAGCCCCGAACGGACTCCAGATCAGCCCTCCCGAGAGAGTTTAGGGCTTGGCGGTGGCTCCGTATTGTAAAACGTGATGAATCCTTCTCTCTGATTTTTTTCTCCCTGAACATGAATATATGGAGTTGGAGTTGAGGTCGGTGGAGCTCCAGGGGGCCCACGAGGCAGGGGGCACGCCCAGGGGGGTAGGGCGTGCCCCCACCCTCGTGGACAGGGTGTGGTCCTCCTGGTGTTGATTCTTTCGCCAATATTTTTTATTAATTCCAAAAGGTTGCTCCGTGGAGTTTCAGGTCATTCTGAGAATTTTATTTCTGCACAAAAATAACACCATGGCAGTTCTGCTGAAAACAGCGTCAGTCCGGGTTAGTTCCATTCAAATCATGCAAGTTATATCCAAAACAAGAGCAAAAGTGTTTGGAAAAGTAGATACGACGGAGACGTATCAGACAGCTGCATTCACGTTAAACAGGGCGCCGTCAAAATCCGTTGAGACGACATCGTATGAGCTGTGGTTTGGCAATAAACCTAAGTTGTCGTTCTTAAAGTTTGGGGATGCGATGCTTATGTCAAAAGGCTACATACTAATAAGCTCGAACCCAAATCGGAGAAGTGCGTCTTCATAGGATACCCTAAGGAAACAATTGGGTACACCTTCTACCACAGATCTGAAGGCAAGATCTTTGTTGCCAAGAATGGAACCTTTCTAGAGAAGGAGTTTCTCTAGAAAGAAGTGAGTGGGGGAAAGTAGAACTCGATGGGGTAATTGTACCTTCTCTCAATTTGGAAAGTAGCTCATCCGAAAAACCCGTTCCCGTGATACCTACACCAACTGGAGAGGAAGCCAATGATAATGATCATGAAACTTCAGATCAAGTTGCTACAGAACCTCGTAGGTCAACCAGACCATGATCCGCACCAGAGTGGTATGGTAATCCTGTTCTGGAAGTCATGTTACTTGACCATGTTGAACCTACAAACTATGAAGAAGCTATGATGAGCCCAGATTCCGATAAATGGCTTAAGGCCATGAAATCTGAGATAGGATCCATGTATGAGAACAAAGTGTGGACTTCGGTGGATTTGCCCGATAATTGATGTCTACTACGCAACCTTCTCCTTATAGACGTTGTTGGGCCTCCAAGTGCAGAGGTTTGTAGGACAGTAGCAAATTTCCCTCAAGTGTATGACCTAAGGTTTATCAATCCGTGGGAGGCGTAGGATATGGTCTCTCTCAAGCAACCCTGCAACCAAATAACAAAGAGTCTCTTGTGTCCCCAACACACCCAATACAATGGCAAATTGTATAGGTGCACTAATTCGTCGAAGAGATGGTGATACAAGTGCAATATGGATGGTAGATATAGGTTTTTGCAATCTGAAATTATAAAAACAGCAGGGTAACTAATGATAAAAGTGAGCGTAAACGGTATTGCAATGCTAGGAAACAAGTCCTAGGGTTCATACTTTCACTAGTGCAAGTTCTCTCAACAATAATAACATAATTGGATCATGTAACTATCCCTCAACATGCAACAAAGAGTCACTCCAAATTCACAAATAGGGGAGAACAAACGAAGAGATTATTGTAGGGTACGAAACCACCTCAAAGTTATCCTTTCTGATCGATCTATTCAAGAGTCCGTAGTAAAATAACACGAAGCTATTCTTTCCGTTCGATCTATCATAGAGTTCGTACTAGAATAACACCTTAAGACAAAAATCAACCAAAATCCTAATGTCACCTAGATACTCCAATGTCACCTCAAGTATCTATGGGCATGCTTATACGATATGCATCACACCATCTCAGATTCATCTATTCAAACCAACACAAAGTACTTCAAAGAGTGCCCCAAAGTTTCTACCTGAGAGTCAAGACGAAAACGTGTGCCAACCCCTATGCATAAGTTCACAAGGTCACTGAACCCGCAAGTTGATCACCAAACATACATCAAGTAGATCACGTGAATATCTCATTGTCACCACAGATAAGCACGGCAAGACATACATCAAGTGTTCTCAAATCCTTAAAGACTCAATCCGATAAGATAACTTCAAAGGGAAAACTAAATCCATCACAAGAGAGTAGAGGGGGAGAAACATCATAAGATCCAACTATAATAGCAAAGCTCACGATACATCAAGATCGTGCCAACTCAAGAACACGAGAGAGAGAGAGAGATCAAACACATAGCTACTAGTACATACCCTCAGCCCCGAGGGTGAACTACTCCCTCCTCATCATGGAGAGCGTCGGGATGATGAAGATGGCCACCGGTGATGGATTCCCCCTCAGGCAGGGTGCAGGAACGGGCTCCTGAGAGGTTTTTGGTGGCTACAGAGGCTTGCGGCGGCGGAACTCCCGATCTATTGTGCTCCCCAAAGTTGTTAGGGTATATGGACATATATAGGCGAAAGAAGTCGGTCATGGGAGCCACGAGGGGCCCACGAGGGTGGGGGCGTGCCCAGGGGGTAGGGCGCGCCTCCCTGCCCCGTGGGTTCCTCGTTGCTTCCCTTACGTACACTCCAAGTCTCCTGGATTGCTTCCGTTCCAAAAAATAACTCTCCCGAAGGTTTCATTCCGTTTGGACTCCGTTTGATATTCCTTTTCTTCAAAACACTGAAATAGGCAAAAAAACAGCAATTTGGGCTGGGCCTCCGGATAGTAGGTTAGTCCCAAAAATGATATGAAAGTGTAAAGTAAAGCCCATAAACATCCAAAACAGGTAATATAAGAGCATGGAACAATAAAAAAATTATAGATACGTTGGAGACGTATCAAGCATCCCCAAGCTTAATTCCTGCTCGTCCTCGAGTAGGTAAATGATAAAAATAGAATTTTTGATGTGGAATGCTACCTAGCATATTTCTCAATGTAATTTTCTTTATTGTGGCACGAATGTTCAGATCCAAATGATTCAAGACAAAAGTTCATATTGACATAAGAGTAATAATACTTCAAGCATACTAACAAAGAAATCATGTCTTCTCAAAATAACATGGCTAAAGAAAGCTATCCCTACAAAATCATATAGTCTGGCTATGCTCTATCTTCATCACACAGAGTATTTAATCATGCACAACCCCGATGACAAGCCAAGCAATTGTTTCGTACTTTAGTATTCTCAAACTTTTTCAATTTTCACGCAATACATGAAAGTGAGCCATGGACATAGCACTATATGTGGAATAGAATGGTGGTTGTGGAGAAGACAAAAAGGGAGAAGATAGTCTCATATCAACTAGGCGTATCAATAGGCTATGGAGATGTCCATTAATAGATGTCGATGTGGGTGAATAGGGATTGCCATCCAACGGATGCACTAGAGCTATAAGTGTATGAAAGCTCAACAAAAGAAACTAAGTGGGTGTGCATCCAACTTTCTTGCTCACGAAGACCTAGGGCATTTTGAGGAAGCCCATCATTGGAATATACAAGCCAAGTTCTATAATGAAAAATTCCCACTAGTATATGAAAGTGACAACATAGGATACTCTCTATCATGAAGATCATGGTGCTACTTTGAAGCACAAGTGTGGAAAGAGGATAGTAGCATTTTCCCTTCTCTCTTTTCCTCTCATTCTTTTTTTGGGGCCTTCCTTTTTTTATGGCCTTTCCCTTTTTTTTATGGTCTTTCTCTTTTTTATGGCCTTTCTCTTTTTTTTAAGTCCGAAGTCTCATCCCGACTTGTGGGGGAATCATAGTCTCCATCATCCTTTCCTCACTTGGGACAATGCTCTAATAATGAAGATCATCACACTTTTATTTACTTACAACTCAAGAATTACAACTCGATACTTAGAACAAAATATGACTCTACGTGAATGCCTCCGATGGTGTACCGGGATATGCAATGAATCAAGAGTGACATGTATGAAAGAATTATCAAGGTGGCTTTGCCACAAATACGATGTCAACTACATGATCATGCAAAAGCAATATGACAATGATGGAGCACGTCATAATAAACAGAACGGTGGAAAGATGCATGCCAATATATCTCGGAATGGCTATGGAAATGCCATAATAGGTAGGTATGGTGCTGTTTTGAGGAAGGTATATGGTGGGTGTATGGAACCGGCGAAAGTTGCGGGGCACAAGAGAGGCTAGCAATGGTGGAAGGGTGAGAGTGTGTATAATCCATGGACTCAACATTAGTCATAAAGAACTCATATACTTACTGCAAAAATCTACAAGTCATTGAAATAAAGTACTACACGCATGCTCCTAGGGGGATAGATTGGTAGGAAAAGACCATCGCTCATCCCCGACCGCCACACATAAGGAAGACAATCAATAAATAAATTGTGCTCCAACTTCATCACAAAGCGGTTCACCATACATGCATGCTACGGGAATCACAAACTTCAACACAAGTATTACTCAAATTCATAATTACTCCACTAGCATGACTCTAATATCACCATCCTCATATCTCAAAACAATTATCAAGCATCAAATTGACCATAGCATCCAATTCACTTTCTATGATAGTTTTTATTATACCCAACTTGGATGCCCATCATTCTAGGACCAATTTTATAACCATAGAAAATGCCATGCTGTTCTAAAAGACTCTCAAAATAATATAAGTGAAGCATGAGAGATCAATACTTTCTACAAAATAGAACCCGTGCTCTAAAAGAATATAAGTGAAGCAATAGATCAAATGACGAACTACTCCAAAAGATATAAGTGAAGATCAATGAGTAGTCGAATAATTATGCAACTATGTGAAGACTCTCTAACATTTAAGAATTTCAGATCTTGGTATTTTATTCAAACAGCAAGCAAAACAAAATAAAATTACATTGCAAGGATAGCACATCTCATGTGAATAAGCAAAACTTAGGCTCAACCGAAACTAACCGATAGTTGTTGAAGAAGAAAGGTGGGATGTGAGGGAGTCCTCGATTAGGGTGTGTCCGGATGGCCGGACTATAGCCTTCGGCCGGACTCCTGGACTATGAAGATACAAGATTGAAGACTTTGTCCCATGTCCGGATGGGACTTTCCTTGGCGTGGAAGGCAGGCTTGGCAATACGGATATGTAGATCTCCTACCATTGTAACCAACTCTGTGTAACCCTAACCCTCTTCGGTGCCTATATAAACCGGAGGGTTTTAGTCCGTAGGACAGAACAACAATCATACCATAGGCTAGCTTCTAGGGTTTAGCCTCTCTGATCTCGTGGTAGATCTACTCTTGTACTACCCATATCATCAATATTAATCAAGCAGGAGTAGGGTTTTACCTCCATCGAGAGGGCCCGAACCTGGGTAAAAGCATCGTGTCCCTTGTCTCCTGTTACCATCCGCCTAGACGCACAGTTTGGGACCCCCTACCCGAGATTCGCCGATTTTGACACCGACATTGGTGCTTTCATTGAGAGTTCCTCTGTGTCGTCATCTTTAGGCCCGATGTCTCCTCCGATCATCAACAACGATGCGGTCCAGGGTGAGACTTTTCTCCCCAGACAGATCTTCGTATTTGGCGGCTTTGCACTGCGGGCCAATTTGTTTGGCCATCTGGAGCAGATTGGAAGCTACACCCCTGGCCATCAGGTCAGATTTGGAAGTTTGAACTATACGGCTGACGTCCGCGGAGACTTGATCTTCGACAGGTTCGAGCCACAGCCAAGCGCGCCGCACTGTCACGATGGGCATGATCTAGCTCTGCCGCCGGACAGTGCCCTAGAGGCCGCACAAGTGTCTGCTCCGACCCTTAGCTCGGAGCCGACTGCGCTGATCAAGGACGGGTGGCTGGACACCGCCTCGGGGGCTGCTATCTCTATGGCGATTGAGCCGAACACCAACCCTGTCCTTTGCGAAGCTCGTGACTCCAAAGTGCCGGACTCCTCTCCGGACTCCGAACCTTCCGCGCCCCTGCCAATCGAATCCGATTGGGCGCCGATCATGGAGTTCACTGCCACGGACATCTTTCAGCACTCGCCCTTTGGCAACATCCTGAATTCACTAAAGTCTCTCTCTTTATCAGGAGAGCCCTGGCCGGATTATGGTCAGGAAGGTTGGGATGCGGACGACGGAGAAATTCAAAGCCCACCCACTACCCACTTCGTAGCCACTGTCGATGATTTAACCGACATGCTCGACTTCAACTCCGAAGACATCGATGGTATGGATGACGATGCAGGAGACGACCAAGAACCAGCGCCTACAGGGCACTGGAAGGCCACCTCGTCATACGACATATACATGGTGGACATCCCAAATGATGGGAATGGCGATGGAACAACGGAGGATGACCCCTCCAAGAAACAGCCTAAGCGCCAGCGTCAGCGGCGCCGCTCTAAATCCCGCCACAACAAAAACGGAGATTCCGGCACCGGAGACAATAACACCCCGAACAGTGCCGAAGACAACCCCCTCCAGCAGGATTCAGCGCAGGAGGATGGAGAAGTCAGCGCTCATGAGAGAGCGGCAGACAGAGAGGTAGAGGACGATAATTACATGCCTCCCTCCGAAGACGAGGCAAGCCTTGACGACGACGAATTTGTCGTGCCTGAGGATCCCGTCGAACAAGAGTGTTTCAAACGCAGGCTTATGGCCATGGCAAACAGCCTCAAGAAAAAGAAGTAACAGCTTAGAGCTGACCAAAATTTGCTAGCCGACAGATGGACTGAAGTCCTGGCGGCCAAAGAGCACGAATTCGAACACCCCTCCAAGAACTACCCAAAACGCAGGCTGCTACCCCGATTAGAGGAGGAAGCACCTAAACCTACATCACCAGTGCATGATACGGCCGACCGGCCACCTCGTGGCCGTGACAGAGAGGCCTCTCGGCCCTCCACTCAAGCCGCACCCCGGCGCCGCTCAAAAAATACCAAGGCGCGGGGAAATGCGCCAGACCTGCGGGATATATTGGAGGACAAGGCAAGGCAAACAAGATCGATCTACGGATCGCGTGGGCGCCCCACGATACGTGATGATAACAGTCACACCGGATATGGCAATTCCGGCCGGGCCGAACACAGTAGACAAAGCTCATTTGAGCTGCGTTGTGATATAGCCCAATACAGAGGCGCCGCACACCCACTATGCTTCACAGACGAAGTGATGGATCATCAAATCCCTGAGGGTTTCAAACCCGTCAACATTGAATCATACGATGGCACAACAGATCCTGCGGTCTGGATCGAGGACTATCTCCTTCATATCCACATGGCCCGTGGTGATGATCTACACGCCATCAAATACCTCCCACTCAAGCTTAAAGGACCAACTCGGCATTGGCTTAACAGCTTGCCAGCGGAGTCAATTGGTTGTTGGGAAGACCTGGAAGCCGCATTCCTCGACAACTTCCAGGGCACCTATGTGCAACCACCAGACGCCGATGACCTAAGCCACATAATTCAGCAGCCAGAGGAATCGGCCAGACAATTCTGGACACGGTTCCTAACCAAGAAAAATCAAATCGTTGACTGTCCGGATGCAGAGGCCCTTGCAGCCTTCAAACATAACATCCGCGACGAGTGGCTTGCCCGACACCTAGGACAGGAAAAGCCGAAATCTATGGCAGCCCTCACAACACTCATGACCCACTTTTGCACGGGAGAGGACAGCTGGCTAGCTCGTAGTAACAACATGACCAAGAGCCCTGGTAATTCGGATACCATGGACAACAATGGAAGGTCGCGTCGCAACAAGCACAAGCGTCACATTAATGGCGATAATACTGAAGATACGGCAGTCAACGCCGGATTCAGAGGCTCTAAACCCAGTCAGCGGAAAAAGCCATTCAAAAGAAATACTTTGGGCCCGTCCAATCTGGACCGAATACTCGATCGCTCGTGCCAGATACACGACACCCCCGAAAAACCATCCAACCACACCAACAGGGATTGTTGGGCGTTCAAGCAGGCAGGCAAGTTAAATGTCGAAAACAATGACAAGAGGCTGCATAGCAACGACGAGGAGGAGCGCCGGCCGCCGAACAATAGAGGACAGAAGGGCTTCCCCCTACAAGTGCGGACGGTGAACATGATATACGCAACCCACATACCCAAAAGGGAGCGGAAGCGTGCACTAAGGGACGTATATGCGATGGAGCCAGTCGCCCCAAAGTTCAATCCGTGGTCCTCCTGCCCAATCACTTTGATCGAAGGGACCACCCCACTAGCATCCGCCATGGCGGATTCGCCGCATTGGTTCTAGACCCAATCGTTGATGGATTTCACCTCACTAGAGTCCTGATGGACGGCGGCAGCAGCCTGAACCTGCTTTATCAAGATACCGTGCGCAAAATGGGCATAGACCCCTGAAGGATTAAACCCACAAAGATGACCTTTAAAGGCGTCATACCAGGTGTGGAGGCCAACTGTACAGGCTCAGTTACACTTGAAGTGGTCTTCGGATCCCCTGATAACTTCCGAAGCGAGGAGTTAATCTTCGACATAGTCCCGTTCGCAGCGGCTATCATGCACTGCTCGGACGAACCGCATTTGCAAAGTTCAATGCAGTGCCGCACTACGCATACCTCAAGCTCAAGATGCCAGGCCCTCGAGGAGTCATTACGGTCAACGGAAACACCGAACGCTCTCTCCGAATGGAGGAGCATACGGTGGCCCTCGCGGCGGAAGTACAAAGCAGCCTCTCAAGGCAATTCTCGAGTCCGGCCATTAAACGTCCGGACACCGTCAAGCACGCCCGGAGTAACCTACAACAAGACCGCCTGGCACGTCCCGAGCACGCGTAGCAATGCGGCCCCAACCCCAGCCCTCGTGAAATTGCGAAACCAGTACTACGCGTACATAATTACGCTCTGGAAATACCATGGGCATAAGGGGAGGGGCACGACCACGGCAGGCCCAGAATGCGGCTCAACCGCACCAGGGGCTCGCAATTGTCTCATTCTTATTTTTTCTCTTACTTTCAGGACTCCTTCCTCAAGAAGCCCTGTCCGGCAGTAGAATCGCTGAACACACGATGCAATAGCCAGGGAAGCAGAAAGCTACGTCGAGTGTCCAGGTGGTCTCTATAACGAGCAGTATACTTGTTTTACATATCATCCCGCAGCTCACTCCTGGAGGGAGACATGTCAAATAGTCCCGCCCCTTGCTTATCGCACTATTTGTATCGTTCTGCTTTTACCGCAGCTTTTTCGAATAAACAATGCATAGCTTTTGCCTATTATTGTATTCCTTTTTTATCTATATATGTTCACTTATGACATGTTGCATCCGTACACTCTGGTACGGCCAAATACACCAGGGGATTAAGTACCCCAAAATATGGTGTGATAAGTCCGAACACTTTCACAAGTGCGGCACCCCGAACTTATAGCATTATATGCATCGGCTCTGAATCATATCTTGGGTCAATAGTTGGGTTTGCCCGGCTCCCATGTTTTGGTATCTTACGTTCTGTTATATCGGCTAAGGTAGTGCTGGGAGAATCACTATGATTGTGCCCCGGTTGAGATGGGTTAAGCACCTTAGTGGAGAAAGCTAAAACTGACCGTCATGATAGGGCGAGAGCCGGTCGCTGATCGAGAGGTTTTCGAGTCCCTAAAGACTTATGCCGCTTAGAGCGAGGAGTCGGCTTTGTCCGGCCCAGGCGTGGATAGCGCCCCGAACTTGGTCTTCAGAATACTAGGGGCTTCACCGAAATTTAAAATTATAGAATTCTATGGCTAAGTGAGAGTGTTCAAGCATTATAGTCTGGTTGCCTTGTTCACTGCGTTGAGCGCCTCCCTCGAAGGACCCAAGAATGGGAAAAAGAGCGCTCAAGTTTATCCCGAACACCCCAGCACTCCTGGCATGGGGGCAGAAGCCGACGACTCGCCATCTCTCAAATTTAATAAATGGACGCACAGAAGGCAATATTTTAAATTCACAAGCGTTGCTTAGCGCATATGAACAAGTTTTCAAGCGTACAGGATAATAAATGCGAGTTTACTCAAAAATTACATCTTTGGAGCATTCACCCGCTATAAGGCGGGCACCCTTCAGGACGCCCTCATAATACATCTCGGGCTTGCGATACTCCTTTCCCGGCGGTGGAGCGTCCGTCACAAGCTTCTCAGCGTCCATCTTGCCCCAATGCACTTTAGCATGGGCAAGGACCCTATGGGCAGCTTCGATACAGACGGAGCGCTTACGACTTCAATCCATGGAAAGGCGTCCACCAGCCGCCTCACCAGCCCGAAGTAGCTCCCAGGCATGGCTTCCTTAGGCCACAGCCGAAATATGAGGCCCTTCATGGCCTGTTCGGCCACCTTATGGAGCTCGACCAGCTGCTTCAGCTGGTCGCTCAAGGGCACCGGGTGTCCGGCCTCAGCATACTGAGACCAGAACACCTTCTCCGTCGAGCTCCCCTCCTTGGCCCGGTAGCATGTGGCAGCGTCGGACACACTACGGGGCAGATCTGCAAATGCTCCTGGAGAGCTCCGGATTCGGGTAAGTAACAAGTAATTCACTTTCATGTGCTTGCTTTGCATGAAGAATGCCTTACCCGCCGCTATCTTCTTCATTGCCTCAATTTCCTGGAGGGCTTTTTGGGCTTCGGCCTTAGCGGCTTTGGCACTCTCAAGAGTCGAGGTGAGCTTGGACTCTCGAGTCTTTGAGTCACGCTCCAAACTCTCGTGTTTTTCCACGAGAGCATGTAGCTCTTGCCGCACCTCCGCCACCCGCGCCTCCTGCTTCTCTCGCTCGGTGCGTTCCGCGGCCGCATTGCTTTCGGCCTTGGACACTGCTTCCTTCAGGGTCGCCACCTCGTTCGTGGCCCCTGCAATTCTCACGTTATTCCTGTTATTTTTTGCAACCACATCTTTTACATACTTCCATAAGGTATTACTTACCTTCCTTGTTCTCGAGCTGCTTTTTGGCAAGGCCAAGCTCGTTCTCGGACCGCTCGAGGCTCTGCTTCAATGCATTGACCTCCGCAGTCAGTGCGGCAGAGGTCAGCAGCGCAGCCTACATTCCCATATTGACATACTTATGTTAGACTCTTGCGTACATCTTTTTAGATCCTCAGTTCGACTTTTCTTTTCGAACACCAAACTGAGCATCAGGGGCTACTGTCTATGTGGTAATATTTTTACATATCCTAAATACATACCTCAAAGCCTGTTAGAAGGCTGGCACAGGCTTCAGTCATCCCACTCTTGGCGGACTGAACTTTCCGGATCACCACACTCATAACAGTGCGGTGCTCCTCATTGATGGAGGCGCCGTTAAGCGCCTCCAGCAAATTATCTGGTGCCTCCGGTTGGACGGAGATCACCGGTGTCGCAGTCTCACCCTTCTTACGAAGGGGTCGCCTGCCGGACTCCGGAACCATTAAAGGTTCCGGTGCGGAGTCCGGCCCAGGGACGGACTTAGAGCCCTTTGGGGTTTTATCCCCCTCGCGCCTGGAGTCGGGGAGGTTGCCTTGCGGCGCCTCCTGGACCACCTCCTCCAGGCCGGGCCCCTTTTGGGACCCCACTTCGGCGTCATCCACAGTGCGAGGAGAGGAGGCAGCCGGAAGTGAGGTGTTCTTCACGTCCGACGAATCCAGGGAGCCGCTCGTTGAAGCGTAGAGCTCGTCCTTGGGCGGGCTGCAGGGTTATATTTGACGTTAGGAGATACTGTGCGGCAAATGAAACGCCATGAGTTATTTTGGTATCCGGACACTTACGATTTTACCAGGGGCTTAGCCCTCGGTGGCCACTCCTCTTCGCCGTTGTCGGCATTGGTGGAGTAGTCCGGAGGAAGGGTCCTTCCCTTCTTGGTCCCTCCGGCCTCCCCAGTTGGGGCGGCCTTCCTTTTCTTCTCTCCCCCCGCTGGGGGAGAGGCCTCTTTTTCCTCCTCCTCGTATTCGCGGGAGGGGTCCGCCTTGGAGTCATCGAACGATGAGTCCGACAACACCTGGCACTAGGAACTCCTTTGAGTTCCCGTGGCCTTCTTCTTGGCCTTCTTCTCCGGCACCATGTGAGGTGCCGGAACTAGCAGCCCCGTCAATCGGGCCTTTTCTTCTCTCCCCCCGCTGGGGGAGAGGCCTCTTTTTCCTCCTCCTCGTCTTCGCGGGAGGGGTCCGCCTCGGAGTCATCGGACGATGAGTCCGACAACACCTGGCGCCGGGAACTCCTTTGAGTTCCTGTGGCCTTCTTCTTGGGCTTCTTCTCTGCCACCATGTGAGGTGCCGGAACCAGCAGCCCCGTCAATCGGGCCTTTTCTTCTCTCCCCCCGCTGGGGGAGAGGCCTATTTTTCCTCCTCCTCGTCTTCGCGGGAGGGGTCCACCTCGGAGTCATCGAACGATGAGTCCGACAACACCTGGCGCTGGGAACTCCTTTGAGTTCCCGTGGCCTTCTTATTGGCCTTCTTCTCCGGCACCATGTGAGGTACCGGAACCAGCAGCCCCGTCAATCGGGCGTTCGCTGGGTCTTCTAGCAAGGGAGCCGGACAGTTAACCTGCCCGGACGTCTTCTGCCAGGCCTGTCAAAGGTAAGGGAGTTTAGATCCCGCATAGAGTCAAACTATGAAAAATAAGTGTCCTGTAAAGGGTAAAATAGCTTGCCTCGCTGGCTTGACGATGCGAGCTGAATCCGCGATCTTCGGTAGCGGATGCGGGAGCCTCGGCACCCTTGCACAGCACCTTCCAGGCATCTTCGTACGTAGTGTCGAAGAGCCTGCTCAAGGTTTGGTGCTGTGCCGGATCAAACTCCCACAAGTTGAAGGCCCGTTGTTGGCACAGGAGGATCCGACAGATGAGCATGACCTGGACTACGTTGACAAGCTTGAGCTTCTTGTTCACCAAGTTTGGACGCAGGTTTGGAGTCCGGTCAGCTCTTCCGAATTACCCCATGTCAGGCCCATCTCTTTCCAAGAGGTGAGCCGTGTAGGGAAGCCAGATCGGAATTCGGGGGCCGCCACCCATTTAGGGTCACGCGGCTCGGTGATGTAGAACCACCCCGATTGCCACCCCTTTATGGTCTCCACGAAAGAGCCCTCGATCCATCAGACGTTGGGCATCCTGCCCACCATGGCACCTCCGCACTCCGCATGGCGGCCGCCCACTACCTTCGGCTTGACATTGAAGGTCTTCAACCATAAGCCGAAGTGGGGCTGGATGCAGAGGAAGGCCTCGCACACGACGATGAACGCCAAGATGTTGAGGATGAAATTCGGGGCCAGATCATGGAAATCCAGGCCGTAGTAGAACATGAGCCCCCGGACAAATGGGTGAAGTGGAAAACCTAGTCCGCAGAGGAAGTGGGTGAGGAGCACCACCCTCTCATGGGGCCTGAGGGTGGGGATAAGCTGCCCCATGTTGGGGAGCCGATGCGCGATGTCGCTGGACAAGTATCCGGCCTTCCACAGCTTTTTGATGTGCCCCTCCATGACGGAGGAGACCATCCACTTGCCTCCCCCTCCGGACATGGCTGGGGAAGGTTGAGGCGAGATGTGCGGACTTGGGCGCTGGAGCTCGAGTGCGCGGAAATGGATGAGCAAAGGAGGAAGAAGGCGTGTGTGAAAAAGTGGATCCTTATCCCCTTATATGGACGGACGAAGTTGTGCGTCCCCACCAGCCTGGTAAAACTCGCTTATCTCCCAAGCGCCGTAATCAATGGCGCGGTTGGGTTACCCACGCCCGTATTGATGAGAATCCCGGAATAAGGGGACACGATCTCTGCTTTGACAAGACGTGCCAAGGAAACTGCCTCGCTAAACGCGCTGAGGTGGGACTGTAAAAACGATTCGAATAAAGGCCTGGCCATGGTGTGATGTCACGCCGTGGAATACGTCATCAGATTGAACTTGTGTAAATATTATTCTCTCTACGGTGGTATGTGGAACTTATTTTGCAGAGCCGGACACTATCCTTGTGTTCAAAATCTTCTATGAAGTATTCAGAGGAGGAACCCGCCTTGCAATGCCGAAGACAATCTGCGCGCCGGACTCGTTGTCATTGAAGCCTGGTTCAGGGGCTACTGAGGGAGTCCTGGATTAGGGGGTGTCCGGATGGCCAGACTATAGCCTTCGGCCGGACTCCTGGACTATGAAGATACAAGATTGAAGACTTCGTCCCGTGTCTAGATGGGACTTTCCTTGGCGTGGAAGGCAAGCTTGGCAATACGGATATGTAGATCTCCTACCATTGTAACCGACTCTGTGTAACCCTAACCCTCTTCAGTGCCTATATAAACCGGAGGGTTTTAGTCCGTAGGACAGAACAACAATCATACCATAGGCTAGCTTCTAGGGTTTAGCCTCTCTGATCTTGTGGTAGATCTACTCTTGTACTACCCATATCATCAATATTAATCAAGCAGGAGTAGGGTTTTACCGCCATCGAGAGGGCCCAAACCTGGGTAAAAACATCGTGTCCCTTGTCTCCTGTTACCATCCGCCTAGACGCACAGTTCGGGACCCCCTACCCGAGATCCGCAGGTTTTGACACCGACAGGATGCCTAACGGGGCATCCCCAAGCTTAGATGCTTGAGACTTCTTGAAATATTATCTTGGGGTGCCTTTGGCATCTCCAAGATTGAATTTTGTGTCTCCTTAATTCATCTCATATCATGGTTTCTCTATTTCTAAAAAACTTCATCCACATAAAACTCAACAAGAACTCGTGAGATAAGTTAGTATAAACCAAGAATTTTTGCAACAACGGTAAACTTTCTGTTTTGAAACAACAACATGTATACTTGCAAAATAAGCATGGTAAAGGCTATCCTTGACATTTTTATTGGAAATAAAGATGCAAAACATTATTATAAATAACAGAAAGCAAATACTAACAAAATAAAATGACGCTCCAAGTAAAACACATATCATGTGGTGAATAAAAATATAGCTCCAAGTAAAGTTACCGATAGACGAAGACGAAAGAGGGGATGCCTTCCGGGGCATCCCCAAGCTTAAGCTCTTGGTTGTCCTTGAATATTACCTTGGGGTGCCTTGGGAATCCCCAAGCTTAGGCTCTTTCCACTCCTTATTCCATAGTCCATCGAATCTTTACCCAAAACTTGAAAACTTCACAACACAAAACTCAACAAAAAACTCGTAAGCTCCGTTAGTATAAGAAAATAAAACCACCACTTAGGTACTGTTGTGAACTCATTCTAAATTCATATTGGTGTAATATCTACTGTATTGCAACTTCTCTATGGTTCATACCCTCCGATACTACTCATAGTTTCATCAAAATAAGCAAACAACACATAGAAAACAGAATCTGTCAGAATCAGAACAGTCTGTAGTAATCTGTATCAAACGTATACTTCTGGAACTCCAAAAAATCCTAACAAATTAGGAAAACCTGAAAAATTTGTTTACCAATCCATAGAAAAAAGAACGAGATCAAAATCACGTTTCTGTGAATTATCAGAACTAATTTACTGGGTGCAAAAGTTTCTGATTTTCAGCACGATCAACACAACTATCACCGTAAGCTATCCTAAAGGTCTTACTTGGCAGTTTATTGAAACAAAAGCTATAAAACATGATTACTAAAGTAGCATAATCATGTGGACACACCAAAACAGTAAGGATAAATATTGGGTTGTCTCCCAACAAGCGCTTTTCCTTAATGCCTTTCTAGCTAGGCATGATGATGACAATGATGCTCACATAAAAGATAAGAATTGAAACATAAAGAGAGCATCATGAAGAATATGACTAGCACATTTAAGCCTAACCCACTTCCTATGCATAGAGATTTTGTGAGCAAACAACTTATGGGAACAATAATCAACTAGCATAGGAAGGCTAAACAAGCATAACTTCAAAATTTTAAGCACATAGAGAGGAAACTTGATATTATTGCAATTCCTACAAGCATATGTTCCTCCCTCATAATAATTTTCAGTAACATCATGAATGAATTAAACAATATAACCAGCACCTAAAGCATTCTTTTCATGATCTACTTGCATAGAAATTATACTACTCTCCACATAAGCAAAATTCTTCTCATTCGGAATAGTGGGAGTATCATAAGAGACTCAGATACTATAAATTGTTTCCACATTAAAAGAGTAATGTTCAGAAAAAGGGTAATCATAATCATGATAATTTTTATAAATATAATCATCACTAATTTTTATAGCATAAGTTTCATCACAATAATCATCATAAGTAGCAACTTTGTTCTCATCATAATCAATTGAAACCTCTTCAAGGATAGTGGAATCATTACTAAATAAAGTCATGACCTCTCCAAATCCACTTTCATAATCATCACAATAAGATTCAACATCCTCCAAAATAGTGGGATCATTACTTCCTAAAGTTGACACTCTTCCAAACCGACTTTCATCAATATAATCATCATAAGTAGGAGGCATGCTATCATCATAACAAATTTGCATATCAAAACTTGGGGGACAAAAAATATCATCTTCATCAAACATAGCTTCCCCAAGCTTGTGGCTTTGCATATCATTAGCATCATGGATATTCAAGGAATTCATACTAACAACATTGCAATCATGCTCATCATTCAAAGATTTAGTACCAAACATTTTAATGTATTCTTCTTCTAGCAATTGAGCACAATTTTCCTTTCCATCATACTTACGAAAGATATTAAAAAGATGAAGCGTATGAGACAAACTTAACTCCATTTTTTTATAGTTTTCTTTTATAAACTAAACTAGTGATAAAACAAGAAACAAAAAGATTCGATCGCAAGATCTGAAGATATACCTTCAAGCACTCACCTCCCCGGCAATGGCGCCAGAAAAGAGCTTGATGTCTACTATGCAACCTTCTCCTTGTAGACGTTGTTGGGCCTCCAAGTGCAGAGGTTTGTAGGACAGTAGCAAATTTCCCTCAAGTGGATGACCTAAGGTTTATCAATCCCTAGGAGGTGTAGGATGAAGATGGTCTCTCTCAAGCAACCCTGCAACCAAATAACAAAGAGTCTCTTGTGTCCCCAACACACCCAATACAATGGCAAATTGTATAGGTGCACTAGTTCGGCGAAGAGATGGTGATACAAGTGCAATATGGATGGTAGATATAGGTTTTTGTAATCTTAACTTATAAAAACAGCAAGGTAACTAATGATAAAAGTGAGCGTAAACGGTATTGCAATGCTAGGAAACAAGGCCTAGGGTTCATACTTTCACTAGTGCAAGTTCTCTCAACAATAATAACATAATTGGATCATATAACTATCCCTCAACATGCAACAAAGAGTCACTCCAAAGTCACTAATAGCGGAGAATAAACTAAGAGATTATTGTAGGGTACGAAACCACCTCAAAGTTATCCTTTCTGATCGATCTATTCAAGAGTCCATAGTAAAATAACACGAAGCTATTCTTTCCGTTTGATCTATCATAGAGTCCGTACTAGAATAACACCTTAAGACACAAATCAACCAAAACACTAATGTCACCTAGATACTCCAATGTCACATCAAGTATCCGTGGGCATGATTATACGATATGCATCACACAATCTCAGATTCATCTATTCAAACCAACACAAAGTACATCAAGAGTGCCCCTAAGTTTCTACCGGAGAGTCAAGACGAAAATGTGTTCCAACCCCTATGCATAAGTTCACAAGGTCACTGAACCCGCAAGTTGATCACCAAAACATACATCAAGTAGATCACGTGAATATCCCATTGTCACCACAGATAAGCACGGCAAGACATACATCAAGTGTTCTCAAATCCTTAAAGACTCAATCCGATAAGATAACTTCAAAGGGAAAACTCAATCCATCACAAGAGAGTAGAGGGGGAGAAACATCATAAGATCCAACTATAATAGCAAAGCTCGCGATACATCAAGATCGTGCCAACTCAGAACACGAGAGAGAGAGAGAGATCAAACACATAGCTACTGGTACATACCCTCAGCCCCGAGGGTGAACTACTCCCTCCTCGTCATGGAGAGCGTCGGGGTGATAAAGATGGCCACCGGTGATGGATTCCCCCTCAGGCAGGGTGCCGGAACAGGCTCCCAAGAGGTTTTTGGTGGCTACAGAGGGTTGTGGTGGCGGAACTGCCGATCTATTGTGCTCCCCAAAGTTTTTAGGGTATATGGACATATATAGGCGAAAGAAGTTGGTCAAGGGAACCATGAGGGGCCCACGAGGGTGGGGGCGCGCAGGGGGGTAGGGCGTGCCTCCCTGCCTCGTGGATTCCTCGTTGCTTCCCTTACTTACACTCCAAGTCTCCTAGATTGCTTCCGTTCCAAAAATAACTCTCCCGAAGGTTTCATTCCGTTTAGACTCCATTTGATATTCCTTTTCTTCGAAACAGTTAAATAGGCAAAAAAAAACAGCAATTTGGGCTGGTGAGGGAGTCCTGGATTAGGGGGTATACGGACAGCCGGACTATATACTTTGGCCGGACTATTGGACCGTGAAGATACAAGACTCAAGATTTTGTCCCATGTCCGGATGGGACTCTCCTTTGCGTGGAAGACCAGCTTGGCGATCCAGATATTAGATTTCCTTCTTTGTAACCGACCCTGTGTAAACCCTAGCCCCCTCCGGTGTCTATATAAACCGGAGGGTTTAGTCCTTAGAGACAGAATCATAATCATCATAGGCTAGCTTCTAGGGTTTAGCCTCTACAATCTCGTGGTAGATCAACTCTTGTAATACTCATATCATCAAGATCAATCAAGCAGGAAGTAGGGTTTTACCTCCATCGAGAGGGCCCGAACCCTTGCCTCCTGTTACCATTAGCCTTAGACACACAGATCGGGACCCCCTACCCGAGATCCGCCAGTTTTGACACCGACATTGGTGCTTTCATTGAGAGTTCCTCTATGTCGTTGCTGCAAGGCTCAATGGCCCGTCTCGTTGTCAAGGACAACATCACCTCTGGGGGAGCACTGGCGGTAGGCCAAACTCTCCGATTAGGCAGCTTCGTCATGGCCGCCCGATCGGCTTCAGCACCGACAATGACCTCTCGGGTCATCAAAAACAGCCTCCACGTCAACTCGGAACTCGCCGAACAGATGGATCCAATGGAGCTCTCCTCCCTTAATGATCTCTTGGATCGCATCGCCTCTTTGGGAGTCGCTACAGACTATGATCGGATTGGGCTTAAACCCGACCAAAGGGATATCAAATCCCCACCGGTCACCCACGAGATCATGAGCACAAGATGATGATGGCCATATCATATCACATATTTTGATTGCATGTGATGTTTATCTTTTATGCATCTTATTTTGCTTAGTATGGCGTTAGCATTATAAGATGGTCCCTTACTAAATTTCAAGGTATAAGTGTTCTCCCTGAGTATGCACCGTTGCGACAGTTCATCGTGCCGAGACACCACGTAATGATCGGGTGTGATAAGCTCTATGTTCACATACAACGGGTGCAAGCCAGTTTTGCACACACAGAATACTAGGGTTAAACTTGACGAGCCTAGCATATGCAGATATGGCCTCAGAACACTGGAGACCGAAAGGTCGAGCGTGAATTATATAGTATATATGATCAACATAGTGATGTTCACCATTGAAAACTACTCCATCTCACGTGATGATCGGACATGGTTTAGTTGATTTGGATCATGTGATCATCTAGATGACTAGATGGATGTCTATCTAAGTGGGAGTTCTTAAAGTAATATGATCAATTGAACTTCAATTTATCATGAACTTAGTCCTGATAGTATTTTGCAAATTATGTTGTGGATCAATAGCTTGCGTTGTTGCTTCCCTATGTTTTTATGTGTGTTCCTAGAGAGAACTAAGTTGAAAGATGATAGTAGCAATGATGCGGACTGGGTCCATGATCTGAGGTTTATCCTCATTCTGCACAGAAGAATTATGTACTTGATGCACTGCTAGGTGACAGACCTATTGCAGGAGTAGATATAGATGTTATGAACGTTTGGCTAGCTCAATATGATGACTACTTGATAGTTTAGTGCACCATGCTTTATGGCTTAGAACCGGGACTTCAAAAACGTTTTGAACGCCACGGAGCATATGAGATGTTCCAAGAGATGAATCTGGTATTTTAGACTCATGCCCGTGTCAAGAGGTATGAGACCTCTGACAAATACTTCGCCTAAAAGATGGAGGAGAATTGCTCAACTAGTGAGCATATGATCAGAATGTCTGGGTACTACAATCACTTGAATCAAGTGGGATTTAATCTTACAGATAAGATAGTGATTGACAGAGTTCTCCAGTCACCATCACCAGGTTACTGGAACTTCGTGATGAACTGTAGTATGCAAGGGATGACGAAAACGATTCCCGAGCTCTTCGTGATGCTCAAATCGACGAAGGTAGAAATCAAGAAAGAACATCAAGTGTTGATGATTAAACAAGGCCACTAGTTTCAAGAAAAGGGAGAAGGGAAAATAAAGGGAGAAGAATGGCAAGCAAGTTGTCACTCCCGAAGCTGGACTTAAGCCTGAAACTAAGTGCTTCTACTGCAAAGGAAATGGTCACTTGAAGCGGAACTGCCCCATATATTTTGGTGGATAAGAGGGAGGCTAAGTGAACAAAGGTATATTTGATATACATGTTATTGATGTGTACCTTACTAGTGCTCGTAGTAACCCCTGGGTATTTGATACTTGTTCAGTTGCTAAGATTAGTAACTTGAAACCGGAGTTACAGAATAAATAGAGACTAGTTGAGGATGAAGTGACGACGAGTGTTGGAAGTGGTTCCAAGATTGATATGATCATCATCGTACACTCCCTATACTTTTGGGATAGGTGTTAAACCCAAATAAATGTTATTTGGTGTTTACGTTTAGCATGAATATGATTAGATCATGTTTATTGCAATACGGTTATTTATTTAAGTTAGAGAATAATTGTTATTCTATTTACATGAATAAAACCTTCCATGGTCATACACCCAATGTTGATGGTTTATTGAATCTTGATCGTGGTAATACACATATTCATAATATTGATCCCAAAAGATGTAAAGTTGATAATGATAGTGCAACTTATTTGTGGCACTGCCGTTTGGGTCATATCAGTGTAAAGCGCATGAAGAAACTCCATGCTGATGGACTTTTGGAATCACTTGATTATGAATCACTTGGTGCTTGTGAACCGTGCCTCATGGGCAAGATGACTAAAACTCCGTTCTCCGGAACAATTGAACGAGCTAGTGACTTATTGGAAATAATACATACCGATATATGCAGTCCAATGAGTGTTGATGCTCGTGGCAGGGTATCATTATTTTCTGACCTTCACACATGATTTGAGCAGATATGAGTATATCTTAATGAAACACAAGTCTGAAACATTTGAAAAGTTCAAAGAATTTTAGAGTGAAGTGGAGAATCATCGTAACTAGAAAATGAGTTTCTATGATCTGATCGTATAGGAGAATATTTGAGTTACGAGTTTGGCCTTCATTTAAAACAATGTGGAATAGTTTCACAGCTCACGCCACCTGGAACACCATAGCGTAATGGTGTGTCCGAACGTCATAACCACACTTTATTGGATATGGTGCGATCTATGATGTCTCTTACCGATTTACCACTATCATTTTGGAGTTATGCATTAGAGACAGCTACATTCACTTTAAATAGGGCACCATAAAAATCCGTTGAGACGACGCCTTATGAACTGTGGTTTGGCAAGAAACCAAAGTCGTTATTTCTTAAAGTTTGGGGATGCGATGCTTATGTGAAAAAGCTTCAACCAGATAATCTTGAACCCAAATCGGAGAAGTGCGTATTCATAGGATACCCAAAGGAAATTGTTGGATACACCTTCTATCACAGATCCAAAGGCAAAATCTTTGTTGCTAAAAATGGATCCTTTCTAGAGAAGGAGTTTCTCTAGAAAGAAGTGAGTAGGACGAAAGTAGAACTTGATGAGGTAATTGTACCTTCTCCCGAATTGGAAAGTGGTTCATCACATAAATCAGTTCTAGTGATTCTTACACCAATTAGTGAGGAAGCTAATGATGATGATCATGAAACTTCAGATCAAGTTACTACCGAACCTCGTAGGTCAACCAGAGTACGACCACGGCAAAGTGGTACGGTAATCTTATTCTGGAAGTCATATTACTGGACCATGATGAACCTACAAACTATGAGGAAGCGATGATGAGCCCAGATTCCGCGAAATGGATTGAGGCCATGAAATCTGAGATGGGATCCATGTATGAGAACAAAGTGTGGACTTTGGTGGACTTGCCCGATGATCGGCAAGCCATAGAAAATAAATGGATCTACAAGAGGAAGACAGACGCTAATAGTAGTGTTACTATCTACAAAGCTCGACTTGTCGCATAAGTTTTTTGACAAGTTCAAGGAGTTGACTACGATGAGACTTTCTCACCCGTACCGATGCTTAAGTCTGTCCGAATCATGTTAGCAATTTCTACATATTATGATTATGAAATTTGGCAGATGGATGTCAAAACTGCATTCCTGAATGAATTTTTGGAAGAAGAGTTGTATACGATGCAACTAGAAGGTTTTGTCGATCCAAAGGGTGCTAACAAAGTGTGCAAGCTCCAACGATCCATTTATGGACTGGTGCAAGCCTCTCGGAGTTGGAATAGACGCTTTGATAGTGTGATCAAAGCATATGGTTTTATACAGACTTTTGGAGAAGCCTGTATTTACAAGAAAGTGAGAGGGAGCTCAGTAGCATTTCTAATATTATATGTGGATAACATATTATTGATTGGAAATGATCTAGAATTTCTGGATAGCATAGAGGGATATTTGAATAAGAGTTTTTTCAATGAAAGGCCTCGGTGAAGCTGCTTACATATTGGGCATCAAGATCTATAGAGATAGATCAAGACGCTTAATTAGACTTTCACAAAGCACATACCTTGGTAAAGTTTTGAAGAAGTTCAAAATGGATCAGTCAAAGAAAGGGTTCTTGCCTCTATTACAAAGTGTAAAGTTGAGTAAGACTCAAAGCCCGACCAGGCAGAAAATAGAAAGAGAATGAAAGTCATTCCCTATGCCATAGTCATAGGTTCTATAAAATATGTTGTGTTGTGTACCAGACCTATTGTGTATCTTGCCGTGAGTTTTTGCAAAGGGGTACAATAATGATCTAAGAGTAGATCACTTGACATCGGTCAAAATTATCCTTAATGAGGACTAAGGAAATATTTCTCGATTATATGGAGGTGATAAAAGAGCTCGTCGTAAAGAGTTACGTCGATGCAAGCTTTACACCAATCCAGATGACTCTAAGCCTCAATCTGGATACATATTGAAAGTGGGAGCAATTAGCTAGAGTAGCTCCGTGCAGAGCATTGTAGACATAGAATATTTGCAAAATACATACGGCTCTGAATGTGACAGACCCGTTGACTAAACTTCTCTCACGAGCAAAACATGATCACACCTTAGTACTCTTTGGGTGTTAATCACATAGCGATGTGAAATAGATTGTTAACTCTAGTAAACCCTTTGGGTGTTGGTCACAGGACGATGTGAACTATGGGTGTTAATCACATACATATGTGAATATTGGTGTTAAATCACATGGTGATGTGAACTAGATTATTGACTCTAGTGCAAGTGGGAGACTGAAGGAAATATGCCCTAGAGGCAATAATAAAGTTATTTTTTATTTCCTTAATTCATGATAAATGTTTATTATTCATGCTAGAATTGTATTAACCGGAAACTTAGTACATGTGTGAATACATAGACAAAACATATAGTCCCTAGTATCACTACAAAAAAAAAGACACGTCCGTGACATTTTGGGCCGAACGAAGTTTTTTCTGTCATACTTATGACACTTCTATGGCGATAATTGTGACAAAACCCAGTACTCATAGATGTGGTGGGCTCCTACTTCTATGACAAAAAATCATGACATAAAATGGGCTTTTCGTCCTGGGCAGGCTGGAGACGCAGTTGCATGACATTCTTTGGGCCATCCATGATGGAAAAAACCGTGGTAGAAGCAAGGGCGAGGAAAATATCGGGGAGTTCCCGGTTACGGTGGGTGGTCGGGGGCCGAGCGATGCACGTTTCTCTCGTACACGTATGCACGTGTGTGCGAGGTGTTGGGCTCTAACTGAACCCGAGCGAGGCTTTGGGCTCTAACTGAACCCGAGCGATTGCACTAGCTATGTTACTGAACCCGAGTGATTCCTTCGCTACTGCTGCTAACTGAAGCCGATCGAACCCTGCTGCCTCCTTCCCTTGATGAACAGTGAATGTTGTTGGGGTGGTTTGGATGAACAGTTCCCGATGGGGGTGGATGAACAGGACCCCGTGGTGTTGCCTCTGGATGAACAGGACCACGATCGAGCCGGTTGGGGCTGGATGAATAGGATCCCGTGGAGGGCTGGATAAACAGGACAACCCCGTGGGGGGCTGGTTGAACAGTAGCTGGTGGAGGGCTGGATGAACGGTAGCCCGTGGAGGGGTGGTTGAACAGTAGCCCATGGAGAGGGCTGGTTGAACAGTAGCCGGTGGAGTAGCGCCCAGTGGAGGCTGGATGAACAGGAGCCTGTGGATGAACAATCGCAGGTGGAGGATGGAGGAGGTCGACGGTGGATGAACAGTAGCCCGTGGAGGTTGAAGGAGGTCGACGATGGAGATGAATAGTATCCCGTGGAGTCCTGTTTTGCAGTATGCCACACCCCTCCCGATGAACAGGACCCCCGTTTCGACCATAGCTCTCCAACACAAGTCCGTTTCCTCCATTTTGCGGTACACCACACCCCTCCCAATCATCAAGACCCTGTTTAGACCGTGGGAGGTCCAACAGAAGTCCGTTGCCTCTGTTTTGCGGTACACCAGACCCCTCCCAATGAAAAGGATCCCGTTTCGAACGTGGCCGGTCGAACACAAGGTCGTTTCCTCCATTCTGCAGTACACCAGGCCTCGTTTCCATCCACTGTTCCGTCCAAGCCGGTTGGCTCCCACACGTTCTATTGCCTCCTGATGAACAAGCCGCATTCCGTTGCCTCCCCATGAACATGACAACGATGCGGTTTCTCTGTTCTGACCCAGCCATGTACACGAGCCCTGGCCGTACGTATGCGAGAGTAGGCGTTCGAGACCCCGCCCATATGTACGTACGTGGCCGCATTTTCTTTCTTGCACCCTGGCCGTTGTACGTACGTGTACATGCTACATGCGCGCCTCTACTATGACAAGTGTGTGCCTCTAGATCGACCAGTATGTACGTACACGTTCGCGACCAGAATGACAACGCTACGTACGCTTTGACCAGGTGGGTCCCGACTGTCAAGCACTTCCTTGTGTGCGAAGATGTAGCTGGTGGGTCCCAGCAGTCAGGGGGGCGAATCATTTTTTTTGCCCGTAATATGGACGCACTTTCTTGCGTGCGAAGATGTAGCTGGTGGGTCCCAGCAGTCAGGGGGCGAATCATTTTTTTTCCTGTAATATGGATGCACTTCCTTGCGTGCGAAGATGTAGCTGGTGGGTCCCAGCAGTCAGGGGGAAACTTTTTTTCACGAAATACAGTGGCCCGTCCGGTGGGTCCCTGCTGTCAGGTGGAGGAATAATTATTTTGCACATAATAGGGAGCCAATTCCTTATGACTGCCATGGACCCAGCTGTCAGCCTATCAACATACAATACTCTTTTGATGGAACTCGTTCCTTGACCATGTTGACCACGCCGCACCGAGAGCACCAGTGTGGTGGACGACGGCGAGGCCTAGGAAGGGGACGACATGGAGCCGGGGAAGACGCGGCAGTGAATGCCCACGCGGAGAGGAGTATGAGGGTTCACTGGTACGGCTATGGTGCGAGGCTGTCGTCGCTGCAGAATAACAGGGGGTGTGGGTGAGTAGAAGGATGGCCTGGCCAGCTATGGGAGTAGTAGGGGCGGTGAGGCCTCCGCAGCATCATAGCCGGCCACGGGAGGCAGGAGCACGCGGCACGACCGACGCTGGTTTGGGCGGCTGGAGCAAGAAGACCAGAGGTTGAAGAAGCACTACGGCCGTTGGATGGATATCATACGGTCACTGGAGCTAGAATCATTCATATTGACTAAGTTGACAAAGCCCTTCGTCCCCGTCAACTTAGTAGGCCCACAAGTCAGCCTCCCACTATGGTGAGTCCCAGATAGCAGGGGGTATTCATTTTTTTGTGCGTAATAAGGTGGCACTTCCTTGCGTGCGAAGATATAGCTGGTGGGTCCGACCTGTCAGCGGGGGGAACATTTTTTCGTGAAATACAGAGGTCCTTATTTTGCACGTAATAAGGAGGCATTCCCTTGCGTGCGGTCGTGGACCTAGCTGTCAGCCTCTCCACGTACAGTACTATTCCGATGGAAGTCGTTCCTTGACCACGCCTCGCCGAGAGCACTAGGGCGATGGACGACAGCGAGGCCTAGGAAGGGGACGATGCAGAGCCAGGGAAGACGCGGTAGTGGATGCCCACGCGGAGAGGAGTATGAGGGTTCACTGGTTCGGCTGCAGTGTGAGGCTGCCGTCACCGGAGGGCCTGGCTAGCACTGGGAGTAGTAGGGGGCGATGAGGCCTCAACGGCAGCACATCCTGTCACTGGAGGCGGCAGCAGGCGGTCTCGCCGGTGCTGGTTTGGGCGGCTGGTGCAAGAAGAGCAGCGATTAAAGAAGCAGCAGGACCGTTCGATTCAAATCCAACGGTTACTGCTGCTAGAATCGTTTGCTGACGAAGTTGACAGGCCCTGCGTATGCATCAACTTAGTAGGCCCATAGGTCAGGCTCCCAACCAGTGCGCCCCAGATGTCAGTGGGAGGAATCATTTTTTTCGCGTAACAAGGAGGCAATTGATTGCGTGCGGCCAGGCTAGCGGATGGAGTAGGGTGGGCCGGTGAAGCCTGGGTGGCATCATAGCGGGCCACAAGAGGAGGGAGCACGCAGTCCTGCCGGCATAGTTTAGGCGGCTAGAGCAGGAAGATCAGAGATTGAAGAAGCACGTCGGCTATTGGATGGACATCCAACAGTCACTGCTGCTAGAATCATGCGTTGACTGACAAAGCCTTGCGTAAACAAGTCAGCCTTGAAATCTGTGGCATGTACAACCCATTTGCTATTATTTTTATAATTTTTACTCATTTTATAATTCATATGGAATTTACTGCTGCCATTTTCCATTTTTAGAATTGCTGCCATTTTTTGGTCAGTACCAGGGTTAAAAAATTAAACTAAATATGTGCGAATTTTTGAAAATTCATAAAATTTTGCTGGCGAACAAAATATTCTTAATCCAAAAATTAGTAGTTGTACTAAAAAAATTAAAAATAAATTAGTACTTTGTCATGTTAAATCCAATGAAATAGTATAATATATCAGTGAAGAACAAAAACAAAAAAAGAAACTAATATCCCATTTGCTATATATTTTTTGGAATTTTCAACCCCTTTGATATTACTTTTAACCAACACTGACCATACTCTTTTGCCAGGCCGGAATGCATACCTCCTCGTCTTGAAATATTTGCAGCCCAGTAAGTCGGAGAAAACAAATAGACCTAGCTTGGGTATTCTTCAAAAAGAAATATTGGGCTACCTATTTTCCCAAAGAAAAAATTGTTGGGCTGGTCCTGTTGTTAGACGGGCCACAGAGACCGCACAACCCAGTTTATAGCCTGCTCCTCTGAATTACTACGCAAAGAAAAAAAAGTTGTGCAATTCTGTCGTTAATGACTATACGATGAAAATGATGTGGGTCGCAGATATCAGCAGGGTGGATTAGAGTAAAAAATGAGGGGTGCATCTGAGTAGTAAAAGAGGCACTTGCTTGTGTTCGGGAGTGGACCTGGTGGGTCCGTACTGTCATACTCAAAACTACAGTCCTCTCCCGATTCACTATGTTGACAGGGACCGTTTCGAAAAAAATATGTTGACAGGGCCGGACAGCGGCGCCGCGACGAGCACACCAAGGCGGAGGATAAAGTGTTGTCGTCGATGTGCTGGGTTGGGTTGGACATTCTTATTGAAAAATAAAAATGGATCGGAACTACTTACGACATTGACTATGATTTGCATGGGCCCGTTGGTTGCAGGAAGAAAATGGTGGGAGAAAGAAGACTGATCGCTATCTTTGCCTAAGAATAATATCGACTGAACATAACGACACTATCATAGGAAATAATATCCTCCTGTTAAATCTTGAATTAAAAGAACTGGTGCATGAGCATTTAGCTTTATTTATTTATTTACTTATTTATGTTTAGGGGACCATGAGCATGTACCTAGGCAGGATTCATGTGAGAGCCTCCCTTCCAGTTAATTATGGGCTCCTCTCACTACAAAAAAAAAGACACATCTGTGACATTTTGGGCCGAACGAAAAAAAATTCTGTCATACATATGACACTTCTATGACGATAATTGTGACAAAACCCGGTATCATCATAGATGTGGTGGGCTCCTACTTCTATGACAAAAAATCATGACAGAAAATAGGCTTTTCGTCCTGGGCGGGCCGGAGATGCAGCTGCATGACATTCTTTGGGCCGTCCACGACGGAAAAAACCGTGGTAGAAGCGAGGGGGAGGAAAATTTTAGGGAGTTGCCGGTTACGGTGGGAGGTCGGGGGCCGAGCGATGCGCGTTTCTCTCGTACATGTACGCGTGTGTGTGCGAGGCGTTGGTTCTAACTGAACCCGAGCGAGGCGTTGGGCTCTAAATGAACCCGAGCGGTTGCACTGCAGGCTACGCGTTACTGAACCCGAGCGATCGATCGATGGCTGTTAACTGAACCCGATGGAGCGATTCCTTCGCTACTGCTGCTAACTGAAGCCGATCGATGCTGCCTCTGGGATGAACAGTGAGCGTTGCGGGGGGTGGATGAACAGTGAGCGGTGGCGTTGCCTCTGGGTGTACAGGAACCCGTGGTGTGGAGAGCTGGATGATCAGTAGACGGTGGAGGGGTGGCCGTGGAGGGGTGGTTGAACAGGACCCCTTGGCGTCGAGTGCTGGATGAACAGTAGACGGTGGAGGGGTGGTTGAACAGTAGCCGGTGGAGTAGCGTGCGGTGGAGGCTGGATGAACAGGAGCCCGTGGAGGCTGGAGGAGGTCAACGGTAGCCCATGGAGGCTGGAGGAGGTCGACGGTGGAGATGAACAGTATCCCGTGGAGTCCCGTTTTGTGGTACGCCACACCCCTCCCGATGAACAGGACCCCCATTTCGACCATAGCGCTCCAACACAAGTCTGTTTCATCCGCTTTGCGGTACGCCACACCTCTCCCGATCAACAGGACCCCCTTTCGACCGTAGGAGGTCCGTTTCGTTCGTTTTGCGGTACGCCACACCCCTCCCGATCAATAGGACCCCCGTTTCGACCGTAGGAGGTCCGTTTCCTCCGTTTTGCGGTACGCCAGACCCCTCCCGATGAACAGGATCCCGTTTCGACCGTAGGAGGTCCGTTTTGTTCGTTTTGCGGTACGCCACACCCCTCCCGATCAATAGGACCCCATTCCGAACGTAGGAGGTCTGTTTCCTCCGTTGTGCGGTACGCCATGCCTCGTTTCCATCGCCTGTTCCGTCCAAGCCCTCCCGAGGAACACGACCACGCATTCCGTTCCGACCCAGCCGGTTGGCTCCCATGTGTTCCGTTGCCTCCCGATGAACATGACGCATTCCGTTGCCTCCCCATGAACACGACGCATTCCGTTGCCTCCCCATGAACACGACGACGACGTTGTTTCTCCGTTTTGACCTAGCCATGTACGTATGCGCGACTAGGCGTTCGAGACCCTGCCCGTATGTACGTACATGGTCGTATTTTCTTTCTTGCACCCTCGCCGCTGTACGTACGTGTACATGCTACGTGCGCGCCTCTACTACGACACGTGCGCGCCTCTACTACGACACGTGCGCGCCTCTACATCGACCAGTATGTACGTACACGTTCGCGACCAGAATGACAACGCTACGTATGCTTCAACCGGGTGGGTCCCGACTGTCAGGCACTTCCTTGCCTGCGAAGATGTAACTGGTGGGTCCCAGCAGTCAGGGGCAAATCGTTTTGTTTTTTTTTTGCCCGGACGCACTTCCTTGCGAGCGAAGATGTAGCTGGTGGGTCCCAGCAGTCAGGGGGTTGAATCGTTTTTTTTGCCTGGACGCACTTCCTTGCGTGCGAAGGTGTAGCTGGTGGGTCCCAGCAGTCAGGGGGGAAACCTTTTTTCGCAAAATACGGTGGCCCGTCCGGTGGGTCCCCGCTGTCAGGTGGAGGAATAATTATTTTGCGCGTAATAAGGAGGCACTTCCTTGTTGCGGCCGTGGACCCAGCTGTTAGCGTCTCTGAGGGAGTCCTGGACTAGGGGGTGTCCGGACAGCCGGACTATCATCGTCCGCCGGACTCCCAGACTACGAAGATACAAGATTGAAGACTCCGTCCCGTGTCCGGATGGGACTTTCCTTGGCGTGGAAGGCAAGCTTGGCAATACGGATATGTAGATCTCCTACCATTGTAACCGACTCTGTGTAACCCTAGCCTCCTCCGGTGTCTATATAAATCGGAGGGCTTTAGTCCGTAGGACACAACATACATTACAACAATCATATCATAGGCTAGCTTTAGGGTTTAGCCTCCTTGATCTCGTGGTAGATCCACTCTTGTACTACCCATATCATCAATATTAATCAAGCAGGACATAGGGTTTTACCTCCATCGAGAGGGCCCGAACCTGGGTAAAACATCGTGTCCCTCGTCTCCTGTTACCATCTGCCTAGACGCATAGTTCGGGACCCCTACCCGAGATCCGCTGGTTTTGACACCGACATTGGTGCTTTCATTGAGAGTTCCTCTGTGTCGTCAACGATAGGCTTGATGGCATCTTCAATCAACAACGCCGTCCAGGGTGAGACTTTTCTCCCCGGACAGATCTTCGTATTCGGCAGCTTCGCACTGCGGGCTAATTCGCTTGGCCATCTGGAGCAGATCGAAAGCTACGCCCCTGGCCGTCAGGTCAGATTCGGAAGCCTAAACTTCACGGCCGACGTCCGCGAAGACTTGATCTTTGACGGACTCGAGCCGCAGCCGAGCGTGCCGCACTGTTATGATGGGCATGATCTGGCTCTGCCGCCGAACAGTGCCTTGGTTGCCGCACCTGAATCCGCTTCGGCCACTAGTCCGGAGCCGATCGCCCAGATCAAGGATCGATGGATAGACACCACCTTGGGGGCTCCAACTTCCACGGCGATGGAGCCGAACACTAATCTTGTCCATCGCAAAACTCGTGATTCCGAGGTGCCGGACTCCCTGCCGGACTCCGAACCTCCCACACCCCTACCAATCGATTCGGATTGGGCGTCGGTTATGGAATTCACCGCCACGGACATCTTCCAACACTCGCCCTTCGGTGACATCCTAAATTCGTTAAAGCATCTCTCGTTATCGGGAGAGTCCTGGCCGGACTATGGCCAGGATGGTTGGGATACGGACGACGAAGAAATTCAGAGCCCACCCACCACCCACTTTGTAGCCACTGTCGACGATCTAACCGACATGCTAGACTACGGCTCCGACGACATCGACGCTATGGACAACGATGCCTGAGACGAACAGGAACCAGCGCCTACAGGGCACTAGAAGACCACCTCGTCATATGACATATATATGGTGGACACCCCAAAATACGGGGACGGCGAAGAAGCAGCGGAGGCAGACTCTTTAAAGAAGCAGCCCAAACGCCGGCGTCAGCGGCGCCGCTCTAAATCCCGCCACAGCAAGAATGGAGATTCCGGCACAGGAGATAATAATACCCCAGAGAGTGCCGAAGACAATCCCCTCCCGCAAGACTCAGCGCAGGAGGATGCAGAAGCAAGCCCTCATGAAAGGGCGGCAGACGAAGAGGTTGAGGATCATGACTATATGCCTCCCTCCGAAGACGAAGCAAGCCTCAACGAGGATGAATTCGTCGTACCTGAGGATCCCGTCGAACAAGAGCGCTTCAAGCGCAGGCTTATCGCCACAGCAAACAGCCTAAAGAAGAAGCAGCAACAGCTTCAAGCTGATCAGGACCTGCTGGCCGATCGATGGACCGAGGTCCTCGCGGCCGAAGAGTATAAACTCGAACGCCCCTCCAAAAGCTACCCAAGACGTAAGCTGCTCCCCCGATTAGAGGAGGAAGCATACATACCTCCATCACCAGCGCACGATATGGCTGACCGACCACCCCGTGGTCGTGACAGAGAGGCATCCAGGCCCCCAGCCAAGACCGTACCCCGGCATCGCTCCAAAAGTACGAAGCCAAGAGGGAACGCGCCGGACTTGCGAGACGTATTGGAGGACAAAGCAAGGCAATCCAGATCCATCTACGGATCACATGGGCGTCCCACGACCCATGACGAATACCGTCGCGCCGGATACAATAACCCCGGCCGGGCCGAACATAGCAGACAGCGCTCCCTCGAGCTGCATACTCAATACAGAGGCGCCGCACACCCGCTATGCTTCACTGACGAAGTAATGGATCATCAAATCCCCGAAGGGTTTAAACCTGTAAACATCGAATCTTACGATGGCACAACAGACCCCGCGGTTTGGATCGAAGATTATCTTCTCCACATCCATATGGCCCGCGGCGACGATCTCCATGCCATCAAGTATCTCCCACTCAAGCTTAAAGGACCAGCTCGGCATTGGCTAAACAGCTTGCCCGCAGAGTCAATTGGGTGCTGGGAAGACCTGGAAGCCGCATTCCTCGACAACTTCCAGGGCACGTATGTGCGACCACCAAACGCCGATGACCTAAGCCACATTATTCAGCAGCCAGACGAATCGGCCAGACAATTCTGGACACGGTTCTTGACAAAGAAAAACCAAATCGTCGACTGTCCGGATGCAGAGGCCCTTGCAGCCTTCAAACATAACATCCGGGACGAATGGCTAGCCCGGCACCTGGGGCAGGAAAAGCCGAAATCCATGGCAGCCCTCACATCATTAATGACCCGCTTTTGCGCGGGAGAGGACAGCTGGCTAGCTCGCAGCAACAATCTCCGTAAAAATTCTGGCAGTCCGGATACTAAGGACAACAACGGCAGGTCACGTCGAAACAAAAACAAACGCCGCATTAACGGCGACGATAAGGAGGATACGGCAGTAAACGCCGGATTCTGAGGCTCTAAACCCGGTCAGCGGAAGAAGCCATTCAAAAGAACCACTCCGGGTCCGTCCAATTTGGACCGAATACTCGATCGCTTATGCCAGATACATGGCACCCCCGAAAAACCAGCTAATCACACTAATAGAGATTGCTGGTGTTCAAGCAGGCAGGCAAGTTAATTGCCGAAAACAATGACAAGGGGCTAAACAGCGACGACGAGGAGGAGACCCGACCGCCGAACAATAGAGGACAGAAGGGTTTTCCCCCACAAGTGCGGACGGTGAACATGATTTACGCGACCCATATACCCAAGAGGGAGAAGAAACGCGCACTAAGGGACGTCTACGCGATGGAGCCAGTCGCCCCGAAGTTCAATCCATGGTCCTCTTGTCCGATCACTTTCGATCGAAGAGACCATCCGACCAGCATACGCCATGGCGGATTCGCCGCATTGGTTTTAGACCCAATCGTCGATGGATTTCACCTCACGAGAGTCCTGATGGACGGCGGTAGTAGCCTGAACCTGCTTTATCAGGATACAGTGCGCAAAATGGGCATAGACCCCTCAAGGATTAAACCTACAAAGACGACCTTTAAAGGTGTCATACCAGGTGTGGAAGCCAACTGCACAGGCTCAGTAACACTGGAAGTGGTCTTCGGATCCCCGGATAATTTCCGGAGCGAGGAGTTAATCTTCGACATAGTCCCGTTTCGCAGCGGCTATCACGCTTTGCTCGGACGGACCGCGTTTGCAAAATTCAACGCGGTGCCGCATTACGCATACCTCAATCTCAAGATGCCAGGCCCTCAAGGAGTCATCACGGTCAACGGAAATACGGAACGCTCCCTCCGAACGGAGGAACACACTGCGGCTCTCGCGGCAGAAGTACAGAGCAGCCTCTTAAGGCAATTCTCGAGTCCGGCTGTTAAACGGCCGGATACAGCAAAACGCGCCCGAAGCAATACCAACCAAGACCACCTGGCGCGATCAGAGCACGCGTAGCAATGCGGCCCGCGCATGATCGCAAGAGTAACACTCCGCGTACATCATTACGCTTTGGAGATGCCATGGGCACAGGGGAAGGGGCACGATCGCAATGGACCCAGAGTGCGGTTCGACCACACTAGGGGCTCGCAAGTGTGCCCCCCCTTTTTTTATTATTATTTTATTTTCCTTATGTACACAGGACTCCGTTAACCAGAGGCCCTGCCCGGCGGCAAACCCGCCGAACTCATGATGCAACAGTCAGGGACGAAAGAAGGCTGCGACGAACACTCAGGTGGTCTCAATTACGAGCATTAAATTGGATTATATACACCAAATCCGCAGTCCACCCCTGGAGGGGGACATGTTTACTTAGTCCAAATCCCTTGCTTACCGCACTACTTGTATCAGTCCGCATTTATAGCAGATTTTCTTTCATAAACAATGCAGCACCTTTTTTACTGCAATTACATTACCTTTTATATATATGCTCATTACATGACATCTTGCACCCGTATATTCTGGTACGGCCGAATACACCAGGGGCTTCTGTCCCCCAAATTATGGTGTGATAAAGTCCGAACACTTTCGCAAGTACGACACCCCGAACTTATAGCATTATATGAATCGGCTCCGAATCATGTCTTGGGTCAATAGTTGGGTTTGCCCGGCTCCCACGTTTTGGTGCCTTACGTTCCGTTCTGTCGGCTAAGGTGGCACTGGGAGAACCACTGCGATTGCGCCCCGGTTGAGCCGGGCGAGCGCCTCAGTGGAGAAAGCTAAAACTGACTGGCATGATAGGGCGAGAGACTGGTCGCTGTTCGAGAGGTTTCTTCGGGTCCTTAAAGACTCACGCCGCTTCGAGCGAAGTTCCGGACAATGTCCGACGAAGGCGTGGATAGCGCCCCGGATTCGGTCTTCCGAATACCAGGGGCTTCGCCGACATTTAAAATTATAGAATTCTATGGCTAAGTGAGAGTGTTCAAGCATTATAAGTCCGGTTGCCTTGTTCGTTGTGTTGAGCGCCTCCCTAGATGGACCCAAAAATGGGAACAAGAGTGCTCAAGTTTATCCCGAACACCCCAGCACTCGTGGCTTGGGGGCTAAAGCCAACGACTTGCCATCTCTCAGATTTTATAAACGGCCGCATAGAAGGTAATATTTTAAATGAAACAAGCGTTGCTTAATGCGCACATGAACAATGTTTCAGCGCAATGGATAATACATAACGAGTTTACTCAAAGATTACATTTCTGGGGCACTCATCCGCAATATCGCGGGCTCCCTTCAGGACAGTTTTATAATACATTTCAGGCGTGCGATACTCCTTGCCCGGTGGCGGTGGATCCGTGAGAAGCTTCTCCGCATCCAACTTGCCCCAGTGCACCTTTGTGCGGGCAAGGGCCCGACGAGCACCTTCAATACACGCGGAGCGCTTGATGACCTCCACCCAGGGGCACGCATCCACCAGCCGCCGCACGAGGCCAAAGTAGCTCCCAGGCATGGCCTGTTTAGGCCACAGCCGGACTATAAGGCCCTTCATGGCCTCCTCAGCTACCTTGTGGAGTTCGACCAGCTGCTTCAGCTGGTCGCTTGGGGGCACTGGATGGCCGGCCTCAGCGTACTGAGACCAGAAGACCTTCTCCGTCGAGCTCCCCTCCTCGCCATGATAGAATGCGGCGGCATCAGACGCACTACGCAGCAGATCTGCAAACGCCCCTGGAGAGCTCCGAATGCGGGTAAGTGTTAGGTAGTTCACATTAACATGCCTGCTTTGCATGAAAAATGCCTTACCCGCTGCTATCTTCTTTATATCTTCAACCTCCTGAAGGGCCTTATGGGCCTCGGCCTTGGCGGACTTGGCACTTTCGAGAGACGAGGAAATCTCGGACTCTCGAGTCTTGGAGTCACGCTCCAAACTCTCATGTTTCTCCATGAGAGCCTGGAGCTCTTGCCGAACTTCCGCCACCCGCGCCTCTTGCTTTTCTCGCTCCGCCCGTTCTGCGGCCGCACTGCGTTCAGCCGCGGACATAGCCTCCTTCAGGGCTGCCACCTCGTTAGTGGCCCCTGCAATACCCGTATTATCCTGATTAACTTTATCGCAACCAAAACCCTTTTCTGTAAGGTAATTATTCAAAGTGGTGTTACTCACCTTCTTTTTCCTCAAGCTGCCTCTTGGCATGGCCGAGCTCTTGCTCGGACCGCTCGAGATCCTTCTTCAACACATCGACCTCCGCCGATAGTGCGGCGGAGGTCAGCAGCGCAGCCTGCAAACCCATATTGACATATTTTAAGCAACCCTGCGTATATCTTGTTAGATCCTCAGTCCGGCTTTTCTTTCCGAACACCGAACTGAGCATCAGGGGCTACTGTCTATGCGGTATTACATTACATAATCTTAACTTCTTACCTCAAAGCCTGTTAAAAGGCTGCTGCAGGCTTCGGTCAGCCCGCTCTTGGCGAGCTGAACCTTTTGAATCACCGCACTCATGATAGTGCGGTGTTCTTCCTCGATGGAAGCGCCTTTAAGCGCCTCCAACAAGTTATCCGGCGCCTCCGGTTGGACGGAGGTCGCCGGTGTCACGGTCTTTCCCTTCTTTCGAAGGGGCCGCCCGCCGGACTCTGGAACCACTGCGGGTTCCGAAGTAGAGTCCGGCACGAAGTCCGGAAGGCAACCTGACGGCGCCTCCGGAGCCTCCTCCTGATGGGTCCCCCTCTGGGATCCCACCTCGGCGTCCTCGCCGGCGCGGGGGTAGTGGCAGTCAGAAGTGAATCCACATCCAACGGGGCCAATGACCCGCTTGATGAAGCGGGGAGATCGTCATCAGCCGGACTAGAGACAGAATGCGGCGTTAGAAGGACACTACGTGACACGAAAGAAACTGTATATCAAGGATCCGGATACTTACGATCTTGCCGGACGCCTGGCCCTTGGAGGCCACTCATCCTCGCCAACGGTGGAGTTGGCGAAACTGTCCGGGGGGATAGTCCTCCCCCTCTTGGACCCTTCGGCCTCCCCTATTGGGGAAGCCTTCCTCTTCTTCTCTCCCTCCTCTGGGAGAGAGTCCTCCTCCTCCTCCTCGTCTTCGGGGAAGGAGTCCGCCTCGTCGTCGGACACCTGATTGCGGGAACTCTTTCGAGTCCCCGCGGCCACCTTCTTGGCCTTCTTCTCCGGCACCACATGTGGTGCCGGAACCAGCAACCCTGCTAAACGGGCGTCCACTGGGTCTTCTGGCATGGGAGCCGGGCTGATAAGCTGCTTGGCCTTCTCCATCCATTCCTGTCAAAGGAAAAGGAAGAATGAAAACCTCTTAGAATCAATTCGATTACTACAAAGCGTCCCGTAATGGGGTTGAATCGCTTACCTCATCAGTTGGATGCTGCGAGCTAAATCCGCGATCTTCCATCGCGGATGCGGGGGCTTCGGGGCCCTTAAACAGCACCCTCCAGGCGCCTTCGTGTGTCGTATCGAAGAGCCCGCTCAGCGCCGGGTGCTGTTCCCGATTGAACTCCCACAGATTGAATGCCCGTTCTTGGCATGGGAGAATCCGGCGGATGAGCATGACTTGGACCACGTCGACGAGCCTGAGCTTATTGCTCACCAGCTTCTGGATGCAGGCTCGGAGTCCCGTCACCTCCTTTGGATTGCCCCACATCAAGCCCTTCTCTTTCCAGGAGGTGAGCTGCGTGGGGATGCCAGATCTAAACCCAGGCGGGCTTGCGCGGCTCGGTGATGTAGAACCACCCCGATTGCCACCCCTTGACGGAGTCCACGAAGGCCCCTTCGAGCCAAAGGACGTTGGGCAATTTACCCAACATGGCGCCTCCGCATTCCGCTTGCGTGCCCTTCACAACCTTCGGCTTGACGTTGAAGGTCTTGAGCCATAGGCCGAAGTGGGGCCGGATGCAGAGGAAGGCCTCGCACACGATGATGAACGCCGAGATGTTGAGGATGAAGTTCGGCGCCAGATCGTGGAAATCCAGGCCGTAGTAGAACATGAGCCCCCGGACAAATGGATGGAGTGGAGAGCCCAGTCCACGGAGGAAGTGGGGAAGGAAGACGGCCCTCTCATGAGGCCTAGGGGTAGGGATGAGCTGCCCCTTGTCGGGCAGCCGATGCGCGATATCGCCGGAAAGGTATCCGGCGCTGCGCAGCTTGGTGATGTGCTCCTCCTTAACGGAGGAGGCCAACCATTTGCCTCCCACTCCGGACATATTCGAAGAAGGTCGAGGCGAGATGCGCGAGCTTGGGCGTTGGAGCTTGAGTGCGCGGAGTTGGGTAAGCAAAGGAGGAAGAAGGCGTAGGTGAGAAGGTAAATCCTTATCCCTTATATATAGGCGGACGAAACTGTGCGTCCCCCACCTGCCTGGTAAAACTCGCTTATCTCCCAAGCGCCACCATCAATGGCGCGGTTGGGTTACCCACGTCCGTATTGATGAGAATCCCGGGATAAGGGGAACACGATCTCTGCTTCGACAAGACGTGCCAAGGAAACTGCTTCGCTAAACGTGCTGGGGTGGTATAAAGTAAAAAACGATTCAAACAGTGGCTTGGTAGCGGTATGATGTCACGCCGCATAATACGTTAGCAGATTGGACTAGTGTGCATTTTATTCTCTCTACGGTGGAATGTGGAATTTATTTTGCAGAGCCGGACACTATCCTGGTGTTCATGATCTTCTCTGGATTATTCAAGGGAGGAACCCGCCTTGCAATGCCGAACATTATGCGCGCCGGACTTATCGTCATTGAAGCCTGGTTCAGGGGCTACTGAGGGAGTCCTGGACTAGGGGGTGTCCGGACAGCCGGACTATCATCGTCCGCCGGACTCCCAGACTACGAAGATACAAGATTGAAGACTCCGTCCCGTGTTCGGATGGGACTTTCCTTGGCGTGGAAGGCAAGCTTGGCAATACGGATATGTAGATCTCCTACCATTGTAACCGACTCTATGTAACCCTAGCCTCCTCCGGTGTCTATATAAACCGGAGGGCTTTAGTCCGTAGGACACAACATACGTTACAACAATCATACCATAGGCTAGCTTTAGGGTTTAGCCTCCTTGATCTTGTGGTAGATCCACTCTTGTACTACCCATATCATCAATATTAATCAAGCAGGACGTAGGGTTTTACCTCCATCGAGAGGGCCCGAACCTAGGTAAAACATCGTGTCCCTCGTCTCCTGTTACCATCCGCCTAGACGCACAGTTCAGGACCCCCTACCCGAGATCCGCCGGTTTTGACACCGACAGTCTCCACGCACAGTACTCTTTCGATGGAAGTCGGTCGTTGACCACATTGACCACGCCACGCCGAGAGCACCACGGCGGTGGACGACGACAAGGCCTAGGAAGGGGACGACACGGAGGCAGGGAAGACTAGGCAGTTGTTTCCCACATGGAGGGGAGTACGACTGTACGAGGGTTTACTGGTTCGTCTGCCGTCGCCGAAGAATAACAGCAGGTGTGGGTGAGTAGAGGGATGGCTAGGCCAGCGATGGGAGTACGGTGGGGCGGTGTGGCCTGCGCGGCAGCACAGCCTGCCGCAGGGAGGAGGGAGCAGGCAGTCCCGCCGGCGCTTGTTTGAGCGGCTGGAGTAGGAAGAGCAGAGATTGAAGAAGCACGACGGCCGTTGGATGGATATCCAACAGTCACTGCTTGTGCGTCAACCTTTTTTTAGGAAAGCCTCAAATATGTGGAAAATAGCATACAGCCCATCTGCCATTATTTCTAATAATTTACAGCCATTTGATAATTCTTAAGGTTTTTTTGGAGCCCATATTCTTTTTGTTAGCATTACAGCCCATATTGTGGCCACGCTTAAAAAATTATACGACATTTTGCATATTTCCGTGCGGTCCGAACTGTTTTTAATCCCAAAATTTCGACTCACATTCAAACTGATTTTAAAAATAAATGTATATCAATATAAAATCCAACAAATTCTCCACGCATAAAAATTAATGTAATTTAAAATCTTGAAATGAAAAAAAGATATTTAAAACTAATTGCCGGTTTGATGTATTTTAAAAATGTACAACCCATTTCTCATTACTGATGGGCCATTTTCTCGGCCAGCCGAATGAAAGCTCTCCTCGTCTTGAAAGATTTGCAGCCCAACAGGCCTGACAAAGCGACTTGGCAAATCACAAAAAAACTGGGCTGTGGCCGTGGACCTAGCTATCAGCCTCTCCACATACAGTACTCTTCCGATGGAAGTCGTTCCTTGACCACGTTGACCATGCTGCACGGAGAGCACCACGGCGGTGGACGACGGCAAGGCCTAGGAAGGGGACGACGCGGAGCCGGGGAAGATGCGGCAGTGGAAGCCTGCGCAGAGAGGAGTACGAGGGTTCACTGGTTCGGCTGCGGTGTGAGGCTGCCGTCGCCGCAGGGCCTGGCAGCGGTGGGAATAGTAGGGGGCGGTGAGGCCTCCGCGGCAGCACAGCCGACCACGGGAGGCAGGAGCATGCGGCACGACTGGCGCTGCTTTTGGTGACCAGAGCAAGAAGACCAGAGGTTGAAGAAGCACTACGGCCGTTGGATGGACATCGTACGGTCACTGGAGCTAGAATCGTTCATATTGACTAAGTTGACAAAGCCCTTCGTCCCCGTCAACTTAGTAGGCCCACAAGACAGCCTCCCACCAAGGTGGGTCCCAGCTAGCCGGGGGAGTATTCATTTTTTTGTGCGTAATAAGGAGGCACTTCCGGTGGGTCCGAGCTGACAGCGGGGGGAACATTTTTTTCGCGAAATACAGTGTCCCGTCCGATGGGTCCCAGCAGTCAGGGGGAAACGATTTTTTTCGCAAAATACTGGTGGCCCGTCCGGTGGGTCCCCGCTGTCAGGTGGAGGAATAATTATGTTCCGCATAATAAGGAGGCACTTCCTTGCGGCTGCCATGGACCCAGCTGTCAGCCTCTCCACGTACAGTCCACTTCTGATGGATGTTGTTCGTTCACCACATTGACCAGGCCGCGCCGAGAGCACCATGGCGGTGGACGACGGCGAGGCCTAGGAAGGGAACGACACGGAGCCATGGAATACTCGGCAGTTGTTTCCCACGCGGAGGAGTACGAGGGTTTACTAGTTCGTCTGCCATCGCCGGAGAATAACTGCATGTGTGGGTGAGTAGAGGGATGGCTAGGCCAGCGATGGGAGTACGGTGGGGCCATGAGGCCTGCGCGGCAGCATAGCCGGCCGCGGGAGGAGGGAGCAGGCAGTCCCACTGGCACTTGTTTAAGCGGCTGGAGCATGAAGAGCAGAGATTGAAGAAGCACGACAGCCGTTGGATGGACATCCAACAGTCACTGCTCTCGTGTGTTGACTAAGTTGACAGGGCGTTGCGTGTGCGTCAACCTTTTTTTATGAAAGCATACGCATCAACCTATAGTAGGTGCACAAGTCAGCCTCAAATCTGTGAAAAACAGCATACAACCCATCTGCCATTATTTCTAATAATGTACAGCCCATTTGCTAATTCTTAAGATTTTTTTTGGAGCCCATCTTCTTTTTGTTAGCATTACACCCCATATTGTGGCCACGGTTAAAAAGTATACGAAATTTTGCATATTTCGGTGCGGTCAACTGTTTTTAATCCAGAAATATCGATTCACATTCAAACTATTTTGAAAAATAATTTATATAAATATAAAATCCAAATAATTGTCCACACATAAAAATCAATGGAATTTAAGATCTTGTAATGAAAAAAATTGGAACTAATTCCCGGTTTGATGTGTTTTAAAAATGTACAGGCCATTTCTGGGCAAACCGAATGAAACTCTCCTCGCCTTGAAAGATTTGCAGCCCAGCAGGGCCGATAAAGCAAGTAGGCCTTGTTTGGGTATTTCTTTAAAAAAATAGAACTGGGCTAGCCATTTTCAGCAAGAAAAAAACACAACTGGGCTCATGATGTGGTAAACATAAATAAAACCCTGGCTAGACGGGCCACAGCCCCCGCACAGCCCCATTGTTACCCTGATCCGTCGCTAAAACTAGTATAAATAACAACTGCTTGTTCCTAAAAAATGCATAGTGAGCTCAAGCAGCCGGCGAGAGTGATGTTATTTCCCTTGGTTGGGATTTGTTATAATATTTCACTCTAAATGAAACGAATGGCAAGCCATTTGCCTTGTTTCAAAGAAAATATGACAGTCACAGCTGAGTTGAAAAGGGCAGGAACATCTAACTCCAGCTTACAAACTATACAAAAGCACGAGGGTTAATTGTTCACCAGGTTTACAAAAAAAACCTAGATTGAAAAGGGTAACAGCATCTAACTCCAGCATGGTTTTCGGCAGTCACAGTCAAATGGATCGGTCAGGTCCATAGAATGAACATCCTGGGTCATAAAATTTACTGGATTATGACCACAATATGTTGTAAATAGAAGCCCGGCATGTTCAGAAGCTCTTTTGCCCACCTGAAACTCCTTTTTTTGCTCTTCGACATACCCATCCGTCAAAACCATGTTGCTGATAAACTTAAGCCTGATGGACAATAGTAACCTGGCATTCAGCACGAAGAATGTGACAAATCTTGTGTTTGCATGGTTGGCTACATATCGTTCTAGCGTTATTGTCTTCAATCGAATCTCATGAGAAGTGATAAAATCCCGATGCTTACGAATCCACTGATTGGTTATAACTTTCTTACCCCGTCCTGTTGCCTAAATAGACATGAAGATTGAAAATAGTTAAGGTCTAAAAGAAGAGTGTCGAAAGAGCAACAGTTGAACGGTTAATTCTAGTACACTATATGCGGGCTTCCAATGTGCATGAAATTATCACCTTTATATACAACTTCTCCAGACATGGAAAGCATTGTAGCAAGCCAATAATCTTGTTCAGATTAAAACTATTCATTTGGATATATAAGATCTTGACAGAATCCAGCACCATTGATAGGCCATCCATGGAGAAACTCTTCATTGAGCATAGAACATAATATTAGTACAAAATGTGTACTCCAAGATGATATATAAATTATGCGCAGAAATTTAAAATGCAGCTTATGGTTACAAGTGTAGATGATAAGATAAAGTACCTGAAGAACTATGGAGCCAAACACCATATTGAAATGAGCACAGAGATCATGTATTACACCCAAGGTCTCCAGTTTAGGCCCAGAGAGGACGGTTATTTGCAACGGAGAATAACTAGAATCAAGGATCAACCTTTGAAGTGAAGGGGCGTCTTGGATGATGAGCTGCCTTCCGTCAAAAGAACTTCCAATTCTTAAAAGGTTATGCAACTTTATTTGGAGACAACCGATTCTAACTGTGAAAACAAGCACCAAGCACTCCAGCGCAGGGCAACTGGAGTGGATGATGCTATGCAATGAGGCCTCCGATATACGAACCTGCACAAATGAAAGTTTCTTGAGAAATGGGAGTCGAAGGTTTAGTACCAGATTGTCTGGTAGGTAGCACAGCGCAAAGGTGGCGGTGTGGAGAGAGGAGGAAAACCGCGAGATGGACATCGGTGCTGAGGGTACAAGTTCATGGCGTTCGGTATGTGGTATGTGATTTCCAGGGGAATAGTAGAACTCAAGCAGCTGTAGTTCTGTGAATTCAGGGGATTTGAGCCAGGCGTCCACCGTGTAGGGCATGGTATGCTTGCTATGGTAGCATGACGGGATGCAGAGGCTTTGAACGGAGCCCTGGTGGGAGGAGATGATGGCTCTGGGGATTTCAAAATCATTGAAGAGAGATAGCTGACGACAGTCGAGATTAAGGGGCATGGCGCGCCATAGAGGGCGCCACCGAATTGAGAGGACTTGGGTGCGGCAGCAATCCTTGGTGGGGAGAAGCGAGATGATCTCCCCAAGGACGGCATCCGGGAGATCGCTGATGCGGTCCACCCGAGATTCTACGGGTTCCTGGGATCCGGTGGGGGCGGGGTCGCCGCTTCTCCCCGCGCTGCCGGGTGCGGGATCTACAACAGGCGTCGCTGCTGGCGGGAGCCTCATCTTCTTGGCGTTGGGGTTAGCCGACTCCATTTTCCTCGAGGGCGTCACGTCGCGCTCACGGATTTGAGCAGAGTAACGAATGACAAGTCTAGTTGTAGTGCGAGTGAAGAAGAAGGGGAGCTGGGGGTTTTCTGTAGGAGTGAGGAAGAAGGGGAGCTGGGGTTTTCTATAGGAGTGAGGTGAGGAATTTGGGGGTACGAGTGGAGCGAGCTGACGTGAGGTGGGTGGGAGCGAGGACGAAGAAGAGCACCCAGGTTTTGGGGGGGGGGGCAGTGTGCTGGGTGTGGGTAGCGCCTTTTGAATTGATTTTACTATTTACTAGTGTGGATTGTCTGTTTTGTCTTGGGCCCAGAGAAACAATTACTACTAGTACAATGGAGACACTCTACAGCTACACAGAAAAACAATTACTACTAGTATAGTGGAGACACTCTACCGCTTCTGGCTCCTCCTAGGTCATTGAAACGTCTCCCTCTACCGAATGTCATTATACTTTTGTTCACCGACATGCGGGCCATGCAGCGCGCGGGCCCAAATGCCATCCACCAAATTAGAAGGTAGTATCCACCAAATTAGAAGGCAAATACGAAATATGGTTATTTAAATAGTGACAGATATTACTACTTTCCCCCGTTTCCTCTTAGAACCAAGTCCCAGATTCATGCTACAGCTTTCCCACTTTCTTCCCTATTTGAACCAACGCTTTGAGTCGACTGTATGAACTAGCTTTATTTCTAATAATAGTAGAAGTCTAGGTGGCTTTGGAACAACGGACGGAAGTAGAAAAGGATCCACACGAAGGGGGGAGAGCTGGGGCAGTAGAGCAAGGCAGGTTTCGAAGGAATATATACCTGAGGGTCGTCGGCATGTGGCAAAGACGGCGTTGGGAGGCCACATCTTGGCCACAATACCGCATGGAGGAAGAAGGGGTCGGAGGCCCTCCCGAGCCGGAGCTCTCTCGGAGAGAACGGCACGGCCGCCGATCGGGACGCGCGGGCAGCCGTTGGTCTCCTCCCTTGCCGATGACGACAGCGTGAACGATGCACCTACACCCCTGCCCCGGTCGAGGTTGTCCGGTCGGATTTGTGACCAGCCGTGGGCTGAGAGAGAGAGTGTGGCCACCTATGTCTTGCTTAAATCTGGAGAGCATGAGAGAGTGAACGAGAGGAACCCTAGTAAAGCAAGCGCTAAGGCTCCTGCTTTTATATATAGTGGAGTGATTTTGTTGTACCAGCTTCAAAAAAATGCGCTTCTACGTGTACCCGCGAGTGGGTGTGAGAGAACTAGTGCGTGCGTGCACCACTTCTCTTTGTGAGAGTACAATATACTATGCCCAAAGAATGTTCGCCGCAAGAGTAATAGTATAAGTGTGTGATGTGTGAGCTAAAATAAAATGTGCGCGCCGTCCTTTGTTTTTTAGAAGTTCTGAGGGTAGGGTGTGAAGAGCACATATGTGCGTGACGTCTACCTGCAGATAGACGGTGGGTGCGACGTGCGAGTCTGCGAGAGGACTCGGGAGAGTCGTGACTTGTGAGGGTGCGTGTGCATGAGAGAGAGGGGGGCACGTATCAATGCAATGCATGTGTCCGTAAATCATTATCCAACAAACGTTCGCCACAAGCCTTTTCCTGATGAACACCGTAAGAACCGTTAGATCGGCATCCGACAGTGTCAGTTTTGCCATGTCATTTAACAGAACAGCCACTCCTCCTACACACAAATCTTCCACATAAGTGTTAGCAACTGCCGTATGCTCCCTCCGTTCCAAAATGCAGTGCATATAGCTTTATTGAAAATTTGAACCTCGCAAACTTTTACCGAGTTTTCGTGTACCAAATTGCACATGTAGAATACCCTGTATATATCATTTCATTCATCTTCGAGAGGTAACTATAAAGATGGGTGAGGAGTCTACAAAGAAAGACCATCGTATCACCCGCAGCAATTTCAACCATCCTTTAGTGTCGAGGAATATCATAGGAACTCTATATGATATGATTTTTATAGGATTTTTTCCTTTAGAGCCAATTGGTTCATAGGAATAGATTCATATACTCTACATTTCAAAGGAAATAAACATGATATCATTTCTATAGCTTTAGAGCCACTTGGTTCATATGAATGGATTCCTATACTCCCTTAATTTCAAAGGAAAATAAACATTAGCGTATATTCAATAGAAAAGTTCCTATGATATGAACCAAATTACATCTCTTTACTAATCCCTCCTCATAGGAATTGAGATACATGTCATCTCTAGATTCAATAGAAAAGTTCCTATGATGTGAACCAAATGACATCTCTTTTCCAATCCCTACTCATAGGAATTGAGATCCTCCATGTCATCTCTTTCCCTACAACTTCCATGTATACATCTTCTATTCCTAAATAGATAGTACAACCCACTAGTAGCTTTTTTCCAAAACATGCAACTATGGCACAAGAACTATATAGTGTGCCAATAACTTTGAAAGATGGTCGCTGGATGAAGCTAACCCGACAGTGCAGAGATGGGCAAATCCGAGCACTACTGGCCGTTGGATATCATCAACATTCCACCAGATCTGCCACATGTACAATTTAGAAGACTCCATGGTTGAACTTAAGCATAATGCACAAACCTCAAAACACAAGCACTTCTCCTTTGTTCTAGAATCTTCTGTATCATAATTGATTATTTTTTCTAAATGAATTGCCATTATTTGTTTTTTACTTTATGATTTACAATGCACAACCCCATGAATCTTAACATTTTTATAAAACTAATTGATTTTGAATGAGATGAACTATAAGAACTAAACGAACATCTACATCATGCATATATGACTCAAAGCTTTACATGCTATAGTGTGTATTTATTCATAATTTGGTTTCGAAATCTCATGCGTTCAATACATGTGTACCTTACTAGTTTTGAGTAGAGTAGCAAATTTCACGCGGCCCCGGGTATATCAAAATGCAGGGCCCATGCATCATTGCCTTTCGGTCGAACCTACGTCCACAATTTTTTGTACGTGCTATATCTCCACTGGTCCCCGAACCCAAAATGTTGCCTCGTTCCCGTAAAACCAAGCGGCCCACACATATTTAAGGCGTCGACTCGAACCCGTTTACTACGACGTGGCCCCGCACGCCGTAGTACTCCTACAAACCCTACCGCCGCACTCATCATCGGTTTTCTTCAAGAGGACGAGGGAGAAGCCGATTTGTAGTGGAGGCGCTTTCAAAAAAAGGATCTGTAGTGGAGACCCCTACCCTAGGGTGCCCTAGGTAGCTGCCGCACGCATCATTGTTTTCTCTTTTCTTTATGCTCTTGCGCTAGAGTGAAATGATGGTTGCTTCGTCCGTCCAGCTTAATGCGGGAAAGGTGGGGCTTTGTGATTTGACCCCTCATCGCTCATTTTCTACTACTGCGGCGCTACGACCGGGGTGCCTCCAATTCCAACCGCTGCTCCGAACTGTAATTTGGTGCATCGCACGTGGAACAAGACGGTGGATGAGCCACATGTCTGCCAAAGGGGTCCTGTTAAGTGTGTCGCCATTTCGTGTGCGGACTGACCCTGCTTGAGTTGCTACGCCAACACGACAGGAGCAGCCTACCACTTGGTTTTGCTCCTTGGTGAATCCCGACTATATTGATCTAAAAAGATACATGCTGAACTACCCTCTCCGTCTCGGTTTTTTATTTGTAGGCGTCTCGGTTTATAGGGCCTGCACGTAGTTCTAGGTCATCCATTTGACTAACTAAATATGAGTTACTATGTCACAAAAAGTATATCATTGGATTCTTATTGGTTGATATGTGAAGAAACAAGAAACGAGGTAGAAGTTAATGCACCGCGCCTTAGTATTTTGGGATTATTGGTTTTCGTAAGATGACTTACTCACCTAGACAGAGGGAGTAGTTGTATTTAAAAGTCGAGGGCGGGGCTTTTCCTGCGCGGTAGGCGGGGCAGTTCCGCCTAGTCGGTTCGACAGAGACGCGAGAAGACGAGGGAGTAGGCTGCTGCAAACGTAGGGCTGTGTGATTTGACAGCGAGTTACTGCTGGACAGGTGGGGCCCCGTGATTTGACTTGCCATTATCATTTTAACTGCGGCGCTACGACCGGCGTGAGTCTCCCGATTCCTGACCACCTCCATACAGGTGCCTCTCCCAATGCTCCACCATGTAGTAGAGGCTGGCTCTTGCATGAGAGCCCACTTCTCCACTTTTTCCTTGCCTCTCTTTCCTCCACATATGCAAAAATGCCATGTAAAGCGCACTATTGTACTTACTTGCTCCTACAGGTGCTTAAGCTTGCCACATAGGCATAAAGTCTGATGTGGCAAGTTAATCAAGAAGAGAGAGACTAGTTTGGTGACCCAACGAAGAAACGGTTCTAAGCGTGTGTACCTAGGTGAAAAGACAATTTTGAGTCTATAGCTAATTAAATGAAGCAAACTTAGCAACACCATTTCATTGGAAGAGGTCACTCCTTGGCAAATGCAATAAATACTAGTACTCCCTGTGTCCCATTATATAAGAACGTTTTTGACACTACACTAGTGTCAAAAACGTTCTTATATTATGGGACGGAGGGAGTACGAAGAAAGAGATAGAGAGGAGTAAAAAAATACACTTATAGCCAACCTTATAGCCAACCTTGTTGTAGTATGAGTGACTAAGTGATGTATGACATGCCAACATCAGATAGCCTAACGCACCGTGTTAAATCTCCAAGGGCGCACCGCGCGAGCGACGGTCGTGGTAGGCGCGACCATGATACGGGCTGCTGGCAGCCCTTGGATCTGAGATCAAACGGTCGCATGCTAAGTTGCTGAAAATTTGCAGAATAACCCTCCAGGATAGGATATTCACCCATAGGTCTAGAATCACGCCATGCAACTGTTCGATCTCAGATCCAAGGGCTCTCGGAAGCCCGTATCATGGGAGAATGGAAAGCCACTACCTTGCCGTTTGCACGCTGGCAGTTCGCTCCTACTCGTCCCCGCTCGTCCTTTAATACTACGGCGGTTCACTCCTAGTCGTCCCGTCCATTCACATTACGGCAGTTCCACTAATCCTAACCCTCCTCCCAAATCCATGGCGTCCAAATCTCCCCGATCGGCGGTGAGTACAAGGTTAGAACCATCACCGGCGATGAGTTCGACGTCATCTACACCCGTACTTCCGCGACGGTGAAAGGATGCCTTTCTCGCTTCAGACGCATGTTCGAAAACTCACATGATGAGTGGGTCGCTGGGCTAGATGTTGAGTACACCACAGTCGTGGGACGAGAGAAGGATCTAAAGGACGAAGAGAGGAAGAAGCCCGCCGTGATCCAGGTTTGCGTACATAACGTTTGCTTGGTCTACCACATATGCCATGCCGACGTTGAGTGCCAGGATTTTAAGAACTTCCTCGAGGACAAAACAGTGAAATTCGTTACTGTAGACTTTAAGAACGACAAAGAAGTCCTGCGTCGGATAGGCCTCGTTGTAGGCAACCCCTTCGACCTCCAGAAGAATCAGCTGGTGCCCTCTTGTCAGCCTTCAATGCTGACCCTGGCAGGAGCCATGGTTCATCCTTCGTACGGTAATCTGGAGAAACCTCATTACACGTTTCATCGTCATGCATGGCAGCGGAATGTACTAGATATAGACCACATCCAGTACGCTGCAATGGATGGCTACCTTTGTTTCAATATCTACAAGGGTTGGATGAAGAGCAACAGCCAAGTTGGCGGTTCAAGCAAAGAAGTATCGGCCAAGAGGAAGAGGGACAAGGACGAAGTCGAGGACGTGGACGAGGATTCCGAGTAAGGTGGCAGTGTCGTTGCTCATGGTGGTTCTAAACTTCTAATGCAGTGTCTACCGGATTAGTTGCATAGTTTAATTTCAGGTGTGCTTAGTTTAATTTGAGGGGTGTGTTGTGCTGAGCCCCCAGCAGAACTATGTTATGTTTCTTCTCGTTACTTTAACTCTTCAGTATGTACATACTAGTACTAGTATTTCTTTAATAGAATTTAGCACCCCAATTAAGCACGTACTAGCTTTTTTAATAGTACTATATGCATAATTTGGCGACGAGCGCTCTCTATATGTACCACCTTTTTTTAAATTTCAATTTTTGCTCCATGGCGCAATCCATCGATAGGGTACTACTGTACAAAAGTATACATTTTTTAAAAGGCTAGCGTACTGTTCATCACATATATATAGCCAGTTAAATTCTCAACCTAGAACGACGTGCATGCCATGTAGTAAACCGATACGGAGGAAGTATAGTAAAAATGAGGTGATTTTACCGAGCGATCGGCGGGGGAGCATGGCCTGTCATGCGGTCCCACGTGTCATGATGTACCAAGGCGATGCGCGTGTCCCTCTTGAGGCAGAAGCAATACTAGTACGTGGTTTGAGATGATGTCGAACCGAAGTGTGAAATAATGGTTGCTTCGTCCGTCTGGGAGGTGCGGCATTGTGATTTGACGTCTCATTGCTCATTACTACTACTGGGCCGGTACGAGTGGGGTGCGTCCCCCCTGCTGTTCTGCACTGTTATTTGGTGCTTGACACGTCGACCCGGTTGCTATATGTCCCACATGTCGGCGACAGGAAGTACAGAATTCATGAAAGGGAGCATCGACGGAGGAGTATACTACAGAATTCATGAAAGGGAGCGACTTAGTTTTGGAAAAATCTGTTTTTACGGAGTACGTACCCACTAGGGTTTATAGGGCTCATCTAAAAAACATTCGTTTTTCCGTTTGATAAGTCTCAATTCTACTATACTAGTAGTAGTACCATTACATGTTGGATTTCGAGGTGCGTTAGATCACCCGACGCAAGCAGTGTCAAGAGGAAACTAACCAATGCATGTACAAGTTCATGGAAATTTAGTGGTCATTCATGCATTCGTTCTAATTAATGCCTCGGTAAACATAACTTCTTGAGAAAAACGAGCGTACTGTGCAAACTACGAAATTAATTCGACCACTCACCGTCTACCTTGGTTGGAGAGATTTTGAAATTGAGCCATAAACTGGAAAGGAGGGAGTAGTAACTTTTGTCTCGATTACTATTTGTGGCCTTGTATAGATGCAAAATGTATTTTTTATAGTGGCCTTGTATAAGTAAATGGAGGGAGTACTAACCAAAGTACGTACGTAGTAGGGACGAGGAGTAAACGGAGGGAGTAGTAAAAATTTCTCCTCATGCTGCGAGCCACCGCGCGCGTGGGCGAGGGAGCGGGCGTAAAGGCGTACAGTAGTAGTAAGCTTCACCTCATCCTGCGAGCCACCGCGCCCGTGGGCGGGGGAGACGGCGTACTAAGCAAGCTTCTCCTCGTTCTGCGAGTTGACGGGACACATCAAAAGTACTCCAGTGTATAGAGCCTTGCCTCTAAGGTAGGCCCCACATGGTTTGCCTCTTTTTTTAATTTAACATAACGCGTCAAGTCGCAATTTGTTTGTTCACCCGTGGTAGACGATCCTCCCTCCACCAAGTGGACAACCAGTACACGTGCCAAATTACCACGTGGGCTGCCTTTTTCGTACAGAAATGAGCTCCACCGTGTACCCGCGCGGGTGTGGTTGGGAAAGAGACGGGAGTACGTGCGCCGTGCGTGCACCTCTTCTCTTCGTGCACGTCCCCCACCTACGTGGGTGTGTGTGAGAGAGATACAAACCTAGACATAATGCGCCGTCCATCCCCATGCCTCCGCCCAGTCCGACCACCAGTCACCACCACGGCACCACGCCCCACTCCTCCTCACCTTATCTCTCATATTTCTCCCTCCATTTTTATATACAAGGGGCCACTATCAAAATTACAATTTGCAGATATACAAGGCCACTAACACTAATCGATGCAATATTAATGGTGTTTGCCTCGTGGTACTAGCAAAGGAGGACATTAATTATCCCTTGCATGCATGCGGGAGTTTGTAAAAAAATGCATCTTGATGTTCCGTGCAATGCACGGGCATCTTGCTAGTCCATGAAAACAACACATGGCAAAATTCCACGGTGAACGAGGGATTTGAATCTGTTGGGAGGGGCTGTTTGGATCTTGCCCGGGGTAGCCAAAATATTGGCGACCCTTTTGTCCACCGGTGCCTTTGCCACCGATGAACGAGGAATGGCTCGGGTGCTCATGCTGTCATGCATCCTCCAGCGCGCACGTTGGAGACGAGCTCGCACGAGCTGTGTTTTTTGTCCCACAACACCGCCCGAGCCGCCCGCAGACCGACCGGCGACCCGCAAATTATGCCATCCAACCGTAGCCGCACACATTATGACAGCAACTCAACCAACCGGACGAAATTCACGCAAACACGTAGACAAACTGATATTTCATATAAACAACGACGGAAATCATATAAAATACCGGATTTTCACACAAACATGACGGATTTCATTACATTCAAATGAACTACGCGGTGCTAGTTCTGGACAGCACAGGTATATAATACCTGGCCTAAATGGTCGCCCGCCGATCGATTTGTGTTCCTCATGTCCGGCAGCACGATCACCGGACTGCCGGGAGCCCCGGAGGTATATGCTTCAGCGCAAAGGACGGCTCGCTTCCCCACTGCCCAACTGATATCATTGGCTGGTGCCGAAGATGATGGTGGCTGGCACCGGTTCGAGTTCATCACCGGCCACTACTTCGCCATGGCCGGCACCGGCTCGAGTTCATCCTAACATTCCCCTCTTCCGTGGAGCCCATGCGGGGTCGACGAAGGTCCTCGCAACAAAAGGATCCGGCAAGACACCTGCTGTGTACGCCGGCATCGCCTCCGCGGTGGCCTTCATGGGACCCAAGCGGCGGCGGCCTCCCGTGTTCTACTTCTCCTCGATGATGGCGGCGGACGCGGAGGCGCTGGCCACCGACTCGTCGCTCTCCGCGCACCCGGCTTCTGTCGCTGCTTGCATGGCGCGGCCGCCGGCATGGGAGTCTCGGCCACAGAAACGGGAGACGCGGTACGAGGCGGCGGCGTGGACGGCAGCAACGACGCCCGTGCGCCGCTCCTCGTCGAGCTGGCCTGGAGCGGCGAGTTGCTGAACCGCGCGCCGGCTTGGGCGGCAACTGGCTCCGTCGGGCGAGGGGAGGGAGGTGGATCAGCGAGCTGCATAGCTCGTATCCGGCGGGCTACCCAGCCGGCTTGGATGCGGAATAACTACTCTTCGTAAGCCATTGTAAGAGTGGACAAAATGGTGGAGGAGATAGGGGAGCGGCGGAGGTGTGCGATTCTTGGCCGGCATTTGGCCTCGTTTAAATAGGAGATTAAATAGACGGCGGACGAGAGGAGCTCGGCCGGCGTTGTGTTTAACGCCGACCCGGTCATGAATGAACGTGTGTCCAGAGTGGGTTTCTCGGCTTCCACACGGGCGGGTTTCATGGAGGCATTTGAATGCGGCACGGAGGCGTGTTCAGCCGGGCGTGCCGCGAGTGGCGCCCTCGACTCTGACCTAGGATACCGCGTCGTTCTTCCACTGGCGTGTGGGCTCTTTGGGTGCATGGCCTGCATGTCAATGACCCAACGCAGGCAGCGCACAACAGAGGAACCTTTGGTGGGCCAGGGCGGTCAGAAGCGGGCATTTCATAAACCGATGATTGTTCATTGACTATGACGTCATCTTTTTCATGTAGTTAAGCCTACTATGTTGATAGCCCGTTCGATACGTTGTGATTCATAAAGACCGCTACAAACATCCATGTTCTACTTATCATAGATAAGATTGATTAATACCCGTAACAATCCATGTCCTTAACAAAGGGTGCATGCACGTATAGGTTGAGCGTGTGTCTTTGTGTCGTGTGCTATGTGCATGCAGGCGTGCGAGTGTTGCGTGCGTGCAAGGGTGCGTTTCAGTGTTGCATGCATGGGTGCGTACGTGCGTGTGTTCGTGAGTGCATGTGTACATGTCAGTGTTTCATGCCAGCATCCGTGCATGTGTACGTTATGTGTACGTGTCAGTGTTGCACGCCTACATGCGTGCGTGTCTTGCGTGCGTGCATGTGTACGTGTGGGGTGAGGCTACACGTCAGTCGACTAACTTTTTCATCTGTGGTCATTAGATTTCTAGCCGTTGGATACGAAATCAAGGGCCTCCAGTTTATCATCAAACTCCACCCCCCCCCCCCGAGCCGCCAGCCACCACCGGCCGAACTGCCCGCCCCCGCCGCCCACAGCCGGCCTGCCCTCCCCGAAACCACTCCCCACCGCCGGTCCACCGCCGCACCGGCCATCCCTCTAGCCCCCTCCCCCCCCCCCCCGCGCGCGTCGAGCTTATTCTCCGGGGATCCCCACCCCACCGCCCAATGAACGCCCGCCCCCAACCGCCGGTGACTGCCAACCAGAGGTCTCACGACTTCGAATACCCACCGACCACTAGTTTATTACCATTTATGTCCTTCATATACGCGCTGACGGGTGGGCCCTATGGTAATGTGCGCTGCTGAATGTGGACCGTTTGACTGGTCAATTGATCGTGTTATCAACAAATTACGGAGCTGTATGGTGGGTCAGTGACCGTATGATCACTCTAAAATGTACTCCTATTTTATTAACACAGTACAGACTCAAACTACCATTTTTTCTTCCACATACAGGCTGACAGGTGGGCCCCACGGTTACGCGCCCCGATGGTGCAACACTAGTTGTGCCGTTTGACTGGTCAATTGATTGTGTCGTCAACAAAATATGAAGTTGTACGGGTGAGCCAGTGACCGTATAATCATGACATGTATTTTTTTAACACGGTACATACGCAAGGGCTCATATATACGCGCAAGCACTCACCGCTATAAGCGCACACACGCGAACCCTACCCCTATGAGCACCTTCGAGAGAGTGGGCCAGCATATATGATCTTGAGATTTTACGAAGTCACCATAGGTGCCTCGTAGTTGAGTGGAACGTCTCCTCCCACTGAACGTACATCGCCGGAAAATACTGAAATTAACACAAGATAAATGCGAGCACCGGGACTTTAACCTTGGTGGGCTCGAGAAACCATTGTCTTATAACTATCCAACCACATGTTGGTTAGCACGACAAAATGTATGTGGTGACCGTGATGAGCTTATTCTGAAGTCCAGTGACCATATCGTGCTTTCGCTTCAAATACAATGACCGTAAGTGTCGTCAACAAAATACGGAGCACGCATCAAATGCAAAGTCCGTCAGTGTCATCAACAAAATATGGAGACGTATCGTGAGCTAGATACCGTTGTACTATTGTATATGCTTATTTTCTTAGTGGCCGATTGCGTGTGTGGTGTGGTGGGCACATCATTTCTAGTTGTGGTGGGTCAACATGAAGACTCATGGGTCGGTTCCATCCTGCGCCACATATAGGTTGGACCGAGACGTGTTATACGAAGACCCATGTGGAGGACTCGGCGTACAACACGAAGCTACCAGAGTCACGGAGGACTCTATCCCCACTGGTGATAAGCGGACTATATATGATTTGTAACCCTAGGCCCTTAGTATGTTATACAAGCTTGGGGGCTAGTTCGTCGATAGTATACACACACACACAATGCCTGGTATTCGTGTGTACTTTGTACACACCCCTATCACTAATATACAGTACTAGGAGTAGGCTCTTTCTTCAACTGCAAAGGGTCCAATCCGAACTAGGGTAAAACTTTGCCTCATATTACCATCCAGCCTAACAGCCAGGGATATCCTACCGAATGATATGATGAAATCATATCTGCCAATTACTATTAGAGAGGTGTGTAGGGGGGGGGCAATGTGTGCGAGAGAGGCCTAAAGATAATGGGTGTGCGGGAGACACGTAGGCACATATATGTGCGTATAGAGGGCTAGTAGAGACCGTGCATGTGTATATATGCATGTGAGAGAAATAGTGTGTTCCAACTGAGATTAGTGAAAAGAGTTGTACATAGTAGTCGGAAAGAGAGAGAGAAACAGACAGAGCATGTGCGTGAGACACCCTGACACCCTGAGAGAGATTGTGAGCATGTGTGAAAGAGAAATGCCTATGCATATAAAGTGTGTGCACTTATGCGTTAGATAGAGAGAGATATAACGCGTTTGTGAGAACGGGGGGAGGCATAGTGCATCTACATTGTAAAAGGCGGTTCTACGCATTAAATTAAAGTATAAATGGCATTACTATTTTTGGATGAGATCATGAATTTTGCAAAATTGCGTATGGATGAAAATCGGTCTATCAGACACCCATACTCTATTGAATTCTAGCATGTGCATGTGTTTATTTCATATTATCGATCCATAGAGTGAGAGCGGTTTGAAATACAGGCAATGGATGCTTTTGCAATTCATATATAAACATTAATTAGTGCACTCCATGTTGTTAGTGTGAAGCACTTTATACATTTGTCACTTGCATGGATACATTCCAAAGTGCTAGCTACGAAATAAAATACATGTCAAATTCAACATAAAGGGGGTTTTGAAGATTCGAATTCATAGGAAGTGCATTCATCTATTTGAACCCAAGATAATGGCATTTGTAAATCAGATGTAAAAGGGGGCATCAATCTTTGTTGTGAGTTTGAACATGCTATATATATTCATACGCATATCTAACTTTTTTTTGCAACCAAGGAGATTATATCTGGAACCATGCATGAACTGAGGTAAGTCGCATATTTTTTCATATATACTCATGTACAATGTATATTAAAATGTACCCCCTCCATTCCAAAATAATCGTAGCTTTAGGATTTTCAAGAGTAAAGATTTGTGAAGTTTGACAAATCTTGAAAGTTCAATTCAAGAGAACCGAAAACGTTAATGCTTCTGCTCCCAAATATTGAACGAAGCGCCAAATAGGCCTCTGGTCACCTGAAACCGCGCGAGACTAATGTTTTGGTGGTAGGAAATTACTGTCCTGACTCTGGCCCGTGTAGCCTATCAGCCCGATGTCCAAAGGTCTAAAACGGGGTAGGTTTGTAACTTCACCAAGACGCCAGTCTCAACCGCCTCCGAGAAGCATTCATACGCCGTGGGCGCCTAAACACCCATGCGCTCGGCCGAAATCTATCCCGCCCACATTTGGGGCACCTGACATGACTGTCCTACCCCCAACCCGCAATATGTCCGAAATTTTAGATGGGGGCAAAGTTTGTAACTTTCCCCAAATTTCAAACAAGCGCGTCTCAAACCGAAACATTGTCCCCCCTTAGTTCCCCACCTCCCTCTGTTTCCTCATTCATACTCCGTGGGTGCAAAAAACGCCCTCTCCACCAGCCACGAAACCCCAGCTTCCTCCGTCCTCCACCCCATAGCGGCCAATCCACCGCCTCCCTCCTCCATTACGCCGAAGCCGGTACCCCGACGTCGTCGTCCAATGCAACCGCAACCGCAATGCCCTCAAGGACTTAGCAGCTGAAGCCGAGGCAGAGCTGCCTCCACGACGCCGACGCCGACGTGCGCCATACCAGAACCACTCCGACCAACCCGTCCTGTGCCTCACTACTGTGGCTCCACTGTCACAACTGTCCACCGCACCGGAGCTGTTCCCGCTACGCCGTCGTTCGCCGCCTCGGATCTGCTGACCATGGGTTCGTCCAAGGCTGCATCGTCCTCCACAACTTCTGGTTTCCGGCGAACAACAAGATTGTCGGAAAAACAGAAGGAGGACACAGCACTGCCAGCAGAAAGAGGTACTCCTCTTCCCTTATTCGTTCAAATCTTATGTCTCCGCTCACACCGTATTCATCCCACGAAAGAAACTAGTTGAGCGCTTCTTACTGCATCTTCTTCGTGATACTAAATGCACAAGGTTTCCTCCCTTTTACTATTTCACCTTTGCTAGAGGTCAGTAGCCCGCCTGGATTTCAATTCAAGGTCAGTCGAACCGCAATTAAAAGAAGCAGCACCCACTTAGGCGCGCGGAGCACCTAGTCCGCTTGTTACCCGGGGTGTTGGGGAACGTAGTAGTTTCAAAAATTTCCTACGCATACGCAAGATCATGGTGATGCATAGCAACGAGAGGGGGGACTGTTGTCCACGTACCCTCGTAGACCGTAAGCGGAAGCGTTATGACAACGCGGTTGATGTAGTCGTACGTCTTCACGATCCGACCGATCCAAGTACCGAACGTACGGCACCTCCGAGTTCAGCACACGTTCAGCTCGATGACGATCCTCGGACTCCGATCCAGCAGAGTGTCGGGGATGAGTTCCGTCAGCACGACGGCGTGGTGACGATGATGATGTTCTACCGACGCAGGGCTTCGCCTAAGCACCGCAACGATATGACCGAGGTGGAATATGGTGGAGGGGGGCACCGCACACGGCTAAGGGACGATCACGAAGATCAACTTGTGTGTTTAGAGGTGCCACCCTGCCCCCGTATATAAAGGAGCCAAGGGGGAGGCGGTGGCCGGCCTAGGAGGGGGCGCGCCATGGGGAGTCCTACTCCCATCGGGAGTAGGACTCCCTCCTTCCTTGTTGGAGTAGGAGAGAAGGAAAGAGGAGGAGAGGGAAAAGGAAAAGGGGGCTGCACCCCTTGTCCAATTCGGACCAGAGGGGGGGCGCAGGCCTCCTTCCTTTTGGCCTCTCTCCTCTATTCCCGTATGGCCCAATAAGGCCCATATACTCCCCGGCGAATTCCCGTAACTCTCCGGTACTCCGAAAAATAACCGAATCACTCGGAACCTTTCCGATGTCCGAATATAGTCGTCCGATATATCGATCTTTACGTCTCGGCCATTTCGAGACTCCTCGTCATGTCTCCGATCTCATCCGGGACTCCGAACTCCTTCGGTACATCAAAACTCATAAACTCATAATAAAACTGTCATCGAAACCTGCGGACCCTACGGGTTCGAGAACTATGTAGACATGAACGAAATATGTTTCCGGTCAATAACCAATAGCGGAACCTGGATGCTCATATCGGCTCCCACATATTCTACGAAGATCTTTATCGGTCAAACCGCATAACAACATACGTTGTTCCCTTTGTCATCGGTATGTTACTTGCCCGAGATTTGATCGTCGGTATCTCAATACCTAGTTCAATCTCGTTACCGGCAAGTCTCTTTACTCGTTCCGTAATGCATCGTCCTGCAACTAACTCATTAGTCACATTGCTTGCAAGGCTTATAGTGATGTGCATTACCACGAGGGCCCAGAGATACCTCTCCGATAATCGGAGTGACAAATCCTAATCTCGAAATACGCCAACCCAACATGTACCTTCGGGGACACCTGTAGAGCTCCTTTATAATCACTCAGTTACGTTATGACGTTTGGTAGCACACAAAGTGTTCCCCCGGTAAATGGGAGTTGCATAATCTCATAGTTGTAGGAACATGTATAAGTCATGAAGAAAGCAATAGCAACATACTAAACGCTCAAGTGCTAAGCTAACGGAATGGGTCAAGTCAATCACATCATTATCCTAATGATGTGATCCCGTTAATCAAATGACAACTCATGTCTATGGTTAGGAAACTTAACCATCTTTGATTAACGAGCTAGTCAAGTAGAGGCATACTAGTGACACTATGTTTGTCTATGTATTCACACATGTATTATGTTTCCGGTTAATACAATTCTAGCATGAATAATAAACATTTATCATTATATAAGGAAATAAATAATAACTTAATTATTGCCTCTAGGGCATATTTCCTTCAGTCTCCCACTTGCACTAGAGTCGATAATCTAGTTCACATCGCCATGTGATTTAACACCAATATTCATATATGTATATGATTAACACCCATAGTTCACATCGTCATGTGACCAACACCCAAAGGGTTTACTAGAGTCAATAATCTAGTTCACATCGCTATGTGATTAACACCCAAAGAGTACTAAGGTGTGATCATGTTTTGCTCGTGAGAGGAGCTTAGTCAACGGGTCTGTCATATTTAGAGCCGTATGTACTTTGCAAATATTCTATGTCTACAATGTTCTGCACGGAGCTACTCTAGCTAATTGCTCCCACTTTCAATATGTATCCAGATTGGGACTTAGAGTCATCTGGATTGGTGTAAAACCTTGCACCGATGTAACTCTTTACAACGGGCTTTTTTATCACCTCCATAATCGAGAAATATTTCCTTAGTCCTCACTAAGGATATTCTTGACCAATGTCCAGTGATCTACTCCTAGATCACTATTGTATTCCCTTACCAAATTCAGAGCAAGGTATACAATAGGTCTGTTACATAGCATATCACACTTTATAGAACCTATGACTGAGGCATAGGGAATGACTTTCATTCTCTTTTCTAGTTTCTGCCGTGGTCGGGATTTGAGTCTCAGTCAATTTCACACCTTTGCAACACAGGCAAGAACTCTTTCTTTGACTGTTCCATTTTGAACTATTTCAAAATCTTGACAAGGTATGTACTTATTGAAAAACTTATCAAGTGTCTTGATCTATCTCAATAGATCTTGATGCTCAATATGTAAGTAGCTTTACTGAGGTCTTTCTTTTAAAGAACTCCTTTCAAATACTCCTTTATGTTTTGCAGAAAAATTCTACATCATTTCTGATCAATAATATGTTACTCACATATATTTATCAGAAAGGCGGTAGTGCTCCCACTCACTTTATTGTAAATACAGGCTTCACCGCAAGTCTGTATAAAACTATATGCTTTGATCAACTTATCAAAGCGTATATTCCAATTCTGAGATGCTTGCACCAGTCCATAGATGGATCGCTGGAGCTTGCACACTTTGTTAGCTCCCTTTGGATCGACAAAACCTTTTGGTTGCATCATATACAATTCTTCTTCCAGAAACCCGTTCAGGAATGCAGTTTTGACATCCATCTGCCATATTTCATAATCATAAAATGCGGCAATTGCTAACATGATTCAGACAGACTTTTAAGCATCGATAGGAGTGAGAAAAATCTCATTGTATTCAACACCTTGAACTTGTCGAAAAACTTTTTTCGACAATTCGAGTTTTGTAGATAGTAACACTACTATCAACGTCCGTCTTCCTCTTGAAGATCCATTTATTTTCTATGGCTTGTCGATCATCGGGCAAGTCCACCAAAGTCCATACTTTGTTCTCATACATGAATCCTATCTCAAATTTCATGGCCTCAAGCCATTTCGCGGAATCTGGGCTCATCATCGCTTCCTCATAGTTTGTAGGTTCATCATGGTCTAGTAACATGACTTCCAGAACAGGATTACCGTACCACTCTGGTGCAGACGTACTCTGGAAGACCTACGAAGTTCTGTAATAACTTGATCTGAAGTTTCATGATCATCATCATTACCTTCCTCGCTAATTGGTGTAGGAATCACTGGAACTGATTTCAGCGATGAACTATTTTCCAATTCAGGAGAAGGTACAATTACCTTATCAAGTTCTACTTTCCTCCCACTCACTTCTTTCGAGAGAAACTCCTTCACTAGAAAGGATCCATTCTTAACAACGAATTTTTTGCCTTCGGATCTGTGATAGAAGGAGTACCCAACAGTTTCCTTTGGGTATTCTATGAACACGCACTTCTCTAATTTGGGTTTGAGCTTATCAGGTTGAAAACCTTTTTCATATAAGCATCGCAACTCCAAACTTTAAGAAACGACAGCTTAGGTTTACTGCTAAACCATAGTTCATACGGTGTCATCTCAACGGATTTAGATGGTGCCCTATTAAACGTGAATGCAGCTGTCTCTAATGCATAACCCCAAAACGACAGTGGTAAACTGATAAGAGACATCATAGATCGCACCATATCTAGTAAAGTACGATTACGACGTTCGGACACACCATTACATTGTGGTGTTCCAGGTGGCGTGAGCTGTGAAACTATTCCACATTGTTTTATATGAAGACCAAACTCGTAACTCAAATATTCGTCTCCGTGATCAGATCGTAGAAACTTTATTTTTCTTGTTACGATGATTTTCCACTTCACTCTGAAATTCTTTGAACTTTTCAAATGTTTCAGACTTATGTTTCATCAAGTAGATATACCCATATCTGCTCAAATCACCTGTGAAGGTCAGAAAATAACGATACATGCCGCGAGCCTTAACACAAATTGGATCGCTTACATCGGCATGTATTATTTCCAATAAGTCAGTAGCTCGTTCCATTGTTTCGGGGAACGGAGTTTTAGTCATCTTGCCCAAAAGGCACGATTCGCAAGCATCAAATGATTCATAACCAAGTGATTCCGAAGATCCATCTTTATGGAGTTTCTTCATGCACTTTACACCGATATGACCCAAACGGCAGTGCCACAAATAAGTTGCACTATCATTATTAACTTTGCATCTTTTGGCATCAATGTTATGAATATGTGTATCACTACGATCGAGATCCAACAAACTATTTTCATTGGGTGTATGACCATTTGAAGGTTTTATTCATGTAAACAGAACAACAATTATTCTCTAACTTTAAATGAATAACCGTATTACAATAAACATGATCCAATCATATTCATGCTCAACGCAAACGCCAAATAACATTTATTTAGGTTTAACACTAATCCCGAAAGTATAGGCAGTGTGCGATGATGATCATATCAATCTTGGAACTACTTCCAACACTCATCATCACTTCCCCTTCAACTAGTCTCTGTTTATTCTGTAACTCCTGTTTCGAGTTACTAATCTTAGCAACTGAACAAGTATCAAATACTCAGGGGCTACTATAAACACTAGTAAGGCACACATCAATAACCTGTATATCAAATATACCCTTGTTCACTTTGCCATCCTTCTTATCCACCAAATATTCAGGGCATTTCCGCTTCCATTGACCATATCCTTTGCAGTGTAAGCACTCAGTTTCAGGCTTTGGTCCAGCTTTGGTCTTCTTCACGGGAGTGACAACTTGTTTGCCATTCTACTTGAAGTTTCCCTTTCTTTCCCTTTGCCCTTTTCTTGAAACTAGTGGTCTTGTCAATCATCAACACTTGATGCTCTTTCTTGATTTCTACCTTCGTCGATTTCAACATCACGAAGAACTCGGGAATCATTTTCGTCATCCCTTGCATACTATAGTTCATCATGAAGTTCTAGTAACTTAGTGATGGTAACTAGAGAATCCTGTCAATCACTATCTTATCTAGAAGATTAACTCCCACTTGATTCAAGCGATTGAAGTACCCAGACAATCTGAGCACATGCTCACTAGTTGAGCGATTCTCCCCCATCTTTTAGCTATAGAACTTGTTGGAGACTTCATATCTCTCAACTCGGGTATTTGTTTGAAATATTAACTTCAATTCTTGGAACATCTCATATGGTCCATGACGTTCAAAACGTCTTTGAAGTCCCGATTCTAAGCCGTTAAGCATGGTGCACTAAACTATCAAGTAGTCATCATATTGATCTAGCCAAACATTCATAACATCTGCATCTGCTCCTGCAATAGGTCTGTCACCTTAGCGGTGCATTAAGGACATAATTCTTCTGTGCAGCAATGAGGATAAACCTCAGATCACGGATCCAATCTGCATCATTGCTACTAACATCTTTCAACACAATTTTCTCTAGGAACATATCAAAATAAACATATGAAAGCAACAACGCGAGCTATTGATCTACAACATAATTTGCAAAATACTACCAGGACTAAGTTCATGATAAATTTAAGTTCAATTAATCATATTACTTAAGAACTCCCACTTAGACAGACATCTCTCTAGTCATCTAAGTGATCACATGATCCAAATCAACTAAACCATGTCCGATCATCACGTGAGATGGAGTAGGTTTCAATGGTGAACATCACTATGTTGATCATATCTACTATATGATTCACGC